>NC_138089.1:19316368-19938034 GCF_964212035.1 Myotis nattereri
TAGTCATGACCTGAATTCCTAGCCACCCGTTCAGATCCCCTGTGAAAACCACATACCTGGGAGAGGAGGGAGCAGGCCTTTTGTGCTCAGCTGGCAGAGATCTCTGTTGCATTTGATAAATGCCGACAAGCTCACCACACCTGAAGGGGTGCTTGGTCTGGGAACAGAAATGAAGCCTCTAATGGGCCATGTGGGAGGTGGGCAGAGCACGTGGCCTTTCCCATCTGAGACCTTTGACCCCAGGTGTGGTATATTTCATGGTGAGGCCGTTAGTCACCAAGGAAAGGGGACTTGAGAGATATATATCCGAATTATCTTTATTTTTAAAATATATTTTTATTGACTTCAGAGAGGGAGGAATGAGGGAGAGGGAGAGAGAGAGAGAAACATCAATGATGAGAGAGAATCATTGATTGGCTGCCTCCTGCACGCCCCACACTGGGGATCGAGCCCGCAACTCAGGCATGTGCCCTTGACTGGAATCGAACCCGGGAACATACAGTCTGCAGGCCAACACACTATCCACTGAGCCAAGCCAGCCAGGACTGAATTATCTTTATTTTAATTAAAAATGCTCAAGGAAAAAAAATCATTTAAGGGTTAGGTTTGCTTTTGCATGAAGGGTCAAAGGAGAAATGAATGATTAATTCTTTGTGGAGTCAGTAGAATGGAAGCTCCAAAAGGGGAGAAACCTCACCCATTTTTTCACTGCTGCAGTCCCAGGTTCTAGACCAGTGCTTGGCACGCAATAGGCACTCCATAAATATTTGTTGAATGAGTGACAGGCCACTGAGTGCCCACGTGTGTATCTGCTCCATCAGCACATGTTAAGTTAAACACCTATCATATGCGAGGCACTGAAGGAAGGAGCAGCCCCGAAGGAGCTCACAGCCCAGCAGAGGGAGACACATATGCCAGCCCATGGTTTCTGCATTATCAGAACCTGTGGGCGAGGGAATGGAGCTATTTTATAAAATCTGAAATGTGCCCATCTGTCCGCTGGAATGATAAATAATATAGTATAGTTGACTATTTTTCAAATATACGTGGATTTGGTATGGCTGATAAATATTATTTTATATTTTATTTTAAAAGGTTAATGTGTTCCTGATCCTTTCTGTCACTGTGTATTTTCTAAAAATACTGTCACAAGAGAGTCATGGGACTGCGCACTATATAAAGGGCAGGCAGACTTGTGTGGTGGAAGGAGCGACCTGGCCGCGCTGCACTCCCCGCAGGACCAGCTGCTTAACCATGGGCAAGGCGGGCAAGGCCCACCCGGGAAGGTCTCATGATTCTCTTTACCATCAAGCCTGTGCACATGCTCTTTCCCTTGCCTGGGTCATTCCATGTAGAACCATCTGTGCCTCCACCTCCTTGGCCCAGTTCATTCCAACCCGTGCCCCTCCTCGCCTTCCCCCAGGGAAACTTTCCCTGGGCCCAGCCTGGGCTGGTCCCCTTCCTCTGTGCTCGCCTGTCCTTCCTACTCCTCATATCCTGTGTCATGTAACCACAATTTGTGGAATTTAGTTAATTAACCTTCATGAAAGCAGGAAGTTGGTTTTGCTTGTCTGCATAGCCCCAGTGCCTGGCACAGTCCTGGCATGTCAGAGTGCTGGGCAGATGGATAGATAGAGAAGTAAAGGAAGCTCTCTGTATATATTTTTTAAATTTTATTTATTTATTTATTTATTTATTTATTTATTTATTTATTTTTTAATATATTTTATTGATTTTTTACAGAGAGGAAGGGAGAGAGATAGAGAGTTAGAAACATTGATGAGAGAGAATCATCGATCAGCTGCCTCCTGCACATCTCCTACTGGGGATGTGCCCGCAACCCAGGTACATGCCCCTGAACGGAATCGAACCTGGGACCTCTCAGTCCGCAGGCGCTCTATCCACTGAGCCAAACCGGTTTCGGCTTAAATTTTATTTTTTTTTAGAGGGAGGAAGGGAGAGGGAGAGAGAGAGAGGAACATCAATGATGAGAGAGAATCATTGATCGGCTGCCTCCTGCACGCCCCCTACTAGGCACTGAGTCCTCAATCCAGGCATGTGCCCTGACCAGGAATTGAACTGTGACCTCCTGGTACATAGATCAACACTCAACCAGTGAGCCACACCGGCCGGGCTGTTTCAGAATGTGGACAGCAACACCTAACTCATGGGCTTGTCACAAGGCTAAGTGAGATAACGTGAAATGTCTGGCTTATGTGAAAATTTAAAGACTATTATTTTTATCATTCCTATAATTGTGATTATGATGATGAAGAATTAGTGTGTAAGAAAGAATTCAGAAGGTGACTGAGCCTTCCAAGGCGAGAAATGCCACCAGCATTATCTGGGCAGTTTGTGCTTTCCCTGGCACCACATTGAGGCTCAGACCAACCCAGCTGTGTATGTATGGGAGACCACACTGGCACAAGCTGGTGGTGTGCCAGGCTGAGGTGGTACATGTCCAGTCGCCGGGGGCCTGGTGTTGCTGAACCTGTCGCTCCTCTACCTCGCAGGTCTCACCTGACCATATTGATGACCACACTCTTTTAAAAGCATAAGGAACTAATCTCTTGAAACTTACAGTCCGTGAGTTTCCAATCATGTGGGAATAGTGGTGAAAAGACCTTTCACGTTTTCAGGGGACAGGAAGTGAGACTCTTTCCACTGTTGTGGGGGGAGGGGCACGTGGTGGCCAAGTGCATAGACTCTGGGGCCAGGCGCCTTGCTCCCCTGGGAACCCCAACTGGGCCACTTTCTATCTATGTGACTTTGCCACGTCATTTATCCTCTTTGCTCTTTGTTTTCCTTGTCTGTAAAATGAGAGATAATAGTACCTGACTCAGAGAGTTGTTCTGAAGATTGAGGGTGTTTATATTTCCAGAGTGTGAAGATAATGCCTGGTAAATAGGAAGTGCTGATAGAGAAATGAATGGATGAATGGATGGATAAAATAGGGAAGCTTTTAGTTAAGACTGATGGGAACTCCTGGTAGGAATTGCTTGTATTTCTTGAGCATTTTAATTTACCAAGTTCTACATTTCCCAGCAGCCTAAGAAGGAAGGTAGGAAGGTGCTATTATTTTGCCCTCTTAAAGAACAAGAGTCAGAGAGGACAAAATACTGATTTGTCCAAGAGAACATGATGTATTAATAGCAGAGGAGGATTCTAATGTAAGTCTTTCTGATTCCAGAGCCCTGAGATCTTTGCTCCTGAATTAACACAAGACCCTCTAGGAAAGGTCACGTGAAGGAGTAATTCTTCCACAAACCCTAATGCCTAGTGTTCTTAAAGCCCAGTGGTGCAGATTATGCTGGACTCCTATCTGTTCGTTTACTTGTTGAATGATTAGTTGATCCACTCATTCATCCATCCCTTCATTCATTCATTCAACAAATATTATGGAATACCTTCTCTGCAGCAGGCGTTTATTGAGGGCTTCTCTAGGCCAGGCACTGTACGGAATCGGTTCCTTTTCTTAAAGACCATAAAAGTATGAGTTGCTCATCGTTGCACTTTTCAATGCCTAGCAGAAAGTAGGCAATAAGGATTCTCATATTGGATGTATAGATGGACATATGATCAATAGACTTCCAGGATGCTATAATAAAAAGTCCACAACTAGGAATTTGGATACTTCTGTTCTTGTTCTGATTTTGCTGCTAATCTGGTGACCTTTCATAAGTCATTTAATTTCTTAGAAACAGCTAGCTAACCAACTTCCTTTCTTCTGTTCCTTTCTTCCACAGAATGATATTGAGGGTCTTGGCTGTAGGTGGTAGTAATTAGAAGTAAGAATATATTGTTCTAAATTATCCCCAAGAGACCTACCAGCTCTAAATTGTATAATGTAATGATAGTTTAGATGAGCTACATCTTCTGAGTTGACTTAAAGTTCTAGGTTGACTGCAATCACCTCAGGCTACCAAAGGTCCTATAGTACAGGGTGAGGGTGGGAGACCATTAACACAGCCAAATCAGTTGTCTTTGGGTCACCCCTTGGGCTTTCACTGAAACCAAACTTAAGAGGAAGGAGAGATGGGAATTTGGGACAATAATCCTTGCTTCCTTATCTCCATCTCACCCTGTCTCCCAGAGCCTGACAGCCTTCCAGCAGTGGATTAAGAGTGAACAGGACCAGATTCCAGGGGAAAAAAAAAATGACTTGAGCCTCACATGCTTCTCTTCTCCAACTAGTTAATTCTCTGGAACAATTTGACCAAGATGGGAAGCCATTGTTCTGGGGGTCCATTGGTAGTTCTCACCACTTGCCAGCTCTGCAAGTTGGTATGTAAATGGGCACACAGCACACGTTTGCTCTCTGGCTTAGATGTCCAGCCTTCCTCTGCCGGTGTGCAGAGAGAGAGCCAGCTGTTTGGCAATCCCTCTAGCTCCTCCACCCAGTGGGAGTTCACTCAGCGAGTAACTTAGCATAGTATCAGGCGTGAGCAAGAGCTAGTGCAGGCTCCAGGATCAAGCTTCCTTGGTTGCAATCCCAGCTCCTCCACTCACTAACTATGAGATCTTGGGCAAAGGACTTAACATCTCAAAGCTTCAGCTTCCACATGTGTTCCGTAGGGGATGATAAGAAGAACTCGGACCGCTCAATGTTGTTGCGCAAATTAAGTGAGATAATCTACATGGAACACCACACACAGGGCTGACGCACAGTAGACACACAGTAAACAGAAGCGCTTTTTAATGTTGTTTTTGTTGTTCTTTATGGAATTCTCTCAGGAACCAATTGTGTGGATTCAACTGTGATAAAAATCCCCATATGGCTGTCCAGCCGCCTGTCAGTTGATAGTTGGTGGCCCCAAGCCACCCATTGGGTCAGAGTATTCTGGAAGGAGCATTCCAACCACTCTTCCTACTGCCCACATTTTCTCAAACCTTCTTTTTGCTGCCAAGAGCTCCTGACTCAAAAACAGGAAGAAACCAAGTGCAAGTGTAGTTGAGCATGCACTGTAAAGATGGTCCATTTAGTTGGCAGAGCAAGAGTTTGGGAGAGGGTGTTTGAAAGACTAGCTTGTAACTTTCGGTGCCAACCCAGAGGCGTGAGGCAATATTTTTCCTTTTCTCCTGGAAGATCCACAGCCTCTTTCTAGGGCAATCTCTTGGGTTTCATGGAATTGGCTGTTACATTTGGAAACCAACTTGTGCATCTGAGCATTTGGGGAAAAGCTGTTGACAACCCTTGCTCTCTTTCCGCCTGTCTCCCTTTTTCTAATATTTAGGAGCCTTGACCAAAACAAAGAGCCCATTGTGTCCCCGGTACAAGCACCAGAACTAAATTAAACATTCATTGAGTCTTAATTAATTGTATTAAGGTTGGGCAATTCCTATTGCTTGAGAGAGAGAAAAAAAAAAAACTCCAAATACTTAATTTACTCGCGATGTGGTGTGTGTCCCTTAGTATTGAACTAAACCACCACAAGACAATCACTCACTTAACAGAAACTGGGGCCTCGGCCCAGGAACTAATTAGCCCCTCTTTCTCTATATATAGCTATCTTCACCACCAGGACCATCTGGAAGCTGTTACCTTCCAAATTCTTTCCATCTCTCTCTCTTTCTCTCTCTCTCTCTCTCTTTTTTTTTTTTTTCCAAACCGATCATTACTGCCACGATTCTTTCTTGCTTTCTTATTTTTATGTTACGTGACTTCCCACTGTTAGATTCTCCAGTTTTATCTAGATCACAGCCCAGCTGGCCTGGAGACTTACTCTTTGTTTAATTTTCAAGTGGCACACCTATTTTTATGTACTTTTCCCAGTGGCAGAGGGGAAAAAAAACCTTTGTGCAAAACCCAGAGGCGGAAGCAGGGATGATTGCCAGGGGGCTCCAGACCTCCCCGAGTTGACCGTGAGCCCACCAGGGAGACCCCTGAGCTCTGTGAAGCCCCAATACTGGTGTCTTTGGTGATCAGAGACACATGGGAAGTTCTTGGAAGAACTTGGTTTCTTGCCCAACTAATTGAGTGAAAAGCACCAATGGTGATCTGCCCTTTCTTTGAGGAAAACTTGCCCGGATCAAGGTCTACTCTACTTGGAGTCACTAAGGAAGAATAAAAACTGTCTTAGCTCACAGTGTCCATTAGGAGAGTGGCCTTAAATATTTCATGAGCCCTGATTAATCCACAGCCCTTACTTTGACTCTTGAGAGACCCTCTGGTCTGGCCCCTGTATCTCCCTCCTGTTGACATTCCCTGGTTCACTGCATTCCTGGAACTCTGGCTCTCTTTCTGTCCCCCAACATCCCAACTTTATTTTCACCCCAGGACCTCTGAGCCTGCTGTCTCCTGGGCCTGGAACCCATTCCCCTCTCCCTGTGTAAGACGAATGCCTTCTCTTCATGTAGGTGTCAGCTAGGCTGTGACTGTTGGAAGCATCCCTATCTGACCACACCATCTGAAGTCCCCGCTGCCCCCCAGGCCCTCCCTATCACATTCCTCGGTTTTGTCCTCTTGATAGCACTTGTCACCATGTGAATTATGTTATTTATTTGCGAACATGTCTGCCTGTCTTCAGCAGAATATCCATTCATGAGAAGTACCTTTATCTAAACGGCTACCATTGTGAGCCCAGCCCCTGGCCTACTGCCTGGAACTGTAATTGGTTGTTTAATGAGATAAATTATTATGGAACAGCTAATACCTGAGTCTGTAGCTTTCTGGGTATAATGACATAACGTGAGTTTTTAGGATTCTTTGGACATTTAGAGTACGATCCAAAGTAGCAAGAGGCAAGGCGTATTCTAAGAAGCCTCAGTGACTGTACTAAAATCACCAGGAAAACTTCCAATGGTAGACTAACTTTACTTGAAGGACTCTCCAGGTCACCATAAGTTTCTGCGTGTTTCAGGTTCATTCCCTTTATCTCTGGCATTTTACAGTCCCTTTGGTGTAAGCCTCTCCCATTCCTCCCAACCCCAGGCATCAAAGCAGCAACAGCCTAAGCCTTCCAGAGTTCACCGCTCAGGGGCTCTAGTCGTCTCTGGGAGCAGCGGCCTCGCCGTCACCCCCTGCCCTGGCATCCCTTCTGATACCGAGCTTCACAATACATATTACATGTTGGCTCAAGCTCTAGTGAGGCCTGGGGGACGGGAAGTGTAATGAATTCTTTCTTTATGGAGGGGGTTCTCATCTTCAGGCCTAAAGACCGACTCCCTCCAGGCAGGAGATTTCTTTTTGTCCCTTTACAGTAGTTCATCTGCGTCTTTTTCCTGTTGCTTCTATCCCACATCTTCGTCCCAAATGGCAGAAATCCCCAGAGAGCTAAGTTCCTGGTTCTCAACTCCATTTATATTAAAAATTCCCCAAATAAAAAGGCCCGTGGTGTCCAGATTTCAGCAGGGCTGGCAGGACCCTCTCTACAAAGGATCATGTGTCGGAGCCTTAAGTCCCAAGGAGGAATCCAGTTACATGGGAGCTCAGGTCCACAACCTGCTCGTCAAGCATTTTCATTTTCCTTTAGTGTCACATTGGATTCAGCTCATTCATTTTTCGGAAGAAGAAAATATTCTTAACAGCCAGGTTTCAGGCTTGGCTTTCATCTGGGAGGCCTTTAGCTTTTCATCTTCTCTCTTCAATCACCTTTTCATGGACCTTTCCTACCAAGCCTTTGGGACTCAAATCCAAGGAAGAAGGAATTCGGGCCTTGAAAGAACGCTGCCCAAGTCTGTTTCTTGACGAATGACTGGTCTTCGTAAAAACAGAGTAAACAAAGTGAAAGGAGGGACATTTTTTGTAAAAGTCAAAGGCATAAATAAAAAAAATTGAAAACAACAATAATAAATAACAAGACATGATCCACCAAAAAAGCTGAAAAAGAAGCTGATTTTTGAAAAGGTCCAATGTGGTAACCACATGTAACTATTTAAATTTAAATGAATTCAAATTAAATTTTAAGTTGAGTTCCTCAGTCTTGTTGGTCATATGTGAAGAGTTCACATTGAGCTGATGGCTAGTGGACAGGGCAGGTCCATCCATATTGCACAAAGCAGATGATGGGAGGTTTCCATTGTGGCAGCAAGTTCCATTGGGTGTGTCTCCATAGTCTAACCTTCATCTAAGTTTAATAAACCAGAGAAAGTAGATAAGGTACAAAATGCTTTGTTAGGAAGAAGACCAGGGACAACTACAGATATAACATGGACATTTTTATTATAAACGGGGTTATGAATAACTGTGCCAATACATTTTATTTTTTTAATATATTTTTATTGATTTTAGAGAGAGGAAGGGAGAGAGAAAGAGATAGAAACATCAATGAGAGAGAAACATCAATTGGCTGCCTCCTTCATGTCCCTGACCGGGGATCGAGCCTGGAACCCAGGCATGTGCCCTGACCAGAAATCGAACCAGTGACCTCTTGGTTCATGGGCCAATGCTCAACCATTGAGCCACACCAGCCAGGCGTACCAATACATTTTAAAAAACAGATAAAATAAGCAGTTTTCTGACAAGATAAACATTTCCCAAACTGACACAAAGCAAAATAGAAAGCAAGCTTGAATACAGTAGTAACCAAAGAACTGAATCAATAGCTAAAGTATGACCCCACCATCTTCCTCACCACCAAAAACAGTGGCACCATGTCCAGATGATTTTACAGTTAATTCCTACCAAACCTCCAAGGAACAGCTCATTTCTTAATGAAAAAATGGCAGTGGCCACAAAGTCTTGGATTGAGGATTTTAGTCCTTCCTCTGTCCCTTTCATGACCTGTGTCCCAAGGCAAGACACTTTCCCTCCTGGTGTCTTGACTGTGAGGCAGTTAAACTAAAAGGTTTTCAAGGGCCTGGAAAGCGCCTTGGCCCCAGTTGTCTTCCCTCTACTCTTGTCTACACATTTGAAGTTATTTAAAATATTGAAGTGATAATACTGGATCACCCTTATGGCCAGTCTGATTTCCTGGGCTGAAGATGATTGTTAAATAGAGCCAGAGAAAAGAGAAATATCTTAAGAAACAGTTGACCCATCATTATTATGGAGCTGAAGCCAAATTTTGATTTGTTCCTGCCTCATTCAGGGAGGATTTCTCCACGGAAAAGAATTTACTGCTGGGCCTGAGAAACAACACTGTCCAGTGGGTAAAGGTTGTGCTTTTCTGGATTTTACCTTAATAGCAATAGCTAATATTCCAGAATGATTCTCACATGTCAGGCGGAATCTAAATGCTACATGGGCATTAGTCTGGAGACCTGTATGATGTCCTGTGAGGTAGGTAAATATTGGCTCCATTTTAAAGACTAGGAACTGAAACTCAGAGATGTTACTTGCCCAAGGGCACGTGGGTCTTACATGATGAATAGAACCTCAGGTCCAAGAGACCCTACAACCTGTGCTCTTATGCACAGGCAACACGTTATGAGTATTTGTGGAACTTCCGTGGTAGCTAAAGGATTTCTCCTTGGGTTTTATGCCTTTGGGGAGCAGTAGCAATTCTTCTGTTCCATGCATCTGAGGGGTTCCTTTTCCAATGGCACCTTATCCAATGGACCTTGAGAAGCCATTTATTTCCTTCCGCAATCAAAGCAATCGCTGGCTTGGGCTATTCATTAAGGAAGCAGGGCTGGCTTGTAAAAGCTCATTTATGTCATAGTATTAGTTGCATGTATAAACGATGGAAAAAATAATTGCTCAGGCATGCCATAGTTCAGGAGAGTCTGTGGACTGGAGGGGCCCTTCCTTGGGGGGATATGCTTTAGTAGAAATAGGGACATTACTCTATCATTTCTCTCCTGCTGGTTCCTTGAAGGGTCACAAGTCCTTCCTTCCATTGGTGACCACCAGAGCTGATTATCAGCGCTAATCAGCAGCAGGTCGTTTTGCCTGTTCTTCTCTGATTTTTGTGGCTTTTCTCAAAACTTTGTTTTCAAATACCTCACCGCTTACCAGAGAAGCGAAGGCTGGCACACGCAGGGCCATCACGGACACTTCTGCGAGGGTCAAAAGGGCATGCTGATGGAGAATTTAATTTCCCCGTGTTACCCGCTTCCTTAGCGTCTCATTCCAGACTGATTAAGTCAAACACAACCCAGCTCTACAATTTGCATTGTGCAAGGTGGACTTCGGGAACCGAGGTGGATGAGAAATATTTTTAGGAGCTAAAACAAAAGAACGTTCAGTTTAGATTCTTCAGAACACACCTACCTAAGATAATAGGGCGCTTCTTTAAACGTTTTCTGAACCCACCACGAACCTCCCGCAGAAATGCAGACAAGCCTTTCAGTCCCTGGAGTTAACACAGGGGCTTAGAGGGATAATGGGCCCTGGATTTAGCTTCGGTTTAAGTCTTTGTGTGGCTGACAGGGCTTAAAGCGGGCAGGTAGTCACTGGTACAATGTGTCATCCCTTTCCTCCCTCTTCTTATGAAACAAAGTGCAAAGTACTTACCTTTTTGAATCTTACGCTATTTCTTTTAAATGCAGCAAAGTTATCGCCATGTTCCTTTGGTCTGATATATTTCAGAAAGACGTGGTTTCCATGTCAGGACGGACGTGAGTGTGAGTTTGGTATGTGTTGAAGGAGCTACAATAAACGAGTCTTCATTCATACGGACACCTGTTTGTCTCTGAGGCATTAAATGGCTCATGTGAAACGTTAATGAGGTCTCCAGGAAGTGACCAGGCCTGGGTCTCAGGCAGTGGCTTAGAAGAACGTCTGTTTTCTTCTTGTTTTTTCTTTCTTCTTTATACCAACACCAAAGAAATGGCTACCATGTTTTGACCACTTGGGGATGAGCCGGGAGTCATTCATGTGAAGTAAACACTTACATGCATTGTGCAAAGGAGGAAGCTGAACTCACACTGGGTCGGTGCCCTGAGCTCAGGCCTGTGAGCAGCAGTGCTGGGCCTCAGGCCCCTCCCGTGGAAGCCCAGATCCTGTGCATTTATACCTCAGGGCCAGATGTCTGGTCACTGGCCACGGCCAGTGGTTCTTCTCCCTGCCTCCACTTTCTGCCTGTCCTCTCAGCACTGGTCTGGTGCGGGCCACAGCGCCTCACCCCTCCCTTGGTCTCTCGGTGGTTTCCCTGGGTCAGAACTCCCCCAGCTCATCTAACCTGCATGTCCAGCCAGGTTCACCTGAAACACCACCTTCTCTGCGTCCCTCCAGCTCCTCCTATTTTCAACCCCATGAGGCTCAATACCTCTGCCCTGTCCTCTTATTCCTCCTGAAGGTCCCCTGGGCAGTTTTTATGAATTTTCCACTATTCCCAGATAATGAGGTATTTTTTCCTCTTCTAAAAATATATACTGTTTATTTCTTTTTCCATGTCTTCATGCCTATTGTTTGCCGTTATCTGAAATGCCCTATTTTCTGTCTAAACCACCTATTGGATCCAGCCTCTTCTAAATGTTGTAAATGTCATTATCTCTCTCTCCTGACCTCCAGGGGCTCTTAGAGTCCTAACTTAATTTACCCCAGAATTTCCTTTTCTTGATCACAATGGTTTCCTTTATGGTGGTTTTGTTTCCAGACTATAAGTTCCTTACGACGAGGTAATGCTCTTTATTTCTTTTGTTCTCTCTGTACTTAACAGAGGTCTAGAAATTAATCATTATAGCTAATATTTATTGAGCATTTAAAATACACCAAGTACTGTCTACATGTATGAACTCTTGTACTCTTTACAATAATCTTCTGATGTGACAACTACTATTAATTACATGTCCAGATGGAGAAACTGAGGAATTGAAAGATCGGGTGACTTTCCCAAATGCTGAAACTGAAATGCCAATCAACAGTAGAGCCAGTGCCGCCACACTGCACTGTGCTGCCTGGCACTATCCTGGGGGTCAGATACTGGGAAATGCCCTTCTTGGCACAGAGAACAAATGAGTCAGCGTGAATACTTTAGCTGAGATTTTTATGCAGCTAATGAAGCTCACGGTTCCCAGACTTCCTCTAGAAATGGGTTCTCGGCTCCTCCCCTGTCACTCAGCACCTGGAGAATTATGTGTTAAGTCAGAATATTCTATTTTAGAAAAGCGTTACAAATTTCATCAGCCCTCTCCAAGTCCCACTTGGAACAAGTTGGATCTTTGCATGGGGGGGGGGGGGGTGTGTGACTCAAGCCCTCACTCCTCTCTTCTCCAGTAATAAGAGCTTCTTCTATTGGGTATTAGGCACTTTAATCCATTTTGGAACAAGGTAGATAATATGCAGAAACAAGCAAAGTCAAGTATTTTAAATTTTCAACAGCAGCAAAAACTACTACTCTTGAAAATGAGCTACAGTTGGATCGTTTTGAGAAACTTGTGACTGCCTGGGTCCACACCGTCGCTTTCTGACCCTGGATCCCTGCAGGACATGTGAGCAGCTAATTTCAGGACACTGCTGGTAGCTTGCGCTTTCCCAGCCGCAGGCTTTCAAATGCTGTTGCCGGAGCATATCTGTCACAGGGGTATCCTCCTGTTGCCGAGTAGATGTTGTGCTCTTTGGGTGTTTTTGGCCAAATCCAACCAAATTATCAGCATCAGAAAAAAAATCCAATTAATAAAAGCCTTTTAAATCTTAAGACTCAAGGTGTGTCGCTATGCACCTCAAATTCACACTGCATTCTGAGGTCACTCCTCCTCTTCCTCCTTGTCCTCCTCCTCCTCTTCCTCCTCCTCCTCCTCCTCCTCCTCCTCCTCCTCCTCCTCCTCCTCCTCCTCCTCCTCCTCCACATTTCTGACTCATCTAAGGACAGAGCCTTGTCTGGAGTCAGTTAGTATATGTTTGCCGGGTAGAATGTGGGATATTTTACCTGGCTTCTGCAAATAGTAATCAAAAGCAGAGTGTCCTCTACCAAGGGAGGTGTGACTGGAGGTTCGAAGAGTGATGTTGGTCAAGTTAGACTGGAGGATTTTACGGTGCTGGCTGCTACTGGAGGTGTGGGGCAAACATATCTGGGTGGGAAAAAGAAAAATTCCTCCACAACTATATCAGTTGGTTTTGTGAAAAGGGTGCCATTGTGCCGGGTCTCCTTTGAACAGAAGGGTAATAGCTTATGGAGCATGAATGCAAAGCCCTACCAGGTCTAGCCCTGGCTCTCCTTTCCAGCCTCAGCTCACCACGCCCGTCAGGTATGTGAGGCCCCGGAACACCCGCCTGCTTGCATTCGCACCTGTCCCATGCCTTTCCCAGACCCGTGCTTTGCTCTTGCTCTCCTTGCTGACAATGCTCTTCTCCTCCAATGGACCCAGATGTCTCCTGCATTTATCTTTAAAAATATATATATATATTTTTATTGACTTCAGAGAGGAAGGGAGAGGGAGAGAGAGATAGAAACATCAACAATGAGAGAGAATCATCAATTGGCTGTCTCCTATACACCCCCTACAGGGGATGGAGCCCGCAACCTGGGCATGTGCCCTGACTGGGAATCAAATCATGGCCTCCTGGTTCATATGTCGACGCGCATCCATTGAGCCGCACCGGCTGGGCTCATGCATTTTCTAAGCTTCAGGCTAGGAATCCTTTTGCCCAAGGAACCGTCCCTGACCACCTCCCTCCCGTGCAAACGTAGATATGCCACTTCTCCGTGCTTTCGGAGTTGGCTGTAAAGAACTTTCTCTTGCCTGTGAGCACTTGTGTTTTAGTTATTCATGTGCCTCTGTGGCTACAGCTAGCCTGGAATTCCTGGATCTCTGCATCCTCACCTAGCACAGTGCCTGGGATGTAGTGGGGGGTCCAGGGGCCTTGTTGAAAGAAGAAACAGCCTGAGGAAGATGATGATAAATAAGTGATATTCCTCCAGGGAAAAGAAGCTGCAGCCTGCCTATTTGAGATCCCCAAATGCATTCCATTCTTTCTCTGCTGTCAACCTACTCTGCCTGTCACGAGGAAGTGGGCTGCCCCAGGTGAAAGTAAAGCCCACTTGTCCTTAGGGATGTAATCTGTACGTGCGAAAGCCTGGCGCTTCCCGGCTGGGTGTGGCGAGCCCATCCCTGGGGAATTTTATCACAGAGTGTCTCAGGCAGTATCTCCCCATCCAGGTGTCTTGGGGAGAAAAGGTGATCAAAGAAACCAACTGTAGGGGGAATCTTAGAGTCCGACAGTGTTTTTTATGGATAAGAAAGGGCTCTGAGCTTCCAGGGATACCTAGACTAGAAATGGGCACTGTTGACCGTAATATGGGGCAAATGCTTCAAGCGCCTCATGACCATTTCCGTGCAGCCATCTTTCATATCCCTAGGAGATAAAGTCACCCTGGGGTCATAAACCACCGTCAGGGTATTGGGCAAGACTCATAGGTAGTTGTTCGGAGCCAGTAAAAGCATCTTAATTGACCTAAATGACAACAGTTATGTTACAAATATTAGAATTTACGACCTGAGAAGGCATAATCACAGCTTCCATCAGTTAAGTTTGCCTAGGAGAAGCTTGGGGATTTAGGATAGGGCTGCAAGTTGGGGGAAATCTGATTAGCCTTAACTTTATGACAAGCACAGAGCTAAGTGAATCCCAGGGCTTTCAAGTTCCTGATCCCTGGGAGTTAAAGGCAGTGGTGTTTCAGAGCCGGTAAAAGCCACCTCGTCCCCCAGCACAGCTGTCATTTTATTGGCCTTGTAAAGTCTCCTGTTCACCGTGACAAATCCAAGACCATATACCTGTGAGGAGGAGATGTTTTAGATTACGGGATGCGCAGGAAGCAGACGGTGGGTTAGAGGGTGAAAGCTGAAGGCTGGGGTATTTGTTTATACCGAGCCCTCTCTGGAATGTGCAGAGTCATTGGGAAAAGCAAGTAAACGCTGCTCCAAAGAGCTGGCCAGGGTCTGATGAGATGCCTCGGCCTTTGGGCCTTTGAGGAGGGAGCTGATGCATCGAATAATTCCACGCACTTGAAAATTAAACTTGGGTTTTTAAAACGTGATATATTCCGTGGAGGTTTTTACTGAGGGAGGGCATTAGTGCCAAGCAGTACTACTACATCTAAAGGAACAATTATAACAAAGCCAACCCACGAAAGGGTGTGCATTTTGAAAGAGACACATTAGAGCGATACATCTGATATCATTGATCAACCAGGTGATTGCCCAGGGCTCAGGAATCCATGGCGTGGAGTCATCTTCCGGGTAAAAGGCAAACAGCCAGCTTAATCCCAATTTGCAGAGCTTCAAAGGTGAACAGTCATTTTGCAGGGCAATGAAGAGCTCAGGTTATCTATTTAATGACAAAGTCTGTGAAGTCAGTGAAATTTCTTTAATGAATTTGAGAACAATCCTTCAAAGAAACCTCCAATTGAAGCCCATAGAGAGGCCAGTGTCTTTGAACTGGAGAGATGAATTTACCCTGGATTAACCTGACCTTTCATAATCTGTTTATCAGGGACGGAGTTCTGAATTTTGAGAGAAGCACTATTGTGCTTTGGCAGTCGGACCTATCATTGATATATTACAGCACATAGCGAGGCTTTTAGCTTCCCGTAGCTCCATTCATTGGTAAGGACTCCCCAAAAAAGAGTCTGTTATACACATGAAATTTTTACATATATGTCCATGTTCTAATATTTGCACATGAGTCCATGTTCTAACAGTTTTACACATGAAATGCTTGCACATGTGTTCATGTTCTAATATGAATCCAGTGTTCTGACATTTTCTAATGGGTCCCGAGATGTGCCTTCAATTTGTTATTTCTCAGTGGGCACAAAACAAAACTTCAGTTTTGGTTTTATTTTTATCATACTTTCCACGGCACTTCCATAGCCCTAAACCTTGCATCTCCCCAATCCAGAATCCCGTGCCTTATACTGTGAGAGAAATAGAAAATCTGGAACTGATTATGAAATTATGAAGCAGGGAGATGCAGAAATGCACGGGGATCAGTGTACAGACGCATAAGCCCCGATACACACTAAGCCTGTGCGAAGGACACATTCTGCCTGCTGGGGTCATTTTGGGTTTGAACCCCTGCTTTTACATCTCAACATAATGCAATCTAGCGTTTGCTTTGTGTAGTGCTTGGGGAGCTTTTGGTGTTAACAGAATTCCTTTCTAAAGAAATTCCTTTGGATTCCTTCAGAATTTGTCCAGTTTCCAGGTTCCAATAGGAAAAACATGGACGAGATTTTAATAGAAAAATAGTGCTTCAGATTTTTCATTTGGCAAGCACCCTACTCTAGGGCTGCTCTTGTTTTATTAAGTGGAACAGGCCGGCTTAATAGAGGAGCTCTCGGCATTTGTACCCTGATTTGAGGGAAGAGAGAAGCCTGGGCCACCTGGGAAATACACCCTTTGGAATTTTGAGCCCATTTATAGTTTTACCATTCATTCTCAACTCATCGGACAATACGCTTAAACAATAATTGTATGTGCCAATAAATCAAGATCAAATCTTTTAATGTTTTTTGAGAAAGGAAAGCTGGGTCTTTCTTTCCATAAGTTATTTCAGTTGTGATTCTCTTCCAGTTGATCAAGAGTGTGGTGGTGGTGGTGGTGGTGGTGGTGGTGGTGGTGGTGGTAATGAGGATGGTGATGGTGGTGGTAATGAGGATGGTAATGGTGGTGGTGGTGGTGGTGGTGATGGTGGTGGTGATGAGATAGTTTATATTTTAGCTTTAGTGCTCTCATTGATTTTAAAGGAAACACATTTTTATTACTAAAAATTTCAAATACCACAATGTCTTTGCAGAATTCCACCATCTAGAAATACTGAGATTTGATGGGCTTATGTGTCTTCCTAGTCTTTTACCTATATCTAGGCTCTTTTAAAAAGTGATACCATATTATAAATGCCTTTAAAACTTGCTTTTTGAACTTAACATTGTATGTTGGACACTTTTCCACACTAATTGATATATACCCACAGAATCATTTTTGTAACTACAGAGCATAGCAGTTTTGTGTTACTTAACCAGTCCTTAATGATGAGCATTTAGTTCTTTTAAAATGTTTTCTGTTCGAATCCTGTGGCTGCTGGGGACTTACCTTTATGCACTTATCCTATAATTTCTTTAGAATAAATTCCCACAAAGGAAGTTGCACATTTCTACTGATAAATATTCTGAAGTAGCCCCAGAGCGGTTATGCCCACTCACCCCACGTTTATGTCTTGAATGGCACCATCTTGCTGTGCTACCCCCAGGTCTTTTGGTTTTGTTTTACTTTGCTTTTCCAGTTTAACTCCAATTGGTACAGAGTTCTCAGAACTGTTCTTCTGGGTGGTAGGGTGCAAAGCAACAAAAGCAACTAGAATGCTGACCCTGGAAGGCAGTTCAGGGAGGGAAAGATGGAAAATGTTCCTCAGAAGTGAACTCAATGCTCATCACCGTCAATGATCACATTCTGCTCCTCACCACCGGGACCCACATGACTTCTCTCTGCTTGGTACAGTCCCCCGACCTGAATTTTAGAGGTTTCTGGATGACTTGCTTTTCCCAGTTTCCTTGTGAGAACAGTGATCTTTATTGTCGGTGAAGATTTGTAGGCCGTGGTCAATAAACAGGAAATGGCGGGTGCTAGAAACGGGCAAGCGGCCCCACTCTCCCCGCTCCAGACCTCACAAACACGTGGAACAGGGTTCGGTTATTGGGTTGGCTTTTGCTGGCCATACGTTTTGAATCTGGGGCTTTTGGGCCATTGAGGGGTCTGAGGTTCGGGGCCCTTTTATCCTTTTATTGGCGAATTCACTGAAGTGTAGGCAGACAGAAAATGTTCAAGTGGCAGGCAGATAAACTTGTTAAATCCCTGGGAGTCTTTCCTTCCTTGCTCTGGGAGTTTATCATCTTGGTGGAGTTAAAAGGCAATTAGGCCTGCAGGTCTTTGCCGGCTTGTTTATTGGCGTTTTACACATGGGTGTTGAAGACACAGGGCTGTATTAAACATTCCAATCCCGCTGGCTGGAGGGGAACGAGACCTCAGCCCAACCCTGAGTCTCCTTGAGAGGGAGTCTTGCCAAAAAGCTGGAGGAAAATCGTTTAAATATAGTACCTGTGCCCCACGATGCTCATTGTTGGTGGAAAATTGCAGTCGGCCAGCTCCATGCTGTGTTACATTTCCTGGGAAATGGTTTTATGGAAGGGCTTTTGATGAAAAAGTTCATTCCTTTTGTAATTGTTCGCTGCCCCCGCGGTGTTAGTTAAGGCAGAGGCACACTGGAAATGTTTCTTGCCTCAAATCTCCAGGGCAATTCCATTCATGAGAAGGGCAGCCTGTCCATTTGAAATTGGCTGGGGGACAGATTTCCACTAAGCCCTGGCCCTTCTGGTTGCTAGTGTCCCAGGCAGGCTAGTCCTGGGCAGAGCTGGGGAGGAGGTGGGTCTTGGGTTTCTGCAACAGGGTCTTGGCTTTTCTCACCCCCCACCCCCATTCTTGGAGGCAGAGGTCTTTCACACTCGCGTGTTAGTGAAGTCATGTACCCCTCATCCCCACCCACCAGGAAATTTGTATTTCTTCTCGGAGACGCCTTGGGACTGCTGAGAAGGCCGCGGGCTCAGTGTGCCGCAGTGATTCCAAACACCAGTGCTTCCAAAGCCCGGCTCAGGGTTCAAACGATGGCTCAATGGTTAACTTTGTGGCTAATTGAAGGGGTTTTCCATCAGTAAAATAGGAACAATAGTCCTTGCCATGCTAGTTTGCTGAGAGCATCAATGAGATTGCGCATGGAAAGTGCTCAGCACAGTGCCTGTCACATAAGAACATCATAAATGGTAGCTGCTATTACTGTTATTGTGATTAAATATGCTTTTTTATCTAACACTCATATGCACTGCAATATAGAGATTTGTGTATATGTGTACACACACACACACACTTAGTTGACAACTATATTTTTTGACTAAACTTGTCATACCTTAAGTTATTTTTATTTCACCAACCTAGGGTGCTGCTGAAATACAAAAGCTTATCTGGGTCAATGAGAAAATCCTTGCTCAAGTCCAGATGGCCGGAGCGGGAGTCTGTCCGTTTCCACAGCTGCCTGTTGGGCTCCGCAGTCCACGCAGCCTTCCTAAGGGGCTGCTGCTTCCCTGGTCCTCCTTTCCCTGAGAGTGAGGCACCCGCCTTAATTGTCTCAACTAAAGAAAACACAATAGATAACTGCAGCTTTTATTCCCAATCTGACCTCCAGGTTCTGAAACTAATTTGCCATAGTGTCTGTGCGAGGACTTCCTCTAGCCCAGGAATGTGGTTCTGATTAAGGACATCCTATAAGACCCAGGAGGGTCGCCGGGGGAGGAAACCGGCCCCAGCCGCCAGTGAATTTCCATCCTCCAGTCAGATATATGATATTGAAGACCTGGAGGTATGGGGAGTTTATCATGAGGGAGACTGGGAAAGAGAATTAAAGCAAATGGCTGACAAATTGGCTGTCTTTTATGCAAAGTTGACAGGCTAGTGGGGCTCCTACCTGAAAGAGGATATGCAGAGCCCTCCGGCCAAATGGCTGGGCAGGCAGCAGGCTTTTTGAAGTCGGCCTGCATGCCACTCCTTGTAACAAGGCCTCTGCTGAACCGCCTCCTCCCGAATAAGTGAAGACTTAATTTTTACCTAAATTATCTTAGTTTCCACAACGGTGATCATTCATTCCTCTCCGTAGGGCATGCGATGTTAGGGTACGCTGCCTGTGCTATGGACAAACAGGGTGCCTGTGAGTTTTTCTCCCAGCACTCTTAGGGATTGAGTCATAAGTGCTAAACTTTGCTTTATTCTGTGGAGGCTAGACCTGTCCCTGGAGCCCGTCAGGCACCGCTCACCTTTGAGGGAGCCAGGAGGGGGCTGAGGGCACTAGAGGGCCTCATTTGCTCTCCCTGGATTCACCGGAGCTTTTCGGGGGGAGGGAAGATGACCGTGGTGTGCAGCGGGCAATGGAGTTTGGAGAGGCTTGGAGTTTCCTTACCAAATATCTAAGAATCTACTAATAGTTGTAACTCTAATATGATTTTCTTGTTAATCTCCGTCAAACCGTGAAATCTGATATGTTAGCCATGACTAAGCCATGAAATTTGTCAACTTTGTCTGTGACTTAACAAGCTCTGTTTAAAGAAGAAAAGTCTTAGCACAGAGTACTGGGCATTACTTCCCAGCGTCCTTTTCCCAGCATGCTTTTCCCAGCGTGTCACTACTATCTTATGACAACAAATAATAACAGCCTGTACACATTTCTTGTGCTGTTTCAAGGACCAAGGGTGGATAAGATAAAAAGACCAAACTTCAATAATGTATTTTCCTTTGAGGTGATAAATATGCACATGGTAGATCCGCTTAAAGTGGTAGATTATTTGTTTTTGAGAGAAAATAAATGAAGAAAACCTTGTCTTTTTAAAGGCATAGTGGCATAAATAATCTCTTCAGCATAGTAGAGTGGCTGTGAGTGTAGACATTAGGACTTGAAATCCCTTTTTGTCGTTGGCTAGCTGGGTGAGTTGTATAAATCACTTAACTTTTCTCCCTCAGTTTTCTCTTCTGAAAAATGGGCATAATATTCCTGGGAGCTACTTTGTAAGTGCTCCAAGGCACATAAAAGGTACGATTTCTAAAGCACAGAGCTGGGCATCCATGTCCTTTATCCATTTGGAGTACTATTGTAGTTGGTGTGTTATGATATAATGATATAAGAGATCATTGGGCATCTTTATTACCCAATAGGATATTAACTAAATTAAGTTCTTGGCATTGGAGAAAAACTATTATTTTGCCAAAGGAAAACTGGGCCGTGTTTGAGTTTTCCACATGAAGGAAGGGAGAGCAGCACAAAGAGGGAAAGACACGGTGCAGGACTGCGGAGAGGTAAGGACCAGGCTGTCCTTCATGCCGTCCCTGCCAAATAAATGCCTTTCCCCTTGGGCTCCAAGAAAGAGAATCCCCAGCTGTCTCCTGACCTCTGTTCTGTGGCGTCAGATAATCTGATGACTGAGAATCTTGACGACCAGATAGTCCAGTGGGTTTGAAACTGATTTTGATACAAAACCTCATGCAGTGTTCCAGGATCTGAAAGGGCCCTTCTCGGATCCCTGCCAGTTAGATCCGCGTGAGCGGCATAACCTGTGAAAACAGGCTTGGTTGATCTGTTCGTTTTACGGACGATGAACATTGATCTGTTCATTTTACGGATGATGAACCTCGAGCCGTGGTGTTCCGTGAGTTGCTACAGTTCTCACCCCTGATGTCTGAGTGTCCTTGCCTTACCCAGTTCCTGACTCCTCCCTTCCCACTCAGATGGAAGGGAAGAAAAGCAAGGCCTAAGATTCGGGATGGCTTTAATCAACTTGCCCAGGCCCTTGTGGAGTTCTTAGACCCTTCCAATGTCCAGAATCTTTGACACCCCCCCCCAAAAAAAAAAGTAAATTCTATGCAAAATGTTGAGAATGTGTATACATGCATTTTACTATGGAGAAAATTCTTAACTTTTTATCCTATTTTCTCAAAAGGGTTTGTGAACCTTCAAAGGGTTAAAACTGATTTCCTTATAATTTGTGCCCCTAAAGTTTTGATTGTGAGCTGCAAGGTTAACAAGTACATTCACTTTCTTAACCTTTCAAGGCAAATGCAGCACATAACCTAGTGAGGGCCGAGGCCCAGGCTTGCTGCACAACAGCAGTTGGGCCCAGAATTCTTCAGGTTGTTTCTGCAGCTTTAGTTCTCAACCTCAACTCTAACTGGAACTAGGTTCTAACCATCTTTGAACCCAGAAAGCTTAAAGTTGATACAATAACAAATGTCTACTTATAGTGCTCCAAAAAAAGTGCATTTATTTTTAGATACAAATATTGATTTACTTGCTTAATTTTGCTTTGGTCTTTGATTAGGGTTGCCAGATTTCACAAATAAAAATACAGCACACCTCGTTGGATTTGCATTTCAGATCAAGAACCAGTGATTTTTAGTACAGCTCTTGAGAAGGGGAAATGGATCAGCCCTTTCAACCATGGAAGTTTTATTGCAAAAATTAAGGGATATTTATTCTAAACAAGCACTGTACCAGAGGTGATAGACCTGTTCTAAAATTGGTTTGTGGTGATGGTTGGACAATTCTATCAATTTACTCAAGATTGGACTTTACCCGGAAAAATGGATGAACTTAATTATGTGTTAATTATAGTTAAGAAAATTGTTTTTAAAAAATTAAGGGATAGCTTTATAACAACGTTTGCTTACCTTCTTATTCTGAGTTGCAGACTAATTTGAGGATATGAGAAACACCATAAATCCACTCCTCGGAATAAAGCATGAAAGTGCCTAGATCAAATGATGCATAAACTTTCTAGATCTCCTGAAGCTCATCTCTAGATACCACCTCCTAGGGCACCCGGGTTCCAGCACTGTGACAATCCTCGGCTGGATCTTGGGAGGAAGGCCTACCCCTGCTACAGCAAGGAGTTGCTGCTCTTGGTGATCTTGATCAATCACCAGTTATGAGGGTGATCTGTGGTGACACCTGCTACCCTAACGAGACTGACTGCCTCTCTTACATTTCATGCTGAGAAGGACATGGGGAGGGCAGAACTTGTCTTAAGCTATATCTAGAGCCTTGGGTTATTTTGCTTGTTTTTTTTTTTTTTAGGAAATAATGGCACATGTCTGCTGAAGCAGACCCATGTTCCTGTCTTGACTAATGTCTTTGATACAAACAAAATAATTGATCTAGGCATTTTCATCCTTTATTCTGAGGAGTGGATTTATGGTGTTTATCATATCCTCAAATTAGTCTGCAACTCAGAATAAAAAAGTAAGTGGGTAGTGAGTAGACTCAGTCAGGAGGCAATTCCATCAAAACACACTGAACCTATCCTGTGGCGTTAGTGCTAGCTGGACTGGAAGGGGGCTACTCTTCTCTTTTATCGCCAGGTGAATAACCAGTAGAGTGGGGTGGGCTGTGGATGCTGAGCCATAGGAAGATGCCCTGAGAAACTCATTCTCTATGTACCAAGAGTTGAGGACTAGCTCCTCCAGGGTTACTTACTAAATTCTACAAAGAACAGCTCATTATTCAGCTTGTAAGAGTCCCTGTTGAGCTCTACAGAGCTTCCAGACGAATACTTCTATTTTTCTGTTATTGTTTGTTTTAAACATTACCTCTTCACCAAAACAAAAATTAATAAGCCTGAAATAACAATGGGAAGAGGGCCACGTCTCCTCAGAGACTCCTTTGTTCTTATTCTTTCTTCGTTTCAGACATAGTCACACCCTAGCAGCCAGATTGTACTGGTTGCAGGAGAGAAGTGAGAATGGTTGGAGAATGCAGGGCCAGAGGATGGGGCAGCCAGAACAGGGTGCTGGCTGGCTGGAGGGGGAGCTGCCTGGGAACAGAGGAAGCTGTGCTGGCCTAACTCTGATCATTTTAACATCCCTAATTCACATCTCCAACCCCAGGGCGTTGGAACTTCTGGTGAGGGAAATTGCTAGAACCCAAACATTTTCCAGTGAAGCCCCAACAAAGACCAGTCTTCACACACAAACCTACCTGATTCTTCGGACAGACTTGATCAGAAACCAGTACTGGGGGGTGTGCAGAAGTCTGTGCCTTGAAGCAGAGCCTCATCAGAGTCCCCTGGGGAGTTCCTGGGTGCTGCTTGGGAGAGGATATAACTAATTAGCTCACTGGAGAGGACAAACCAATTCAAAGGCCTTCCTGAAGGCTAGCCAATGCATATGCTAATTAAGTGAATTCGATCTTAACTTCTTAAAGGAAGGAATCCCTGTAAAGAAAGTAAATTCCTTTCCTTGAAGAAATTCTCTATAAATCCTTCAATTTTGCTTATTTTAAGTGCCTTTACCCACATTTGTCCAAATAAGTGAAGCTTTACCATTTTGGGCTTTTTCTCTGTGGAGTGAGTTTTAGGTCTTTGCTGGAGGGATCGTTTCTGTTTGACTCCAGCCTCTTCCACTTTTTTGGCTGAACCTGAATCCAGGAAACCCAGCAACAGTCTTAAGGTTTCATTGTCTTTCCTGTGGAAATGAGAATTCAAATGCCCACTTTGGAACTCTCTCCCTATCGATGCCTGTTCTTCATTTCTAACTTTCTCCTCCACCTCCTTTTCCACTGCCTGGTCTTTAGGTAAAAGTATTTCTATTGGTACAGATTCCCTCCCTCCCCCCCGCCCCCCCACCCCCCCGCCACCCACCCTGGTCCTTAAGGGGTCACTATGTCTTACGTGGCTTCAGAGACCCCATAGAAGGCAGTGCTGCCATAGTGGAAGCTCCTGTTCCTTCAGCGCTCCTCCGTGGGTACCCCACATGCTCCTGTAAAGTTCTAGTGAGGGTGTGGTTCCCTTGCTCCTCACACTTTGAGTAGAAGACACCACAGAACTACACGGGCTTATATTTTCAAAGATGCTGCGAGGCAAATCCAATACAGACCTCAAACGTTCTATTAAAGCCGTGCGTCTCAACCAGGGGTGATCTGGGCCAGAATCCTAGACATTTGACCAATGTGGGAGACATTTCTGGTTGTCCCAACTCGGGGAGAGGGGTGCTACTGGCCTCTGGTGTGTAGGGGCCAGAGGACTCTACTGCACATCCTATAAGGCAGTTCCAAGGACCAACTTCAGTAGAGCCAAGGTTGCAAATCCTGCCTTAGAGGAATTCTTTTCTTCTTTTTCCTCAAGACCTGGGAATAAAGCAAGAAAGTGCTCCATTTTGATGAGTACACACGCCCTGGTGTCTTACATCCCATATGGACCCGGGAATTGGAGAGGAGAAGAGTGCCATGGAGCAGGGCAAAGTGCAAGGCCGATGCAGGCCTTCGCCGCACCAACAGCTGTCTCAGCTCCAAGGAGAGACAACTTTGACCAAAGAGAGGACCCAAACATTACAAGGATGTTTAGTTTGTGATAAAAATCATTTTGCAGATTAAAGTGCTTCCTCTTGCCCATAAAATGGTATGTTCTTTAAATAACTCAGAAATAAGAGGCATGTGACTATGTGGTGAGCAGGAGGCAGGACCCAGAGCCTGGTCAATTAATTCCATCCCTGTAATGGAGCTATAGGTGGTGGTGCTCTCTATGCCTAAATGCTGCTTGCTGCTGTCCACACGAAGGGATTCAGGTAGTTTCCCGGAACCAGTTTCTCCCTGCGTCTCTTGGCTCCATTCTCCCTCACTCTCTGGCTGCTCAACCAGCCCCCTGAGGAGGAGGGAGACTCTTTCCCAGGATTCTCAGCAAAGTCACAGTGTCTCTCATTGGTGTTGATTGGGTCAGTTGCTCATCCCTGACCAATGGCCAGGGGGATGCTAGGAACTGACTGGCTGAGGCTGAGGTGACACCCCTGAGTCTCTTGTGACCCATGTGTGCTGGAAGTGGGGCAGATGTGTTGCCTTAAAGAAAAATTGGGGCCCTAGCGGGTTTGGTTCCGTGGATAGAGTGTCAGCCTGCGGGCTGAGGCGTCCCAGGTTCGATTCTAGCCAAGGGCACATGCCTGGGTTGCAGGCTCCATCCCCAGTAGGGGACGTGCAGGAGGCAGCCAATCAATGATTCTCTCTCATCATTGATGTTTCTATCTCTCTTTCCCTCTCCCTTCCTCTCTGAATAAAGAAATATATTTTTTTAAAAAGAAGAAGAAGAAAAATTGGGGTGAGATCATCAGAATAGGAAAAATGGATGCTCAGGACAATAAACACATACCCCACAGACACCCCACACACATTACCCCCCCCCACACACACACACACACACACTCCTTGCTGTTAAGAAGTTTTGGATTCTGCAGTGGAAGACTCAAGCCCTTGCCCTGACTTTGTCCTTAGTGCCTGGCTTTGCCGCTAACTGGTTGCATAGTTTGAGATAACCCCACAGCTCTCTCCCTGCCTGCTTTTTATAACTTGCATCGTGGAAGTAGTAATGCTATTAGGGTGATTCTGAAAATCAAGTGCACACAAGTAGTTGTTTTATTTTTTTTTTAATTTTTTAATATATTTTATTGATTTTTCACAGAGAGGAAGGGAGAGAGATAGAGAGTTAGAAACATCAATGAGAGAGAAACATCGATCAGCTGCCTCCTGCACATCTCCCACTGGGGATGTGCCCGCAACCCAGGTACATGCCCTTGACCGGAATCGAACCTGGGACCTTTCAGTCCGCAGGCCAACGCTCTATCCACTGAGCCAAACCGGTTTCGGCGAGTAGTTGTTTTAGATGCCAATGAATTCAGTTCAGCTTCTAGAATCCAGAAGAATCTAGACCAGCTACAACCCACCCAGCTGGTCCATGGCTGTCACTTCGGAAGCCGGTGTCTAAATTTATCCCAATCCTCATTGTTGCAGGTCAGTGAGGGAAATCTTCTGAGGTCAATGAGTGAGGTAATTGGCTTGCTGTGGATCTTGAAAAAATCTCTGTTAAATGACATAATTGGTTTTAATTATATAATTATGGCACTTAAAGTGTGGGGGTGAAAGGTTACTATTATATTTAGAAGTGGGATCCCCAAATGAAGCCAGGGTGTTTGAGCCAGTCTTTCTTCGAGTTTCTCTTTTTATTTTTTCAGAGGGAAGTCAGAGTAGGCTGGCCTTGGCCCTGGCCATTTTGGGATGATTATCCGACATGAGGTAGTGCTGGGACTGCTCACAGCATCACAGGGACCTTTGTAAAGAGACGGGAAAGGGCTTCCGTAAAGACCTCATTGTGATCTGAAGTTAATGAGCAGTGGGAACTCAACTGTCAGCAATTGAATCTGATTGGGCAGGGTAATTATATGATTGCCTCTGGTGTTTGCACATGCACGGGGATATTTTTATTGGAAAAAACCTAATTGCTTACTTACTTAGTGGAGGGAAAACCTAAACAAATTTGTGTTGTCATCGGTTAAAAAAGACATCCTCTCTTTGTCTGAAAAATAGCTGCGTGCTCTGCTTTTTAGAAGTGAGGGTTTTGTTTTTCTCTGTGTTTGCAGAACTTGAATGAAATGATAATATGACAATGTAAAGGGACGCTACTTTGGACTGCATTTTGGTAAAATGACCGCGTACTTATCGCCATGTCTTAAACCACCCCCTTCCATGGTCTCTTTCATGCAAAGGCAGCTAGAACCCCGGGCAACACTCAGGCTACTGGGACTTGCACAGGTTTTTGTTTATTTTGCTGTGTCCTCCTGCATGGAGGCCCCTGGCAAGATTGGCTTCATCAGCTTTCTGGGTTTCCTTCTTGCTCCCCCTGCGATTTCCTTGGAGGAAAAGGAAGGGCAAAGTGAGAGCCGAAGGGAAGAAGCCGAAGTGCAGTCCAGGGTCTTGCTCCGACTGCCCGGAATGAGGTTGGCAGGTCACTCACCCGCCATGCTGGTGTGCAGAAAGCAGATGGCTGGGTCCATTGTGCAGTGCTCAACTCCGCATTGTGGTTGCTTTTCTATCTTCTTACAGAACAAACTATTTTCCAATTTCTTTCCTTTCCTGAGATCCCAACCTGAAGAGGTCGAAACGCGACTGGATTGTGGGGATTGGAGGAGCAGCCTGTGATGAGAGCTGCAGACCCCAGACCTGGTGCTCTGGTTGGGTGGAGGGTTACAGGCTGGAGAATGGCTGAGAACAAAGGGCTTTCAGCCCCTCACACCAGCCACGTTTTCTCATCTCAGATTCTTGCACGTTCTCAGACTCTTGGACACACCCCAGACTTGTCTGGCTAACTAAATGGGTCCTCTGGGTTCCGTATCAAATGTCACTTCTTCCAGGAAGCCTTCCATGATCACTGACCAGCAGTCTGAGTTGGCTGCCCTTGCTTTATGCTCCCTCTAAGTTCCTTTGTCCTTTAATTGCTTGTCTCCTTGTTCAAAACGGCCCATGAGCTCTATGAGGACTGGGCTTGTGTTTATATCTGTCACTCCTGTATCCCCGGAGCCTGGCACAGTGCTTGGTGAGTGTGTTTGGAATGACTGAATTAGGAGAGGCATGGTCGCTGGGTGTCGTAGGGCATCGTGGTGTGTGCTGCGTGGGCTTCCGTACCCTTGCTGTTAATACCGCTCTCTTGTTGCTTATAATTTTCATTGCCCCAGATGATCCAGCTCTGTTGGAGGCACGGAGGCACAGTCAAATCTCATGCTGTACATTGATCACCTGTCCAACCTTTGCCTAGAGTGGGAGCCCCCAGTTCCTTCAAGAGATCCACCTTTACCTGTCCTAAAGAAGAAGAGGAGGGAGCCAGCGGGAGGAGCCGTGGCGGTGTAACGCCAGAGCAGGTCCAGTGTTTACTTGTACCCTTTTGGAGGTGGGTAACTGCAAATGCCATGGGGAGCGGGCTTTCCGAGAGAATCTGCCTCTGACCTTGCATTCGGGGCTCGCACGCGCTTCAGTTTTTCCTGGCGTGGAGGGATTGCTATTTTTTGTATTTAATTCGTAGACTGTGCCATGATTCCCACCAGCCTAGAACAAGAACCCAGGCGCCTCATCCACCTGAGGCAAGTTGTCACATGGGCCTTGTGCTGTTGGTGTCTTGCTTTGTGGACAGAGAGTACGGATCACTCATTGGTTCCTGCTTCATGACTCTTCTAGTTGTTATTTGCTCTTTAACATCTATGGTTTTCAGTGGTCTTTCTTGCTTTGGTTCGCTGGCTTTTGATGTTTTGAATCCCCTCTCCCGGGTCAACTTCCTAGATCATGAGATCCTGAATAACTCCTGACTAGATGAGATTTTGTTCAGGACCATGCCTCGGTGTTTAATTATAGCCCTCCACAATCTCGGGTATATTTGACCAGCTTTTTCCCTAAGCAGACTATGAACCTATGACCATGTAGGCCTCAGGCAAGAGGGCTTCCTAAGGAACCCGCAAACCCCCGGCCATCCCTAAGTTTGGACTGCCCATTGTAGGTGGGGCCGCAGTCCAGTCATCATTTCTGGGTGGATGGGCATTTGCCTGTGGCAACCACAGCCTCACTGTGGTGGGCAGGAGGAGCTCTCAGAGTCCGGCTGCTTCTTGCAGCATGGCCTCTCCTCGGGCTAAAGCATTTTCTTCCTCTGCTGGTTCTGAGTCTCTGTTTACTTTATATCCACCAGTTGCATCTCTGCTTTGTCATCATAAACATCTAAACTGGAACCTTTGAGGGTTCCTTCAAGAAGGAGAGTTTGAACAACCTCTTCTTTTTTTTCCATGTCTTTTATTTATTTATTTATTTATTCATGTTTATTTTTCCATTACAGTTTGCTTTCAATATTATTTTGCATTGGTTTCAGGTGTACAGGAGAGTGGTTAGACAATCATAGTCTTTACAGGGCTCCCCTGATATGCCCAGTACCCACCTGCACCACCCACAGTTGTCGCAATGTTACAGGACACCTCTTCTTAGAGCGGGTGTGCTCACCAACGCTGTGCACTTTGACCCCGGCAGGATGGGCCATGGTGGGCTTGGCCATGAATTCCAGGCAAAGCGCATTTCGTTTTCGGTTTGGAACAGCACCAGGGATGCCTCCCCACCTCACATCCTTTCTGGATTGAGGCAGGCGATTACTGCCTACAGAAATTACCATCCGAACAAAAGAATCTTTGCGTGGCATCTGATTTATAATTAAACGTGGCGCTGCAGTGTCTGAAGCGTCTCATCCTGTGTAGTCACCATCTATTTCCTCTCGGAGTTCCTCTGCATGCAGCGTAGTCCCCTTGTAACCTGGCGAAGGACCCATTTTAGAAAAGAAAAAGGGAAAGTAGAATCAATGATTGCCATCGTAGGTCGAACTCAAACCACTGATAGTTTCTATTGTTTTGCTGGAGAAAACACTTTCATGTCCCTTCATTGACTGATTTACTTATTCAGCAAACAGATTTGTCTGTTGTTGTTTTTCACTTATGGAGTGTTCTTTCTTTCTTTTTAAATTTATCTTTATTGTTGGAAGTATTACAGATGTCCCCTTTGCTTTTGCTTTTTTCCTTTCCCATTGACCCCCCCCCCACCCCTCCTCCCTGCACCCACCTCTTCCAGGCCTTGCCACACTTTTGTTTGTGTCCATGGGCTATGCATATATGCTTACAAGTTCCCCGGTTAATATCTCCCTACCCCCACCTTCGCCTTCCCCACCCCCACCCTGCTCCCACCTTCTCTCTGAAATTCATCAGTCTGTTCATGGTTCTGTGTCTCTGGATAAGTGCCCTGCCTGGACCAGGAAGGGCTTCTGAGCATCACCTGGGACCTTGTTAGAAATGCAGATTCTTGGGCCCCACCCAGACCTTCTGAATCAGAAACTCTGCAGGTGGGGGGGTCCAGCAGCTGGGTTTGAAAGAGCTTCCTGGGGATGCTGCTGCTGCACACAACAGTGTGAGAACTGGTGGCGTGAAGCCCGTGTGAGCGTGTGAGGTGAGGGCAGCAAGGGGTGCACTCTCCCCATCGTCGAGGGGCTTGTGGTCCAGTCAGGGCACACGGCATCACCCATCAGTGAGGCAGAGTGACCTTCACGAAATGCGAATTGCTTCATACACTCACTTCCTAAGTCCCTCCAGGCAGTTCCCTTTGTACGGGAATAAATGTAAATGTGTGGTTTAGGCTTACAAGGCCTGGCATGCTCCATCCCCTGCCTACCTGCCCAGCCTCAGCTGGTGCATTCCCTCCCTGCCCTGGCGCTCTGCCACTCACACTGGCCTTCTTTCCGCTCCCCAGACACCCCCACTGACTGTGGGGTCAGCAGGAATCTGTGTTGAGGAAGATGAAAAACAAGAGAGAGAATTGCAAAGGTTAAGTAACAGGCTTGGTCACCGATGTATTTTTTCCTATGGCACACTATTTCTAAACCAGTGTCCCAGTTGGCTAATATATTACTAGATTGATGCTTTTATCTATTGGGATCATATGTTAATGTGATAATGAATATGAGTGGCCGCATCTTATCGTGTAGCCATCTGAGAGGACTTACGGGTCATGAAGGAACTATTAAATGTAGTTTAGTTGAGTCTTAGCATAATGTCGTTGTATTGATTTCTCTCTTTGAGAGTCGGTCCCGCAGGCACAGTGCTCAGCCACATGCTGTAGCCGAGTAAAGTGGCTGGAGGCACGAGGTGCTGAGGGTGAACTCCCCTGTGTGGCACCAGCACATCCCCGGAGCGGATGCGTGGTTCCTGGGATCTTCACTTACTTTTAGGGGAGACAGTGACCGTGTCCGCTGGCTTTGGCTCTGTAGAAACTTCCTGATGCGTGGCACTTTTGATCTTTGGGATAGTAAACGTGCCATGTGATTTGGGAACAAAGCAGCTGTTTGGATCTGTATTAAGTGTGAAAAAAAATGGTCCCTCGGGATTCTCTTTACAATACAAAGGGAACACACATTTTAACTAGGATCTGTTAAAGAAAAATCAATTTGTAATAGAGGCAAAGGGTGTCTTAAGGATTTAGGACGAGTAGAGCCAAGAACAGGGACCATGGTTTGGGTTTGGGTTTGGGTCTGGATTTGGTTTTGACTGCCCACAGCTCTTTCACAGTCCCCGGCAGTATTTTCTGATGGCGCATATGCAGTTTGGGGTTTTACTGGCTGTTTAGGGGGCCTCTCACTTGAGATGGTCAGCAGAGGGGGGAAGGCCGGTGTGCAGGAGCCATCCAGGAGCGAGGCCGGTGGGAAGTGCTGGCTCCCGACAGCCTCAGCTTCCCCTGCCTCATCCAGTTCCTCCAGGAAACCAGGGAGGTCTCCTCAGCACGGGAGCCCCCTGACTTGCAGGAAACCCTCAGCTAGTCTGGCCTGGGTGGCTGTGAACAAGACAGGCATGCCCTGTCCCTGCCTCTCAGGAGCCCACAGCCCGCAGGCCAGGACTTCAGCAAACAACTCCGAAGTGCATTTTCACACTTGGAAGGGTAAGGGAGCTGTGACAGGAGAGAGGAGGGCAGGCTCTCTCTGTGGACTCAGGTTGAGAACTGGAGGATGTGTCTAGGTTGGTGGCATGAGGGGGGGCTGGTTAAGGGAGAGTATCCCCAGGGAGCTGGCACTACCTCCTTTACTAGCTGGGCTCTGTCCCTAGAAGCTGCCACAGCAGAAAGTCTGCAGTGAAAAAACCCAGTCTCCCTGCAGGATGAGCTGCAGGGGCTGCGATTTCCATGTGTCCACTAACAGCAGGTGCACCGTGCCCGAGTGTGACATCCGCGTGTTCACCATACCTGAGTGTGACATCAGCACGTGCACCCTACCCGAGTGTGACATCAGCACATGCACCGTGCCCGAGTGTGACATCCGCACGTGCACTGTGCCTGAGTGTGACATCAGCACATGCACCGTGCCCGAGTGTGACATCAGCACATGCACTGTGCCTGAGTGTGACATCAGCACATGCACCGTGCCCGAGTGTGACATCCGCACGTGCACTGTGCCTGAGTGTGACATCAGCACATGCACCGTGCCCGAGTGTGACATCCGCACGTGCACCGTGCCCGAGTGTGACATCAGCACGTGCACTGTGCCCGAGTGTGGCATCAGCACATGCCCCGTGCCCGAGTGTGACATCCGCACGTGCACTGTGCCCGAGTGTGACATCAGCAGTGCACTGTGCCCGAGTGTGACATCCGCACGTGCACTGTGCCCGAGTGTGACATCCGCGTGTTCACCATGCCCGAGTGTGACATCAGCAGTGCACTGTGCCCGAGTGTGACATCCGCACGTGCACTGTGCCCGAGTGTGACATACGCACGTGCACTGTGCCTGAGTGTGACATCAGCACCTGGGCATGAATTTCTCTTCCGTTTGTCGGTTCCCCTCTGAGATCCCTCCTTTTGGGGGAGCCTCTGCTGGTCTCCTTCCTGAGAACATAGCTTGCTGGGGGAGGGGGAGGCATGTATTATTCCCTGGAAGACTCTTACATGGCTTTCTGGCGAGGCATTTGAGCATCTTCAGAGAATCTTGCTGAGTGTGGCCAGCAGCTCCTAGAAGGAAGGAACTGCCTCTGCCCATTGCCTTCTTGAACGGGAGTCGTCACTACACATGTCGCATCTGTCCCAGCCAGAGCGCAGTTTGAGGGCAGGCTCTGTCTGTTCTTGGTGCCCAGCATGCTGACTTGGCACAAACCTGGCTCTCAGCAATAGCTGACAAATGAAAGAAGGGATTCTGCAAATCCAAATGCCCTTGTAGTGCAGAGGCTTGGTTTCAGGAATGTGAAATAGAACCAATGCCTGATTCATCTATTTATCATCCGCCCATGTAGAGGCAGCTCTGGAGGACCCACTGCTTAACCGTGAACCGAAACACCATGCGTGGTGCGTGGTCAGTTCACAGTCCATCGTGGTTAGCAGAGAGAAGGCGCAAAACCGGCTCTGGCGTCTGGGTCCCTTCATGTTCTAGTCCCGCCGAACATGCAGCAGCCCCAGTGTTCCACCTCTCCTGGCATTCAGAAGCGACAGTGCAGGGTACCAGGCTCTGAGTGTGTCTGCTTCTCTTCAGACACATAGGGGGAAACGGGGGCATGTGCTCTGCCATGTGGAGTGCCCAAGGACGGCTCACTGGCCATCTGCACAGAGCCTGGGTGAACAGAATTGACAGGGAGCAATTCAATTTCAGGGTGTTCTGACTGGATTTTTAAAAACTTAACAAATTAAGGACGAAAGTAATTTGAAGCATCTAGGTTTCTATCTGCTGTTTCTGAGAAGACAGAGGGTTTCTTTGATGAAAGCGAATGGAGCGTTTCTGCAGACCTGAAAAATCTGAGCCTGTGATGCAAAACAGAACCTACAAGTCAATTGTGGCCCGGGTGCCAGTATGGCTGGCCCACACAGGGTCCTCGAAGCCTGCAAATAGCACATTAAATCTAGCTTTCTGGATTGGGGGAGGGAGGGAGGGATTAGGTGACCTAACTACACAAGGCCATATTCCCAGAGAGTCCATGCAATCCCCTTCGTAAACTCCTCACTAATGTCTGCATTGCTTACACCCTTCATGCCCCTCATGCCTGTACCTCCCTGGCCACTGTCAGCACAGTGAGCAGCTCTGACTGGGACTTGCAGAGGAGGGCCAGGTGGTGGGCTGGCTGTGGTCAGCTGCAGCGTGATGATGTCTCGGTTTGCCTCTCCAGTCGCCTGTCCAGATGCCACACGCCAGGGCCTGTAGGGTCAATGTCAGTGGGTCCCCAACCAACCCGAGCTTCTCATGAGAACCAAGTGGGCACCCACCCAGGCCCCACCTCAGGGATTCTGACGCAGTTGCTCTGGGCTGTGCACTTTGGAAAGCCTTCAGTGTGGTCTGTGCCCAGCTCCCCTGCGCTCTGGACAAGTGTTCTGCTCCCATCGGCACTCTTCTTGGCCCAGATCCTCTTCCTGAATTGGTCTTGAACATCACAAACTACGGTCATAAGCCACGGAGTCAAAGAACACACATGTCAAAGTGGCTTTTAAAAATAAAAGGGGTAAAGTGCAAAAACCAAAAGTATTTTGGTTTGAAATACCAACTATACCAACAAAAAATGGGACTTGGGTGGGGAAGATGGCAGACACAGGTGCTTGCCTTGTCTCAGACACGGGCGTGGGAGGCGCTGCTACGTCTGCTGGTTCCTGGGGCAGTCTGGTTGGTGCTTCCTACAGGCAGCCTGCTATTTTCTCGCTAGATTCTTGTGAACTGTGTTTTTCTTTATGTAGACAAGTCAATACTTGTGCCAGACTAGATCTAGTATTTGCCTCCTTTACATGTTCCTGGTTTTCACTAAGCCCTTTTAACCTGCTACATATGTTTTCCATCTACATGAATTTATTGCTTCTTTTCATAGTTTCAGCCTCTTCTTCTGGTGCATCTGTTATCCTCAGGTTCTTCACTATCTAATGCCCATATCCATCATCCTGCCCTTCATACATTACATCTCTATATTCCGGGATAATGCGCAAGTGGGTGCGTTATTTCACGATGTATTTTTTATGTCGGTGACTGAGCTCTTAGCTGCTGCTGCTGCCCATCGTGAGGCCATTATTACATGTCTAGTGGGTGGTGGGTGGTAGACGTCCCCTTCCATTGTCCATCCTCTGCCTGAGTGCCCCCTGTGAGCTTTCAGACTGATAGGGAAACTGAGGCTGTGGGGATGACTTGCCAAAGGTCACATGATTGGCTCCTAGTGAGGGTGGGAATCCAACACTGGTCTACAATCCAGGGCCCTTTTTATCCTCAAAGCTCCACTTACAAGATCAACTCTGAGGTACAAAGTAATTGCATAGACAAAAATCATTACTATCATCACCTAATGAAAATATCGCACCTATTGAGTGTGAATATCCCAACTGAGCACTGTTTGCCCCATATTCACCATCCCTCCCCTTCTCCAGCACAGCTTGCCAAACAGCTTCCCTTAGAGCAAGGTAGCATGTGGAGAGAGTGAAACACGGTGATTTTCAGTTGGGGGCAGTTCTGCCCACCCCTCAGGTCCGGTATGAGGAGGGTGCTACTGAGATCTAAAAGGCAGAGGCGCCCTAACCGGTTTGGCTCAGTGGATAGAACATCAGCCTGCGGACTCAAGGGTCCCAGGTTCGATTCCGGTCAAGGGCATGTACCTTGATTGCGGGCACATCCCCAGTGGGGAGTGTGCAGGAGGCAGCTGGTCGGTGTTTCTCTCTCATCGATGTTTCTAACTCTCTATCCCTCTCCCTTCCTCTCTGTAAAAAATCAATAAAATATATTTAAAAAAAATAAAAAATAAATAAAAGGCAGAGGCCATGGCCCATGCTAAACAGCTCAATGCCCCCACCCACACAATGCCGCATAAATATACATGTGACAATTTCTGATTATGTGTATAGAGTATTGAGATTTCTAAATTAATAATTCATTTTAAAACATTACTGAATTCCTAGTAGCTTTTCATCATCAGGTGTTTTTCTGACTCAAATGACAAGAGCAATACTATTACTTGGGGGGAGGGGTGTGCAAAATTGTTTGATCTTGAAAAGGGGTCCCCATCGAAAATGTGCTGCTCCTGCCGTTCACGATACATGTGAAGTTTGGTTGTGCCTTTGTCAAGTAGCTCCCAATCCAAAGGAAAAAAAACCCGAATGCCTGATGGCTCTCACCAGTGGCTACAGTGTCAGGGCAGATCTGGCGAGCAGATGTTTGTGGTGGAAACTTTCCACTCTAGAATAGTTCCTTCTGAGGCAGGAGGGGGGTTAGGCCAGAGAAGAATGTGCCAGACAATATGCCCCTTTTGCTAATCAGTGCTGTCATCTTGGCTGCCCCTCCAGCAGCCTCGTCTTCCTGAGATCTTCAGTAAAAAGGCCATTCAACAAATACATCTGGCATTAGCCAGGATTGTTCTAGCTCAGCTCTAACAAGGAATGGATTTAATCAGATTCAAAGGAACTTTAAGACTCATTCCATAACAGCGTTACATCTCCGGAAGAGCTCCGGAAGGCAGATGATCGAAAACCCGTTTCTTGAGCAAAACTTGCAAATGACGAATGCAAAGTAATTGAGTTGGCTGTGCACAAGTCTGAAATCTTAGAGACATTTCTCAGGCGCATCGGGGCACATACTATATCCAGGGCTTCACTGGATTAATCTAATTAGTCTTCATAGCAAGCTATGAAGCCAGTCCTGATCTTATGACTATTTCATAGAGATAGCATCTAAGGCTTAGGCTCGCTAGGCAACTTGGCCAAAGTCACAGTTACTCCTTCTGCTTTAACCATTGGGCTGATAATACAGTCACACTGCTGGTTTTGAGTAAACAAGCTACTATTTTAAGCTCTACCCCTTGTTTATTTCATTGGAAAATGCATTTCTTATAGACATGCAGTTATTATGAGAAAGGCTTATTTGAGTTCATTTTAATAAATTTGGCAAAGGCTAGTATATATATAAAACAGTAACAGAAACACTGAGTTTGATGAGAAATGTATTTCCAAGTTGTCTTCTCTCCTCATTTGCAGCCTCCACGCATGATAGGGTGTGACACAGCGGTCACTTGCAGAGAATCAGAGTGATCCTCCAGGCAAGACTCCGGCGCTTTCATTAACAAGATGTGGTTTTTAGCTGATCACATGGCTTCTCGGGGTTTCAGACTTCTGGCACACAGCAGGTCATAGTTTATGTAACAACCATTTATTTGGCATCTGTTAGATGTGCAGATATAATAATAATCCTCAAGTAATGTGATCTGTTGTAGAAGAGACATCTGTACCTCTATGAGGGGCTCTGAGCACTGCAGGCTGCCTAGTCAGGGAGATACCAGCAAATGCTTATTGAGTGCCTACTGTGTGTCAGCAGGCTCTATTCCAAAAGGGAGAGATTGCTGCTGTGGGGGAGTGGGGGGGGGGTGCTGGAGTGATAGTAAAACAGTAAACAAACAAGGTGATTTCAGAGACCAGCTAATTGCTTGAAGAAAATGCAATAGAGCAGTATAATAATGAATAGGGATAGGAGGAGCTATTCTACCTAAGATAATCAGAGAAGGCTTCTCTGAGGAGGTGACACACACACACATACACACACAAAAGCCCTGGGAAATGAGGACAATTTTCTAGGCAAGGGAAATAATTTTATCTGTTAATATTGCTATAGCAACACCTTTTGGGTTAATATGTGTGATTATGCTTTTTTCCATCCTTTTATTTTTCAGCATTTTTCTTCCATTTCATAAATAACATAAAGCTTTTTTAAAATCTGTGTCTCTGCCTTTTGATGCGTGAATTTAAGCTGTTTATGTTTATTGTAATTAATCCATCTGGACTTAACTTTGTCTTTTTATTTTGTGTGTTCTATTATGATTTTTTTTTTCTTTTTCTTTTCTTTTCTCTGCTGCCCTGTTTGAATTGACTGTGCTTTCTCTATTTCTTTTTATTTTCTATTCTACTGATTTGGAAGTTATATATTCTATTTGTCTTCCCTTCATAGTGTGGATATTATCTAATGCAGATTTTGGAAAACACTCACAGTCCCTTAATGCACCTTCTTCAGTTGGTTTAATGGCTTTCTCTAGTGTCCTGACTCCCGGTGGTTTTCTCTTTAATGGGGAAGGGTGTAAATGCAAGTGTAGAATATGGTCAGTGTGAAGATTATATCTTGCAGTATGGATTTCCAACTTGCCTTTGCCAAGACTTGTGCCCTGTTACTTGAGGGATCTGGTCATTGACAAACTGTAAAATCCTCATGTGTTATGGGTAACAGTGTTGCTTCTAAGCAAGCAATCTCTTGGTTTCTTCTGTTGCCCTTCTCCTTGTCTGCATTTCAGCTCTTGTAAGTGATGATAAACGTTAAATGGCTCCTGTAAAACTGTTGAATTGGCAGTTTTTAAACTGCATAAAACACTGACATTTTCATTAGATCCTGGCCCCGAGGAGTGTCCGGCTTTCATCATAATGGATTTGTTTACTTCTGCAGAGAGTCTTAATGTGCTGCCTATGAGAGAGATCTTACTGTCACCTGCTCTTAAATGAGAAAGTCTTTGTTCCGCCAAAGATTTTTGGAAAAGGATTTGAAGAGTTTTTTTCACTGCCCCCGCCCCCTTCCTCCGCATCCCTAGCTCCCCATGCCATCTCCCAAAAGGGTAAGGGATGAGAAGAGAGTCTTTGAAGAACTTCGGGATTGGACAGGAAGAATTTCAATGTAAAAATATCCTGCAGAGTCCATTAAGAGACAATGTTAGAAATTGCTATTAAACCACTATTTAGTTTCAGTGTATCCTGTTAGAGATAAGCAAGTTATATCTATGTCTTTGTGACCTCAATCTTTTGGTCTACATTTAAACAGATATCTTGATTTTGTGTATATTAGCAGAGAAAACGTTTTAAATGGCTGGGTCCTTATAAGAAAAAATAAGAAAAGAGAAGACTTTTATCTTCTGATCATTGCACTATATTTTCAGCATTTTTTCAGAAGATGCCAAATTCTTCATGAACAAATGTAGAGTCTTCTCCATTTAACAAGCTGGAAACTGTGTGTGCTGAAAGGGCCGGGAATGTTAACTTTCCTGGAATCAACAAGTTCGCAATTTATGGCAAGATTTCTTGCTTATTTTTAAAGGAACTTCCTTTTCCGTATTAGCTCCTTGAATATGTCATTGGCAGGTTTGTCTACTTTTGCATTTCAAGAGAGGCAGCCTAGCATGGGAGGCAAAGTCCCGGAGTCAGGCAGATCAGCATTTGAATTCTCCTTCCAGGACACACTAGCTGTGTAATAGTGGATGAGTTAATGAACCTTTCTGAGCTCTGTTTTTCTTTTCCTTAAAATGAAAATAATAAATCAACTTTTCAGAGTTGATATGAACATCAAATAAAATAATATATGCGAAGTGTTTAACACAAAACCTGGTACATAGTAGGGGACCATTTAATGACATTTGGTGATGAAGATGACAAAGATGATGATGCAAGTGGTGATGGTACAGACAATGGTAATAGAGATGATGATGGGGATGGTGATGAGGATGTTGATGATGGTAGTGATAATGGTGATGAAGATGGTGGTGGTGGTAGTCAAATTACTGGACGTTAGGAGTCCTTTGAAAAAGGCTAAGAGAAGTTTATTAAATAACTTGAGAAAAGACAGAATTATCTGTTATTACCTGACCTATAGTTCCCCAACTGTTACTTGGATACTTTCAGTCAATTAGGAGATCCTTTTTGAATAAAAATCCATTATAGACAGAAAACCACAAAAGCCTACTTCACTCATACAACTTTCTTTTCAGGCCTGTACCTGTTTTTGAAAAGGCTAAGAAGTGTTACTTTGAGTCATTTGATCCTTTTGACATCCATTTCCTTCCTAAAGCTTGCTGATTCCTTGGCATGTATGACATTAGATGTCCTGGGGTTCTTCTGTTTCTTTGAACATTTCTCTGCCATCTTTGCCAACTTCTCTTTCTTTAGTCATTTGGATACATGTGTGGAACTTAGAGAAGGCAGTGCAGAGAGGGCCAACAGGGAGGTTGGGGCAGAAGCTGATTGTAGTGTCACGGAAGCAAAGATGGGCAAAGTTCCAGGTAGAGCGGGAAGGTCAGTAATTTTGAATATCAGAGAAATGGTTAGGATGAGGAAGGTTGAGCAAGACCAATACTTTTGTCTATGAAGGTTCAGTTTTGGCATTGGGACACAAAATCACTGGGATGGTGAAAGACGAAGGATGGGAGTGTACCTGGGAGGTAAGGGCATGGAGGCCACAGACATGGAAGAGAGAGAGGAGGTCGCAGGGTGGAAATGCCTTTTTTTTTTTTTTTTTTTTTTTATAAAAGAGGATAAAGTGTATGTTTAGACCAAGAGGAAGGAGCCAAGGGAAGGTGAGTACAAAAATACAAAAGCAAGTAGATATTAGTCCTGGAAGGAATGGGAAAAGGAGGATGAGAAGTTGATTGACCCATAAAAGCATCCACCACATCCCCAGTGAACAGATGGGTGAGGAACAGTGTAATCTGTGAGGCTCATGTTGAATGACCTTGATCTTCTGTTAAAAGAAGGTGAGCCTTGGCCTGTAGCTCACTTGGATGGAGTATTGTCCCCTACACTTAAAGGTCAAGGATTTTATCCCTATGATCTTCTGTGTACCATAAGTACCCTATAGTCCCACAGATGGCCCTATACTGCTCCCACTTCACCCATGGGCCCCTCCCTTTCCTTCTCCTCATACCCAGCCCAGCTTTCAGATGGTTATCACATAGAAATAAATCACTGGATGATTTGCACCAAAGTGAGGACGATTGCAAAGGTGTATTGTCTCATCCCACCCAGGCATTAGTGTGACAGGTAGTTGAGTGGAAGGAGCACAGGATCAAGAGTCGAGGGCATGGAGTGTAGTCCCAGGTCTATCTAGTCGGTTACCCTATTATTGTGCCCTTTATAGCACAGGGTGTCATGTCTTTCTTGCTTGCCATTCCATCACTAGCCAGTTATCTAGTACGTGGTATATAGTAGGTGCTGATGGAATTTATTTGAATGGGTTAATAGAGAGAGATAAAGATCTTCAAATATCCCACTATTCTATGCAAGTATGAGGGACTGTTACTCCGATGTGCATTTTAGCAGGCATAATATCATTCCAAAGAATGAATTTCTAATAGTAGAATGTCAGCTACCACTGGTGGGCCAGTGAAAGGAGATATTTTTAGCAGGGCTTTACAGAATTGCTTAGATTTAACCATCTAATGTCTACATCTATTGGTTTGGCTTACAGATAAATTAGCTCCTACTTCTTCAGTAATCTGATCCAAGGTGATTTAGTCATTTCTTATTCTTAATGTTAAAAATATATAGTGATCTGTCGTTATAGACAGAGCTATGGTCCGGGCAAGGCAAAAAGAGATGAAATGGGTTCTAAATAGAGAAGCAGAGTTTCCTTCTCATCCACTCTTTCTACATTCTCCACCCTCCCTGCTAAATAAGATCTTTCTCTACCTTTCCCCAGGACCCCACCAGCATGGAGAAATCGATTGTCAACCAAATCCCCAAAGAATAAAAGAAAAATATGTCTTCAGAAGGAGAGGGCAGAGGGGAGAGATGGAAGCATCAATAAAGGCTAAAGGGATTGGCCTAGAGTGTGCAGAATCCTAGAGGGTGTTTATTTTCAAAACAAAAGCTTACCGATCAGGTACTTTTCAACAGATGAGAAAAAGAGAAGGAGCAAAGCTTGTGCCTGGGCTTGGGGACATGCCCACAGTGGCCCGAGCTCCTGAGTCAGCAAGACTGGCTTTTGTTCTCCTGGGTCTGGCGGCAGCTTCTAAGGACACAGGATTCACTAGTGAGCCAGTCATATGCTCTAAGAAGGCTGCGTCTGGCCCGGCCACCCTTCCAGTTTTGCTGGGTCCCTTAGAATCCCAACTTCCTGCCCTGCCCACACTCTGGAACCGCCCAGGGAAGCCTCACCAGACATGCATTGGCAGTCAGCCTGGCATGATGAGGAGATGTTCTTCACAAGGCCCGCTTTTGGCTGGCATCTTTTTGGGCACTGCTCTTTCCCACAAATATTTCTTACAAAAAGCCTTTGAGACAGGAAAGCCATCTTTTCTTTAGAACCTATGTGTCAGAGTAGTAGACAGACATAACTCGATTTAAAATCCTCTTAGGCCACTTCTGTGCTGTGTGACCTTAAGCAACTGGGTTACCTTTTCTGAGCCTCAGTTTCCTTCTTGGTAAAATGGGACAAATTGGACCTGTGCCATCGGTGTGGTAAGGATGAGGCTAATGAAGATGAGGTGTTTGACAGATGGTCTGGCAAAGAGAAGGTCAGTGTTGTCAGTGAACCTGGCTGGAGAGACCCCCAGAACCCAGCCAAGACATGAGCTTTTTATCCTTGTTGGGGATGTTTGGTTTGGGCCTCAGTCAGCTGCTTCTTCGATCAGAACCACACACACGCTGATGTTTTGAGTGATGGTTCTCTTTGTAAATAGCTCCTAGTCTGCATGAGTAACCACATCACGCAGGCCCTGCCTGGGCCCTGGGTCTCTGTGTCTGTGTTGGAAAACAAAGGGTATGAACTCGATGTTGATTCATTTTAACCACCTCTGGGTGCCACTCCAGCCCCGATGTCTGGAGGCGCTCCGCTGGGCCTTCTACATCCGAGACCTCCCTCCTGATCGCAGTGCAAGGTCCCACAGAGGTGGACACAAGGGGTCATGTGTGGTAGAACACAGTCCTGAGGAAGAGAAGAGACAAAGCACAAGAGTGAAATGAAAATACTGCTCTATAAAGAGCACGTGTTTTTAAAAAATTGTTTGCAAAATGCTAAAAACACACGTGAAAATCAACCACAATTCTACTCCCTCTAGTTATGCATAGAGATAGAAAACAGGAAGCCGGTTTTCTGCACCCCCTCCTTTTGGCATTTTAGTGTCTGTCCTTCCCACTCTCCCCCTCAGTTTGAAACACATGTCCCTATTTACATGTATACAGACCTGGATACGTACTTTTACAGGACTGGGGTCCGCAATTTGTATTTTGGGGTCATTGCCGTTCACTGATACTACATCGAGTTGGTCCTTTCAGGTCAGTATATGTAAATCTCCCTCCTTGTGTTTAACCAGCATCCTGTTTCATAGTGTGGGAAAGCCATATTTACTCAGTCACACCCTTTTGATGGGCAATAGGTTGTTTCCAGTCTTTTTGTTGGTACCAAGGAGGCTGCAGCAAATGGACATTTATGTTTTGCTGCGTATTATGGTTGTTGTACTTCTGTGGAATCAACTCCTAGAAGTATGACTTCTGAGTCAGAGGGTATATTCTCTTTAAATTCCAATTGAGACTTTCACATTGGTTTCTACAACGTTTGAAATCACCTTATGCACCCACCAATTTCCCCATAACATTGCCAGCTTTGGGCATCATCAGTCTTGATTTTTTCAGAGTCTATTGAGTGGAAAGTTGTCTCACTGTTTCTATTTTATTTATCTTACTTAGATTTAACTTCTTTTCATGTGTTCATTGGCCATTTTTGTCCTAGAAATTGCCCATTTGTATCCTTTTGAGTGAAATTGTCTTTAATATATATATATATATATATATATATATATATATATATATCATCTTTATAATTGATTAAAAATGAATAAAGTGGTTTTTTGATAAATGCGTTGAGAATGCAAGACCTCCCATGGCTGCTGGGAGGAGAGGGTTTCGTAGAGTGGAAGTGGGTGAGTGAAAGGCAGTAATGACTCCTTCAGTGTGCTGTGTAGTTCACAGGCATTTTTTCTCACATGTATTATTGCCCCCATATGCTCCTCAGTGCAGTCCTGGGAGGTAGGCTGAGCTCCAGATGACCTCTTAGCTGTCAGACCTTCACCTTGCCCCTGACTGATGAGGCTTGCCTCTTGGGCCTGACCTGAGAATTCCAAATCCTCTGCTTGCCTGTCTCCTGCTGGGACTATTGCCTGACAACCTTTCATTGCCCTGCGCACACCACCCCTCCCAAATCCCACATGAGCTCTGCACACTTCTTAGAGTCCTGGGAACCCTTTACAACCTCCTTTAGGAATTTGGTACCATCTGAAAGACTCCTCATGAGGCCTGTGGGTGACGGTAGTTTTTATTCTGGTGAATAAAAATTAGTTACTGTTTATTGCGCACTTACCATGTGCAAGGCCAATGCTATGGTTGGTCAAGTCCATTGCACAACTCCAGGGGGTACCACTCACTGCATAGTCCTGGGAGATTTGCAGAATTATTTCTGCCTGGTGGCTGCAAAATGTCTTGAAGAAGGGTGACTTTTAAAAAAAATTATAAAGAATCTCCAGAATAGTGGGCAGCAAGGTTAACGATGTGCCAAGCACCATGCTATGTGCTCTAAACACATTCATTTTTTAATCATTCCAATAGCCCGCTGAAGTTGATGACATTACACCCTCTGCCCCCTCTAAAACTGAAGAAACGGCCTCAGAGAGGTTAAGTTACTTACTCAAGACACACAGCCAATAAGTGAACTCAGGTCCAATTGTTCCCAAAGTCTGTGCTCAACTCTTGGCCTGCCCTTCCTCTGTATTAGGATCCTGTTACCTCCAGAGTCCTCTGCGACACCCCAATCCATGGTTATGGTACCAGCACTGGGTTCAGTCCTCCACTCTCTTCCTACAACACTCTAGAAGGGTGGTGTGGCCAGTGGGTGAACTTGAAACTATCCAAGGGACCCTGATGACCCAGTGGTGCCTTTCTGTGAATAACCCTGAAGCATGAGGGCCCAGCTGCTGCCCCATAGCAATCTCATCCGGAGGTCAGCACCTCTGAGTCCCACCTGGGAAGGAGGAGCCCCCTTTTTTGATGTACATTCTTCCTCAGTCAAGGTTTCCTGCTCTCTGTCCCAAGACCCATTTTCTCTGACCACACTCAGAGTATGGGTAACAGTAACGCAGAGGTGCTAAGAGTAAGAGCCAACATTTCCCATCTTCTGACGATGGTGCTGATGGATGGGGACTGGACCTGGTGAAAGGGCTTTTCTGGAATTGATTCATCAGGAGGAGGGATTTCCCTTTCGCTCTCTGCTTTCACTTCTGAAGTTCATGTGTCTTTTTAACATTCCGCCGGCTTACTGGGGCCTAAGTGGAAAGTCGTCTTTAGGATCCATTTGTTCTGACTCAATTGCCAAGGCTTTATGATGTTGTTCCCGCTCTTGGAAAAGTGCTCCAAATGGTTTGCATGACTGATGCGCTCCAAGGCGCCCTGATTAATGGTGGGGAGGCCCTGGCTGGAGGACCATTCCTGGAAGGAGGGGCTGGGGTCTGTGAATGCCATCACAGTCGGGCTCCAGAAATGAGGATGTCTCCCCTTAACGCTGTTCAGCGTGGAGCTTCGTGCTGTTTCCTTGAGGAAAACCATTGAGGAAACAACCTCGATGCTTGTGCCAGGCTCACGTGGGGAGTAACGAGCCACAGCTCTGGGTTCGGCTAGGAATGCAGACCACGTTTTTAGTCCTGTGGGTAATTTATTCTCTCTGTGGCTTCCAATCATGTGTCTGGTCAGTGAAAGGGGGCGTTTTTGCAGTTCTGAAGGCAACAGTATTTACTTTTTAACAGTTCTGAAGCCAGACAGCTGGTTGCTATTACCAACCAGCACTCCTTGTCATGCTGACCCTGTGTGAGTGGCTCCCTGTGATTCCTGGCTGTGGAATGGGGTTGATAAGACCTGTTTTATAAGGTCATTGCTAGGATTACATGGGATAATCCATGGGATAACATGTGTGAAGAACTTAGCCTAGGGCCTGGCACATGGAAACCGCTGAGCAGTATTCTCACCAGCGCAGCAGACAAGGCACTGTGACCGCAGGGGACGCGGATGACCCGGCTCTGCTATGGATTTGATAGCCACTTTGGAGCACGACTGGGCAAAATCTAGTCACGCGGAAAGTAGACATTTGCTATGACATAGCAGTTCCGCTTTTAGGCAGATACCTTAGGGAATTGTTTGAATCTGTGTACAGGGGGACATGTGCTATTAGTGTCACTGAGGCTTTAGGAAGCATTTGGATGGTATTCAGAATGTTCATCCAAATGTTCATCAGTGGGAGTTCTGGTATATCTATGCAGTGGGAGACATCACAGCATGAAAATGCACTGGGACCAATTGCATTCACATGGATAAATAGCAAAAACATCATGTTGAACGAATGAAGCAAGTTTAAGTATGATAGTATGATAACATTTATTTAAAATTTCAAAACTTGAAGATTTATTCTACATATATTAATGGAAACATAGAGAACAACAGCATTAAATGTATAGCATTCAATAAGATGTATAACAAACACAGGAATAATACTCTCAACTTTCCTTAGTGTTTACTTTGGGATTAGGGGAGGTAGAAGACGGAAATCAAGGATGTGGGGGGCTTAAATTATATTTGTATGTTTTGTTCCTGGAAAAAATGATTTAAAGGGAATATGGCAAAATGCTAAGATTTATTTACTCCACTGGATGGTGGGGATATATGTGTTTTAAATACTTTCTTTTCAGTTTTATTCTTCATGTTTAAAATATTTCACGGTAAACATTGTAGTAAACAAAATCAAGTTGTCTGTGGCAGAGAAGAAATGATACAGTGACAACACTCCTCTCCAGGAGTTTGTCTCTCTTTTACCTGCAGCAAAAGGTGTGTGTGTGGCGGGGGGGGGGGGGGGGGGGGGCGCCCTAAGGAACTTCATTTTGTGTCACAAGCATGTGAAGCATTAGGATATTTAAAAATAGTTACCATGCCGGTGTTTCTGTCTGTAAACGCAGAATGGGGGGATATATTTGGTAATCGTTGCATTTCAAATGCAGTAATATACAGTTACACTTTAATTATAAAATCTTCCCCAGAGTAGCGTGGGATCTATGAATAGCATTTCTCTGAGCATCGTGGCTGGGATTCTCCTTCCTGCTGGCCTGGGATGGCTGGGAATTCGCACTGAAAAGGCAGGGAGGGCCCTAACTGGTTTGGCTCAATGGATAGAGCATCGGCCTGCGGACTGAAAGGTCCCAGGTTCGATTCCAGTCAAGGGCATGTACCTTGGTTGCAGGCACACTTCCCAGTAGGAGGTGTGCAGGAGGCAGCTGATCAATGTTTCTCTCTCATCGATGTTTCTAACTCTCTATCCCTTCCTCTCTGTAAAAAATCAATAAAATATATTAAAAAAAAAAAAAAGAAAAGGCAGGGAGGGATGCACAGTCCAAGAGGCACTCCACACATCTTCCCAGGACTTCTCTGGGGCATGTAACACCAGGTCCTCTGCTTGCATCTACGGAGAGCTTGTGGGCACCTGCCTTTCCCTCATACCATCACACAGGTCTTCCTTTAGAAATGTGGTCCCCTCAGCCAATTCTCTCCCTCTGGGGAAATATCAAACCCCCTCCCCCCCCGTTTCCTCTTTGTTCTTCCTCTACCCCCCATAATCACTATTTCTTCTCCGGCTCAGGGTCACCTCAGGTGCACCAGTGCCAGAATGTCAGGCCCGCAGCGGGGGGCCTGTGCCTGGCCGGGACACAGCCCAGGGGCTCCCCGCTTCCCCTGGGGGAAGCCTTGCTCTCAAAGCTGCTCCCCCAGAGCTTCCTTTGCGCCTTGCCTCCCACCACTACAGGCTGAGGGGAAAGGATTTTCTTGTCTTGTTTTCAGTCTGGTTTTTTGATTTTCGTTCTGCGGTTCTGCTCTGCCTCGCTTTGTTTATCGGCATCAAAGCCCAAGCCAGCTGTGTTTGTTTGCGGATCTTTCATTTCCATGAAACCTGGGGATTTTTCTGGGTCACTCTGTGTTCTGAATAATCAAGAAGGTGGTTCACATGGCCACAGAGGAAGGACTGGGGTCAGAGAAACCTCAAACCCACAGAGGCCCCTCGGTAGCCCTGCCCTGGTCCTGGATGACTGGGAAGAACAATTAAACATACTGACACGACTTGGGGTTTTGTTGTCTTCCAGGGTGAAGTCCCCCAAAGAGCTCTCTAACAAGGGCATTTGGGTAGAAATCTTGCTGTTATTTTCAGCAACACCATATGGCAAAGATCGCATTGTAAAGTCTAGAACCTCAGCAGTTGCAGGGGTAAGGGAGAGGGGCGTGCTGGGAGTTTTCTTCATATCTTAATAACTGGACCCTTAGTTGGATTATTAAGGGCCTGTGGAGCTGCTTGCTGGAAGAGCACTGGGCTGAATGGAGCCCCAGGGACCTAGCCATGGACCAAGCCACTGGATGCCCCAGGACAGTTACTGGTGCAAAACCCTGAGCCCTGACAGAGGAGAAACGGAAAACCGAATAGAGGCCCCTTTTAGAAATTTTCTAAGGCTGTTCCCCACCTGCTAAGTGCTGCCCAGCAGACAGCACAGACCATTGTGGAGACCATACTGGGTGCCACTTATCTCAGAACAAGCCAGGGAATCTGGGCTGAACAAACGGCACCACTTGAATTTTACAGTACACGGGGGAGCTCCACCAGATTGCGGGGACCACAGCAGCGCAGGCAGCTCAGAAGTGCCCAGTGTCTGCCTGCCCCGCCCCCCCCTCCACCGAGGGGACTGACATACATCAGGCTCCCGACACAGCAAAGAAGGCCGTATTTGGATTTGTAACTCCCCGGGCATTCGCAGGCAAGTCTGGTTCTCCTAGTCCAGTGGTCGGCAAACTCATTAGTCAACAGAGCCAAATATCAACAGTACAACGATTGAAATTTCTTTTGAGAGCCAAATTTTTTAAACTTAAACTATATAGGTAGGTACATTGTTATTAACTTAATTAGGGTACTCCTAAGGCTTAGGAAGAGCCACACTCAAGGGGCCAAAGAGCCGCATGTGGCTCGTGAGCCGCAGTTTGCCGACCACTGTCCTAGTCCATTGACTTGGCGATAAAATCAAAGGTCTGCTCAGCTTGAAATAAGCCATTTGTTTGGACACCTCTCCTTCGGATGGGACTGCCCGAGTGCCCTGTGGGTGCCAATTAGCAGGTGGCGTCCCCTGTCAGTCTCCCCAGTTCAGTGAGGGATTGCTGCTCTCTGTCTGATGTTGTCCTCGAACATGTCCTCCTAGCCCCCACTCTGGCGGCTCTTGAAAAAGGCAGCCTTGGCCGTGAGATGTGGACTGTGGCTGCCTCTCGGCAGTCAAGAGCAAGGTCGTAGCTGGCTCATTTAAGTGACCTGTGGGCAAGAGAGCAGAGAGTCTCCCATGGAGTGGAGTGAATGGGAAGGTAGGAGAGGTGTGGTTTCCAAACCTCCTCTCAAGGCCAGCAATTGCCTTTCCTCTGAGTCTCAGCTACACAGGGGGTAGAGCCAGGAACGGAGCCCAGAACACCTGGCAGGAGTAGCTGACAGCAATAGCAGCTGTCCTTAGTGCACATTGATGTAACGCAGGCATGGCTTGAGGGCTTCGTGCCTGTTAAAACTCACTGAGTCCTCATCAAAGCTCCAGGAAGTGGATGCTGCTATTGATCCCATTTTGCAGATGGCCAAGCTGAGTCTGCAAGAAGTTAAACACCTCGTCCCAGGGGCGCACAACTAGGAAGATGCAGGCTCAGGCTTCAAACTCGGATCATCTGGCTCCAGCCTGAGCTACACTGTGGGGTCTCTGAGGCTCCCATGATTGCCAACAATAATAACACTGGCTGTCCACTGAGCGCTTTCCCAGGGCCAGGCGCGAGTAAAGAAACACTTTCCCCGCGTTATCTCCTTTAATCCTCGCAGTCCTCTCCGACGTGGATACAGTGCTTATTACTCTTTTACACATAAAAAAACGAAGGCTTGGGGAAGCGGAGTGACTTACTCAGAATTGCTTAACTAATATGTGGAAGAGCCAAGATTCTGGCCCAGGCAGTCTTGGGAACTTGGATTCCCAACCCCTGGACCTGTGTTGGGATAGGAGGCTAGAGAGAAGGGGTGTAGTGGACTAGCGGACCTGCTGCCAAGGACCACTACTAAGCCCTCTGCTGCCCTTTGAGGGCCACAGGGGAGAGACAGCTCAACGAGTCCTTGCATAGGTAGAAGAGTCAGGACTTTCCCATCATACACCTGGCTAGTTCTGTCACCTGTGCTGAGCCGGTTCCCCAGCTCCCACCATCGCATACTGTCTGATACCAGTCTAGGACCGGGCATAGTAGCTGACAGAATTGCACTCACTGAATTGTTAGGAAAGCTGATATCACGTGGTGCATCCTTGCCTTTTTTCCAGAGCGAATGAATGAATGAACAAAGGACATACGCATGCTTCTGCATTGGAAACTAGCCAATAGCTATGAGATACTTAATTTCACATATGAATTCTCTAGATTCATATGCACTAATGCAACAAGACTAAAGGTCAGCATTTGGTGGGTAAGAATATGGCATTTTGTTTTGACTCTAAAGGCTCTTGGTAATTCTGAGTAAAAGAACATCTGTCTCATTATGTTCTGGTCTATATAACATAACAGCAACCATGAAAATAACACAATAGCTAGTTGGTACTTACTATGTTCTGTCTCTGGGCTGGGCAGTTAATAGTTTTGCAATTAGCCTTTATTAGTCCTATTTATCAGACAAGAAAACTGAAGCCCACAAAAGTGAAGGCTCCTGTGTAATGCCACTCAGCTAACAAGTGTTAGTCCTTGTTCAAACTCAGCTTTGCCTCTGAAGCCTCATACACTTCTTAACCACCATGCACTACACTGAGTTGGTCGAGTGCAAGGAAACTGAGGGTCAGAGATGCTAGATAGCTTGCCAAGTCCCCTCAGCTGGTTTGTCATAAAATCTAACCTTGCGCTCAGACTACCTATGCTATCCTGTCTGTTTTAGCAAATACTCTCAAGGTCAGGCCCAGCATTCACTCCTTCAGGCATGGGAAGGCTCAATGTGGAGCCCTTCAGGACTCTCATGTGGAGTTATGAAAACTGATATGATACAAAGATAGTCAGTAATTGGGGCTTGCTCAAGAGCTCTCTTGAAATGAGAATCAGCCGACTGCCTCTTCTCTCTGCCTAGAATTCTCTTCCGCCAGATAACCACTCATCCCATTCAAGCCTGTGTTCAAATATCACCTACTCAGGGAGGCCTCATCTAACTACCCTCTTTAGAAATAAATCCCACCCCCTCCCTTGGTTTATTTGGCACATCATCATCTAACATACTCTTGTATTTCACTATTGATTTTATTTGGAAGTCCCATGCAGGCTAGCCTAGAACAATACATAGCACATATTAGGGATATCCGATCTACATTTAATGAATGAATGAACCAGTGATGTTCCTGGGTGCATTTGAGGAAGACAAGCATCACAGGGATCAGAGTACAGTGGGGCCTTGACTTACGAGTTTAATTCGTTCCGTGACGGAGCTCGTAACTCAAATTACTCGTATGTCAAATCAAAAAGTGAACAAGTGAGACACGTGATGCTGGGCTGATGTGGCATTCACTGTGATGTTCGCTGCACCAACTAGTGATGGGGTAGTTAGCTGGCTCGTAACCCAAATTTTAGCTCACAACTCAAAGCAAAAAATCGGCCAAGAGACGGCTCGTATCTTGAAAAGCTCGTTAGTCGGGACACTCGTAAGTCAAGGCCCCACTGTATGTATGTAGTCGAATTAGAAGCTCACCTTCCAACACTGCTCAGGCCCAGGGAAATGAGGACGGCACACTTGCCATGCTCTCGGTTCTGCTCTAGCCAGCGCCCTTAAGAAAGCCATTGGCACGTTGGATTTGGAAAAATGAGTCCAAGGCTCTCCGGGGAATAGGTAACAATCTGAGGGCCCTGGGTCCAGGCAGTGACTTCCAAAGGAAATGAACTTGGCCTCTTTAGAGTCTCCTTCCTCTGTCTTTTCTTCCAGATTTCCTGACATTGAAAAGCCTTTGCTCCTTTTGTTGTGGCTGAAATAGTTTCTTGCCCTCAGGTTTTCAGCTAGTGACTTCTTTTTTCTTTAGCCTCTGGCGGCCCCGCCTCTCAGAAGTGGAACCCGGTACAATTCCAGCTTCCCTCGGGGAAAAGATGACCCTGGGGTTGCTCTGAAGTGCCCCTTACATTCACTTTTGACAGTTGTGGCAAAAACCCTTCTTGCTTTTCGGTCTTTTTGCCTCGTCTCATGTACAATATCACCTTTTGAGTTCTCTTCCTGGGTCCCTCAGGCTGTGGGCTCTATTGTTTAAAATGTGAGCTCTGCGGTGGAGATATTAAATGAAGCATTGCAGCTTAGCGTGGAATGTGTAGGTACTTGAAGCAGGACTTAAAGGAAGTTCTGGTTTCCTAGAAATGTAACAGTATATTTCCTGGGAAGAGAGAGCAATTCAGGAAGGAGCCTCCTTTTCCAGCACGAGTCTGCTGAGTCCGCCGCTCTTCGACGCAGAGGAGGTTAAATCATGAGCCGAGAGCAGAGCCTGTGAAAGGCTGAGGATGTGTTCTGTTTGGGAGACCCTGTAAACGGACTTGTTTTGCTGGGTGGAGGAATGAATCATCTCAGCCGCGCACACCAGCTGTAGCCTGTGGAAGTAAACCGAGGGCTTTCCCACAGCATGCGCTGTATATTTCATTGTTAGAGCTTTGCATTTTGACAGGTAGTTCTTATCCTTCTGGAAAGAGAGGTCTGAAGCCAGCAGCTGGAGGAAGACCTGGCAGGCCCTGCTGTCTAAATTGAGAGCAAGCATGTGCAGCGAAACCTCATTATAACATGACCTGTTATTACGTGGATTTTGATATCCCATGGGGCAAATACGTCTCCCAGCGTAGCACAGACCCATACAGCAGATGCCTGTTGTAACTTGTCTCACCCGGAACACAACCTTGTCCCAGAATCCAGTGTTGTGAAGGGGTTTGTGCCATTTTTTAAGAAATTGACAAACACACCAAACACAGATCATGAGTTATGTATACTGTGTAAGGGAGTGGTTAAAGCTGTGTGTGGTGCGTGGCAAATGCTCACTGAGGTCTTTCCTCTTGTGGGACTTACATTTGAGAAGGAGAATGTGGTAGATTGGCTGTGAAAATGTCCCCATTTCTTCAGGCTCCATATGTCCACACCCTCTACAATGTGGTTTGCAGCTTCTCTGGTAAAAAGGTGGAATTCTGTTTTGCCTCCTCTTGAATCTGGACTAGTCTTGAGAGTTTCTTTGGCCATCAAAATGCAGTGGAAATGCCAGTATGCCAGTTCTGAGCTAAAGCCTTGTGAACTCCTGTCCATCTCGCCCCCTTTCTCTCTCTCTCAACTCTAGCCACATGGAAACAAGCCCACACTAGCCTACTGGTAGAATAGAGGCTATGTACAGCAGAGCTGAGCTGTCTCAGCCAAGACACCTAGACCAGATCACAGCCAGCCAACCTCCAATCCTGTGAGAATGCCCAGCCAAGATCAGCAGAGCCAACTGACTAACCCCTACAGACACATGAGGAACCCACTAAAAACCAGATGGATCATCCAGTTGACCTGTAGACTCATGAAAATAATACATTGTTGCTATTTTAAGCCACTGACTTTCAGGGTGGGGGGTGGGGGGTGGTATTTTGTTACTCAGCAATAGCTAACTAATACAGGGAGACTGGCATATATCAGTTAACAAATTCAGGGAGAATAAGTAGTTCAGATAGGAACAACTGCCTTGAAGGAATTAAAACAGGGTCATGTGATAAAGAGAGACTTGCACAGGTTATTGCATAGAAGAAGCTGAGTGAAGGCCTTTCTGAGACGGAAACAGGGAAGGCAAGACCTGAGCAATTAGAGGATGCCGACTCTGAGAACAATGGAGGCAGGGGTTTTCCTGGAACAAAGAAGGCCCTGGACAGGGCTTGGGGAATAATGATCTAGGAAGGGAATTATAGAAGAAGAGGTCTGGGAGAGGGGCAGGGGCAGATCTGTGGAGCCTACAGACTGCAGTGAGGACTTTAATACAGGGGAGTGACTCTATTCCCCCCCCCCCCCCTCTCTGGCTGTTGAGTGGTGGCAAGAGGGGCTGCAGGAAAGCAGTTGTTAACCACAGCAGAAGTCAGATGAGAGGTGCTGGCGACTAGGAGGATGACCTAGTTGGGCAGAGCCCCTGCATCCCTGCCACAGCACTCAGCTCACACTCCCTTGTTAGAGCCTGCTGTTTGCCCACCTGTGCTCTCATCAGGTGATGGCGAGCTCCCTGAGAGAAGACCGTAGCTCCTTTGTCTCCCCATCTCCCTTGCCTCACACCCAGCAAGGCCTTTGTAACTGCCTGCCTTGGAAAAGCTCTTCTCAGAATTTTCGATCCCTAACTCCCGCTATGATGTCCTATCCAATCTCTCCCCTTTCCTTTCACCCAGTGGCTTAGGAGGGGTGCTCTTCCTCTTACACAGGACTGTGGAGGCCCCACAAAGCTCCCGGACATGGTCTTTGTTATTACAAAGCATCTTTTAAAGGCCGGTGGCCACCGCCCAGTGGGTTCCTCGCCAAGGCCAGGAGTGCCGTGTGAGCCTGGCCTCTGCTGGAGGTTCAGCCTGACTTGTCAGGGGATGAGGAAGTCTTGAGGGGTTTGGCTCCTCTTTCTCCTGCTATAAAATCCCTACAACTTACGCTTCCCACCAACCCACCTCGAAGCCCCTCGACCATGGGACCCGGTGTCTATGGAGCACCCTGAGCGATGGAGGCAACCCCTGGGAGCAGATGCTCTAGTTGGGGCCCTGCCCTGATGGGCTAGCATCCTCCAATGCCTTGGAGATCATAAATGAAAGGACTTTATGAAGAGATAACCTCATTATTTTTACCCTGTTTCTCCCTGCTCTTTTATTAGTAGAATTATTTGGGGCTGGCTTTCTCCTTTCAACTGACATACATCATTTTCTTTGAATCAGCTTGACTTTTTTTTTTCTTTTTTTCCTGGGGAGGGTGGGTGGAATTTAGAATTAAAAAGTAGCAATGCAGCGGGAAGGCAGACTTGTCTTAAATTTCACAGCAGTTCATGAACTTCAGGAAATCTGAACACACAGCATGCAATTAAGAGCAGGAGGGGATTTTTTTAATCATTTGTGAAAGAGAAGGTGGCCGGTGGAGAGGGGCTGCTCTGGGCCTCTGGGGCCTGGAGGGCGGCTCTGGGGAGGGCAGACAGCGCCGGTTGGCAAGCCAGAAGCCTGAGCTCGCCTTTTGATCTTTTATCACCCACCTGTCTATGACCAAGTGTGGCAAGTCCCTCCTCTGAAGAGAGACCGGAGCCTTGGTCCTAGAATCAAGACTGGCTCAGGAGAGGCTAGGGGGTCCTGAGGGGGTGGCATCTCCCTGCCCCCGCCCCTGCCCCCACCAGGAGATTCTGGCCTGAGCCTCTCATGATGCTGTGTTGCTAACACGTGTTGCCATGTGGGAACTGCAATTTTCCGACTAGGTTCGTAGGACAGGAGCTGAGGGATCAGAGCCAGGAAGAGGCCAGCAGCAGAGAGCGGAGGCTGTAGAGAGACTGGCAGGGCGCTCAGCCAGTGGGAGGACCTCAAGGTGGTAGGCTTTCTTCAAAGCCGGTTCTCTACCTCCCACCTTGGCTCAGAGTTGGAAAGGCAAGCCCGGCTCCTGCTCCTGCTCCTGCTCCTGCTTTTGCGCTGGACACTGCGAGAAGCCCCAGGGTGGCGACACACAGCATGCTCAGGGTCTCCGCTTGGAGCCCAGCACACCTGGGTTCTGGGCCTGCTGTATCATTGCCCTTGGGCATGTCCCTTTACCCCTCATCTGTAAAATTACATATATATATCTATCTCCCTGGAAGCGTTTTAAGCCTACAAATTTTGACAGACAAATGAGTATATTCCCTCCATTTTAAAATGCCCCATTCCATTGATTAACAGCAGTTTGACGATGAGGGAAAATGCTGCATCAAGGGCACTCATTCGGGCATTAAATATGGTAATAGGTATAAATAGCCAGTAGTTCCTGGTTCATGGCAGGGACTCCCTAAATGTCTGTATTTTAGAGTAGGGCTCTATATAGGGAAAGGGCCTTGAGACTCCCCGAGACCTGGGCTTGAATTCTGCCTGTTATCAACTAGCCGTGTGACCTTAAGCAGACCACTCAGGAGCCTTTCTGAGTCTCCGCTTGCTTTTCTGTGAAATGGACACGGTATAAGTACTGGTGTGCGCCTTTACGGTCAGGATTAAATGCAATCCGGTATGTCGAATGCACAGCCCAGGGCTGAGCTCAGTTCCAGCACAGCTTGGCTGCTCTTGCTATTCTGATTGTCCTCTAAAGCTTGGCTTGGTCAATGAAGGGCCTTGGGGGTAGAATTTAGTCTGGAGATGTTCTGATGGTGCCCATGCTCCTTCTCCTTGCCTTACCCTTGGCCGCTAGTGGGGCTAGAGAAGCTCTTGAGCCAACGCGTGGTGGGGGGTGGAGGTGGGTGGAGGCCTCTGGGGCCAGGACCCGGGTGTGGCATCCTGGTTGGTGAGCATCAGAATAATGGTGACGTCGTGTACACTGAGTGCATGTACATCCTCTCCAAAGAATTCTTATAGCAGCCCTGCTGGGTGGTTTTCTTTCCATCATCCCCTTCTGCAGACGTGGTACCGGTGAGGTGGCATGATCTCCGGCGGTCACATAGGCTAGTCAGAGTGAGGCCGCAGAGATTTGGACCCAGCACAGGACCCCAGTTAGTCCACTGTGCTTTGTCCACCAGAAGAACACTGGGCTGCCCAGACCACGAAAGGGATAGGGAAATAGACCCCCTATGAGCCAGGAGTTCACAAGAGGGACCCCAGAGTTGCTACTCCTTTCATGTGTGGTTTCTCTATGATGGACAGTGGGTGATTGTGTGGCAGTGGGGATCAGTGAAGGTCTTAAAACTGGCCCCAGGGAAACAGAGGTCCCATTGTGACCTGTGTCTGGGAGGGACTGGCAGTAGTTAATCTGAGCTCTGACTCTCTGAGGAGAAGTTATGGGACTTTGAAGCTTGAAGGGACAGCCATCTCAAATCTCCACAGTTGTGGCACCAGAGCCACCACCATTTGAGTCCCCTGAAAACATCTTGAATCCCCCGATGGCTCTTATGAGACTCTAGTTCTCGTGGCACACTTGCCAAATACAGAGCCAGTAGAAGCTCAGAGAGGCCCAGTGATTCACCCCAGGCCACAGGAATCTTACTTGGTACCTATCGGGGGCATCTTTCTCCTCTCAGACATTATCTAGTGGTGGAGGGCTCATCACCAAAGGGCTGATCTATTCTCTGCATCCTTTTATTTAGATTCATGCATTGGCCAGATTACTTGGGAGATAAATGTTATTTTATTGCAATGTTCCCTCACGGGACTTTGGCAAAGGAAGCCCCTATCAAAAATTTGATGAGGGATTTGAGAGACAAACAGTAACTACCAAATGGTGTAGATGAAACAGGAGAAATCTGGGATCCAAGTGGGTCTAAGTTCAAACTCAAGCCCTTTGGCCATATAGGTATGAAGCCTGGGATAAGTCACTTCACCTCCATTTCCTCATTGGTAAAATGGGAATAACCAAACCTACACTTCAGAGCTTGATTTATGGGGATTAAAAATATCACATGTAAAGTGCTGGGCCCTTGTAAGAACTCAACACGAAGTAGCTGCTAAGAGTGGTAATAATGATGATCATTACTACTACCAACCCTAGCAGGACAATATTTAATCACTTCACAAAATGCAGTGACAAACAAATATATCCCCTCAATTCTAAATGCCCCTCCCATTTACTAACAGCTCTTTGGTAATAAGAAGAAACCCTACATCGAGTGCACTCATCAAATGTAAACTAGTCTCATTTCAGAAAAGTTTAAAGCTGGGTTAACAATGCACTTTCGGACTATGGAAATGCCTGGCTCCAGTTCACTCCAAAAGAGTTTGTAGACAGAACGGATTTTACTTAGGCTGATGGCCTACAGCAGGCTTCACCAGTGCCCGAGGTGTGTGCCTACAGGGTGACGATAAGGCAGGGGCACGTGGGCTCGGGAAGGGCCAGGCAGCTGACTCTGGCAAGCAGATGACCAAGGGACAAACAGACGGGACAGACAGACATTGGCTGAGCGAATGGAGGAATAAATAATAGCAATTGTGAGGGACTGCAATGGGGGGTACCCAGTAGGTCACCCAGCTTGGCTGCCAGTCTTCCCTTTTACAGCTTGCCTCCAACTAGCCGTGACATTAGCTCCTGGTGCTGCCTTCCAGCTCACTGCCAGATGGCTGCTGTGGACCCCCCGATGCTGACTGCTCTCGCATTTATTGCTCTTCACATCCTCATTCTTGATGTAGGAGGCCTGCAGAGAATAGAGTCCGCATGAAGTGCAGTCATAAAGATCATATTGATGGCTAACATTTATGAAGTGCTTACTGTGTGTTGCCCAGCTCCATGCAAAATGCCTCAGACAATGCTCAGCCTGGCTGGCATGGCTCAGTGGTTGAACATCAACCTATCATCCAGAAGGTCACGGTTTGATTCCTGGTCAGGGCACATGGCCGGAGTTGTGGGCTCGATCCCCAGTATAGGGTGTGCAGGAGGCAGCCGATCAATGGTTCTCTCTCATCATTGATGTTTCTCTCTCTCTCCCTTTCCCTTCCTCTCTGAAATCAATAAAAATATATTTTAAAAAATTCTCAGATGACTCTCTGGAACAATGACTATTGTCAGTGCCCATTTTCTGTAACTGAGGCACAGAAAAAGCTAAATATTCCCTGCTAAGTACTGGATGTAAGATTCAATCTGTCCTACATCACAGCCCATTTCTTACCTACACTTCTATGTGCCATAACCTGTAATTCCATAACATTCCAGAAATACTTTGAGATAGGAATACTGGTGAGGAAGGAGGTGGTATCGGTAGCAAATACTTAGAAAGGGATTGGGGTTCTGGGGTTACATCTTCTTGAGGACTGTATTGTTCCTGTTTATGTGTCTCAGGAAAGTTATGCAACTTGCTCAAAGTCACACAGACTACACAGGGCTTCAAACACCTCTCAGCTAGGAAAATCTGCAGTGCATGGACATGCCACTTGCTGAGTCAAAATAATAGAGCATAAAAAGCCCCTTAGTGGGGAACAGTAGAGAGTGGGAAAATGAGGCCCTGAGAAGTCACCCACTTTTAACATTTAACAGAATTTGGCTGTTTGAAGGGAGTCTCATGGGGTACTGGACAGACTTTAAAGCTAGATGTCTCCAGCTTAAACCTGCCCCCCTCACTGTGTGACCTTGGGCAAGCCCCTTGACCCCAGTTAAACTCCACCTTCCCATCTGGAAATGGGAGTAGTGAGACCCCTTTGCAGGGTTATTGTGAGGTTTGGTTGTCACCCATACAAAGCACTCAGACTGGTGCCTGGCATGCAGCCACTGCTCCATTAACATTACCTATTATTTTGAAGAAGATTCCAAATACCCACAGGGGTCCAAAATGGTCTCTGGTGTTACTGCAGCATGGAATTGCTTCAGTCCTTTCTTCCTGATGCCACACAGCATTTATGGGAGAGGATTAGCAAGGAAAGGTAATTGCTGGGAATTGTGTCCCCTCAACAACCACATTCTCACTTCAGATCCCCATGCCTCTTGCTGTAGGGAGTGGTTTTCTAGCTGGAGGCCGGTGGCCCAGGTACACAGAAGTGGGTGACAAGGCCTGCCTGGCCCCAAGCTGCTTTCTGACTGTTCCTGAAGTGCTGCCAGGATGGAACCGTAAAAGGCAAGGCTCCCTGGCTGAGGTCCTGGCTCTCCTTGCAGGCTGGAACGTCTCACAGTGACGGGCAGCCAGAGACAGCCCTTCAAGGTCCCCACAGCGGCTCCCTTCAGCAACACCCTCAGGCTTGCCTCTTTGGGCCACACAAGCCCTGCAGATGGCCGGAAGACCAGTACTCCCTGCGTTGGGAGGGACCGGCTGAATTTTGGCCGAGTTGGGTGGCCTGGTGTTGACATTATCTTGTGAGGAAGTCCGAGGAAACAATAGACAGGAATTTTTGTGGACTTTAAAGTTTGGAGGAAGGATCAGAAGAGTCATCTACTTATTTATTTGGTCAGTCCCCCTGAAAGTATTTAATTGAGCACCTACTATGCGTCAGGCACTATGCTAGTGTTTTAAAATGCAAGCTTTATTATTATTGAGCTCTGGTGAGGCCAATAGATCAGGAGGCAGCTGTCATTAAGAAAATAATTGGCAACTCACAGTTCCCAAGAAGAGGAGGCATGCCATGTCCCGCGGGCCACAGAGGGAAACCCCGGGGTCAGTCAGGAGGCCAAAGGAGTGGTGGTAGGCGTGGGAGAGGGAGAGCAAGAGGTTTTATTGTGGTTTCTACAGGAAAGGAAAGGAAGGGTAAACTGGCTTAGGATTGGCTAGTTTGAATAATTCGGGCAGGCTCTGGGAGGGTAGAGGCTGTCTAGAGTTGTCTGGTGTCTGGCCCTGCGGCGATTTGGCTTGGAATATAAGAGCCCTATGAATGCCCCATAAAGGCGGTCTTTGGAGGTATGGGCTTTGGTTAGCTGGTTGCATGTGAAAGGAACACAAGTCATTTTCTATCTCTAGGTACTGGCTAACCCTGGGATGGGCAGTCTCCCTAGGGTCATAAGGCACCAGTGTCAAAACATCAGAATAAAAGGACTTGTTTAATGCAGCTCAACTCTGGGGGGATGAGGAGGTACATGGTGCAAAAACAGACCTGATCCCTGTCCTCATGGAATTTTCCATCCAGCGAGGAACAAGACATCAGGTTACTGATCATGGTAAAATGCACTGAGCGATGAAAGAGGGTAAGAGCAGGCTTCTGTGGGGTTTTTCACAAGAATTCTCATGATGGTCCGGAAGCGCCTTTGCCCAGACAGTGGGTGTGCAGACGGGAGCATCGCTTCTCTTTAGTGGTGTTGGTCGAGCTGACTAACCTGATTGAGAACGGGGCGTGTCAGGAGAAGGAAAGAATGACTTGTGCGAGCAGAAAGGCCGGAAGTGAGGGGAGGGCAGAGAAGAAAAGGGACGCTCCAGGACTTCAGAGTTCTCCTTGAACTTCCTTATCGCATCCCAGCCCTGATGGCTTATCAGACCAGAGGCCATCTGTTCTTCCCCAGGTGGGTAGCGATGCGTTCGAGGATATGGTCAGAGCTCTTTGAACTCCTGGGAGAGATGTCCTGCGGAGTCAGCTGCCTCTTCCAGTTCCTGCTTCATGTGGCTGCTGTGGCCCCACCTGGCCCTCTGTCCACACGCCCCTTCCAATCCCAGGCCCTTTGGAACCAGCCTGGGAATCATTATCTTGTCAAGTTACATGGTCACATCAGCAACCGGGAAACGATAACCCCAGAGAGAAGACCTGGAACTTGCTTTTCCTCTGGCTGAGGTTCATCTCCTCCCTCCCCATGTCCAGCACAGCATTCTCCTTCTCCTGCGATGGGGTCAGGACCAAACGCACCAGATAGGAGCCATTTTGGATCAGGAAATGGAAAGGGGGGGGGGGTGACTCGGGGCACCATTGACCTTTGGGAGGAGAGGAGAGTCAAGCAATGCAAGAGGCAGTGCCATCTTGGAAGGCTCCAAGGACAAACGTATCGGTTGTGTTTCTTTCTATCCCGAAACTTCAGGCGCCTCATAATGATAATCAAGCCCAATTAATTACCTGTCATGTCATTTTAAAAATAAGATGAATGGTGAAATGTTTTTTAGATTTTTTACTTAAATGAAATCAGTGTTTACACGACTTGCCAAAGTTCTGAAAATGTGGGTGACAGGCTGAACATGTCAATGTTAAGAAGAGTTTCAGGCCCATCAGATGCAAAAACATTGAAAACCATTCGTCTAATTTAATTGTCAAGTTGTGCCAAAAACGCTAACGTGATATCTTTGAAGAGTAATTGGTACAAAGAATATCCTCAAAGAGAAATATTTCCACACGTCTGGCTCTTATCTCGCCCTCGTTAAAATTTTTTCCCTCCCCGTTGGCAGCGCGAGCGTGTGCTCCCTCCCTGCCCCTTCCACACCGGGACCCGGCTTGTTCCGCAGATCTTTCAGCCACTGAACTTTAACAGGTTATTGGAATGAGTGCAGATTCCTTCTTCAGATTTGGCCCCGTAATCATGGAGGGAGTTTGAATCTTTTGTTGCGGCCAAATGTGGTCTTCTTGTATGTTTGTTTAATCAGATAGGTTGGAAAGTTGCTGCCTGCTTGGTTCCTTGGAGACAAGGGTACCTGCTCACTGAAGTGAGATGAATTCTGGGGTTTCAGAGGCATTTCCTTGAAGTGGGTCCAGAGGCAACTTTTAGCCCCTCTCCCTCAATCACATTACCCAGAAGTTCCTGGAATGGTCCCAAGGAGAGATGAATGAAAGGTGAGGAAAATGGAGAACCCAGGCCTTTTTCATCACTCTGCAGAGAAGGGGATAAGAAACAGAAGTGGTCCCTGGGGGAGGGGGTGATGAGAGCCACCCACCGCGTCCCTGGGACACTGGCTTTCCGTCCTATTTGCTTGGGCCACAGGTGACCTGGCAGTGTCCCATCATCTTCCTGCACACCCACTGTATGTGCCATGGCCCGGGACAACAGATCCACCTCCCACCGTGTGCCAGCCCTTCCTCGGCTTCCCCTCTACTTTTGCCACATCACTTACCATCTACTCACTTGTTCACTGTCACCTCTGAAAGCATGTCACCTCCTAAGGCAAGGATCCTTGTCTTCTTCACTATGTAACGCACACATAGTTGATACTCAGTAGAAATTTGTGAAATGGCGAATGTATATTTAAGCATTCACAACGTTATTGACATAATAACATCTCTATGTAAAGGAAAAGTAGGGGAAATGGGTGTTCCTGCTGGTCAAATAGTCTGGTTAGCCATCGCAGGTTCCATGCATTTAAAAAATAATTATAATAGGTATATATATATATATATATATATATATATATATATATATATATATATGGCACAGAATGCCAAAAGGCTGGATCTTCCTCGATCCCTTTAAGATCCTGGTGTCAGCCAAGTGGAAATCAGCCAGCACTATGTTCTGGCTCGTGGGCAGGGTGCCATGTGCCCGAGCTACTGGACAAAGCTTAATAATGTGAGCTTTTCCAGACCTGCCCTTCAGGCAGCCTCCTGAAAGAGTCTGGCTTTGCCGGCTGAGTCTTAGGCTCACCTTCCGGGGAGGCCGGCCCTGCTGAATCTAGCCCTTGGCTTCTGTGATGCAAAATCTGGGGAATGATGTGTGTGTGTGTCCAGGGGAAGAGTTGGGGCTAGAGGGGGGTGTCCTTGGAGAAAAAAGGAGAGTTGTGTGTTGGAGGAGCTTTGGGGGATGAGGCAGGAGGAACTGGGAAGTCTGTAGGGAGTGGGGGAAGTAAATGCAGAGGGAAGGGATTTTACTGTGCCCTTCTGGACTGGGGTGGTCATTCGAATCCTTCCCTAATCTCACTCTGGGCACGAGGCAGGATTCCACCTTCCTGCCTCCTAAAGTCAGCCTTGAGCTTGTGTCTTGCTCTGAGTAATGAAATGTGTGTCACTTCTGGGCAGAGGCTTTTAGGGCCTCCCGTGATTCATCTTGCCCCTTTCCTTCTGCCTTCCTGACTGTGGGACCATGTGCCAGAATGGGGCCTGAGTCAGCACCCCAGGCAGGACCCCATGAGGGCCCACAGTGGACACATAGCATGAAGGAAGAATAAACTCTGCTACGAAAAGCCACTGACATTTCAATTTGTTTGTTACCGCAGCACAGCATGGTGTGTCCTGGCTTATACGTGACCAGTGCCCTTCCTAGTAGCAAAGACAATCCAATAAAAAAAATTAATTTTTAAAGAGAGTCTTTCAGTTAATTCATTTATTCAACAAATGTTATTTTGAGCACCTACTGTATGCCATGCACCGGAGGTACAGCAACCAACAAAACAAAATCCGTGAACTTATATCCCAGTTCAGGATCCAGGCCATTTGAAGAAGATAAGTATGTGAGATGTCTGTTGATGATAAGTGCTTCTGCTTCATATCATTGGGAAGTAGAATGGAGCCACAAAATCAGGAGCTATGAAATGTGCAGGACAGTTGCAATTGTAGGTAGGGATTCTTAGGAAGGCCTCAGTGAGAATGTCAGATTGGAGTGAAGACCTGAAGGAGGTGAGGGAGTGAGCCTGGCTGCTGGGGACAGTACATGCAAAGGCCCTGAGGTCGGTATGTGTCTGCCATGTGTTCATGACTCTCAATATGAGTATTGGGAGCATTGGGTGAGCAGCAGGAGGGTGAGTCAGAGAGGGAAGAAAGCCAGGCTGGGTAAGACCTCATACGCCACAGCAAGGACTCCTGCTTTTGCTGTGAGTGAGAAGACAAGTCATTGGAAGGTTTGGGGCAGAGTTTGTCATGATCTGACTTCATTTTGATGGAAATTCTCTGGCTGACTTTAGAAGAGACAGGATGGAGTCAGGGGCAGGAAGGTTAGTTAAAAAAAATTCACAAAAGAAATGTTGAGGATTTGGACCAAGGTGGTGACAGTGGAGGCAAAGGGAAGTGGTTGGATTTTCAATGTGCTTTGAATAGAGAAATGACAGTATCTGCTGGAAGATTTGATGTGGAGTAAGAAAGACATAAGTCAGTGAGGGCTCCCAAGTTTTGGCCTGAGCCGCTAGAAAAATGGAGTTGGCACCACCGATTACAGGGAAGATTACAGGAAGGGAAGGTTGATGATGATCAGGAGCTAGGTGTGGGACACGTTCATTTTGACATGCCGCCTAACCATTGGTTGCTGGGTGATTCTTCTCTCAACTTCTTGACACTCTGAGCTTAGACCACATGGGTTCCAGCTTTATAAGCTTTGCTTAGTTGAACCAGGACAATAGCTTGAGTAGAACTGGCCCAAACTGTGGGCCTTTCGTGTCCACATGAGAGTCATCACAATTTAGAAGGCAGCCTTCTGGGAGATACCAAGAGAACATGAGATTTCCCTCTCAAGAAGAGCTCACCGTTATGAAATGTACTTGGCTAGTGGGGCCCATAGACTTGTAATGAGCTGAATATAGATTGGACTGGGCTATAAAATAAAATAATAACTATTTTAATATACAGCATCTCCCTGCCAAGGCAGCTGAAGAGAAGGCTATGAGCAATAAAATTAGTCCAGAAAAAGAAATGAAAAACCACTGAACACAGCCACCTTCTAAAAGGAAACAGATTAGAAAGGCCCAAAGAGGGAAGCCATCACCAGGAGTGAAACTCACCAGATAGCGATAAAACAGTTGTGAGAGAAGAGGCCGGAAGGAAATTTTCCAGGCTGCTGTCTGTCGATCCACTAATCACCAGAGTGACCTCATCTGTCCCCCTGGCTTCATCTTCCATCCATGGCTGATGGCTCGAAAGCCCAGAGCAGGCCTCCAGACCCCCCTGGGAAATCTCCATCTCAGGGTCTTCTCACCCTCGTTCCAGATCTAGTCCTCCTGAAAATCCTTGGAATCATTATTATCTCTTCCTTCTCTTTCACCTCCTGCACCCAGTAGGCCAGGCCTCCCACTGTCCATTTCTTACCATCTCACCATTTACCACCAGTCCATGGTCTCCCAGCTGGACCACAACAGCCTCCCAGCTGGTCTTCCTCTTTCTACCCTCTCTCTATACATTTCATAAAGACCAGATTTTTTAAGAGGAAATCAGATTAAAATCCTTCAATGGATCTTGCTTCCTTTGGATAAAATCCAAACACTTTTCAGGGCTTCCCAGTCCTACATAATGGGGGACTTGCCCACTTCTTCAACTGCACCAATGACAGCCTTTCCCTTTGCTTAACTAGTCTTTTGTCTGTTCATCACCCATATTAAACTCTTTCTGGCCTCAGGGCCTTTGCACATGCCCAGCCCACTGCCTAGAGTGCCCCCTGCCCACACTGTCATTGATTATTCTCCATCATATAACCACAGCCAGTTGTCTTCATGGCAGTTACAACCATAGGAAAAGATCTTATTTATGTGTGTGTGTGTGTGTGTGTGTGTATAATGTATTATATATTACATATTATATGTCATATATCATATATCATTGATTTTTAAAGAGAGAGGAAGGGAGAGAAACAGAAACATCAACGTGAGAACAAAACATTGATTGGCTGCCTCCTGCATGCCCCCTACACGAGCCCACAACCCGGACATGTGCCCTGACCAGGAACTGAACCAGCAACCTTTCAATGCACAGGATAATGCCCAACCAGCTGAGCCACATGGGCTAGGCTATGTGCTTATATATTCTCCGATTTCCGCACTCATATGCAAGTACTATGAAAAGGAGGACCTCTTTCATTTCTTTCTGGATCTCTAGCACCTAGAATGTGGTCTAATATATATACATACATATTTTTATGTGAATGGATTATTAACATAATAATAGCAAGCCTTAATTGAGTAATTACTGCTTTGCATAATACACCATGGCATCTGTCTACTTTGTTCCCTGCACATACCACAGTGCCTGGCGCATAATAGGTGCTCAAAACTTTTTTTTTGCAATGAGTGCATGAGTGAATTTAATTCTTCATGTCACCCATTTTGCAGATGAGAAATCTCACAGTTGGTAAGTGATGAAGCCAGGATTACAACCCGCACAGTCAGAATAGAGCAGATGCTCTTGACACACAGTAGGACGTTCAATTCATGGAGCAAACATCAAACCTTAAATAATCCAGAGCCAGAAAACTCAGCACCAGGACATTTCCCCAGACATAGAGACCTCTGCCTCCCCACGGGGTGCGATAATTTCATTTGAGTCATAAGGAAGAAAAAATTTGGAATTTGAAAGGATTGTATTTTGGGATTTGAAACTCGACAGCACGTCTTTGCCTGGCCCTGATTTCAGTCGCTGTTGAACGTGCCCGTGAAGGCTGAGCATTTACATCCAGCTCAGTGCAGCCCGCGGTTCAGAACCTGAAATCCAATGATTATTTCTGAAAGGATTTTATTTTAAAAGCCTTTGAGTGACAAATGATTTAGCAAGTTTTCAACACTGTGCTTCATGTGGTTTCAGTTGCCAGAGGGTGACTTACGGCCAAGCTTGGGCGCTCTAACCCAGTGAGCTTACACGGCCTAAGCAGTCACATCTTTTTTATTATGTTTAATCTACTGGGGCACTTTTTCTTGTCTGAGTGGTTTATTGTCGTCCTGGTGGCAGCATCTCAGCGGGCTGGGAAGGAACCCCAGCTGGGGAGAGCAGAGGAGAGTACATTCCCTGACCCCCGCAGAACAGAGAGCACCGCCAGGGCAGAAAGGGTTAATCCGCGCACAATGCCTGTGGCCCACACTCCTTCCCTGTCTTCCCATGGAGTCCTCAGCTTGGAGGTGGGTTAAAGCTCTTTGGAACAGAGCTATCTGGTTATTATTATGAAATACCCATTTTATTCAATATCCACTTGTCTTTTAATGTTTATCCTGAATCTTTTACATGCACCATTTATTCATTCCTTAAACAACTATGTTAGTTAGAATTAGGTTTGGCTTAGAATGACAGAAATTCTAAAACAATCGTGAAATTTATTTTTTTCTCATATAAAGTAAGTCTGGTAAGAGGCAGTGTATGTCCAGGTAAGGGGTGTCATGATGTCATCAGGGACCCTGGTTTCTTTAACTTGCTGCTCTTTCATCCTAGCAAACTGGCCCGCAGCCCACCGCCTGTTTTTGTAAATAAAGTGTTATTGGAACGCGGCCATACTCATTTATTTACGTATTGTCTATGCCTGCATTCTCACTACAACAGAGTTGAGTAGCTGCCACGAAGAACATATGGCCCACAAAGCCCAAACTACTTACTATCTGACCCCGAAAGGAAAACATTTGCTGATCCCTGTCCCAGGACAGGTTTTGCCTTCGGATGCAAAATGGCCACTCAAGCCCAGCCTTCCGGGCTATATTCTGGGCAACTGGGATGAAGAAGGGTGAAAGAAAGGACCCTCCTTCTCCCTCTATGGACACGTCCTAGGCATTGCATATAAATAACCCTTCTGCTTATATTTTGCCAATCAGAATGTAGACAAGTGGTCACACACAGTTGCAAGGGAGGCTGGGAAATACAGCCATTATCCTAGTCGCCACGTGTCTATCTAAGAGTCAGAGGGCCTATGACTAAGGAGAATGTCTAACACTTAGTAGGTGGACAACCAGCAGTGATTCTGTCACCAGAATCCTGCACGTGGATATTGTTATTTCCACATGACAGTTGGGGAAGCTGAAACTCAAGCACTGAAGCAATTTATAAGACATACCCCAGTTTCACAAATGGTTAAAATGTGTACAAATATAGGCCACATACAACTGGGAGATTAGAAGCTATGAAGGAAGCATCTTTCTTGAATATTTCCCCACTGTACTAAAGCACTCTACTCCATATCCCCCAAGCTTTCCTTCTTTCCCTAGACTTCGCTCACCTTCTTCAGGAGCAGAATGGTGCCTTCCTGGTCCCAAAGAGCCACAGGTCTCTCCATCTTCAAACCACCAAGAAGAAAGCCATCTCTTGGCTCCACTGGGAGGTCCTTTAGGAGGAGGCCTGTGTCATATTCATCTTAGGATCACCCAGCACCTCACACAGGCCTTGGAACAGAATAGATGCTTAGCAAACCATTACCAAACTGAGCACAATTAGATTGTGAGTTCCTTTGAAGTAAGACCCGTGTCATCCTTCTCCTGTATCCAACTTTTTTATGGTCTTGATCATGCTGCAAATATTGTGGGTAACTGTATCAGTCAAAATTAGTTCAGTTCCAAGTGGCAGGAGCCCAGCTCAAACTGGCTGGAGCTGAAAAGAATCTTTATTGGCTAATGTTCCTGAGAAGTCCAGGCAAGGGTGATTCTGTGTGCCTGCACAGCTGGATCTCAGGTTCTTTCTCTTTCCTCTCTCTCTCTCTCTCTCTCTCTCTCTCTCTCTCTCTCTCTCTCCCTCCCTCCCCCCACCCCCTTATCTGATATATATCCCACCCCTGTTGCATTTATCTCTCCTCTTTGTTTCTCTCAGCATGTTGGCCTCATTCCCTTCCTTCTTCTACAGAAGGCTGGGGGAAAGGTAGCAATTTCCTCAAATCTCATGGTCCTTTCTGTTCTGGATTCTGGAGTAAAAGAGCTCTCTCTCTCTCTCTCTCTCTCTCTCTCTCTCTCTCTCTCTCGTCTCTCTCTCTCTCTCTCTCTCTCTCTCTCTCTCTCTCTCTCGTCTTAGGGTCTTTTGGAAGACTCAGCTGGGGCACTTGCCATGCTTGAACCCATCACCAAGACATGAGGTTGAATACTTTGACTAGCCAGGTCTCAATCAATAATCCAACCTGGGGCTGGGTAAGCCCCTCCAGGTACATGATGAGGTGGAGGGGATCCACTAACATATGCAAGAGCAATCTATGGTACTCTTTGTTCTTTTTACAGATAAGGTCCTTGAAGTAAAAAATATAGACTCTAAGGGTGGAACTCAGCAGTCCATTAGCAAAATTCTTTCTGAGGAGCAGAATTCAGATGGCCATTTAGGGGGAAACAGTCCACCCTACTTGCTGCTAAGAAGTCGTTATGATTTCTTTTGCAAACATCAATGAAGGTTTTAGAAGCTCAGCCTTCCAAACAAGCCTCATCTTCTTCACATGTGTGCATTCTCTCTGGTATCCGGGATGGAGATTCAGGCCATTTCCTTGTACATCGGTTACTGTTTATTTGGGATTCATATGTTTCTTTGACCTTCCGTGCAAGGTTGATGGATGTATTTTTAAGCATCTTTAAATGAATTACAATATATGCCAAACTTATATTTTTGTAATATTTCTGCCAAACTGGACTACAGTAGATGGCTTATTTCCACATTCCTTTGGAATGTGCATGTTCATAAAATTTTACGCCTGTCAGTTGGTAATTTGCCAACATTCATTTGCTATCACATCACGATCATTTTTTTAAAAAACACAACAAAAAATTTTAAATGCAGGTATAAGCATGGACAGAAATGTCTTTCAATAGCATGTCATTTGGGATGTCTTGGCTGGGAAAGATGAGCTCGGTAAATGAAGGTGCAGCTGGAAAGAAATGGGACAAAAGGGATGGAGAGCAACCGGGCTAGTGAGCTGGGCATTCGTCAGTCTTACACAAACTCTCACCACCAGCCTGGGCGGTTGCTTTCTCCACAGGCAGGGTGTGCAGCACACTTACACTGCTCTCACATGACATTCGCAGACTCAATTAAGCTATATATATGTACTCTGTTAGTTGTGACTCTTGGTTTCAAGAGACAAATAGCCAACTCAAATTGGCTTAATTTAAAAGGAAGTTGGGGGGAGGGAGCATTTTTCAGCTTAAATAACCATAAGGTCCAGGGGCTGATTAACTGCAGATAGAGTTGGGTCCAGAAGCACATATGATGTCATCAGGATACTGCTTCTCTCCATCTCTTGGCTCTGCCCTGCTCTCCTCTGGGTTGGATGTCTTCTTAGGCTGGCTTTCACGCTGAGGTGGCAAGATGGGCTCCTGTCAGCACCAGGCTGGCATCCAACAACTCCATGAAGGGATGGCTACTTTCCTAACTGTTCCAGGGAAGGTCCAGGGCAAACTCTCATTGGGGTGGTTTGGGACCTGTGCCATCTATTGCTGAAAAATATGCCATAGCCAAGAGGATGCTGCATTTTGATTGACCATGTCTGGTCACGTGCTTCCTCTTCGATTGGGCATAGACTGGGAATGGAGGGTGGGTGGTTTCCTCCCCCTAAATTTGGGGTGCTGTTATGAGAAGAAGGTGGAGGATACTGTTCAGGAAAAGAGAAGAGTGGTCCACTAGGCCTACCTTTCTGAAAGGTGCACTGGCCACACCCCACCCCCTCAAAATTAGGAGCCAGGAATTTCAGGATGAGGATTCTAGAAGAACCCTCATAAATCATGAAGACTGGTGAGATTCAGGAATGGTTCTAGCTTTTATTTTTCAAATTAAATACTCTGCCATATGCCAGTAAATGCCTTTGGTTGAGTCGAAGCTGAAGGACCCAGCCCCAGTTTGCTGAATCTTCCCTCTCATCGCTCTCTACCCACATAAACACAACCAATCTCTGAGGGTCTTCCATGAACTCCCAAGACCTATATATGATCATCCCTGCGTTCATATAAAACCATAATGGACACATGGAAAAAATGAAAAATCAGGGGTGTAAAGGAATTTGCCCAAGAACAAAAGCTTGTCACCTTCCAAGGTAACAGAGCTGCTTCTAAATAACAAGATGTCTGATTTCTAACCCAACGTTTTTCTCCTCTCTCTCTTTCTCTCTAAGAAAAGAAGCAATAGTTGGGTGTACTTTCTACTGGGAATATACTTATATCGTTTAACCTATCTGCCTGAACTGATGAAGTCATATTTCCTTTAGCCATTGATATGTTGATGAGACAATCTTTCAAGTTTTCATCCTAAGCTACAGGGAAGAGTCTAAAACACCCTCTGTTCTTTGGTTCCCTGTGTCTTGCTCGGGGGAAAGGTTCAGTGTCTCAGAAAGGGGATGTTAGGGCTTAAGGGGCCAACAGTCTGCCATGACAGTGGCCTAGGCACCCTGCCACAGCAGTGGGTTTCTGAGCAGTCGTTTCCCTTCTGATCATATTTCTCATATTTCTAACATCTGTTGGTCTAAGGCTGGACCATATGATAGCTTTTCCTCTGAAATTTTTCCAGTTATCTCTTGTTGCATAACAAACTACCCCAAAACTTAGTGACTTAAATAACCATTTTCTTATATCTCACAATTTTGTGGCTCAGAAATCCCATCAGGGCTCAGCTGGACAGTTTGGCTCTGTGTGGTATGGACTGAGGTCACACAGAAGGATATTCAGCAGGTGGCTGGGCTGGAAGAAGTCCAAGAAGGCTTCATTGTATGCTTGTGCCTTGGTGGGGGCCGCTGGAGACTGGTCTCACAGGGCCCTGCATCTCCATGTCCTGGCAGAGCCCTCCCTGTGGCTCTCCACCTGGGCAGTCTGGTTCCTTGCATGGCCACTTAGGGCACCAGGAAACCAAGGCAGAGGCCGCTGGTCTGTGGAGGCGGGGACATAGCATCCCTTTCACCGTACTTGGTTGGTCAAAGCAGTGACAGGCAAGAGCAGAATCAGGAGGGCAAATGGCCTCCTCTTCTCAGGGCCACCTTTGATGCACAAGGTGCTCTGCTAGGGGCCTTGTCCTTGGCTGCAGTTTACAGAAATCTGTGCATTTTTAAAGGATTTCTGAACTGCGGCTTTGGGTTGACTTGGTTGAAGTGGTGTCCCTTGTCCAGTGAAGGAGCTCCCAGGAGGGTAAATAAGGTGAATTTCTGCGTCAGAGGCCCCTGGAGCAGAGCTGCTCGGACTTCCTGGCATGTACTTCCTAGGGGGATCTTATGAAAATGCAGATTTTGACACAGCAGGTCTGCAGTGAGGCCTGACATCCTGCATATCTGACTATCTCCCAGGTGAGCCTTGAGAACATGTGGGTTCAAGGCCCACAAGTAGAGCACAAGGCCCTAGAGCAGTGGTTCTCAACCTTGGCTGCACATGAGAATCGCCTGGGAATCTTTTTAAAATCCTGATTTCTGGGCCCCATCCTCCGGAAATTCTGTTTCTTTGTTATGGGGTGAGGCCACAACATTAGTAACCAAGAAACAGAATTTCTGGAGGATGAGGCCCAGAAATCAGGATTTTAAAAAGATTCCCAGGTGATTCTCATGTGCAGACAAGGTTGAGAACCACTGCCCTAGAGTGACGGTTGTCAGCTCCGTTTAGCAGCCGAGCCCATTTTACAAAAGGAATCGCAAGTTGAGACTCTGTGTCCAGAAGATGAAAGCAGAGGTGCTCTGCGTGAAGGGACTGGCACTCAGGGGCCTGGGATCTGGCTAATTGCCACCCTCCAAAGGCTCCCAAGAGAACCTCAGAGAAGGACTTAGGGGTCCCAGAACCGAAAATAAAAAAATGCAATCTTAGGAGGAAGCTAGGGAGGGAGCCACCCAGAAGTAGTGGCCTCCCTATAGAAAGAGACCGTCAGCCCCAGTGACAGTAAGGGCACTGATGTTCCCATAGCCATTTTCTTGGGCCTCCAGCAGCCTTTCATGGGCAGTGCTGTCATCATTGCTATGTCACTGAGCAGGAGCCTGAGGCTGCAGGAAGACTGGGCACCGGCCAGAACCAGCTTGGACTCTGCAGGAGTGTAGCTTGGGGGCACCTGGCTTTGCCCTGATGAGGGGGGAAGCAGTGCCCACTGCATAGGGTTGGTGTGATGGCCCGTGCAGGGCATGCAGTGCAGAGCAGGGCTCCAGAATAAGTGGGAGTTATGTCACCCTTTTGAGTATGTGATTCCGTGATTCTGTGTGGAGTGGTTGTTCAGGTGAGAGTGTCAAGCATCAAGCATCCCTCTGCCTCCAGGTATGCAAACCTAGGCTAGGTAGCCCTGGGCAGGGACAGCTGTTGAAGGGTCTCAAATGACAGGATCTCTTTAAGTTCCCTCCACCCAGGAGTTCTCAACTTCTGAGCAGTCTTGCTCCCCAGGGGGGCTATTGGCAGCTCATGGCTGGAGGCCAGGGAGTTGCTAAAAAATGCACAGGACAGCCCCACAACAACGATGGGGCCCAATGTCAAGAGTACTGACTTTGTGTTTGAGATCCAGCCTGACATTCTACAATAGTTTATTGACGGGGAACTCCATCTCTGTCACACTTTATACTAAGATAGATGTTGGCAAACTGTTCTGTGAGCCAGACACAGTCTGTTTTTGTAAATAAAGTTTTATTGGAACACACCCATACCCATTCATTTACCTGTGGCGGCTTTGGAGGTTCAATGAATTTGTCACCACCATGCTGACCGCCTGCCAGAGAAGAGCTGGGCTGAGGAGGGCATCGCTCCTGGTACTTCATGACTCCGGGGGGTGCCTCACCTCTGGGCGAACGTTTCTCCAGCAGCCCAGCCGAGATAAGGCTCCTTGCCCCCACCTTGCGCCAGAGGGTGGGGATGGATGAGATCATGTCTGAGCAGCCCCGGTGAGCTCCTGCGAGATAGGATGGCCATCCATACCCCATGGGGTAAGTGCCTTGTTCCCCTAGAAACTGATGATTCAGCATGAAATATGGCCTTGCCCGGGAAGGAGCTAAAACAGTCCGAAGTCTGGGGTCAGGCCCTTGCTGGAAGGGAAGGATTAAAAAGAAATTAATCTCTCTTGTTCTCTCTTTGTTCGCCATCTCCAGTGGAGAGAGGCCAAAGGCAAGGAGGACGTTGATGGATGGACCGAGGGTGTTGTCCTCAGAGGCCTCTCTGGGTGGAGTTTGGAGGAATCCAGGCTGCACCCTGAAGACCTCGCCCACCAGGGCTCAGGCCCATCTATCAGGGGCCTCATTTCATCAGTCAGGTCTCTCGGGACACACGTGTTGTCTGACGTGGCTAATTTAAATTTCTAGCATTGATTTCCAACAACTTCGTTGCTAAACAGGTGGCGATTGAGACCTGAAATAAGCTACTGAGGGAGGACCCCTGAGAGGTGGGAGTTCAGGTTGGTAAGATACGAGGGGGCTGGATTTTACGGGCGCCCGGAGCTGTGGCGTCAGTCCCAGGGTGGTGTGTGGGCGCCGGGTGTATGCATGCATTTCCCCCTGTGCCCCCAGTAAGCCACTGTGAGAGGAGACCGTGGCTCAGAACTACACTCCAGGGACGCTGCCTGCAATCGGAACCTGAGCTGGAGAAAGGTTTCTTTCAGGGAAGGAAGGAAGATGTAGAAAAACTTGCAGAAGGCAGAACAATCCGGGAAGGAAAACATTTCTGTGGTTCAGACCTAGTGGGATGCGTGGAGTGAGCACAGCTGGGCTGGCTCAGACACCCGGGATGAGGGGGAAGCGGGTCGGGGAGCCCGGCTGCAGGGAAACCATGCCAGACAGAGCTGCGTGCACCGGGCGACCCAGAGGTGAGGCTCCAGCCTCTGCCTCTTCTGCCTCCATCGGCCAGCGCTCCCTGCGCATCTGCCTCCCCAGACCTTGCTGTGGGACTAAAGCGAGGGGTTCTGCAGGGGAAAGGCTCACGTCCCCACTCCAAGCCATGCCCACTTTGGGTCATTTCCATCTGAGCCGCCCCTTTGGAGGACCACAGAGCAAGGATGGATCAAAAGTTTGGCATGTAAACCACTGTTTACCCCTCTATCTCTAACACGTTCCATACTTCAGAGATTTTTGGCCCATTGCATGGTATGAGGCGCATATTAAAAACACACCCCAAACATGTAAACTCTCAGACAATAGCACTGCAGAGCAAAGCATAATATTATTTAAAATCTGGGCCAAAGGTCGCAAACACAGAAACTTCTCTGGAATGGTGAGGGATGCTAGCAGAGGAATGATAGTCACTTGATGAGCATCAGGCGGACTTCTGCTGACTTCGGAGTGTTGCATCTGTTTGGCTGGCCATGTTCACTCCCAGCCTTGCATCCAGGGTGAAGGAGGAAATGAATTGCTGAGGGGGGAATTCAGTGGCTGGAGCATCTTCTGGAACCTGTTGTCCTCATCTTTTGTAACCACAGATGTTTGCAACTTTAAGACATCATTCCCGAGTTACTTGGAGGGGCTTCTTGAGATCAGGGGCTCTGCAAATGATAAGAATATTTGGGGTCAAACTTTTTTCCACTTGAATTCTTTCACTCGTGCCTGCAGTATTTATTCAGCGCCTTCTATGTGCCCAGCAGTGCACCAAGTGCTAAAGGTATAACAGTGGGCAGAACCAGACATTACCCCTGCCTCGTGGGGCCTTCAGTCAGTTGGCAGAGACAGATGTCAATCAAAGGATTACATGAATACATTAAATTACATCTGGGAAGAGGCAGAGAGGCCGAAGGATGTGGTGCTCTGAGGTCATATTATGATGGTTCATGTTTAGTGGTTTTATGTGCTAGCACTGTTGCCATTATAGAGCCTCTCCATTATTATGCCAATATTACAGATGAGGGAAAAGAGGCCCAGAAAGGTCACATGCATAGTAAACACTAGAGCTGGATTCAAATCGAGACATTGTAACTCTGAAATCCTGGTAATTAACCCATACAGTAGGAGGAGTTGAACCCTCGAGGTCCGGGGGGCTTTCATGAAGAAGTAGCAATTGAGTCGTGATCTGAAGGATAAGCTGGAGCCAGGCAGAGGGAACAGCTTGTGCAAAGGCCCTGTGGCTGGAGGCCATAGCGAATGCAGAAAGCAAAGAGGATGGTGGAGTGAAGCAGTTGACAGTGGCCAGACCCTGCAGAGCATTGACTGGCGTGCTCCTCCCCTCAGGCTTCTCCCAGATGGCTTTCCCGCCCACCTTGCTTGGCTTTAAGCTGGAAGCAGCCTTTGGGGCGGGCAGCGTGAGCTTTTTTCACTCTCAGAGGTAGCCGAACTCAAGTGGCAACTACTCGATGCATAGAGTGTTCCCTCCAGTGGCGGCCAGAATAAGCAATAGCTCGATTCCTTTGCAGGCTGCAGTCTGTTGTAGAAATCTTTGCCCTCAGCAGCCCACGATGGCAGAACTTCCACCAGAATTGCTGCAGGATGGAGACAAAGACATGAGAGGTGCCCTGAGAGGGGGGGCAGGCCCTGGCTATGCCCACAAAATTCCCATTGTTCGCCCCCTGTTTTCCCTGCTGCTTGCCTGTCAGTATGGACACCTGCCATTCCAGAACATGTCTCCCTCAGCTTTGCTCACACTTTCCCCTCCAAGGTGCCACCTGTCACTTCCCACCCCAAATTCTGCATGTCAAATTCCACCTTTCTTCACTGTGGCGTTCCAGTGCCGTCTCCATGCAGCCGCCTCAGGCCCTTCGCCAAAGGAAAGTTCTCGTTCTCCGTGTGTGCACAGAACTTTTGTCCCCCTCTCACAGCACTCACATGTTTTCTTGTCTTTCTGTCCCTCGCGCTCATGTCTCATCTCCCCTAAAAGACTGTAAACTCTGGGTCTGTGTGTGTTTCTATCCTGGAGTCAGTGTACCTAGCACAGTGCCAGGCACAGAGTAGACTTTTCACTAACTGCTGGATGTTGCTGATGGACTTTGCCTCTTTCCATCACATAGGCAGATCTTTTTAACTCTCTCAGTTGTGAGTGAAAGAAAAAAACAGCTCAGAAATCCCATCTGCAAACAAGAGAATGTATTTGCTTGTGGCACTGGATGATTGAGAGCCACCTTCAGGCACAGTGAGATCCAGGGGCTCAACTTGATATGGTGAGGCCTGACTTCTCTCCACCCTGTGCCTTACTTTCCTGTGTGTTGGTTACTTCTCCAGGCTCCACCTGGCAGCACAAGGGCTGCCAGTCATCATCCTTTCAGGTTCAGGTTCATTGGCAAAGAAAAGGCTCCTCTCTTCCAATAGTCCAGCAAAACTCTCAAGACACCGCATAGGGCAGCGGTTCTCAACCTGTGGGTCGTGACTTCTTTGGGGAGTCGAACAACCCTTTCACAGGGGTCACCTAAGACCATCAGAAAACACATATATAATTACATATTGTTTTTGTGATTAATCACTATGCTTTAATTATGTTCAATTTGTAATAATGAAAATACATTCTGCATATCAGATATTTACATTACGATTCATAATAGTAGCAAAATTACAGTTATGAAGTAGCAACGAAAATAATTTAATGGTTGGGAGTCACCACAACATGAGGAACTGTGTGAAAGGGTCGCGGCATTAGGAAGGTTGGCATAGGGTCTGAATGAGTCACTGTGGGCCAGGGTGTGTGATACCGTGATTGGCTGAGCTGAGTCACATGCTCTGTGGATGGAGCTGGGGTTAGAGCCTGTGGACGGAGGCGAGGAGATGAGAATCTGGGCTACCTTCCTGGAGGTAAGGTCACTGGGTGCTATGGGGTGAACACCCACGCCTCTTTATCAGCCTAGAGGGCAGCAAGGTGCCCCTGTGTTGGACTCACTGCTGACACTGGGAGCTTGGGAATATCCAGAGTGAGAGAAGGACGATTCAGCCCTAGATTTCAGGTCCTAACCCTTCCTCTCAAAGATCTGCACAGGAAACCCCGCAGTCTTTAAGGCTGGGTGAAGGGTTAGGAGATGCTGTGGAGCGAGTCCTTCGGGCTCTTGCTTGCTCTGTCTTTCTCTACTGATGTGAAAGGTTTTGCTCCAAGGGAGGCCTGGCACCTTCCGATCGAGGAGGCAGAGGTGCTTCCTGCTCTGGGGACTCCCGCAGCCCCATGTGGGCATCAATGTGACGGTTTCCAGGCGCTGTGACCTGCAGAGTAAGATCGGTGGGGAGGCTTTCGAGGTTCCAGGGCTCTTGGGCTCAGTGATGTGGGAATTACTGAAAGGCTGCTCCCTCCTGCTGAAACTTTCCTCTCCGACCCGAGTTCTCCGTGTGGGGCAGGGTGGGGGGGGGGGGGCTTTCAGCCACCCTAAGGCACCTACTGACAAGGTGCAGAGGGAGCTGAAGGCACCGCATGCTCCATCTGCTCACAGCTGTGCCGAGGGCCTCCTCTCCATGATCACACTGATCCTTGAAGAACCTGAGCCTGGGAGGCGTGGACGACGTGGCCAGGGTCACCCAGGTGGGCAGAAGTTGATCGGGTTCTGGAACTTCCACTCACAGCCATTTGGCTGGGAAGCCTGACCCTCCCCTCAAAATGTTAGCACCTCTGGTACCCATTTCTCTTTCCGGAAGGCGCTCTGGCTTTTGCCTGAGACACGTCTGAGCGCCTGGCGGTGGAGAGGGGACGTGGCTTCCTCGCTCGGGTCCTGCCCGGCTCCGCTCTGCGCGCAGGCCTGTTCCTTCCTTAATTTAAAGCTCAGATGTGCTCAAGCTGGAGCTGATAGGGTTTCTGCGCCGGTGGAGACAATGAAAACGCATTGCTGGCATGGTTTGAATTAAAGGAGAATTTCCCGTTTTTCATAAACATTTACAGTAGTTGTGGATGCAGAGTTGAAAGGTTTAGGGTTTTGGTGTTTAATTAGAAACAAATGCCCTTTACGGTCCTGTTAGCAAGGGCGGCGGGTCTCAGATTATTAGGATTATTCCTATTATTTGTGCCTGCGTTGAGATTGTTTTCCGTGGCGCCTGGTACGGACTTCCCCAAGGTGGCTGGTGTGGTGGCTGGGAGTGGGGCCCGCAGAGTCGCTGGTGAGGTTTCTGTCTGGGAGCCAGAGCTCTGGGTCTGCTTGGGGCCCCTGCCTCTCAGGCTCCCTTCCTTCCTTTCCAGGACCCTGGATGCTAAAGGCTTAGAGGCAGAATAGCTAGCTGCCACCTTCCTCGCGCCCCACCCCCCACTCTCCAGAGAGATGTGTGCCAGCCCTGAGAACCCAGGCTGTCGAGAGGAAGCTGGCCATGCCCCTGGGCGCAGCCCTAAGCCTTGGTTGAGAACAAGGGCGGCCTGCAGCATGAAGCACATGTGTGGAAACCCAGCTTCCTGGGAAGCAGGGGGGTGTGGGGGCGGGGTGATCACAACCATGCAGCTTGCAAGTGCCTTTATTTTGCACTGATGGCGATTCCTAGGCTGCCCAGGCAGGAGCGGGAGAAGAAAGAGCCAATCCCAGTAGCCTGAGACACTTCCTACCCGGGAGAGGGTGTCATCCATTCGGTGTCTCCTGAACACAGGCCTGTGTCTGCTGCCACAGCCCTAAGAGGCCCGCTCTCATCCCATCGGGCCCTCTCTGAACTCCTGTCTTCAAAACCATAATGCAAGGATGGGAAATGCCTGAAAGTCCTTTCTACTGGTGAGGTTATGGTGAGCTCCCCTGCAGCAATGTTTTTGAATGTTTGCTGATAAATAGGCCATCTAAGTTACCTCATAAGCAATTTAAGAGGTCAAAGAGGTTCACAGACAGAGTGTCCTTAGAAGTCCCATTTTACAGATGGAATGACTGAGGAGGAAAAGGGAGGCGCTCACCCACAGGATCACGGGTGAGGAGTGGACAGCTGGCTCAGCCAGGTCCAGGAGGCGCATTCTCTCTCAGTATACAGACTCGGGCATACTTTGCGTTATCTCCTCTCAGATGGATTGAGGCACTTCTGGGAAGACTTTCAGTCTTCACTGTCAGAGACTAGGCTGATTATATGATTTCCTCCACAAAACTGTGATAACAACCCTCGTCCATGATTTCATATTTAGAAAATCTGAAAATGTGGAGAGCGGCTACAGCGTTTGGACAGGTTCAGGCCTCATACTAATGTGAGGGCACAGTCCGCTCGTGGCAAAGCCACGTGCAGGTCCCAGCTTGGAGGGCAAAGCCCTCCCAGCACAATTATAGCCAAAGGCAAGGTTGTAAGCTTGACCTTATGGTCCGAACCTGTGGTCCCAGGTGGCAGAGTGATGTAGGCTGCGGGAGGTGCAGCAGGTGCTGCCAGAACAAAGCTTGATGCAGCTCTCAGGTGCATGTAACTAAGTAGATTGGAAACTCGGACAACGTTGTAAACATCTTGACCACGCCCTGGCTTTGCCTCCTGGGATCCAACTATAAACTAAAGACTCAGCTTACAGGCTGTGGCACTGTCTCTCCATCCAAGGACAGCTATATTCTCTTGTCTGATTTCTTTAATCCTTCACCACGCCCCCCTCAGGTTCACCACTGGCTGTGCTGGACACGGTTCATGAAAATGCTAATAACTTTGAAGCAGAAACTAAAAGTCATCCATATTTCTACCTCCTAAAACGACACTCCCATGACTATGAGTATATTTTGGTCTCCTGTCCTCTTTTTAAAAAAACGTAGAAGATTAGACTAAATGATGGCCTGGCTGTGAGGTTTGGGTCTCAGCACCATCCTTTTCTAGCTGTGACCTGAAGCCAGTTACTTAATCCCGAAAAGCCTCCATGTCCTCATCATGTTCTCCTGAGGATTACTAGTAAACAGGATTATTAATGTGGGGCGTTCAGCACTGCGTTCGGTGCATTTTAATAACTTGCCATTGTTATCATCATAAGAAAAACAGAAAAAAAAATCTGGAAGCCCCACAATCATAACAACACAGAATTATTAAGTTACAAAAGTCAAAACAAATGACACTAAAGAAGAGGAATGATTGCAAATTATTCAGCCACTCAATACAAGAATTCATTCAGTTGGTCGCTTTTTAACCTTAGTTTCTAAATCTATTTGACAATTAAAAAATAATGTTTAAGGAAGAGATTCTTAGAAAGCAACAACAAAAAAAAGCCAATGTATCTCCTGCCTAGAGGAAAACTCCCCGCAAGTGTTTCTATATAGCAACAGAAATATGGCTGTGGATGTGGCATTATGGGACATATGTGCCCATGAGGCATTGCCAGAGGTCCCTTTCTTTGCTCTTTCTCTCTCTTTTTCAAATTCACGGATGGGGTAGGTTCCACCAGGCTATTTTAATAGAACAAAGTCATATAATGAACTTTTTCACATAAAATGCATTTTTCCATGATTCAGTCACTGTACCTTGTTTACAAAGCTCATAAAAACGGTAGATTAAATGGGTCCCTTTCTCTAGTGTGCAAACGTCCAGACTCCTCAAAGCCAGAAGAGGAGAATGAGGGGGAGGAAGAGGGAGGAGAAAGCAATAAACGGACGGGGGAGCAGGACGGTGCAACATGAACAGGAAAATAGTGCATGGCTGTAGAAAATCGGAGAGGGATTGTCCGGAGCGGAAGGGGCAAGCCTTGTGACCTGCCCCCCAAGCCCACCCCTGGCCAAGGTCAACTTATATGCAGACTTGCTAAGACCATGGAAATCATGCCACACAGCAGACTCCGCTTTCAGACTGTGGAGACTGGGCCCTGGGCACCAGGAGGCCTTTTCTCCGTACTTGGAGAGGCCCGATTCCTCCAAGACAGGAGCCTGCTCTTGGAGGTGCAGAGAACATGGGCATGCATTGGAGCTGGGTAGGCTTGAGGGCAAGAGTAGATTGGGGGATACAGATATAGGCCCAGGGGGTATGTTTCAAAACACCTCCCCAGCAGGAATAAAGAAGACGAAGGAGAAGGAAAAGGAGGAGACGAGGGGGAAGGGGAAGGAGGAGGGTGGTACGGGAAGCAGAGGTAGCCACTTCTTGATAACTGTGGCTAGGGACGGGCATATGGCGATGGTGATGCTTAATTTCATGTGTCAGCGTGACTGGACCATGGTGCCCAGGTATTCTCCAACATTATTCTGGATGTTTCTGTGAAGGTGGTGATTTTTGTTGTTGCTATTTTCTTTGTTTTTTTTGGGTGGGAGTGAGATGAACATTTAAATAAGTGGACTCTGAATAAAGCAGATTGTCCTTAATAACAAGGGTGGGCCTCATCCAGTTAGTTGAAGGCCATAATGAAACACAGACTGACCTCCCTTGAGCAAGAAGGAATTCTGCCTGAGTCTCCAGCTTACTGGCCTCTGCCCTCAGATTTTAAACTCGCCAAGCCTCCACCATCATGTGAGAAAATTCCTTCAAATATGTCTTTCTATCCATCTCTCTACCTATCTATATTCAACTCTAGACACACACACACACACACACACACACACCTTGTTGGCTCAGTTCCTCTGGAGAACCTTGGCTATACAGAGGTTCACTATCTTATTTTGTTGAGTAGTGCGTGCTTGGACATTTGGAAATCAGGCGGACCTGTGGCCAAATCCTGTCCTCATCCCACCAGAGGTGTTACTTTGGGGAAACGACTGACCTTTCAGACTCTCAGGCTCCCCACCTGCAACAAGGGACCATTCTTAGTACCTATTTCATGGAGTTTGGAGAGAATTACATGAGGCGATGGGTATAATCTAATTCACATAGTTATTTATGCACTGATCCAACAAATATTTACTGTACACCATCCCTAGTATTGCAGTTATGACACTGAATACAAAAAGATGAGACACCCTACCCTCGAACAACTTAGATTTCCCTGGAGGAGATGGAACTAAATGGGATCATCACACTCCCAAACGTATAGGCACAAACTGGAATAAGGAGTTTGATGTAAAGACCTTGATTCTACGAGAGTTCAGAGCAAAGAAATATGACCAGGAGCGGGGTCTTCAGGGAGGGCACCCTGGAGGCAGTGATGCTTGAGCTGCGGGGGAACGGGTGGTGCAAAGCCCTGAAGACAGAGGGAAGGAGGCAAGAAGGCCTGGGGAGGAGGAGGGCGCATGAGGCCAGTGAGATCACAGTGGCCAGAAACACACAGGGACCGGGCCAGGCCGGGCCAGGCTGGAAGTCCTGTTGGAAAGTATGTGAGTTTAAAATCTGATGGCAGAGGCTGGTAGGCTGGAGACTCAGGCAGAATTCCTTGCTCAGGGGAGGTCAGTCTGTGTTCGATTAAGGCCTTCAACTGATTGGATGAGGCCCACCCTTGTTATTGAGGATAGTCACCCTTATCTCTGAGCCTCAGTTTCCCCATCTGGAATGTAAGAGGACCTGACCTAAGGGCCTTGCAGGGCAGCTGTTAAGTGACAGTAAAATGCCATGGAAAGGGTTTTCTACTAACATTGTGTGTGTGTGTGTGTGTGTGTGTGTGTGTTTAGTCTCTACCAAGCTTCTTCAGCTGTCTTGCTGCTCGCTGAGGGCAGGGCCCTGAGCACTGAGCCTGTCTTTAGAAAGGTGCGTGATCTGTAAGCAGCTGGCCCCCCAGAAAGCATGGCCAGCAGGCAGCAGCCCACAGGACCTCCATCTCATGCCACTTACATCCCCTGGACCTCGGCCCAGTCACCTTGATCTCTGAGCCTCAGTTTCCCCATCTGGAATGTAAGAGTACCTGACCTAAGGGCCTTGCAGGGCAGCTGTTTGGTGATATCAGAGCTCATGAATGTGGAATGACTTTGAAACGTTACAAAAGCGCTGGGGGGGGAAAAGGTAAGGCGGTGTTTGCTGCGCATCTGGTTCCCACATTGTCTCAGGCACTCTGCTGTGGGAGTGCAGCCTCCGAGACGGCTGCTGAGCTGCAGGGGTAGGCCTGGGTCCCCCGGTAAGGAGAAGAACTTTAGATCATGAGGATAACCGGGGCGTGACACTCTACCCTGCACTGAGTCCTTTTGCAAAAGGGACCCCATTTGATCGGCAGGCCACACTGGAGGCAGGCCAGAGATCGCATTCCCATTTCCCAGACAAAGAGATCCAACCCCGGGGCGGTCGTGGGGAACCCAGGCCCCAGCTCCTGTCTTGCGCAGCCAAATTGAGATCTCCGTTTTACAACAGTAAGTGTGGATCATAGAGTTTTAAACCCGGGACTATGTTAGAGATCAACAAATAGATTTTTTTTTTTTTTTTTTTTTTGGCCTTCAGGCACTGTGTCTTAAACGTGTGATTTTATTGCCAAGATTTAAGAATTTGGTGGTTCATATTTTTTTTTTTAAGAGGTTTTTAGTTTCTCTTGAGAAATGGACAGTCTGGCCCTAAGGATCTCCATTTCTGAGAAGCTGCATTGGCTGGACCAGGGCGGCGGCTGCCCTGCAGGAGGTGAGGCGCTCTCCCAGCTTCCCACTGTCCTTTCCATGTCCCTGAGGGGACTGTTGCCGCCTGGTGCCCAAGTAAACTCGTACATGTGTGACCCTGATCTCCACCATTTTCCTCACTTAGCAACGGGGACGTTGGTTCCAGAGAGGCCATGTGACCCATCAAAGGACACACAGCTTTCGGATGCGAGGCTTGGCACAGAGAGAGTTGGGGTGCCTTCACTCCCAGCTCAGCCCCATGCCACCTCCTTGCTGACGCACTAGCAAGGCTCCCTCATGGCCATTTCTTTTCTGTTCTTGGCTTTCCTGCCCAAAAGAGATGGTGCAAATGTGGCAGGTGGAGGACAGGCCAATCAGGAGTAAGTGTGTAGACAGAGTTAAGGGAGAAAAGTCCACGTCACTTATGCAAAGAACCCAAGTCAATCAACAATATTTAACCCCTTTATCTCCTGAAACGATTAACAAAGCTATCACTTGGTAGAGTACCACCAAATGACTTCTTAGCACAGGGTAACCGAAAGGAGGAAAACGGGTGTGTCTCCCGGAGCCACTACTGTGCTGTGCAGGGCCCTCCCCACGGGGCCTGCTTGCAGAGGACCCATCTCCTGTGGGTGCTCCCATCAGCTGGTTGCCGGAGTGCCTGGGCCATCAGGCACGTGCATCTAAATCCTGGGCTTTGTAATCAGACAGAGCCTCCCGCTGTCTGTGAAATTGGCCACGAGCTGCTTCCCTGGCCCCACTCCAGACCCATCAGGTCCTCCTCAGGCATCCCCATCCTGGCCGAGGCCTCACAGCCTGAAGGTCTCAGGCCTTGTCTCACCCCATCCTCCAGAACGGAAAGCTCTGGGCGGGAACCCTGGAGGACTGGCTTCTTTTCCAGCTGCGCCCCAACTAACCCAACGCTGGGTGTGCCCCGAGGTCTCTCGGCTCACGTGCTTGCAGAGGGGCGTCGAGGGGACCTCCTTCCATAGCAAAAACCCTTTGGTCTGACCATTCCTTTGGCTTGACAAGGACCCACGCCCCATGCCCAGCGCCTGCAGCATCCGGCCTCCAGGCCTGCTCCCGGTGGAGACTGCGCCGCCTGGTTTTTCTCCTTCCTCGGTCTCGGGAAGTTCCTGGGGACTGAGCGAGGCTCTCCTGCCGCAGAGGGGTTGGTGTGCTGCCCGCAGAGGGAGCGTTCATCTTCATTATTTCCAAAGAGGAGCTGCTGGGGCAACAATGAGACATTTTATGAGAAAGAAGACCTTAAACTGGTTTTCATTAAACGGGGCTTGATGGAGGCGAACCGGAAACATCCATTGGAGCAATGGCAGCCTTTCAAAGCCCCCCTGCAGAAACGATAAGCTATAAAAACAAATGGCCCGGCAACAGAACAAAAAACAAGGCTCCAGGAACATTTGCCGGCAGCAAACACAGCCGCTGGGCCCTGCCCTGCCTCTCGGACACTGAACCGTTGGGACCAGGCAGACGTAGAACGTAGCAAAGCCGGGGTGCTCCCCCACCCCAGGACAGTCAGTGGTGGGGGACTGGACAGAAGCAGGGCCGGGTGAGTGGGGAAAGGGTCCCGGGTGGCAGCAGAATGACCGAGATCGGGACAGCTAGCGTTGGCTTGGTGCCAGGCACTGAGAGCCCTCTGCCTGTGTCCCGCCATCTCCTGGCTCTCCGGCGGACGTGCACTAGCATTGCCTTCTGCAGTAGAAAGAACAGAGGCGCAGAGACGTCGAGGAGGCCCCATTATTGAAGGGAACACAGGGCTCAAACGCTCCTGCCGTCGGGGGCGGGGGCGCCGCAACCACCTGTGAGCCCACCTCCTGTGAGGAGATAAGTGTGGACTTAAACTGGCTCCTGGGCCTCAGGAGAGAGAGTCTCAGGAAGAATGGAGCCCAAAGTCCTCATTTCCCATGTAAGCTGGAGTGACAGGGCCGGGGGCGGGGCCACTGCTCTCGGGTTCCAGAGACCTGGGCGCACGCGCTTGCCTCTCCCGCCCCTCACTGGCTGAGCCTCAGTTTCTCATCTGGGAAGTGGGAGGAACCACAACACCTGGCTTGATTAGTGTCATCGTGAGGGCTAAGTACGATTCAGTCTAAAATGTTCATTGAGAAACGTCTGCGCCAGATGTAACAGTGAACAAATACCCTAGCATCCTCACGGGGCCTGGAGTCTCCTGGAGGAGACAGACAATAAATATGAGAAATAAAGAAATGATGTCCGAATGTCAGAAGGCAGTGTAAGCAAGGGAGAAAAATGCAGCCCAGAAGGGGCAGGGGTGGGAGTGAGGAACAGCCTTACTAGTGTGATCAGGAGGGTCTCGTTGACATGTTACGGAGAGCAGAGACGGACGGGCAGAGGTGAGGAAAGGGTGCTCTGGCAGAGGAGCCAGCCTGGTCTGGAAGGAGCAGCCCTGAGACCAGAAAGCGCCCTGCTCAGCACCTGGCCCCTGAGGACCTGCTGCCTTTGTCATTCTTGTTTTCATTACATTAATTAACAAGGGTCCCCCCCCACCCCCACCCCTCCACCCTCCCCCCCACCCCCCCGCCACCAGCCATCTGAAGCTTCTCTTAGTCCAGCTTCCTTAGGGAGGTGGTGATGCTACCTGGCTCCAGCCCATTGGGTCCCCACTTCCTGCTCTACCTTCCTGTTGTCCATCCCCTTCTGCAGTAATTATGGGGGCTGCTGTGTGTGCTTGGAGACCCTAAGGAAGGCACTGGAGATGGGGTGAGGAGACTCGGGGCCTCCTAAATGGGGTTCTCTAGCTCCCCTGCCCCATGGATTCCTCCGGGAACAGGAGGGCTCCCAGCTCCCCAGCCCTGCTCTGAACCAGAACCCAGAACCCAGGGCTACGCTTCTTATAAGAATGACAGGAGGTCCCCGCCTAGTGGGTCCTACCTCGGCGCCACAGCAGGAGTCCATCTGGCATCGCTGTTCTCCATGGGATGCCTTCTCTTCATCCCATTCTCTGTACTGTTTCTGCTCCTCCTGACACCAGAAACTCTTTCCTGGAGGCAGCGATTTGCTGATGCTGAGTGTTCCTTGGGGAGGAAAGTTGCCAGTGGGAGAAAGTTGTCCTTGGCACTCCACCTACAGGATGTCCCGCTCCTCAGATGCTCAGGCCCGATGCTCTCTGTGACCCGTCCGCCTGACCCCCGTCACGCAGCCCGAGCCTTCACTGCTGTGCAGAAATGCAGCAGGACATCCGTGCCCACAGCATGTCCTCTGGCTCCCTGCTTCTCACCACACCCTCCTTGTCCCTCCCCAGCAGTCACAGAATAGGATCTGGAGCTTGGAGTGTGCACAGGGAGGGTGCGAGACTGGAGGACAGGAGCCCCGGGGGGACACTCTGTGGGCATCTAGGACAGAGACGTGGCAGCAGTGACAGTGAGGATGAGAAGCAGGCACCACTTCCCGGAGACATTCTGCAGATGAAAGCAGCCGGGCTTGGTGACTGGCTAGGGGAGAGAGGAGAAGTCCTTTGGAAGAAGCACTTCTATAGCCATAAAAGTGAAGCCAGTAATACAGACGAAAGCGCAATACAACGGGCCAGAAAAGCAGGAGCTATCCTATACTATGTGGCTCAAATAGAACAATGACAACCAAAAAAGTATATACCTGCCGTAAAGACTAAGGTGGATGTCCAATCTAACGTCCGGAACTAATCGCAGCCTTGGGCAAGGTAGTTGAACTTGCTGAGATATATCTCATCATTTGCTTGATGGAGATAACAATGAGTCCTATCTCCTAGGGTCGTTTGAGGATGGATGGGGGCATAGCCAAGGCACTAAGATGCTTTGTACATTGTTGTGTTGAGTGATGGTCATTATTGCATTGTCTCCCCCCAACCCCCATGCCACTCTCTTTGCCCTAGTAAGGATCTCAGAAGTGGTTCTTTGACTTTACAATGATGACTTTAACAAATTCAAGGAATATCAAGGAAGGAGCCAGCATTTGGCAAACATTTTGGAATTCAGATGTACCCGAATGACTCTGATAGTGAGAGGAAACAACCCCTAGGGGACAGTTCATAGAGGGGTTGGTAGGGGCCGGGGAGGGGGGAGGGGGGGGCAGGGACCTGGTAGGTAGGGAAGGACTGACCTCTTCACAGCCAGAAGCAAAGGGTGGATGTAGAATTGGGCAGGGAGAGGGGAACAAATGGCACATCCATCACTGATAAAAGGCTGTCGTTGAGGCCCAATAAACCCAGTAGCTGGTCACCAGGCCAGATGTGTGAGTGGGAAGGTGGCCTCTTTCCCATCTGCTGAGCACTAGCCCAGCCCAAGCCAGAAAGCCTTGGAGCTCAGGAGGGGGTCTGGATCTAATGGGGAGGCTGAAACCTGGGGCTTGGAGGACCGAAAGTCCCAGACGGATCTGGTGGTAACCAAAGGCCCACATCACTTGCTAAAGAAACCTCTTGCCTGCCTGCAGTTCCTGCTGTGTAGACAGTCTTGTGTAGACCCCACCGCCCAGCCTTGCCCAACCATTGCTGACTGGATGAGGGTTGGCCACCTTATCACCGGGATAGTGACCTGCAAACTGGCTTTCCAGGAACTGATGAAGTGGGGCAGTCAGGTTCTTGTCCTTGGGAATATGAATTGAGGAGAGAGAGTGGATTCGCAGTGAGAAGTAAGGCTGCAAGGTTGGCGAGGCAAGAGAGGCCAGGGCAGCCATGACGTGCAAGCTGAAGTTATGAGGCGGCAGAACAAGTGAGGGACCAGAACTGGGTCAGCAGGGACACTCAAAGGGCACAGAGACACAGCAGTAGAGAACAGTTTCGTGCTTCCCAGTTCCTGACGCTTCTCCAGGCCCTCTGGACCAGCAGCATCCTTCCCCACACTCCTCAGTCCCCATGCTTCTCCAGGCCCTCCGGGGAAGCAATGTCCTTCCCCAAACTCCCGTTTTTCTCGATTTAGCTGAAGTGCCTCCTTGACTCTTCCAACCAAAACTGACCTCAGGCTGCATCACCTACCGGCCCCACCATCCTGGTCTTCTCCAAGGGAAGGGAAGCTGGAGGGAGGCCAGTCTCCAGCCCGCCGAGGCAGGGCGGCCTTGTTTATACCGCACTGGAGCGGAGTTGGGGAGCACAGCAGTGACCTGGCCACTCACTCATCTTTATGAGAACGTCCCCCACATGGGAGCCTTCCCTTTTCATCAGGATGTTTTTCTTGATGTCCAGCCGAAGCATTCCCATCTTTTATTTCTTCCTATTAGTCTAAGCTCTGGCCCTCGATGTTTCTGGCTGATATGAACCCTGTCTCCCTGCAGCTCTCCCTCGGAGTTCAGATTTTTGACTGCTTACGCGTGGACAGCCCTTTGCTGTTTCTCTCCTCCCAAACAACTCCTCAACAGCCTCTGTTGTTTGCTCAGCCTCGCTCCCCCATTCCTCCCGGAGACGGAGGTCTGATGGAGTTCAGGGACAGATGGAAGGACAGATTAGACACAGCAGGCACAGGAAGTCAGCAAGGCAGGCCCGGAGAGGGGACCCTCTCCAGCTTGCAAAGTATAACTGGGGAGATAGACGCTCTGAGCAGATATGGGACCTAGGAGACCACCCCGTGGCCAAAGCCCAGGAGGGACCCCTCTAGAGAGTTTTTCCTAAGGGACAGAAGCCGAGAGTGACTGTATATGATTGAGTAGGAAGACCAGCTGCCTTTCTGGATGGAAATAGGATGCAAAAGGAAGATAAATACTGGCCACAGTGGAATCCATTAGAAGACTTGGAGAAGTCTTTCAACATTCCTTTTGGTGTCAGGCAAGAGATATCGGGTCTGCTGTTAGGCAAGGTGTAGGTCCCCTTGAAGTTGACAGCAATTTGGATGAAAAAGGTGGCCCACAGCAGCTATCGGTGAGAAGGGGCAAGTGAGAAAATGGTTTGGGTGCACCATCTTTTTTTTCCCCCCTGTTCTTGGTATGTCACTGCTAGAGTAAGTCCCTGGGGAAGTGGAGTTTGGTGGCATGTCATGGAGTCACTGAGTGTCATGTTTTCAAGGGATAACAGAGAGAGAGGGAGAGAGGGAGAGGGAGGGAGGGAGAGAGAGAGAGAGAGAGAGAGAGAGAGAGAGAGAGAGAGAGAGAGAGAAGATGAATTTGGGTCCTGATAGTATCTATAGTTAGGAGTCAGAAAACATTTGCTACAGATGCCATTACTCTTCTCTCTCATGGTTGGTGTCACCGATACCTCCCAGCTCTCTTTTCACTGAGCCGTGGTGAACAGGGTTCACTAGGCAGCCAGCGCCAGCTCATCTCTAGATGAGCACTCTTCGATGAGACATATTTGCCATCTTCGGCAATGTCCTCTCTTTGATGCAGCCTCCCACAGCCTTCAATTTAGCGGTAAAGGGGCAAAGAGAGTGGCGACCCCTGTTTAGCTGTACTGAAAAGGACCAGAATTGACGTCTCCTGCAGGCTGTAGGGGAGAGAAGCTGGCTTCATCATATACAAGCCCTGTGATCTTGGATAAATTAGGTTTTCTGACTCTCAGTTTCCCCAACTATATATAAGACGGGCTCTAAGATATTGACTTCTGCAGGCTTGCTGTGAGGATAAAGTTGGTATTCGTCATTGCTTGTCACCGTGCCTGCAGAATGGTAGGTGCTCAGCACAGGGTGGCTTGGCACACAAATTGAGGAAACCTTCAAAGTCTTTCAATACTACCCGCTCGGCTGCCTGTGTTCGGGACTGAGTTAATGCAAACAGCATTGACTTGGTGCATGAGCACCCTGGCCTGTCTATTTTCCATGTTTGTGAGATGAATCAGGGCAAAAACATTCCTGCTTGGATTATTATCTGGGATCTAATGAGAGTCTTTGTCTGGTTTTTGAGACAACCCATTCTGTATAGACACTTAGCGGCGCAATTCTTGCATTCTGTCAGTGGTATGTGCTGAGAAATGTCCAATCCTCATGTTGGAGAAGGCAACATAAAGATGTGAACGCTCCTCTTGATGAATCGTTAAACTGTCCTGTGAATGTTTCTTACCAGAGATAATAGATGCACAAGCCAGATAAGCACCAAGAATGGGAGTGACCATCCCTACCTTTTATTTACAATGCAAAGGCATGACTTACCCTTTAGATTCCCCACCACGGGGCTCTTATCAGCGGGGATGCAGGGTCCAAATCCCAGCAAGCACCTGGCGAGACTCTCATCACAGCTGTGGTTTCGCTGGGACCTGAGGGGGAGCAGGAGTCTTTTTGGCTGGCGTAAAGTCTGTAAAAGTAAGTTGTTTGTCATCCTAATTTTTAAAAGCATGGAATTTGAAGCTCTGGCCAAAAAAATTAGCAACCTTGTACATTGCATGGAGCTTGCATAACAGATGGTGGTCAGGGAGGTTGATATTTTTCAAGAGTTGATGACTTCACCGCTTGATGTCCTAAATGAAGTTGTTTTCTCTCAGATAGCACGTCAGGAATGGGGGCTTGTGATCAGGAGGGAGACCCGAGCCGAAACCAAACGCGGGCCCTAACTTATCTGAGTTTCTGAAATTCCCTCCCGAGGAAAACGTTAGATATTTCATTATGTATATATTTATTGGCTTCTGCATATCTGCACCTCTTGCTTTCTTCGTAGGGAGTGGGAGCCAGACTCTAAGAAGAGAAGCTGTTATCTGAAGGTCTCCCAGTCCCTGGGGAGCAAGGAGCAGCCAGCCCCTCCCAGGATGGGCCTAGGTGCCTCCCAGGAACAGCAGGAGCTTTGCATAAGCATTTGGTCTGTGGGGTGCTGGTCTGAACTGACCTTGCTCTTTAAAGGAACAAAGAGGATTCTTTCCCAGAGAAGAGGATTTTGACTTTAAAAGCAGCTATTCATTGGCACAGCCTTTGTGTGACTGTGGCTTTGAGTGTCACTCCCAGGAGAACAGGATAAAGAATGTTAAAGCTGGGAGGCACCTTCCAGATACTGGGCTTCACCTCCCTCGTCTTACAGACGGGAAATCTAAGCCCTCAGATAAGAAGGCACGTCCTGCGCTCAAACGGCTTGTCTGAGGCCATGCTTTCCTTAACTCATGTATTTTCGTCTCCCGAGTGGCTACCTCTTACCCCAAGTCCCCAGCCTCCTCAGCGTTCATATTTTGTAGCAAGGATAAGCCTTAAATGGCACTAACCTACCCCTAGCTCTGTCTGGAGTATTCCTACCACAGGGAGCTAGCTAGCATCAGCCAGAGCAGAAGAGAAAAGTGTGCAGTGAGTCACATGAGTGCTCACGGGGCCCCTTCTTTGATGACTGGCACCCTGTCTCCCAGGTGCACATCACCCCAGTGCATCCCAACTTCTCACTTATAAAGTGCAATCTTTTAAAGATGCAGCAGAAAGGCACACTGACTTATCTCTATCATGGACTTGAAGGCCATCCAGCCTGTGTCTCTATGCTATAGTCTCACCTCTGGGGTAGGGCATCAGTGAGAGCTAATCCAGAGAGCACTGGCTGGGAAGGCAGCCACCCACCATCTTTTCCTCCAAGATCCCTAAGATGCCCTTGGGACCTGAACAAATCCTTTCCTCTTTCTGGGACTCAGTATCTTTATTTATAAGGTCTGGGGCTCCGTCAGTGTTTCCGAGAGTGTATTCTGAGAAATACAGGCCCCACAGAATCATAAAAATGTTACTTAACACACACACACACACACACACACACACAAATGTCCCAAGGATGTATTAAATCAGTATTTATTAAAAATAAGTATTTTTAAGTATCTTTAATTTATCTCAATAGATATCACTTAAGTATTCTTTTTAGAAAATCACATCAATTTGTCCAATTCTGAATGAAATACAATATGTTGTCTTATTGCAGGACTTATCAGAGCCTTAAATATGGAAATGTGCCTTGGAGAATCTCCAAGTGTAGATGAAATACACACTATCTCTCAAATGTATTTGTCCACAAGCCGGGTTAAGTCAGATGCCCTGCCTCAATTTGACAGACATGGGGTAGCAGATCTCACCCACCCTGCGGAGTTCTAGCATCGTGCTTCTTTTTTTCACTCTCCCTCGATATGCCTAGTAGCTCTGTTTTCTAAAATAATAGATGGACCCACTTCCAGCTTTTTCTCTCTCATTATCAGTGTGATTCTGTTTGCGTTTTCTCAGCTTATGTTTTTTCAGATGCAGAAAATTATGTAATTAGCTGTGAGGTCTCAGGCCATAATTTGGGAAACATTTCCCACTTAAATTAAAGGCTTTGCCTGCCCACCCAATCCGTAATTGTGTGGATCTTTCAAAACTCTCCGCTGGCTTCATTTAATTGTTAAACATTAATTTAGTGGGGAAATCTTCAAAGAAGAGGTAGAGGGATAGAGGAAGCGTGGCTGGTAGGACAAAATATTAATAGGTGGTTAAAAGCAAAACAGTAATTCTTCCCGTCTAAGCTTGCAGCCTTTGGTCGGTGGAAAAGAAACCATCGGTTATTCCAGGATTAGATCGGTTTCATTGACTTAAAATGACCTAAAAGCAGCCAGAGGGGGGTTTACTTTGCCTTTGTTTTTTGCCTGAGGAGACAGAAAGAAAAACAGGGTTTTGTTTTTTAAATCTGAAAGTGCCCTTTTCTGTGAAGGTTTCCAAAAGTGTTTGTTAACTCTGCTTGACCAGGATAAAAAATTGGGAGAGAAAAATCCCATTTTGCCAGCAGAGTTGCTCATATCGCTATTTAGTTCCACAAACTCCAGCCCAGTCCCCGGTGCAAGGCAGGACTCTGCACCCTTTTGGGCATCGGAGTTGAGGCTGGAGATGTGTGGGGTTGCCGTGGTGATTGCTGTCAACAAAGGTTACCCCTGGTGCAACCTCTTTGGCCCCGTGACCCACACAGGGAGTTGGAATAATAGACTGTGTAAGTGGCTTCTGCTCTGCAAATAGAGACAGGGCTGGAAATCAATTATTAATGAGCTGGGTGACATTGACATTCATCCACATTTAATAAGCACAGCCCGGCAACCGGAGGAGAGTTGGGTTTTGCCCAGCAGTCCCACGGGTTGGTAGGGGATTCAGAAAAAATGAAAGAGCCAGGGACAGACACCCAAAGAGAAAGAGATGATGGTCTGTCTGTAGTCACTAAACAAATTTTAATTAGTATTTAGATTTCTCTGCTTGGCATTCCTTTTGATACCGGTTTTTATACCAAATGAACTCCAAGGATTTGACAGGCTGGTCATAGGCGGCATCTCCTCCCTACTGCCTCCCACACACCTACCAGAGAGACCAACTCAAGCTGTCGGGGCTCCTCCACAATTTAAGGGGAGTGGCGGGGGGACATGCAGTGTTCTGCTAGACCAGTGGTCTGCAAACTCATTAGTCAGCAGAGCCAAATATCAACGGTACTTCTTCAAAATAGACTCGCCCAGGCCGAAAACCGACTTCTGCGCAGGGGCCATGAAGTTTTAATAGCACCATACGTGCACGCCCGCACATGGTATTTTGTGGAAGAGCCACATTCAAGGGGCCAAAAAGCCTCATGTGGCTCGTGAGCCACAGTTTGCCGACCATGGTTAATCGGCAGAGTGGCATTTGTGGTTCAAAAGCCCATTGGTTTGTTTTTTGGGCTCCTTTGCAGAAAAGTAAAATGCTAATGAAACATAACAACAACAAAAAAGAAGGTGAAGTCTGTCCGCACTGCGTGTGTTCTCGTTCAGAAGAAGCAGGACTTTGGCTTGTTTCTAAGGCTTTCTGCGGGAATCGCTCTGCTTTGTCTTTCTAATTCCCTCCCAGGGCACATCTCTTGAGCCCTTGAGCTCTGAAATAGTGCCCAGCTGCATCCGTATTGAACTGGACGCTCCGCCGACTGCAGGCTCAGCCTGCGTGAGAGGAAGGGCCCTTGTTCTATTTCAAATATGCCTCTGCTCTAAAATGACTGTTTCTAGAACCACTTCACAGATTGGTAAGCCAGAACCTGAAGGAATGAGCCAATTAGGAAGTTTGCTCAACTGACCTTTGAATGACAAATGCAGCCGAACCCGCAACTCCCTTCGGCCCAGACTTCCTGGGATCTCAGGGCTGGCATTTCAGCCTCTGATGTCATTCCTGAGGGGAACTGCCTTCCACCTCTATGCTCCACACCTGCCCCAGCCTCTCTGACTATCCTTTCAGCGCACTTGTCATTCTAGAGTAGACGTTGATTGCTCATGGCACCAGCATGGCAGCAAGGGGAGATTCCTCGGGGACATGTGGCTGCCGGCGCACGGGTCTGCAGCGACTCACCCGTGGGGAGCCCGTCCCACCTCCCAGCATGCTGACAAAGGAGGCCGAGGTGCTCCCAGAGACTGGAGTCAATTAAAGGCTAGGGCTTGGGAAAAGCCATCTTAGCATCTCCCTTTTTAATCTGGACCCTTTCTTTACCTTTTGATATTCTAGACGCTTTTCTTTTGCCCTCTGTCAGCGCAGAATTTTTGAAGGTGACTGATGTCTCAGGTCAATAATTACATGTGGCAAAAGTTCTTAAGCTACAGGTTTAGATGCCTCTAATTTCAAGGCAAAAGCTTGAGGTTTCACAGTCCCTTCCGGTAGGGCTGAGGCACTGGGCAGAAGGGGCGGGAGCCAGCAGCAGCTGCCAGAGCAGCGGAGGGCCCGCCTCACTGCCAGCAGGGTCTCCTGACATCTGAGTCTGGAGAGTAGGGGGCTCCCCCCTCCAGCCATTGCCCACACCCTTGTGGCCCCTTCACAGGAGGCAGGAGGCTCAGATTCATTACTGCTAGTGCAAAATTCTTTCACTTTCTATATTTCACAATATGCCAATTTATAACTTCAGCTCCTTAGGCAAAGACTGATAAATTTGGATTCTGTAAGACCTTACCCCAAACCCTACAACAAGGGAGCTTAGTCAATCAACAAGCATTTAGTGGGCGTATCTGTGCATTGGGCACAGTGCGAGGATGCAGTGATGGGCTGTGCGGACTGGGTCCCTGTCCCCAGAAGCTCTCATTGGGGCTGTGAAGACCAGGCAGATACATGTGGGAAGTGCCAGGAAGGGGTAGGTAGGGATGGGGGCCTTGGGAGAAGGGGTGAGGGTCACCTGACTCAGACCAGGGACTCAGGAGGAGGAGTCACTGTCTAACAGTTACTGTCTAACCTGAAACCTGGAGGGTGAGTTGTAGTCTGTCAGGTGCTAAGGAAAGGAGAGGCTAGAGCAGAGTGGAGGCAGCTGGGACTGGAAGGAAGTGGGTGAATTGGCCTCAGGCCTTTCTCCTGAGAACAGGGGGGAGCCACTGCAGGCTCTTACACGAGAGAGGGCTTCATGGCTTTCATGTTCTAGTAAGTTCACTCCGGCCACACTGGGGACAATGGATTGGAATTTGGGGCTTTAGCTATTGTTTTCTTTTAATAACAAGGGATGGAGAGGCTGTGGGATGGGGGAGACGGTCCCAACCCTTTCCCAGGTCATGGGGCCTGGAGAGGGTATGGGCAGCCCCATTCATGTGCCGACATCACACACGATGAAACTACATTCTCGAAGCGCTGGGGTGAGTTACAGCCACACGTCCCCCAGGCTGATTCAGAGGCTGGACGTCAATCGCTGGATTCCTTGGGGACGTGCACATTTTCACCCTTATGTCTTCCACTGACCATGCTGTCCAACTGTTTTCTCTCCAAAGCCTTGGGGGCCACACTATTCTGTTTGGGTCCTGGTTCTCAAAGGACTGGGAACCTCACGTCATAACCGAAGGTTGTAGCCTGACTCCAAGAACAAGAGTGGGCATTTGAATGAGACTGAAATAGTACTTGCTACTGTCTGTTGAGCTATTACTTTGCACCAGGTTCTGTGCTAAGTTCTCTAGTACAAGTTTTCAGCAAATCCTCCCACCCACCCACTGCATCCTTTCTATTTACAGAGTGGGAAGAAACTGGTCTTTGAGAGATAGTGTAACGTGCCCAAGGCACCTGGGAAGTGGCAGAGCTGGGGTTCAAACCCAATGCCACCGCTTGTAGAGGCTACATTCTTTTTAACACAAATATTTTTATTGATTTTTAGAAAGAGAGAAAGGGAGAGGAAGAGAGAGAAACATCGATGTGAGATTAGAGCATCAATCGGCTGCCTCCTGTACACCCCCTACTAGGCATATGCCCTGATCAGAAATTGGACCAGCAACCCTTTGGTGTATGGAGGATGCCCAACCCACTGAGCCACGCTGGCCAAGGCAAGGCCATGTTCTTGACCAGCTCACTGCACCACCACTCGCCCACTGGTGACCTACCCCTCTCAGGGCTTCACTTCCTGTGCATTATCAAAATCACACGGAACTTTTAGTTCATAGGAAATTGTAAAAAGGAACCTCAAAACATAGAAGAGAGAAAATTCAGAGCTGTCCTGGTGGGAGTGTGGGCACATGAGCATCCAGAGTGAGCAGGGCCGGGTCCCGAGACACACCTCCTCCCAGGAGGGTCACACACTTTGTTGTATTGTGAGCTGCTCTGCACACCAGGCAAAGGGTAGAAACTGCCTCTGGGTCTCTCTCCTCTCTACTCCCCTCACCCCCAACTTCTCGCCTTACCACCTATCTTCTACTCTTCGGTTCCTTTGCCTCCTCTTGATAACATACATACAGAGAGTAGGGTCGGAATTGGGATGGGAATATGGTCACCCACCAAAAAGGGTGGTGGTGAGGGTTAAATATCAAAATACACAGCGTGTGCTTGGCCTGATGTCTGGCCCAGGGCACTGAACCACTGGTGGTTCCTAATATGACTCCCATGAAAATTGCCATTATCAGTGAGGACATACAGGGGAGATGGAGGACATTTGAGGAGTCCTGAGCCTGATTAGAATCTCCGGTCCCGTGCTTCCCCTCTGCCAGCCCCTCACCTCGGCTTGCAGAATCCCTGGAGGCACTGCTTGAACGTGGCCTCAGCCTCCATGCCTAGGAGCCCTGGCCACTCTGGTCTGTGGCTCCCCTGCCAGACTTCACATCTTTTGCTGACCAAGAAAGTCCCCCCGTCAGGTGAGAAGTGTACTTTGGGAAAACGGGCCTTCCTCCCAACCTTGACCAGGCCAGCCAGTCCTATCAGCTGGGAAGAAAGGTGGCAGGTGTGTGTGTGGGGGGGGGGGGGGGGGGTGGCGTCTTTCCTGCTCCATGGTGAGCTCTGTGAGAGCAGGGCCCCCATCACCTCAGCACCTGGCACCTGTGGGGAGTTAGTAACAGGTTCTGGAATGAATGCAAAGGTGAACTGAAGCACCCTCAGGAGAGGCAGGCACCCACGCCACCTCTGTGTCCTTGAGGAGGGAGTGCAGCTTGGGAGGGACCCACAGCCAGGCTGAGTTTGGTCCTGGCTCCATCACTCAACACCTGTGGGACCCTGTGTCTGGACCTGTCAGGCCCTTGGTCTAATATCTCAGAGTAGGATGAGAAGAGCACGTCCTTAAAGGAACTCGGGGAGAACTGATGAGTTTACAGAAACTACGCTTGGCGTTTGGTTTGTGCTCAGTACAAGCATCACCATCGTTAGCACACACTTAATTGAGTAGACAGAGGGGTTTGCTTGCTTGTCTGTTTGAGGGCAGGGATGGGTCTTACTGTCTTCTATCCTCAGTACTAGCTCCTGTCTAGGACACAATAGGACACCCTATTGCAGGTGATGTTTGTAATGATAAAGGGGAAGTAATGATATTGTGTTGGTCTTTGAGTCAGAGGGAGTGACCCGTACAGCTGGAGGGGCCCGGATCAACACATTAGAAAGTGGAGCAATTTAACCCAGGTCACCCTATGTGTTCATGTTGAAGCTGGGACAGGGACGCAGGTCCAGGAACGACTAAACACTAGTCCTGTGGTCCTTCCATTTATGGGCAGCTCCAGGAAGTCAGTTACTTTGAAATGGCCCTGACTGTCTTTAAACCCCCATAGAGATCAAGGGCTGCCATGGAGGGGTGCTGGGGCCCAAGCAGTGCTCTGGCATGGCCCAGGAGTCTTGGGCTAAAGCAGCCTTGGATACGGGACTTCAGCCTGCAGAGGCTGCAGCCTGGAGGACAGTGCCCTGGGTTTTTTTTTTGCCAACCTTTTTACAAGCGTGTTTAATGACTGTGAAATTTCCAGGCCTCTCATTCAACAAGGGAGCAGAGCCCCGCGGGTTTGCTTTGTGCCTTAAAACTCTTCCAATACGTTGTCGCTGGAGAAAGAGAGAAGAGCAGCATTGTGTCCTGTCGTCACTGGTGGCTCCGGGAAAGCCGGGCTTTCTAGGAAAGCAGTTTCTATCCCTGAGCGGGAAGTGGGGGCCTGGCTGAGCGTTCCCGTCAGCAGGTTGAAATCAGGGGGAGAATTACCTCCTTTCCTGACGAGATCATGAGCGTGGGTGATTTGTGCGTGTGGTTATACGCCAAGCCCCCCTTTATCATCTTTTTAAAGGGAACCGAGAATCTTTGGGGACCTCTCTGTGCTCTGACATTCTGCTCACAGGAAGTCGAGAGTCATTACGATGAAAAATGGCAGCAGCGACACAAATGCACATGAGGGGCAGGCAGTGGGCTGAGCAAACACATTCATGTTCAAGGGGCAAGGGAGGGGTGACTTGTCATGTGGAGGGATTGGCTTCCTTTCCCTAGAAGCTACTCCCAGTGACTGCTTTACAAGATGGGAAACATTGTGCTTGCTTTGGCAGGGGTTCCTGCTTGCAACTCGAGGGTTGCATCAATTAATTCCAAATTGTGTTGGTAAGCGATGGGAGTCTTGCCTTCTGGAGAATTAGTGCTCCTTAAAGATACCCTGGCTAGCATGTCCCGCCCAAGGAGTAGCAGGCCAAGGTCCCCAGGGTGGATTATTCACTTATAATCAGGTCTTTCCTCCTCGTTCCCTCCATGGCTCCCCTCCCCTCGCCTGTGCCTCTCTATCGAGGCAAAAATCTCGTCAGAGGAATGCAAGGGCAGAGAGACTTGGAAAAAGTCAGAGAAGGGATCGACACAGAAGTGCAACATAATGAGGTTCCCTGAGCAGACTTCCAAGGTCACTTGGGCTCTGGAGCCCCATGTGATGACCTCACAATCAAACTATTCCTTCGTAGTCCTGTTAGAATCCAAACTCTGCTCGCGGGTGAGCTGGAAAGGTGTTCTGGCGGGAGCAGAGCCCACCCCACCTGCGACCGCTGCCTGCAGTAATCGGGCATCATCACTCCTTTAACATTTGGATTTGATTTTCTAGGGAAGATAAGCCAGCATGGGTGCTCCCTTCTATTCATCCTTTCCATCTCATTCCCCTGCTCTTGAGGCCCCAGCCTGAAGCAGGGAGACAGGGTGGCTTTTGACGCCAATAATCTTGGGGTCTTGTAAGGAGATGTTGGTAGGTCTGAGTACAGGAAGATGAGCGGAGGGAGAGAGGAGACTGTTATTATTGCAGATATTTCAGGAAATGGTTGTGCTCTTCTCCACTCCCAGAGCACCAAGGGCTGATTAAGATGGAGAGGACACATGTCAGAGGCTTTGGCCACACACAGGGACCAGTCGATGACAGCCATGGCCAAATCCAGCCTGCCACCTATTTTTGTTTTATTGGATCACAGCCACACCCATTCATTTACTTACTGTCTATGGCTGCCTTCACGCCACAATTGCAGAAGTGAATAGTTGTGACAGAGACCATAAGACCCACAAAGCCTAAAGTATATGCTCTCTGACCCCTTTACTAACTTGCCAACCCCTGGTCCACACGATGGTTTTCACAAACCTGTAAATCCTTATGCCCCAGGGTATGTTATCCTTGGTTTGGGATCAAATAAGATGGCGGAGGCAGCCCGGTTCTTAAATTGCAGGAGAACCACTCCCACCCTCATTCGCTGAGTCATTCATTCAAGGAGTGTTTGCCCTGAGATATTATTATCAATGTCATCATCTCCATAGTCCTTCCCCCGAGAACTCCCAGGCTATAGGCCACGACTACTAGGGAGAAGAGGACACTTCTGGCAAATCAATGAGAAACGGAGAAATGATTAAAGCAAGACAAGTCTTTTGTTCTCATCTAGTCCAGTGACCTCATTTTACAGATGAGGAAATCGAGGCTCAGTGAAGGGGCGAGTCCTGATCCAATGTGACAAGATGAGTTCATGGCAAGGTTGGAATTAGAATTCTACTCTCCCAGGCCGGGAAACTGAGATGTCAATAGACAGCCGCAGTACTTCTGCTGAGTCCTTTAAACCAGTGGTTGCCAACCTTTCGGACCTCACGGGCCACCAGTGGTCTGCGGACCACCAGTTGGTGACCGCTGCTCCGAAGGTTTCCTTAAACTGGGCCAATCATGACCAGTAGCCTTGGAAGCGATCTGGAGAACGACGGTTGACTGTTGCTCTCTCTGGAGATAAGTCCCTGGTTGCTTCTTAAGTGAGGCTGATTGCGGTGATTATTCACATAAATTGCACCTGTCACTCCTCTGCACAATGCCAGACCAGGGGTAATGTGAGCTCCTTGTAAAAGGAATCCATTTTTTTTCCCAGGGAGATTATAAATTAGATATGAATGTAGGCTTAGGATCCTGGCAGACATTCTCCCAGGGAATTCTTAACTCGAATGTATTTGCAGAGTAACCTTTGCAAAGGTTAGGCTACTCTTGGAACAGAGACACAAACTTTGAAGTATAAAAACTCTCTAAGACTTTCTGTGCACCCCACCTCGCCGCCCTGGGTTACTGTTTAAGGAATCTAACATGAACTGCGTTCCAAAGGGCCATCCAGGGCTCACTGGAGAACTGATCCATGTTCCGGCAGTGCTCAAGGATGTCTTGGATGGAGAATGTGAGTTACCTAGAGTTTTCTCCAACTTTGAAGAATTAAATGTTTGCAGTGTGATCTAGCAGATAGGGAGAGAAAAAGCCAACAAATGCACAGGTGGACAGTTGCAAGGTGGACATGCATGGATAGTAAACAAGACAAGATCACGGTGGCTCTGGCCTGGGAACTCCCACCTCCCAATCTCTGCAGGCAGAAACAAAGTCACGTCTGTGCCAAAAATCAGCTCTGGCTTTGCCTTTACTATGATGCTCTTCCTAGCGGTGCAGCCTTGGACTTTGCCTCTCTGAGATTCAGTTTCTTCATATTTTTTGTTAAGGCAGTGGTTCTCAACTAGGAACAATCCCCCTGTCCCATCCCCTGGGACAGGGACAGGTCTGGAGGCAATTTTGGTCATCAAACTAGGGTGCTACTGGTGTCCATGTGAGTAGAGACCAGAGATGCTGCTAAACCTCCTACAATTCACAGCACACTCCCTCATGACAAAGAATTATCAAACGAAGTATTGGCCCCAGAATTAGAGACGTTCTGACACTGAGAAATCTTGACTTACAGAGAGGAACTAGACCGTGTTCCTCATTGTATGTGTACCACACAGTACCATATTCGGCACATAATGAACACGTAAGAAATAGCTGTTCAACAAATTTATAAAAATATGTGAATATATGTATGATTGACTTGTAAGAGTGCTAAAATAATTTCCCAAATCAAGTAGTTGTGCATAGTTCCTGGCACAGTGCCCAGCACATAGTAGGTATTCAGTAAATGGTAGCTCATGATGATTCGATAACAATTACCTGAATTTGCTTCATGCTTGTTTTAAATAAGAAGTCACTTGTTTTCATCCTTTGCCAAGATAATAGGCAGTCTGTGCAGGCACAAAGCCCAGTGGGGCTTTTACAAATATTGGTTTACAAAGAATCTTTTTTATCTTGTGTTTTCCAGATAGGTAAGCCAAGGGCCACTTGGTGGTGCCTTCATTTCCGCTCCCTCTGGCAGACTTTCCCGAGGCTGGGTTTTGTTTCTCTGAAATTATTGTTTCATTGCTTTCTGTTCTGAGGAAACCTGTTGGTTAATATTAATGCATTCTTATGTTGGGCCATTTCCTTCCGATTCTCTTTTCCAATCTGCCATCATATTTTGCTTCATCCTTTTTAATATCAGCCCTCCTGGCAGAGCAGAGCCCTTACATGTACAGATCATGGCTGAGCCTCAGAGCAAGCCTGTGCGCTCATCCGTGGACAGATGGGGAAACTGAGGCTCCAGAAATTCAATAACTGCTAGTCAGTAACTTCTGGTTCCTTTTCATTACCTTCTCCTGGGGTTTGAGAACTACATGAGATTTAAGGACCGAGGTCAGAGAAGGGTGCTGACTTGCACAAACCCACATGGGAAGGGGTGCCAGGATCTCTGGGTGCTTCCATCTTAACTTCTCCAGCCCTCGTGTCCCTGCCTATTCCTGAAGGTCATTTTGATACTGGGTCTCACTCACTCACTCAGGAAAGAGTCCTGAGCGCCTCTGTGCTGTCTTGATGTGATGGGAAAACTGTGTTTGGGTCTTGTTCTGCCACATCACTAGGGAGCATTTGCCTGAGTTCATTGCCGGGAACTTCAGATTCTCTTATAGGGAGTGGAGGTGACAAGCCTTGACCTATGCCATAGAGTTGTCACGACAGCCAGAGGTGGTCAGGGCCACAGAGGGAGTTCGCAAACAGTTCTTATGAGGATTTCTCCCCCGTCTCTTCTCCCCCCGCCCCCCCACTTTTGAGTCTAGAACTGGCAAATATTAGCACTTCTGTTATATTGGCACAAGATTCCATAAAGAAACATAATGATAATTGTAATGGCTAGTAGCTATTGAGTCCTGATTTCTGTCAGGCACTCCACTAAGCACGTATGTGTATGATCTTGTTTAATCCTCCCAGTACCTCTATATTTTTAACATCTCCAACAGGTGAGGCAGTTGAGGCCCAGAAACATACAATCCCTTGTTCAGAGTTGCACAGCTACCCATGAGCCAGACCAGGATTGAACTGAATTCAGTTGGATTAAACAGCCCATGGTCCTCATTCATTTACTTGTTCATGTATTGAGCCCCTCCTAGTGCCAGGCACTGTGCTGGGCATTGAGTGACCCTGCGGGTGCCTTCGGAACCCCCATCCCCCTCAGGCAGAACCAGGGTGGCAGGAGGCGTGGGGCCATGTGTGCTTCTGCTGGCCCTCAGTCCCATCAGCTGTGTCAGCTGGTGTCCCTGGGAAGCGGATGACATTAGCGCTTCCAGCTGGGAACAGCGGGTCAGCAGGAGGGCCGGCCGGGAGGCTCAGCTGAGCTGCATGAGGAAGTCCAGCCCACCAGCAGCACAAGCGGAGGGATTGTCTGCAGGGCCCCCCGAAGCCCGCGGCCCTGGGGCCAGTCCCCACGCTTCCTGAGCCGCTGCCTGCCAGAACCTACTTACTGCTTGGGACTTGCGTCCCTCCTGGCTCATCTTCAGGGGTCCCCTCAGGACAAGGTCACCCCATGGCTTGAAGACCACACAGAGTGAAATTTCTGGAAAACAAAAACAACCTGTTGGGGCTTCCATAATGCAAACACAACTGTTGCCTGTGGACAAATATTGACTTTGGGGGCTAACTCTCACGCTTGGCCACCCTTGGGAGAGGCCAGTGTCAGGCTACGGAGCAGTGGTTGCTCAATCAGGTTGGTCCCAGGGAGCCAGCGTCAAGTGGCGATGCTCCTTGGATCTCAGATGACCCCTCTGTGTCAGTGTTGGTGCTTTGGGGAGAGGGTTGGGAGTGCTGACACAGCAGTCCACCCTGCCTCCTGTATTAGTTTGCTGGGGTTACTGTAACAAAGTGCCATGGATGGGTGGCTTAAAACATCAGCGATGCATTCTCCCACCGTCCTGGAGTCCAGAAGTCCAGAATCAAGGCATCAGCAGGGCCATACTCTCTTCCAAGGCTCTAGGAGGGATCTTCCCTTGCCTCTTCCTAGCTCCTAGCTTGTCTGTAGTCCCTGGTGTTCCTTGACTTGTAGATGTACCACTCGAATCTCTGCCTCCATTGTCACGTGGCATTCTCCCTGCGTCCAAGTTTCCGTCTTCTTACATGGACATGGGTCATTAGATTAAGGCCCACCCTAATCCACTATAACCGCATCCTAATTTGATTATATCTGTAAAAACTGTTTGCAAATAAGGTCACATTCACAGGGACTAGGGGTTAGGGTTTGAATATATCTTTTTAGGGGATACATTTCAACCTACACCCCACCCACGGTTGTCTGTCCCGCAAGGCAAGGTTATGCACCACCCCACAGCCTCGTCAGCTGCCTCCATCCAGCCTCCATGTTGCCCCAATCACGTGTGGCCCGATCACTCCCCTTTGATGCTATCCCACTGCCTCAGGGAAGCCTCTGGTCTCCTCCATGTAGCCACAAAGTCCTGTGTGGCCAGGCCTCGCTTCCTGTTGCCCTGTGGCTACCACTTCCCTGTTCACATTCTGCACTCAGCTGTCCTTCTCGCTAGCAGCTCTCTGAGGAGGCTTCACTCCGGTTCTGAGGCCTTTACATCAGCTGCTCCTCTAGTCAGAAAGCTCCTCCCTCCCCTCTTCCTCTGCTAACTCTTCCTCACTCCTCACTTCTCAACCTGGAAGGCAGCTCCTAGGAGTCCTTGCTGAACCTCACTGACACGTGAGCAGGTGCCCGGGCTCCCTGTTCTGCCTCCCCGCCCGCCCATGGTCCTCACACATCACTGTGTGGCAGTTGTCTCTTTGCTCCTCCATGGCCCTGACTTGGCTGCGGCACTTTAAGACTACTCCCCTCACAGCCCCAGCTCATGGCCAGCAAAAATAAGTGCTTTTTGAATTGAATAATTGATTGGATAAAAGAAAGTAAAGCAGAAAGCAAAAGGGATAACAGGAGCTTAGCTGCCTTCCTAATTTGGTGAATATTAAAGATTTTTCTGCCAATGACCACCTGCCACCAAACCCAACCGGGACCCAGAGCTCAGGGAAGTGTGCGCCAGAGGGACTGTAGCTTTGCAGGGGTTTGGTCAGGGCTGGCATAAACCAGGAGGGTAGCCTGAGGCCGTCTGGTTTCGCGCTGTCGCTGTCCAGAGCGCCCAGCCTTGGGCCGTGCGGAAGGGGACTGGAGACCTGTGGCCTCCTGTGGCGTTTTCAGCCCCCGCTGCCTTCTCAATCAAGGCGGACGACGGCAATGGGAAGAGTGGGTAAACTGAGCTAACTTCTTCTGCTTTGGCATATGTGTGGTGTAGCTCTTTTGCATGATTGAATTTTGGCCCACTGAAGAATAAAAACGGTAATCCCCCCCCTCTTTTTTTCATTGTGTTTTGCCAAAACAAGCTGTGAAAGAATGTAAAATATATCATTTTGTTGGCACCGCTCACAAGTGAGTCAGTGAGCTCGCTCGCATTTACAACTAAAATTGGATTCTAACCTCCCAAAAATTTATGACAACTGCTCCTTCTTGTGGCTTAAATGTTGACATATAATTAATTTAGGATTTCTTCCGGAGGCTTCCTGTCCAGGTTTGTACCTGCCACAGAAATATCCTTGAAAGTTTATCTAACAGCTGGAGCCGTGAAAAAGCCCGGCTGGGGCTTTGTAAAGCGGGTGGGCTGTGCCAACAGGAAGGGCCCAGAGAGAAAGGGGAGGCTGCCAAGGTGGCCGGCTGCCGGATGTGCTGCGGGTCGGACGCATGGAACTTGCAGTTTGGGGGAAGGTGTGGGTTCTTCTGCCTCTTTCCCTTCCGGGCCCCTGAGATGCGCTCTCTCAAGAAGCTAGGCTGGTGCTTTCTGCACTCTGGATCAAGCCGGTCCTGATGCCCAGCTCTGTCTGGGCTACTGTAGAGAAGGAGTGATAAGAACTATGGTAATTGAACACCTATTGCATGTCCCTGTGCTTGTGCTGCTCTGCTTTGCAGGCACAGCTCGCTGTATTTTATCTTCTCCACCTCCTGGACAGGTTAGCATATTATCCTCTCCTTGTAGATGAAATGAGGCTCAGAGAGGTTAAATGATTTACCTGAGCTCACCCACCTGGGAGCGGGGGGAAGTGATGGGTGTTCACATGTGCAGAGCTCCTGTCAGGCCCTGTCTCATGGCAACCCTCACAGGTGGGCAGTGTCATCCCTCCCATCCATCCTTGGGTGATAGTCTGAGGGCCCAGGAATGGAGTCGCCTGAGCTGTGCTGCGCCAGCAAGGCCAAGGGTGAACCTGAGTGGGAGTGGCTGAAAGGCTTAGAAAAGACAGACAAGAGAATGAAAGCTGGGTCTCGGTGGGTCACTGCTTCTCTGAGAGACAGCGATAGCACCCACCAGCCGTGTCTTTATTTTATAGCAGATGCCACAAGGCAAAGTAAGGGCGTGGTCAAGATGTTTACAGCATTCTCATGGGTTTCAATCCTATTCAACTACACGCACCTGAACTCTATCAAGCCTACATCACTCAGGCACGTGGGGCCACGTGTTTGGACCATACGTTCAAGCTTACAACTACAGTGGTTGGCTATAATTGTGCTGGGAGGGCCCTGCCCTCCAAGCTGGGACTTGCACGTGGCCGTGAGAGGACTGTGTCCTCTCATCAGTCCAAGGCTTGGACCTGTCCAATACACTGTAGCTGCTCCCCACACTGAGCAAGTGCAGAAAGTTAGGTGGTGCAGAGCTTGGACTGCCACTCAGCTGGGCTGCGGGCTGGAGCTGGCTCCCTGCCATGGTGAGATGTAGTGAGACCTGGGTCTGAGTCCCAGCTGCCCCCTCACATGCCAGCCGGCCTTCCCCGGCCTAAGAGTGAGGTGTCCTTGACCTCTCTTTGCTGATTTCTGATAGCCTTGCTCCCAGAGGGTCTGGGCAGCACTGGCCGCTGATCCAGGGAAAGAGAAGCTACTGCCAATCCATGGGAATTCTTCCAGAAACCCCGCCCCACCCCAGTGAGAGCCCTGGTTTGGGAGAGTCTGGAAATGCAGCCCAGGGCCATGGCCAGGAAGCTCCCTGGGTTAAGGTAAGGAATGGTCCCATTCTCACACTGGTCAACCTCTTACCTACGTGAACTTGGGACAGTCCTTTCTCATCCCAACACTTCTTTAAATGGAACAACTGAACTGTCTCTGACCTGGTTTAGCTTCTGCTAGTTTAGATGTGTCTCTGGGCAGGTTACTTAACCACTCTTGGCCTTGTGTGTGTGTGGTGTGTTTTTTCTTTTTTTAACTCTAATAGGAAAATAATAGTGCCCAGCTCACAGGGCGATTGTGGAGATGAAATGTGTTAAATGTGCTGTGGAGAGCGGCTACAGCGTTTGGACAGGTTCAAGCCTCGGACTAACGAGAGGGCACGATCCTCTCCTGGCAAAGCCACGTGCAAGTCCCAGCACAATTATAGCCAAAGGCTACAGTTATAAGCTTGACCTTATGGTCCGAACCTGTGGTCCCAGGAGGCTGAGTGGTGGGCTTGATAGAGTTCAGGTGCATGTAATTGAGTAGATTTGAAACCCGAGAGAACATTGTAAACATCTTGACCACGCCCTTACTTTGCCTCATGGAATCTGGCTATAAAATAAAGACTCAGCTTGCAGGCCGTGGCACTGTCTTAAGTCAGAGGGCAGCGTCCCACCTAGCTCCAAAAATAAGTGCTTTTTGAATTGAATAATTGATAATAATAATAATCTCTTGTCTGTCTTCTTTAATCCTTCACCACCACCCCTCAGGTTCACCCATGGCCATGCTGGCATGGTACAATGTGCACATCAGTGGTTTTCAAAAGCGAGTGTGGAGTGGGTTGCCCTCCCACAAGGCATTTGGCAATGCCTGGAAACATTTTTGATTGTCGTGACCTGGGAGCAGGGAGGGGGTGCTACTGGCATATTATGGGTAGAGGCCAGGGATGCTGCTAAGCCTCCTACAAAGGTCCAATGTGTCAATAGTGCGAACTCACTGCTGTAAAGCATTTAGGACTATTCCTGGCATGTGTAGGCATTCAATTAACGTTTGTTATTGTCAATGGATTCACCTCTCCCCTTAATCCACTTAAATATTTACCAGTATTGAGTACCTACTCTGTGGCAGGCATATAAGAAATACTATAGTGAGCAAGAAATGCACAGCCTGTCCCCATGAGGGCAGCTGAGGCTGCAACCAGACATCAACCGAATACTAACCCAAATGCATGATGCAAACTTGTTTGAAAGCAGGAGCATGCAGGGGAAGGTGGGAGGGATTGCTAAGGAAGTTTTGGGCAAGGGGATCTGACCAGGAATAATAGTCAGGGAAGGCCCCTCTGAAGAGTGGCATGTAAGTTGACCTCCAAGGATAAGCAGAAGGTAGCCTGGTAAAGGGTGATGAGGAAAGTACTCCAGGAAGAGGAACTGCACGTCTCAAAAGCCCTGAAGGTGGACCCAGCTATGTGCCTCCTCCCGAGGGAACACTCCATCTTCATAGATTGGTGCTGCTAATCAGGAATTTCATGTGCTTTTGCAGGGGGTTGCAATATCAGAAAGGGCTGGGTCCTGAGGAAGTCCTCTGCCACAGAGCCGAAACCCTGGTGCATCCTGGGTCACATGGTGACTGCTAGAGAAATAGGCAGTCTTCCTGCATTGGGCTTTGGAACCGGCTCCAAGGGTGCCTCAGGAACCTACTGATATCATGCCTCGGATGGCCACTTTGTCATGCTCTAGCTCCTTGATCTCTGACCCAGTTCTTCCCCGAGGCATTTCCTAGTCCTCAATCCTGGAGGCCAGATCTGTCTTAGAAGAGTTAAGCTAGCCCCCTGCCAGGACCTCGGGATTTAATAGGGAAACTTCCAGTCAGTTTTGAATTATAAAAATGTGTTTTCCCCTCTTTAATCTTCAAAGTGACCAGTGACAAAAGAAGCCCAGGCATTTCCTCTGAGGGCGCCTCCACACCTGAGTTGGAAGCTTTGGTGATAGCTAAGACCCTCCTAACAGATGGGAGAGCGGGTCCACCTGACGGCCCATGGTTACTCCCCAAGTTACACGTGGAGCCCATCATTCCCATGAAGATTACTGAGTTCGCTTATCTCCCTAAGCAGGAGCTGGAGATAGAAATAGGGGCCCTGTGCTTCCTGCAGACCTACAAGTACAGACTTCAGCATGGAATTTCAATGTAAACTCAGTCCAGAGGGCAAGCCTGCTTTTTAGCACTGTGCAAGTGTGACTGGCCTTAGATTCCCTTCGAAATAACCTCTGCTTTTCTCTAAGTCCCCATTCTTCGGAGGGGACATGATTGTGTCCCATTAAGGTGATCCATTGGTCAATGGGCTTCTTGAGAAAACTCCGTGCCTATTTGCAGAGATTGGTTGCAATTTGAGAGGCATCTTGTTCTGTGTGTGTTTCTTAAAACCTAACTATGTAAAACACAGACTAGGTACTTAATTGGGATCTACCATTATGAGACAGACACTTGGATTTAAGGACTGTGTGTTTGTTGCCTGCTCTCACCCACACATCTATCTCAAGAGCAGTGGTACCGTAGGCACTCCAAGAATCTTGTTCTGTATCATTCTGGCCAATTATGCTGCTGAGCAAGCAACCCTACCCAACAAGAAGAGATTATAATGATGTCCTGTATGGAAACCAAAATGGCAGCTACAATGCCAATGGCCTGGCCTACCTGTCCCAGGAAGGTGTCCTTTTGTTTATACTGCAGTAGAAATTCCTTTTTTACAAAACAACTTTAGATTAACTAGAACTCTCCTAGATGAGAAGCCAAGTAGATTTCATGTCAAGGTTTTTCCCAGGCCTCTCCGAGTTACCTATGAAAAGATGAGGGCAGGAATGTAAGATTCCATGTGCAGGGATGGAGGAGTGGGGGTAACTCAGCCACAGTCCTCGTGGTCATTACTGGGGGAGGCTCTGATTTTCAGCAAGTCAAGCTTTGGAGTTACACTCTGCTGGTAAAGGCAGACCCTCCCTCAATAATCTCTTTAGCATCCCACTCCTTCAAAGACAACTTGGACCCCAAAGGCTTCCTGCAGCCAGAAGACATGTGAATATCCCATCAGTTGGATAGAAGCAATAGATTGGAATCCTCCAGATAGTTCACTCAATCTCAGAATGATGCATGATCAATCACTGCATTCCTCCTAAATGAAATTAAGATGTTAAGATATATTGCTTGGGGCTTCTGGATGGGATTTCTGCCGTTGAATTTTCAACAGAAAATGTATTGCCTTGGAATCACTGGGAAAAGGAGACCTTCTGGATCTAAGTTAAAGCGAAACATTTGACAGTGGAGAAGAATGCTTCAGACATGTTAATTTTTTTCATATTTAAAAGTGATTAATCATCCCAAAGACCGTGAAGCTGGAAGGCCACAGTGCAGACTCTTGGAGGGGAAGGAGGATGCATGTGCCTTGATGCTCTAAAGTGGAGGCTTTTGAAGGAGGCTGTAGGTGAGCTCATGGTGAAAGACACAAAGCACAGGCTACAAATCCATTTGAAAGGAGAGAGTCTGGACAAAACTCTAGGAATGCGTAGAAATCCTCAGACTTACTTTTCAATTAGCACTGTGCAAAAGAGCAGGAGGAGGAGGAAGGGGAGGAGGAACTGGAGGGGGGAAAAGGAAGGAGGAGAGGAGGAGGAGGAGGAGGAGGAGGAGGAGGAGGAGGAGGAGGAGGAGGAGGAGGAGGAGGAGGAGGAGAGATTCTCTTCCAGTAGGCATTGTACACCATCAGAGATATTACTGCCTTCGAAATTCTTTCCAACCCTCCTGTCAGAGCAGGTCAGGGCCCTAATGTGTTGCCATAAGCTAGAAATTTGACATCACAGTGCATTGGGATCCTAGCCTGGTCCCACCACACACTAGCTGTGTGACTTTGAGTGTGTATCTTGAACTCTCTGTGCCTGTTTCTGGAGCGACATAATGGGTTAATAATAGCAACCTGTTCAGAGTGTAAGGACTGGATGCCATAAAACAAAAGAGTTGGTGCTCAGTGAATGTTGACAGGTCATTCTCTCCTTGGTACTTAGCACAATTCTAACGAATTAATCACATGTGCAGATTAATTATTTGTTGAATGTAATGTCCTACATCAGGGTAGGGAGCGTCCAGCCTATGGACATATAAGGCCCACGAAATCATTTGGCCTGGCCCTGCAGAGACATTAGGGACGAATTCATTAAACGTTTGACCAACTATAGCAGGCTCATTGTTAAGTTGATAATTTTGTATGGCCCGGGAGTGATGTTATCATTATCCAAATGGCCCTCAGCAGAAAAAAGTTTCCCCACCCCTGTCCTCCATGCTCACTAGATGTGTATTCCATGAAGTCATAGCTAGTGCCTGTCTCATTCAACCACAGTCCCTAGGACAGTGGTCCTCAACCTTCCTAATGCTGCAACCCTTTAATACAGTTCCTCATGTTGTGGTGACCCCCAACCATAAAATTATTTTCGTTGCTACTTCATAACTGTAATTTTGCTACTGTTATGAATGGTAATGTAAATATCTGATATGCAGGATGTATTACGGCGACCCCTGTGAAAGGGTCGTTCGACCGCCAAAGGGGTCGCGACCCACAGGTTGAGAACCACTGCCCTAGGACTTAGCGTGGTTCCTGGTAGATGCTGTAAACATCGTGGGAGGGAGAGGAAGAGAGGGAAGAAGGAAAGAAAGATTGACTCATACTTTTAAAAAACATAGTTTGAAGACAATATAAAACTAAACTGAATTTGCCTTTGTGTCCCTTTAAGAACCCATTTCACATCCAGTTCTACAGCGCAAAGCGAGGTCGCTTTTTTCCTACTCCCTTGTTTTCAGGTGTGTGTGAATTGGGGCTCATAGGACTCCGAGGCCCTGACTCTCACTATGGAGCCTGCCTTCCCTCCGCTGGTGGCCGGCTTGTGTTTGCGCATTTTCCTTTTCCCTTTCCACCTACCCAGGGAGTCTCCTCCTCCCCCATCAAGGCCAGTTCCTTTTGTTGCAGGAAACACTGATTTGGTGGTTGCTTAGAAAACACAAAAAAAAGTCTGAAGCATGTTGAAATTAAAGCACAGTTAATCAAATGCAAATCTCCATGCAGCCCCTATCTGCCAGAAATAAATAGTTTAAAAAATGATTTTCAGATTGCTGACAATGATGACTGTGTTTATGGCAGTGAGGTTGCCTGCCTTCCCCGGCCATCGTTGCCGGCGTGCACCCAGCATTTAGAAATTAAACAAAAACACATTGAACTTGCTGCATTAGCTGTTGCCACATCGGAACGCTAATGGGTTTAGTGACCACAACCGACCCAGGCCAGAGTGTGTCAACAGCCAAAGGACCGACCTCGCTGGCTGTTTGTACTCTGCCCAAGTTGTTACAACTTTAATTCTTTGCAGCTTAATTTTCCTGCTGTTTTGGCCTGTCATTCTCTTCCCCCACCCCCAACCCCGCCATGTCTTAAAGAGCATAGCAGCCAGCCCAGCTTCCTTACAGCAAGGCCATGGCCCTCACGAGAGGTCCGCAGAGGCCGGCGCCTCAGCCTCTTGGTCTGATGACAGGTAGACCAGGGCTCCAGAAGGTGCACTTGAGTGTCCTCCCCCTCTGCCTGCAGCCTTCCTCAGCCCGTCACTGTTAACATTCGTTCTGGAAACGGCCCAAGGTGAAGCCGAGGGAAAGAGCCCCTTGACTTACCGCTCGTCTGGAAAAGTGGTCTTCCTGCCTCCCTTCCGTACAAGAAAGCAGCTGCCTGGCGTTTGCACCTTGCCCACGGTTTCTCTGCATGCCTCGCGGGCCGCCAGCCCTGCCTGTGAAGCCAGGCCAACTGCCTCCATTTCTAGGCAGCCCAGCCCAGCCCCGGGCTGCAGGACCTTGGTGGAGAAGAGGTTAAATTGCTCACCCGCCTGCCTGGCTGTGTGCTTTCCTGCCCACACTTGCTCCTGGCCTAAGGCAGTGCCTGTTGTTTGGGGAGGGGGAAAGGGAGGTCTCGCCTGGACCCAGGTGGCCGACAGGCAAACCATGTTATTAAGAAGCAGGGATCGCAAAACCTTGATCTTCAAAAGAGACCCCTAATTAGTCCCTGGCCCAAGAGTAAATGGCATTCCACCCCAGCGAGGCGGGAAGGGCGCCTTCGAATCCTGGGGACTAATTGCCATTATTGGCTCTGGGAAGATCCTGTTGTAAACACTTGTCCTCCCAGCCACTTCTGGTCGGCAAACTGGAGATGTCAGGTTGTGCCTTCTGTCTTGAGTTCTCCAAAACGCCCCGCCGGCTCCTTTTCCCAGGAGGGGCATCTCGTCCTTGCCCAGGAAGCTTTCTGAGCACCCGGCCACAGCGACGCCCTTGTCTGGCGCGCTCATCCTCACATTGAACGGTTTCCAGTGAAGGGAACTGAAATGGGTTTCACGTTATTCTCATTGGAATGTGAAAATGCTGTCTGGAAAATCAACTTTAATTTCAAGGCTGACAGGTTTGTCATGAAGCTAATGGGGCTTATGCTTCCAACCCCTCGAGTACACGGACTTTTCCCAAGACCGGGGCAAGGCCCTAACCATGGGTTCAAGGGGCCGTATACTTTCGAACTGTTTGAAGCAGCCAACTATTTCTGTACCCCTTTTCTAAAAGAGAGCCACCCCTCTTTTAGCAGAGCGCCAGGGTGTGCTCTGCAATGCGCGGCAAACTCCTCCAGGCCACGTGCAGGGTGGGAGGTGTTGTCTAAGTTTGACTAGAGAAGGCCCCTATCCTTGAACTAGAGAATGTTTTCAAGAGCGTGGGATCCAGACACCCTGGATCCATCCCCTTCCAGGGCAGCCTGGATAATACACACCTCAGATGGCAGAAGAGGCCAGCCTAAGAGAGGCTCGGGGGCTGTGGGGATTTGGGCGGGAGGCTCCCAAACCACAGGGATTCTATTATCTGGACATTCTCAGGGCAAGAAGTATGTCTGAATGGGGCAGGAGGGGTAAGGAGAAAGCTGTGAGTCATTTCTGAATAGTCTTATGAAGTGTGAGTTTCCTGCTCCCCTTGAGGATCCACTTTTAGCGAGCAGTTAGGGGCCCTGTGGTGACGTCAAATAGCCCCCTTTCTCCCAAAGCTGAGCTCAGAATCCTTGGGTCAGGAGCTGAGGAGTCACCATTACTCGGCAACAGTTCCTTTGTGTGGACTCAGGGTGGGCCAGGAAGCTGGACGTTGCATATACCAGGCTTAGGATATTTGCTCATAGGAACCCATTGTCTCTGTGATGAAAGCAGATGGTTTTCCCTCTGCAGGTAACCTAATAACCTGACACAACAACAGATGAGGGCGCGGAGGGGTGGGCCCGCTGGGCCCGCCGAGTGGGGTTCTCCCAGATGACTCGGGCATTTTCCCCTCTCTGGGGCGCGGGTGTTCTGTTTGTTGAATCAGCCCTGTCTCCCATGTCATTCGCTGCACCCCCCAAAGATTCCCAAAGCATTATTTTAACCTATACGTTTCACTGATTTGAGATGTTAGAAATTGTATGCCAAACTTTTGGTTATTTTAACTAGTTCAGAAAAGAAAGACTAACATCGGTTTTGACAACAAACAAAACCAGTTTTTGTTCTATCAGTTATGTTTAAAAGATTCCAATTTCAAACTAAACACAATGTGTGGTTATTCTGTCAGCGATTTATATAGCCACGAGGGCGCCACAGTTACACACTGCATACATCATTGTATTTTTAAAATGTACTTAATGAACATTTTTTTTTCTTTTCTAGTAACTACTTCATTGCCTTAAATGAATGCATTCCAATAGAATTTGTAACAAATGACCACTTTGTGTTTGCATTAATGCCAAACACGTTTAACAAATTTTTAACAAGGAACCCTGGCAAAATGCCAAACTCCTGGAGGGACACTGAAGGAATGCTATAAATTTAAACTAGATTTTACCTTTTCACTTAGCTCAGCAAGTGTCTTAGGTGTCTTGCTATCTCAGGATTGTGGCATTTCTATTTTATGTCAGATACGTTGTACATTTTTATTGTTTTTATTGCTTAGGTTGTACCTATTTCCACAGGACATTTAAATCTCTGCAGCCGTGTCTGAAATAATATGGTGGCAGCTTAGAAATTGAGCTTTATGTCTGCAAATTATTTATATCTTGTGCAGGTTGGTAGAGGCATATATGCAAATACACCTTATTAAAATATAATTATATTTAAAACAGCCCAGTCAACCAATTAAATGCAAAAAATAAAAATAAAATAGATTAGAACAGTGGTTCTCAACTGGGTGTGATTTTGTCCCACAGGGGATATTTGGCTATATTTGGAGACAGTTTTTAGTGTCATGATTGGGCAAGGGGTGATGCTACTGGCATCTAATGAACAGAGGCCAGGGATGCCGCTAAACATCCTATAATGCACCAGCATTCACAACAAAGAACTGTCCAGCCCCAAGTGTCCACAGGACCAAGACTGAGAAATCTGAGAGTAGGATGACAAAGACCTTTGGCTTGTGGGCAGTCTCTCAGGCTAAAGAAGCTGTTATTTTAAGAAAAAATTACAACTAAAAGCACATTGCATCTCAATCAATGTTTTCAAAGTTACATGGAATACCTAACGCTGATGTTGGGTGGCAGACTTCTGATTTTCACTTCTGCTGCCTCTGCCCTTGAAAAGAAAAGAGCCCGGTCCATAGTGGCCGAGCCTAACCTGTCTCTGGAGGTGCTGCCGGGGTGGCTGGTGGCCCAAGTTATGGGCAAGCCCAGCTGAGGTGTGCCAGGTGCAGCCCGCTGGCGAAGGTCACCGCTGGGCAGGGGCACCATCTCCGAGGCAGGGCCCAGGGCAGGCAGGCGCTGCGCACCCACAGGGGATAGTTTTAGGTGGGCAAGCACTTTCATTTCAGTAGCTATGCAATTATTAGAATGTCTAGTCGGCAAATGCTGGCACCATTATGGTATTAAGTAAATCTTTCTTAAAAAGGAAACTTCAGTTTTTGGAAAAGATATTTAAAAGAAAAATATTAATTAAATGTGGCAGGTGTTATGGAGAGCTTACAAAAGACCAAGGCTTCTTAAAAATGTACTTTTGTGAAAAGAACACGAAAGACCAAGGCTTCGAGAATCCTCGTGGTAGAGAGAATGGGCTCTGGATGGAGGAGATGTGGGCTCAGTCAGATGCCAGGAAGGTGGGGATTTGACCCAAAGCAGTTCCCTTAAGCTTCAGTTGCCGTATCTGCTTCAGACTAGCAACAAGGTTGGTGTCATCCAGCTGGTTGGAAATAATTCACGCAAAAGCACAGAGCGCCGTGGCAGACGGCATGCACTGAACGCTAGCCACGAATAACTCTGACCACAGTGGTGCCAAACATAAACCGCAAGGACGCTCGGCAGTGTGCGCCCCCCTGATTCCCTTCATTTAAAATACTGTGGTGGCCCTGGCCTGCTAGCTCAGGTGGTTAGAGTGCCATCCAACTGCTCCAAGGTTGTGGGTTCCACCCCCCGTCAGGGCACATGGAAGGGTCACCCAAGGATTGCATAAATAAGCCGAAAAACAAATCGATGTCTCTCTCTCTCTCTCTCTCTCTCTCTCTCTCTCTCTCTCTCTCTCTCTCTCTCTCTCTCCCTCTCATTCAAATCAATAGATAAAAATTTTAAAATCTATAAATTAATAAATAAAATACTGTGGGTAGTTGCACCAGCAGACCGCAACCAAAGATGAAGTCTGGAGTCCCTCAGTTGCCCTCCCTCCAGCTCTCATCCAAACAGCAGTTTGCAATTCAGAGCCCGGGCTTGCTGGGCCGCCCCGCCCCGCCCCCAAAGCACTGGGCTCTGAAGTGTTACATTTTATTGCCCTGTGGAGCTGTAGGAGGCCACTCGCAAGGTAAAATGCTGCTCTCCACTCATATTTTTGAATTATGGTTTCAAGGTGGTTGCTCCTATCAAGAAAATTAAATGATTTAACATAATTTGTTGCCACTTTGATCACAACAATAATAAATAAATCTTCATGAGGAAAATGGGAAACCCATTCCGGCCCGTTTTAAAAGATGTTAAGTAATAACACAGATGTAGTTATAGTTGTTTTTTTTTTTTTTTTAAGCAGAAACGACTCTATTGGGTTTTCCTGTGAGTGGAGTCACTTGGTGGAGCTGCTCTGCACAATGCCCGCTGCCCCAGCACGAGAGCGTGCCTCTTCAGACCCCTGCTAATTAGCCTATCCGGGGCTCGCTTTTATGTGGGCACCATGTGCAGGGTCGGGGCGTCCAGGCCGCGTTGAATGGGTGTCTGTTTTTGTACCTGGGGCACAGTGCACACATTTGGAAAGCACATGGAGTGTAATGGACATTAACCCAGATGTCAAAAATAGCCCGCGTTTTACTACTGTTATTAAACAGTTTCCCCTTTAACCCCTCCGTGTTTACCAAAGACCCCTTTCTCCCGGCCTGTTTCTGCAAATCACTACTGAATGGCCAGGAGAAGAAAGCCATAATCGGGCAGGTGTCTTTATTCCAAAGAAAAACAGTCTGAAGGCATATTTGTGAGACACCACACATTTATAGCCTGCTCTCCTGGGGGCGCTGGTCCGGGGGCGGAATCTCACTGCTGTGCTCAGCTCACCCCCACACGCACCCCCACACCCACATGCAACCCTACACCCACATGCACCCTCAGCCCCACACGCACCCCATCCCCCACACATACCCCCACCCGGAACACCAACTGCAGGGCTCCCTTCCCAAGAACCAAGTCAGGCTTTTTCACAATGGAAATAGCTTTCTATTTTCCTGTGACACCAGTTACACATTCTTTGGTTTAAAATAGCCAAACAGTGCAACAACAACAATAACAATGTAAAGAAGAACATTTAAAAAACACCACCCAGAGACCACTATTAACAATACCCTGCTACCTACACTTGCAAGTGTTTATGTGTGTGTTGATGCAAAAGCAAGATTGAATTATACAAGTAGAATTGTAATCTGCTCTTTTCACTGAAATAAAGGTGGCTTTCTCTCTATATAATGAAATAGATATCTACCTCATAATGTCATTTAGTCGCTGAGTAAATCCTAAGCATCCCTATCACAGCTCTCTCTTCATTTCCTTCAAGTCACAAATTTTTGAAATTCTCGTGCTTTTATTTATCTGTGCATCTCTTTGTTGTCTATCTTCCTCCCGAAAATACAAGATCCATGGGGGCAGAGATTTCGTCTTTTTTACCATTATATCCCTGGCACCACGCGCATTGTCCGATACAGTGAAGAGCTAGGTTAGCTTTTTACTGCTGCATAACAAAATCACCACGAAATCAGTGGCTTCAAAGAACGCCCATGGATCATCTGACAGTCCTGTTGGTCAGAAGACCAGCCAGGCTCCCCTGGGTTGTCTCCGTCGTCTCATAAGGTGAAAGTCAAGGCGTTGGCCAGGTGGACTTGAACCTGGAGGCTCCAGGAAAGCACCCGCCTCGACGCCCATTCAGGCTGTTGGCAGAACTCGGTTCCTTGTGGTGGTGGGACTGAGGTCCTGTTTTCTCCCTGGCTGTGGGCTGGGGGCTGCCCTCGGCTCCTGCAGTACACGCTCCCGTCCTTGCCTCGTGGCTCCCTCCATCTCAGCACAGCAAGTCTCTGACTTTGCCTTCCGCTACCAACGAGAGAAATGTCTCTGCTATTACATGGCTCCTGTGATTACACAGTTCCCCCTCTAACCCCTCCGTGTTTACCAAAGACCCTTCCTCCCAGCACGTTTCTGCAAATCACTCCTGAATGGCCAGGAGAAGAAAGCCATAATCGGGCAGGTCACCTCTCTTTTGATTAGACAAGTGATTAGTAGCCTTAATTACGTTTGTCAGGTGGCATGATCCTGGTATGGGATGTTCACAGTCCGGATGCCAGGGAAAGAGCAGGAAGTCTTTGGCCAGGGGGTGATGTGAGGATTCTGCCCACTCTAGGTGCTCTCTGATACGTGGGGAAGGAAGAGGGAATCAGCTCGTTCCGGTCCATGAACTGTGCGAGGCACAGGGGACCCTAACTGAGCGAGGCTGGCCTGCCCTGGCCCTTGTCAAGCCCAGACCAGTGTTGTCAATAGAAATATAATGCAAGCCACGTCTGAGCCACAGAACGACAGCCACATGAACAAGAGTAAAAAGGGGTACAATTAATTATAATGACATATTTACTTTGATCCAGTACATCCAAAATGCCATTTAACACAAAATTGACACAAAAAAATGACATTCAGACTAAAGCTAAAATTTAATTTGTTGATTTATATTCATTCAAAATCAATATGAAAAACTAATTTCCTATTGAATCTTCAAAACCCTGTGTGATCTTACACTTACAGCACATCTCCGTGTGGACTAGCCATGTGCCAAGGGCAGAGTCGCTGCATGTGGCCAGTGGCTGTCATGTTGGTCAATAAAAACCTGGACAAGTCACCAAAAGGGGACAGTGAAGTATGTGCGAGACTTCCCGAGTGGCATCCTACATTCAGGAGGGTCAGGAAAGGCCTCCAGGGAAGACACGACATCTAAACTGAGATGGACGCAAAAGTAGGAGTGGGTCGGGTCAAGGGTTGGTGTCAATGCATGTCAGACAGAAAGGAAAGATTGTGAGGTTGGAGAAAGGGAAGCGTTAGGCCTGCAGATGCAGGTTCAGCAGAGGTGGGACATGGAGGTGGCGCTGGAGAGAGAGGGGCCAGGTGGCCCTGGGCTGCATGGTGCAAGTCCACCCTCCATCCTCCATCCTGAGGCAACGGGATTGGAAATGAGGGCGGTAAACCTGGGATGAGGATGAAGTCGGTGCCATCCTGGAAATAGCACCGCTGGCTGCACCGAGGAGAATGCAGAGTTGGGTGCTGCAGAAGAGGATGCGTGGGGACAGGTTGGGCCTGTGTGGCCCTCCAGGTGAGGGAGGTCCGGCCAGAGCTTGCCTCACAGTGGGTGGCTGCCCAGCTCACCTCCTTTTAACATTTTTTTAAAGCATATGCAAGTTTGTCCCCTCAACCAGGGATCATCTGCATGTCCAGCTGCTGGCGACATCACTGGAGCTTTTTTTCTCAAATCCATTTAGGCCTCCTGGCGAACGGGCTGTCTGATTGGAGGGGCAACTCTGTTGGAGACTCCTCTTTTCTGCAGCACAAGCCGCACCCCAAACACTGCACCGCGGTTGCAAGGCACTGTGTCTTGCCTTGTGACCTGTTACCCAGCTGGACATCTTTCTCTCAACTGAATAAATGATTGTTCTTCGCTACTTTATCTTGGAAAAACATCAAGGACATCAGACATTCACTGTAATTATTTTTTACTCATTTTCCCGTCGGTTAAATACGACCGGTGCATTTTCGTACTACTTCGGGTTTCTCTTTACCTCTTAATCACCTGTCCTTTTAATGTATTGGTCAGCCTTTTAAAAGGATGATTAAGAAATGCTTAATGCACAAAAGAATTAGAGCTATGCACAGCTCATGGAGCAGAAAGCGTGCTCTGACTTACAATGTTCATACGGAGTTTGCAGAGACTTTATGTGCCAGAATGAGTAATATGATCTGCTGTAGGAACTCCCTAGCTTTCTGGCTCTGCAAAAGTCATTTTTTTTTTTTTTTGCTCTGATTCAAGTTTCTTAACCAGAAGGGTTACACCAAACTCCTCAGAGTCTGAATGAGCAGAGTTCATCCAAGCCACATACTTCATTAGCACCGTTTAATGCTGGCTTGGGATAGCGGCCTACCTGGGCGGACATGGGCATCTTTGGCGAGCTCATTAGTCAGTGTGGCCTGAGAAGCGCTGCGCATCCACCACCAAATCAGACAGCTCAGGCCGCGTATAAAGAATGGCTCACACGTGTGTGAGTGTGTGCGCCTGTTTGATCTTTCCCCGCCCCGCCATATTCCCCAGATAGCTGCACTATTGCCATATGCCCGGAAACTCCCGAAGTATTCAAAGGCCATATGTGAATGATAATGAGGCAGGCACACAAAGCTGAGCATCAGCGGGGAAGAAAGCCATCATCTGAAGGGTCCATGTGGGATGGTCCTCTCCTCTCCCCCCTGCGCTGCTTCTTCCCCAGCTGCAGTGTATCCCACACTCAGGGCTTCTCCTGTGGACAGTGAGAAAAGTTAAGGTTCTCTGGATCCCTGCTCCCGGGGCGTGAGCGGTGCCAATGCATGGTGGCCGGTGGTATTAGGGCTGGGTTTAAGCTTACACACAGGCCTTGAGATGTGGGGATGAAAGCCAACTGTGCCACATTCTGCTCTATTTAAGGAGATGCCAATATGCTTTTTAAGAAATATTTTTTTTATTGATTTCAGAAAGTAAGGGAAAGGGAGAGACAAAATCATTGATTGGCTGCCTCCTGCACACCTCACACTGGGGATCGATTCCACAACCTGGGCATGTACCCTGAGTGGGGATCAAACTGTGACCTCCTGGTTCATAGGTCAACACTCAACCACTGAGCCACGCCGGCCAGGCTCAATATTCTTCTCTAAAATATATTTTTACTGTGGTAAAATATTCATAAAATTTACCATTTTAACCAATTAAAAGTAAGCAATTCAGTAGCATTAAGTACACATGCCGAGTTGTACAACCAACGCTACCATCCCTCTCCAGCACTTGCTTATGACCCCAAACAGAAAACCTGTACCCACTCAGCAACAGCCCCTCCTGCCCCTCCCCTGGAGCCCCTGGGGCCCTCTCATCTATTTTCTGCATCTGTGACTTTGTCTCTTCCAGATAGTTCATGTAAGTAGAATCATACAGTATCTGTCCTTTGGTGCTGGCTTATTTCACTTAGCATGTGTTCAGGGTTCATCCATGTTGTAGCATGTGCCAGAACTTCTTTTCCTCTTAGGGCTGAATGATATTGCATATTACCACTTTCTGTGTAGCCATTCACCTGTTGACGGGCACTGGAAGTTGTTTCCACCTTCTGTGAATAATGCTGCTATGAACATTGGTGTATCGGTTCCGGGTCTATCCCTCGATGCGGAATCTCTGAGTCCCGTGTTCTTTTAAATGGTTGCACATGGTTTGTAAGTGAATATTACATTTTCTGGGGTCTTGACCATCTTTAACTCTCTAATCTCTATAAAGTCTCATTAAAAAAAAAATAACCAAAAAACCATACTCATTGTAGACACGTGTAGAGAGAGAAAAATTGGCACATAATTTGATCACATTGAAATAATCACTGGAACGTTTCCTTTCCATTTCTTTTTGCACATCAGGAGATATCTGAGACCTCCATGTGATGTATATAGAAAGGGGCTCCTTCTCAGATGTGTTTGCAGGACATCATTTAACTTTCTGTTCACTTTATCCTTCCTATATGCTTCCTCCTCATTGCTAACCCCTCTCCTCACCAATCGCAACCAACCCCAACCCTAGAGAGTGGAGGAGGGTGGGTGCAGGGGTGGAGGTGGGGAGCCCCAGGCAGGATGGTCTCCAATATCACTGCCAGCCCCTGGGATGCTAAGTGATGTGCTTTCTTGTTGCAGCTATCAGAAGGGCTGACGAAAGGGAAATCGCAGCTCCGCAGCAATATTCTGATAATCCATTGCCGTGCGGCTCACGCCCCCGTCCATCACCATGTGGAATGCTCATCAGGACTGAAAAGGAGTCTCCCTTCCATTACTGAGCACGGTTCCGTTCTACCTGATCTTCCCTTCACCATCCCATGGCGTTTCATGTGTTGGAAAGGAAAAATGTGGCAGAGGAGGAAAAGGGTAGATCCTCCATTTATTTTATTTTATTTATTTTTTTTGGTCAGGATTTGGGCATTAAAAATGTGACCATCTCTTCTGAATATCAATATTTGATAACATTTTATTTGCTACATCAACATCATTGGATAAATTTCAGCTCTGTGGGATTTTAACTGTGGATGCAGCTTCTGTTGGACAATAAGCTTCATCTCCAGCTTTTCTGCCTGTTCAGTCTGAGAGGTCGTTCCGGATGCATTAGATTATCAAAAAGGATGAGTTCTGTGAGTGAGTGGTGTTGGCAGTGTTTGTATATCAAGATGCATGGAGTGTTTGACAAAGAAACCAAAACACCAAAAAATGGCGAGCCTTTACCCTCCTCTATTTCTTTAATCCACTGTTCAAAGAACCACATTTTGATGGTGTAACCAGTAGTTACCTCTGGGCCAGGTTGGAAATGAAATCAATTTTTTAAACCACTAATACTTGCCAAGAAATCGCCTTATGAGAATGTGGTGTGTGTCTCTGACAATGCATGGCACATCTGAATTGGTCATTCATGATCTTATCTGCCCTGTCTCTGTACTGGAGAGTGGCAAAAGCCTGAGGCACCTGCACATTCCTATGCCGTGTTCCCCGAATCCCGTGGCCGGGGTGTGGCCGAGCCTCAGGCTCTTACTATTCCCGTACAGGAGGGTCTCCATGAAGAAGCTGGGACTCATTCACATTTCACGATCCAAATGCTGTGCAAACAGTGTAAGCTTAGATCTTCTGTAAATGAAGGGTCATTTCTCAACTTTTCAAAAAAAAAAAAAAGTCTCCAACATGGATTCCAAAGCATTTTCAGCATCAAACATGAGAACATTGATGAATGAGAAATAATCACAAAAGCTGTGTATCTGTATATAGCTCTACACAACATGTTTTTGGGTACAGTCATTATTTAAAGCACATGCCAGGGAAAGAGACCAAATTTTGAGGTCTTTTACATACAGTGACATGGTACTAAGGAGAATTAAGCTCCTACTGTTTCCTCTGAAGATAAAAAAATAATTAAAGTGTTATAACTTCATGAAACTCATGACCAAGTCTGGCAAACATGTGCAGCTCTTGTATTGATCCTTTTTTTTTGTCAATGGAAGAAACCCTTCCACGTGTATGCAAGTGGAAGATTAAAATCTGCATTTTTAAAGGACAAACAGTGAATTTAAGCATGAGTGGCCTTAATAAATATAGTTGTCTTTCTTTGCTGCTGTGAAAAGGATTCTAAACAGATGTTCCTGAATCTTGCATTGAATTTAGTTGTTATTACCTTTTCAAATGTTGGTGCAACTAACTGGACCTCTCCCGTGAGCCATAGAGATATTTAAAAGACAGGCACCCTGTTTGTCGGGAAAGATGAAACTGGGTTGCACTGTTCCTTCTCGGTGCATTAGGAGTCATAGATTCAAGCAGGTTTCTTGCTTCTGGCTTTGTCCTTGTAAGTATAGTGAGCTCTGTAAAGCTTCCGTGTTGCATAAACCATCCAAATACATTCATGTTTAAAAAGTCTGTCCTTTATCAAAGGGATGTAGGTCTTGATTTGAAAAGTGAGCAGAGTTCTTCGCAAGTGTATTCAGCACGTCACGTGCTCACACAATGTTGCACTGAGAGCCCAGGCCACAAACGTGCCCCCATGAACAGTGCGGATGTCCTCACCCAGGAGGTCCTCACTGTCTCCTACAGCCAAGTCCCGACCTGAGCTCTGCGACTGAAAACTTGAAGAAGGAAGCAGGAAACCCACGACGGAAAATGGGGTCCTTGAAACAGAAAAAGCAACCAAATGCGTAGCGATAGCGCTAAGTATGTGCCAATTTTATCACCGCTATTGTTTGGGGGATCATTTTTTGCCCCACTTTTGTTAATTAAAAATATTAGTGATCCTATATTGATGGGGGCATATCATTTAGTCCCTGAACATTTTAATTTTTCTAACATAGCATCCTTCCCCATTTCTTGTAATATTCCTGATGTTTGGGGGTTAACAAAAAAATCTCCCTTTTCACATATTAAAAATAGTCTCTGGGTTTACAACAAACACTGTGATGTTGGGAAGCTCTTTCCTTTGCACGAACTCTAGCAGGTCCCCCTCTCATTCTAATGACGTTGGGAAAAAGAGAAGTTGAGGCTGCCATTTGGGAGAAGTTGGTCTTGCTTTGCGCAAAAGCAGACTTGTCCTTGATGCCCGATTTGATTTCCATGTACAGTCTCAATTTTGTATTTAATGATTTTTGTGTATCCAGTATGCACGTGAACAGCGTGTCAACTTTCATTTGGAAGTGGGGTTCAATTTACTTTTTAAACAGTGTTTATGACGAGACCTCCAAAGTGTTGACATAAGTTCTATCTGAGAAGTTTTTGTGTCGAGTGGCGTTTGAATGCTGCCAGGGGTCAGTGTATCTGCTTCCCAGAGACCCTCGTTCGATAGTGCTTCTTGTAATATTTCCTCAAGTGAGTGGCATGTGGGTTGTGATATTGACCATGTGATTATGGACTTCGATATGAAATAAATAAATCAGTAAAACTAAGGAACCCTCCGAAACTCCCAGTGGGCATGTATTAGCCAGTCATTGTAACCTCGTGTCTAGTAGAAGTACAACGTACAAGGTCTGTACAGTTCATAAGTTTGTTACCATGTGTATGAGAAGTACTTTGTGCTGGTCGCCTTATTTATATTCATCAAATAAACTTTGTTTCTTTCTGAAGTGAGCTCATTCCATCTCTACTAAATGCTCCAGTTGTGGTGGTTTCTCATTTTCTTGGGTCCCCATTTGAAGAACCTACGGACTTGAAGAAAAATTTTAAAAAAGGAAAAGAGGAGTTATGAACAGCCAAGGCGTAAATTTCCCTTTCATGCATAGCTGGATCTAGAGGTTCTTATTAAAAAATGGCGTCATTGGCGGTATCTCCTGTCTTCCTTCCCTCCCTCTTCCCTCTTTGCCTGTCTCTCTCAGTGCTTCCCTTTCACCTCTCTCCCTCTGTCCCTCTCTTTCTCCATTCCTCCTTTTCTCCCTGTGTCCTCAGCACTTTCCGTGGCCTTGACACCACTCTCTGCTAGGTTCTCTTCACTTGGCGGCAAAGTTGACTCCCAACAGCTTTGGATTTTAGAGGGGCCCCCCTCTCTCCCCGAAATCCCTATCAGCCCCCTAAAGAGACTCTCACTGGCTCATTTGGATCATGCATCCAATTACCTTATTAAGGGAGTTGGGAGGGTGAGGCCTAGTGATTGACAGGCCTCATGGATGTGGGAGGGGCAGTTTCCAAAGAGGGGAAGTGGGCTGTCTTCTAGGACAGAAGGACAAGGACACTGGGCGGGCAGAAGCAATGGCTAGTCCCGCCACACAGATTTGATTTGGGTGCACCCGAGGTCTGACCTTGCAAATCGACCTTGACTGCTCCTAGTATCTATGAACTGCTGTTGCAAAAGACTGGAGAGACATTCTAATTCTTGGAATTGCTAGTCCATATGAATATCCTACTACGAATAAGTACATATGGACAAACATGACTGAAAGTGAGCATTTGCTAGGAGCCAGGCCACGGCACTGAGGACTAATGTGCATCAGCTCGTTTATTCCCGACAACAGTCCCAGGAGGTGGGCACTGCCACGCCCCACGTTTGACAGTGAGGGGAGTGGGGACCGCAGAGATGACCAGCAACAGCGGTGTTTATAGAGGACGTCCATGCTACACGTTGCGGTAAGTGCTGTGCTTACATGAACTCATTTACCCTCAAAGTAACCCCAGGAGGTAGGAACTGTTATTATTCCCACAGACAAGGAAGAGGGGGTCCAGGGAGCTTACATGTCTCACCAAGTCCCCCTAGATCAGCGGTTCTCAACCTGTGGGTCGCCAACCTGTGGGTCGCGACCCCTTTGGGGGTCGAACGACCCTTTCACAGTGGTCGCTTAAGACCATCGGAAAACACATATATAATCACATATTGTTTTTGTGATTAATCACTATGCTTTAATTATGTTCAATTTGTAACAATGAAAATACATTCTGCATATCAGATATTTACATTACGATTCATAACAGTAGCAACATTACAGTTATGAAGTAGCAACGAAAATAATTTTATGGTTGGGGGTCACCACAACATGAGGAACTGCATTAAAGGGTCGCGGCATTAGGAAGGTTGAGAACCACTGCCCTAGATGGTCCATGGTGGAGTCAGGTTTTGGACCTAGAGCTCAGCAAGCTCCTCTGCTTCGGGGATGCATCAGGCCCGAGTTCAGATGGGAGGGGACGTATGGGGCTGGGGTTCAGGTCCCACGGGCACCCACCCAGCAAGGCTTCCCTGAAGTAGGTTTGGTCTCTAACACACCTATAGAGCTCACAGGGGCTAAAGGAATTGGTTGCTTCAGCAATAACAGCTGACCCATATTATGGGAGAATGGCCAGGGATCCCAAAGAAATGAAGCCAGCTGTGAAAGAGAGTCCCGACAAAGCTGTACGTGGATTTAAACTTGCTATCCATGCATCCCTCTGGTTTCTTCTGAGCCCTGGGCCGCAGCACCTATGACCTCCTAGCATCCTTGGGTTTGCAGGGTGGAGCAGCTGGGACAAGAGACTGGACAGGTGGCCCCAGGTGGCAGAGGGCTTGAGTGCCCTGCTGAGGGGTGTGGGCGGAATGCTGTTGGCCACAGGTTCCCATCGTCAGTCATTAGAATACCACTTTCCTGGGTTTTTTTTTTTATGTCTGAAGACAGTATGTCGTTGTAGGTAAGTAATTTTAAGAAATGAAACAGGCTCACATTTTTATTTTAATAAGTTTACTTTATGCAAAGAAATCCCAGTATCAGAAAGGAGAAAGTAGGGTCATTTTCAGTGCACAGACAGCACCAAATAGGAGAACGATAAAACGAGGGCAACGTTCGGAGCCTGACACTTTCTCTTTGCTCCAAGGGAGGCTGGCAATGGTGAGAGGAGTGTTTCCAGGGCTAAAAGGGCACTCCCTCGTTCTTACTGAATCAGGACTCAGAAGTGCTCGCTGAAGGAACATTTAATCACGGGGTTCAGGGTTGTTTAAGACTCTGTACGTGAACTACCTAAAATCATTGCAAGGACCCACTGGGGTCTCTGAATTTTAGGAGAGCCTCCTGCAGCAATAGAAATCCAGTGATGGACTTTTAAATAAACTTATTTTTTTTTTTAGTAGACTTTATTTTTAGAAAGGTCTTAGATTTTCAAAAAATTGATCAGGTGGTTCAGCGAGTTCTCAGATAAGCTCCCCCTTCCCAACGTACTGTTTCCTCTGTTATTAGACCTTTCATGAGTACGGGCTCACCAATGAAAGCACCACTGATACATGGTCATTAACTAAGTCCACACTGCACTCTGGTTCCCTTAGTCTTGCCTACCAGATTCCCTTAGTCCTCCCAGGATCTCCCCCAGGCACCACATTCCACCTAGATGGCACGCCTCCTTAGGCTCCTCTTGGCTGTGAGTTTCTACACCACCCTTGCTGTGAAGACCTTGATGCTTTTGAGGAGCACGGGTCTGCTTTCTCATAGGTTGCCCATCTTCTGGGATTTGTTTGACCTTTTTCTCCTGATTAGACGGGGGTTTGGTTTATGGGAGGAGGACCACAGCGGTAAAGCCCCCTTCTCACCACATCATCTCGGGCGCACGCATCTCAGCGTGACTCCTGGCCTTGCTCACCTGGCTGAGGCATGCTGTCAGGATTCTCCACTGCAGTTACTCTCCCCACCCCACACCCCCCACCTCCCCGTGATGGGTTTCTAACGTGCAGAGATGAATGAATAAATCTCTGTCCTAGGGAGAATGTTCTGAGGAGAGTGTAGATGATACACTGGCTAGAAAGGAAACAATTCCAAAAGCCTTTGGACAAAAACTGTTTGAGCTCTGTTGTTGTTTGGAGGAGTTTCCCCTGCCCCTTGACAATATCTTTGCCCCCCTTAGCCTTGCCTTCCCGGGCGAGGCTACGTGAGCATCTATGGCAGGAATGGTCGATGTGGGTGGTATAGACCCTTTCCCGAGTACAAGACAAAGCCAACATTTCTATGGTTTAAAAACAGACGTTGTCTGTGTCAACACAGTGACTTCACTTAGGGAGAACTGAGGAGAGCAACTTTGCATAAATTCAAGACACAACCTCCACGTCTGCATAGCTGCCACTCACTGGATAAGGGCGCTATGGCTCCTTGAATTGGGGAGGAGAAATGTGAGGATTTAAATAAATGTATCTTTCAGGATTTTTTATTTTGTAAGTAAAGAAAGAATTAAAAAAAAACTAACACAAGCTACTTTGAGCAAAAATAAATATATACATGCATGGCTTCATGCAATAAATAGTTCAGAAGTACTGGGTTTCGGGTGTGGCTGGTTCCAGAAACTGAAATGACTTCTTGCTCTTTTTCTCTTGGTTTTGCACCCTTCATGGCAGTGCATTCCCGAGCCCCCTCAAGGCTGCATGTGAGACCCCAGGACCTATGTTTCTCTGCCAAGGGGCAGAGTCCTGTGCTCTTCCCTGCCGGGAATGGAGCCCTCCTCAATCTTGGGATCAAGAAGGGGAAAGGTGGATCCCAGAATAAGAAAGAAAATGAATTCTGAGGAGGCAAACGTTGAATGCACACAGCAGTATGACATACTCAAGGCAAACAACCTTAGGGACTGGTTTACTTTTCCTTTGAAAGGACTTTTGACCCAGAGAGGCACACCACAGTGTGCATTCAGCATCATATTGCCAATCAAGGCACCTCAGCTGAAATCTCAATTGTATAATGATATGCGCTCGCACACCTGCAAGCACCCTCTGTTTCTAAATCTAACCAAATGGGAATTACATCTCCTAACTACCTGACATGGGTTAGGAGGGGATAAAATGAGAAAATGTTTAGGAAAATCTTTTAACTATAAAAGTCCCTTCATAGCTCTAACAAGGTCCTAGAGCAGCAGTTCTCAACCTGTGGGTCGCGACCCCTTTGGTGATCAAACAACTCTTTCACAGGGGTCGCCTAAGACCATCCTGCATATCAGATATTTACATGATGATTCATAACAGTAGCAACATTACAGTGATGAAGTAGCAATGGAAATAATTTTATGGTTGGGTCAAAACATGAGGAACTGTATTTAAAGGGCCAGAAGGTTGAGAACCACTGTCCTAGAATGACTTGTTTCATTTTTTACAACATGTGTTCAGAGAAGGAACTCTTCCTCCTTAGTAGCTCGGGTATAGCGTATCGATGTGAATGTAGCAAACAGCAGATTTGAGAATACGGTTGCCACTTGCCACAACATGATGGATCTCCCACAAAGTTAGGTGAAAGGAAGTGGGTACAAGAGCACATACTATGTAATTCTATTCATACAAGGCTCAGAAGTAGGCCAAGTCCATCGACGGGGTTAGAAGTGAGGACAATGGCTAACCTTCTGGATGTTAATACCTGGGAAAGGCACAAAGATTTCCTGGAATGCTGGTACTATTGTGATGCTTGTCCTGGGAAGTTGGTGACATGGCTTTGTTCAGTTTTGGAAAATTCATCAAGTGATATTTTCAAGATTTGTTTACTTTTCTCTCTGTATGTGATATCTCCTTTAAAAAGGTTATCCTGAGATTTTTTTTTTTTTTAATCCTCACCTGAGGCTATTTTTCCATTGATTTTTAGAGAGAGTGGAAGAGAGGGAAAGACAGAGAGAAACATCGATGTGCGAGAAACACATGGATTGGTTGCCTCCTGCACACGCCCTGGCCCTGAGCAGGGCTTGCGCCAGAGGAGCCTGCAACCGAGGTATGTGCCCTTGACTAGAATCGAACCCGGGACCCTTTGATCCACAGGCCGATGCTCTATCCACGGAGCCAAACCGGCGTCCTAAGATTTTTTTTTTAATGCCATTAAGCATTAATCAAGTTTCAAATTAAAGAGACTGGAAAACAAGGGCCAATGGGATGAACTTGGGCTTCAGATATTTCTGGCCAGCTCTAGGCCTCAGAATTTTCTGGCAGGACAGAGAGGCAAGCGTGGAGCCTGGGAGCCTGGGGAAGTGTGAGATATACTTGCCATTTCTCCATTGTCCTCCTTATTCTCTGAAAGGCCGCCCCTGGCCAGCTTCGCCCGGTGTGTCCCTGCCTGACTCTTGAACATACCTGAGTTCAAAGGCTCTGGAATTGTTAAAATCCTGCCTCCACCACGTCCCAGACCAGCGGCCCTGGGCTGGTCAGTTGGCCTCTCTGTGTTTGTTTCCTCATCCTAACATTATAAAACATTCCCAGGAGACTGTTAAAAACAACAACGACAACAACAACAAACAAGGATCAAGTGGCCACTGGATGTAATGCCAGCCACAGAATGTATTCTAAACAAATGGAAATGATAAGCAGTGGTAACATTATCATAAATAGTAAAAACGTTCAGTGAAATAAAACTGACGGTCCCTTGCTGACTCCCAGCCACTCTCACAGGAACTGCTGCCGAGTTGCTGCTTGTTCGGAGGCCATGGGCCACGTCAGGGTTTCCCTCGACCACGTTTAATAACCAGTTTCCAGATCTGGATATTGGGGGCTGTAAATTTCCCTGGTGACTGTTGCCAATGACAGGGAAGGAAAGACTTGGGTAATTACCACTTGTACTTCCACGAAACACATGCACTCGAGAGCAAGGGTTTGGGACAATAAAGCACCGGCTTCTGAAAATGCAGGAAAGATCTGCTTGACTTGTATGATAAGAAATGTGCGCCTGGTGAGAAAACCAGAAAAAAAACTAGCGCCGGTGTGGCAGAGCGCCATCAGAAGACTTCGCATTGGACAGGGCCATTTCCCCTTTCCTCCCAAATGCCGCACACATCTGGAAGAGGAATTAAGACTTTAAAATCAGCCAGGGGTTGGTTGGGAATCAGTGCCTTTGCCTGTGGCCAAAATCCGTGGCCTTCGTCTTTAGTGTTCCTTGGGTAAGGCAGTTGCCTTTCGTAGTTTATTTTACAGCATGGTTGTTTGCAAATGATGCCATGCTATTCACCAGCCTTCAAACAGGGCAGCTTAATGGGCTCCATGGAAATATCCCAAGGCAGCAACAAGCTAGGACTTTTGGAAATAGGAAGACACCATAACTTTGGTTGGTAATGCTCAAGATAGTCCTTTTCAAGATGTTGGGCTTGGACCCCACACGCTAATTGAAGATGCTTTGGTTTCTGAGCATGATGTTTTCAGTTTATGAGAAAGGAAGTGGAAGTGCGTTACAGAGAAGGAACTGTGTTGCCTTTGGATTCCCCCCAAAGTGCTCATTTTGGGGGAAAGAAGAAAATGGATAAGCTTTCATCCCCTCCCGCTCCCGCCCCTGCAGCAGTGTCTGTGTATTAGCAACATAGCATCCCTGGCGTAGGCTTGAGTTGAGTTTGTTTCTGGAAGGAGCTGTCCACCTCAGCACAGGACCAAGGAGGCTGAGAAAGGGTTGAGCAGGTTAAGCTGTGTGAGGGGACATAATTGGAATTTCTTAGACTGGTCTGTTCCAAATCTCCTGGACGTGCAGAAACTGGCAAGTCATGGGAGAAGAATTTGCCCACGAGCCTGACTTAACTAGTTGAAGAAGCCAGGATTCAACAAGTCCAAAAGTGAGGACTGTGAATTCTTAAGGAACAAGCTCAGAGCATGGCACCTGGCATTTCTGAAAGGGTAGATGCCCTCCTACCGAGTTCACGAAATGGCCTTATTTTCCGTCCAACATTTCTATCTCATGTTGCCCCAAACCAGTCAAAATGGATAACAGAGTAGTAGACTTTAAATAACCAAAGACTCAGGTGGGCAGAAAGAAATACAATTTTGCTCCAGGTGTTTGGAGGGGCAGAGCCTTTTCCAAAGTTGGAGAAGAGGAATCAGTAGTGGCATTTTGTCCAGGACACCATGTTTCTGTGCACCTGCCCTTGGAATTGTTAGCGCAGAGCATGGGTTCCTCCGGGCTCACCAGGGAGGCTTCTCTTTCCCCAACTTTGGTTCATACAGTTTACCTGGTGTCCAAAGCATATAGCTCAAAAGAGCAAAGGGTATTTGACCGAAGAGTGATGGGAAGTGCAAAGGTGAGTAGTTGGATTCCAGATTTTGTGCAGTTCAGAGATAGTTTATGGTCATCTTTCCTTAGTCTCAACATCAGAGTAAATGACAAGATGCCCCTAAACCAGTGGTTCTCAACCTTCTGGCCCTTTAAATACAGTTCCTCATGTTGTGACCCAACCATAAAATTACTTTCGTTGCTACTTCATAACTGTAATGTTGCTACTGTTATGAATCGTCATGTAAATATCTGATATGCAGGATGGTCTTAGGCGACCCCTGTGAAAGGGTCGTTCGACCGCCAAAGGGGTCGCGACCCACAGGTTGAGAACCGCTTCCCTAAACCTTCTTATGTGCCACAGATTGTCTCTGAAAGAAAGAGAGCAGAAGCAGGAGTTCTTTGTAGAACAATTCACCCTTCCTCCTCCCAAACTGTGCTCATCGGTATGATTAAATGTAGCAGAGCTAGGTAAAATGGATACCACATTTGGAGCAAAGAGCTGTATTTTCCTTCAGACAATATTTTGGAAAAATCTGATGTCAGTTTGAACATTGGTATTAAAACACTCCATACAAATTCAGTCCAATGCAGCTGCAGAAATCTCACTGAAAAGCCAGACCTTTTGCACGGAGCGCACCAACCCGGATCGTAGCACGTGGTGGTAACTAGCCAATCAGTCTGTGCATTTGAGTCGAATTTCACAAGATAATTGTTTCGTTTCCAGGTCTGTCTTTAGCTCACCATTTGACCTTGGACTAATTGCTTAATCTCTCTTGGCTTCAGGTCTTCTATCTTGAAAGTGGCAATAATAATAACTTCCAACTACCTATCTCATCCGGGTATTGAGTGGATTAATGGGGTCATGTTTGTAAGGTCCTAGAAAATTCTCAAGAGGAAAAGTTCTACCACTTTTGCAATTCTGGCCAGGAATGTTGTAGAACCGAAGGAAAGACGGGCTGCACTTACTTCATAGGGTCGTTATTAGAGATGGATGCTCTTTGCTGCCTTGTAACCAAGGAATGGAAACCTTTGGAAGCAGACCTTTCCATGACTGGGAGGTCGCAGGCTCTCCTTTGCTGGTGCAATCATCTGGAACTTCTGTGGTGACCCATCCTCCTCCTCTCAGCAGCCCACGGAGCTCTGGCAAAGGCTGCATGATCTCATGGCCACAGAGAACGAAACATCACCCGGAATGCTCTGCTCCAGTCATACAGAGATGGACTTTTGGGGTAAAATAAACTCATGTTGAGTTCTGTCTCTGCCAATCCCTGGCTGGGTGACCCTGAGCACACCTCTCCACCGTCCTGTGCTTCAGGGCCTCGGGAGCACGACCTTCAGGTGAAATGCTTAGCATGTGTCCCGCACAGAGTCGGCTCTCGGGAAACATTACCTGTGTTAGCAGTAATTCACGTATTCTCCAGTACCGCGAGGAGTTACCATGGGTACTAGCCCTTAATCAACCCACTCCTAACGCATCAGACCTTGTGCCTCCCGGAACCTGGCTCTCTACAGCCGTCCCTTAAGAGTGGCCTAATTTTTCCAACACTGGAGATTTCGGGAGATGGCCAATCCAAAGGAAACCGCTCAGTGTCAGGGATTTATGCAAATTCTCGTGGCAGAGTTTTCTGTCCTTAGTGATCTGGCCCGTGTCCTGACTTCCCAGTGGCTCTGAAGAGCTGACCTTCGCTCAGAAGGAAGGACATGCCCAGTCTGGTGCTGAGCACTGCAAATGCGTTTTCTCATTTAGTGGCCGCAACAGCCCCGTGAGGCGGGGACTGTTAGGAACCCCTGTGCAGGGCGGTCAGGGAGCCAGGGTTTGGGGAGGTTAAGCTATCCAGGGCCATGTAGTTGTTCAACAGAGAAGCCAGATCTCAACCCTCGCTCTGACGTCAGAGTCCTGCTCTAACCCAGTGCTGCCCAACATAATGCGAACCACGTATGTCATTTTACATTTGCTAGGCACCATGCAGAGGTTCTCAACCTTCTGGCCCTTTAAATACAGTTCCTCATGTTGTGGTGACCCCCAACCATAAAATTGTTTTCGTTGCTACTTCATAACTGTAATGTTGCTACTGTTATGAATCGTAAAGTAAATATCTGATATGTAGGATGGTCTTAGGCGACCCTTGTGAACAGGTTGTTCAACCGCCAAAGGGGTCGCGACCCACAGGTTGAGAACCGCTGTATCTAGAGAGTAAAAAGAAGCAGGAGAAATTAATTTCAAGAACATATATTTTTCATCCAATATATCAAAAATATTATGATTTCAACATAATCAATATAGACATTGTTAATGAGCTATTTTAGAATCCTTCTCTCTTTTTTTGTCCTAAGGGTTTGACATTCAGTTTATAGTTTGTATTTCTGGCTACATTTCCAGTGCTCCACAGCCACGTGCGGCTCACACCCCCAGTACTGGACAGCGATGCTCTAACCATTGCACCAGCGCGCCGACTCTTTGAAGATTATGTCATGCAGCTTTACCCCTGTATTTACTGAAGAAGAAAGGAGCAGATTTCCCACTTTTAATGAAGGTAATAAAATGGGAGTTTTAGAAGCACTGCAGGGGTTTTGCATGTTAATTTTTACATTCTCAATTTACCAAACAATTAATTTAACCTTAAAGGATAGCTATTTCCTGAAATGTCCTGCTGTTTTAGCTTTTACTTTGTTATATAAATGTGTGTATTTATACAAGTTGATGCGAATACATAGCCATGGAATGGATGACTAAGTGAATGAACATATTCACTACCAGGGAAGAGGGAGATCTCTCAGGCAGGGAAGATGTGTTAGCATCATCAGGGCAAGAACTTCATCTAAGCTTTGCTCCCCTCTGCAGCCTTTCCTGTAGCACAGTGCCAGGCACAAGAGCTTGCAAGAAGTATTTTTTGTGGAATAATTCATGAACCCACATTGAAAATCTAGTTATTTAATATTATTTTCCTAATGGGCATAGTGAACCTAAGGCCTTTTTTTCCTCCCCCCATGAATATTTGGATTTTAAGATCCAAAGTCAACCCTAATGGATTTAATTTATTTAAATTATTTAATTGTGTTTCCAAATGAAACAGCATTGAGAGACCACAGCATTCAAGAGTCTACTTTTAAAAGGCAGTTGCTGACTTTCCCACTGATAGTCTCCAATCTGTGGAAGCCAGGTGTCCCATAGATGTAGGAGCAGGTCAAGGGCTGCATCATCCATCACCCAGCTTCGGAGTGCTTTGTCTCCAAGAGAAACCCCTCACATACTCTCTTCCTGGCTTGGACCTCACCAGCATATCCTCAAAGTGCTCCCCAAACCCCTGCTTGATTTGCCAATGGAATCTCCTCCCGCTCCACAGCATTCATACGAGTGTTCACTCCCCATGGTTTCTTTCTGGCCTGACTAGATGCTCTGTCTCACATTAACTGAGGATGACCTCAGATCACATCTCCTTTCATCTCTGGGGGCTGGTCCAAACCCAGCAGGGAACAGGTTATCTGCCATTTAACCCAATGCCCAACTTTGCCTCTTTTACTTAAATATTAATTTTTCTATAACAAGCAAATGCCGTATATTATCAAAACTCCTTGAATTGTAAGTGATAAAACCCAATGCAGACTGATTTCATGGAAGACTGGCAAGGATGGTTAATATGGGCCTCATCCAAGGGCTCCAACAAAGTCAGAAGACCAATGTATCATTTCCCCTCCATTGTGGGGGCTCTGCTTATTTTTGTTGCCTTCACTTTTAACACTGCTTATACAGTGTGGTCCTGCCCAACCCCTCACCCAGAAACTCTACATGTACAGCCAACCAGGTTAGTGTCCTCAAAGGAAAATTGGTTCCTCTATCCTACTGTAGCCAAAACAAAAAACTGATCTGTGTCACATGACTCTTCTCTGATTGGACAAGCCTGAGTCACGTGCTCTTACCTTGACTCATGGGATGAAGCCAGCCCTGCTAAATCACTTGGCCTGTTAGGCGAGTATAGGTGAAACCTCAAAGAATAATTAGGTGCTCCTACCAAAGGAAGGAGAAAACAATGCTGGACATGCAACAGCTCTAAGCTTTCAGATGAGGTACCCTGTCTCCAGAGCTAACACAGCCCTGTATCTTCTTTCTTTAATAACAGGCCTGCTTTTCCTCTATTGCTGTGACTCACACACGCTCATTGTGTAGCATTAATAAGCACCACGCTGCACATCATTATTGCACGTGCCTGGATGTCCTGCTTCATTGTGAGCCCTTGAGAGCAGGAGCCATGACTCATTCATTTCTGCATCTCCATATCTACATAATTCCCGGCACATAGTAGGTAATTGAGGAAACTTTAACATTAAAAAAGGAAGAAACAGATGAACCACCTGTGACTCAAACTCCTGTCTTGGGGGACACCATTCACACACATGTTCACCGTTTTACGGCCCAAGTGAAAACTCTCCATCACAAACAGTGATGTTTGGAAGCAAACTGAAGAATGTACCATGATGAGACTGCACAGCTAGGTTCAAAACAAAAAATAAGTAAAAAGATGCCAGGTGACCACTGCATCAGGCATATGGTACTATGCAAATGATTCTTCTGAGACAACCCTTCTCTCTTGCTGAACACTCCTGGGGCTTCTAGGGTGGCTAGCCAGCACAAGGAGAAATCTCTAATGTTGAACTTCATTCTGAAGCCCTTTAAGCCCTGTTGTAAACCCACTGAACTAAGAGGCCACAGGCCCAGTGACCTTGAGCCAGCAGCAGTAACATCCAGGATGGTGGACAAAAATGTTTCGGCGGCTTCCATCTCACCCATCCCTGTGGGGCTCTCTTGTGAAGCCTGTTCAGGTCTAGCACCCAGTAAGTGCTCAATAATTACCTGTTGACTAAAATGGAAAAGCCAATGTGATCTGGTATATCCAATACTAATTTTAGAAATGAATGGGTGTACCATAATGCTTCCTTAACGAGTGGTTGATGATCCATAATATATGATCCATGAATATTTGTTGAATGAGCAAACAATGAGATGAATGAATGAATGAATGAATGAATGAGTAGCCTATCAGTTAAGTTTACAGGTATTACTATTCATGTGCTTTTCCTCCATGTGTGTTCAACTGCTCTTTATTTCCTTTAGCTATAACTCAGTCCCAATAAACAGACTCTTCAAAATTTATGATTTGTTTCTGTTTTCTGTTGTTGAATCTTGAAATAGATGCTGTTATCATATGGCTTGAATCCCATTTTAAATAGCAAAGAGATATGTTCAAACATCCTTGAATTGAGCACGCAGAACGAGGAAGGGATGCCGCTTATGTGCCGACTAATCTCTGTTATGACACATCTGCGTGACTGAGAGGATCACGCTCCTGGGTTGAGAAGGAGAGGGCTGTCCACAAATGACACGTGAGTGGAGCCGTCGTGTTCCTGTATATACTCAGTAGATATATGTACCGGCTGGAATAGGTAAATTTAATCCTTTGCCATCATTCATTTCACTTTCCTGAATTCTGTGGTATTTCCAAGGAATGACTGCTTTTCTTCTGGGTTAAGTAGAAATCTTTGCTTAAGTCAAAACCACTTACTTTAAATACATTCAATGACATTGGGATCTTTTGCCCTGGGAGTGTTTCTCATGTTTTTCAAAGTCAATGAATTGTCACTGGACCTTAATGGACACTTACAGAACAGTGAATCAAGGATTTAACTGGGTGGAGGGGGAAAAAAAAGCCTTTATCCAAAATTCACTGATTTATTGAGACAGGTTTGGGAAATCATAACAGTGTCACTTTACTGAGCATTGATGATGATAGCAGCAAAGTATACAACATTACAAAAGAATTGGGATTGAATTCTGCTATTTATAATTATTTGTGGTCCCTTTTGAGTAGGCTGAGGCTATTTGCATAGAACAGTGATATCATATTAGAGTCACTCCAGTTAGAATTCAATACGAGGTGAAATTGTTATGACGTCAGAACATTCTTGAAAAGTTTAAAAATGTCATCAGCTTCCTAGATGTCTTGTGCATGGTTTGGTGTCAGGAAGACCAAGTAATCGACTAGATAGCTAAACTCTGGCCTTTTTATTTGTCTATTATGCATCTCTCTTCGTTAAAATGTTTCTCACTTATTGGTTTGATATTAAAAATTTGGTGTCTCATAGCTGAAATTGACCAGAGGGCTGTTCACATTCTTATTCAGTTTTGAGATGTCCCTTTTTCTCTTCGGGCAAGTCCATTGTGTGCTCATTCAAATGTGTTCTCTGGGTCGGCTTTCCAGGTCATCAAGGAGGACTGTTCTTACTTCCTATTTGAAAGGGGTAGATTTGATCTATTTTAGAATCTAGTTAGAATCCAATATGAGCTTTACCAAGCTGCTTCCTAATGACATCTTATTCTTCTGCCAGCTGGTTTCAAAGTATAAGCCCAAAATTTGGGGAAAATATTACAGTTTTCTATATTCTCTTTCTAGAAAAATGGAACTTAACTAAAGATTTTAAAAGCCTGCTCTTACATACCCAAAGGAGATGGCTGTGTAATGGGTTGCTTGGGAACAAAAGTAATTATTGAGAATACCTGATGCAGCTTTCTAAATCCTAGTACACAGATTTATGCACACAATATTGAAAATTGTAAACAATCGATAAAATAGGACAAAATAAAAATTCCAGCATTTTCTTCTATCCCTCAGATAAGAAAGCTTCTTTCATGTAAGTAAAGGGATGTGTGTTCCCCCAAAATGGTAAATTGATGTTCTAAATCTAGCACCTAGATCAGTGATGGTGAACCTTTTGAGCTCAGCATGTCAGCATTTTGAAAAACCCTAATTTAACTCTGGTGCCGTGTCACATATAGAAATTTTTTGATATTTTCAACCATAGTAAAACAAAGATTTATATTTTTGATAGTTATTTTATATATTTAAATGCCATTTAACAAAGAAAGATCAACCAAAAAAATGAGTCCGCGTGTCACCTCTGACACACATGTCATAGGTTCGCCATCACTGGCCTAGATGCCCGGTGGCCCACATAAAATATAGAACATACAAGACTGACCATTTTATGAGAAAAGGCCAGTGAAGGGAAAACAACTTTTCAGAAAAAAAACAACATGACAAGAGGGGAGAGTAATGGGATACTGTCTTTCTTCAGAGGAAAACTATTTCTCTTATCTGCCTCTGTCCACTTAAGGTAAGCCTTGTGTGGGAGAGGCAGGGGGGAAATGTGGACACATTCTGGGAGCCAGGGAAACACCTTTTTAAAAAGTTTTGTCTTTATTTATAGGTAAATAAAGTATGATAGTTAAGTTATTTGGAGTCAAAGTGCCAAAGTTCAAACCCCTGCTTAGTCATTATCTGGCTATGGGCATGATCATTCATTCATTCATTCATTCATTCATTCATTCGTTTATGCTGAGCATTTTCTCTGTGCCAGTCATTGGAGGTGATAGCTTTGAACAAGAAAGGTGAAACCCCTGCCCTGGAGCTTATGTTTTAGGAGAGGAAAAAGAAAATAAACAAATCTATAGTAATAAAAGCATAATATGCTAATTAGACCAGGCAGCCGAATGACCTTCCAGATGTCCTTCCAGTCAACCTTCTGGACGGAGCTGGGGCTGCAAGGGAAGCCTGGGTCCCAGGTGCCTGCCAGAGGCCAGAAGGAAGCCCAGGATCCGGGTGCCAGAAGGAAGCCAGTGCCAACGCGGGGGGAATAAAGGCCTACTCTTACACGAATTTTGTGCATTGGGCCTCTAGTAAATAAATACACATGCATGCAAATAAGATAATTTTAGATTGGGATGAAAGAAGAAAATCAAACAGAGTCATTGGCAGGGAGAGTGGGGGCTGCATTAAGTTGATACGTACATTGAGATGCTGACCCGATGGAGTGAGCACGCCGCAGAGGCAGAGGATGCGTTCTGAGGAGCCTTGCAGGCAGGTTGGCTTGTTTGGGCTTTATCTGGTACACTGGGGAGTCCTTGAAGGACGTTAAGCAGAGGAATGATGTGATCTGAGCTGCACGGGGGAGAGAGACCCCTGACCTCATCAGGGCTAACACTGGAGCACCAGACCAAGCCCTTTTCAGAGAGCAGGGAATGCAAAGGACACTGCCATACAAGGTCAGAATCCAGGTGGGTGGCTCAGTATGGATGCTGTGGTTCCTGACGGTGGTGCTGGAATGAGGGCAGGGAAGTCATAGCTTCATGGTAAGGCAGTTAGTGAAGTCAGGACAAATCTTTGACAGCCCCATGGAACTGGACTTGAATCAGGCCTTCCTGGTGGGGCCGATCTGGTGGGCATTGTGCTTGGTGCTTCCTGGAGTAAATTGGAGCTTTCAAAAAAGACTTTTTCCTCTTAACATCAATCTTGTGTAGGAGAGGCCAAGGGGAAAGTGTGGGCGCATTTGGGAGCCAGGGAAACACCTTTTACAAAATAGTTTTGTCTTCATTCATCTGTATATATAAAAGCCTAAGAGACTGTTCGACTGGTAGCTATGATGCATACTGACCACCAGGGGGCAGTGCTCAACGTGCAGGCATGGAAACATGGAACAGACTGATGAATCTCAGAGGGAAGGGGGGAGAGGGGAGGGCAGGAAGAGATTAACCAAAGATCTTATATGCATACTGCACCTGGCCGGTTTCGGCCTGATCCCCGCAGGCCAGGCCGAGGGACCCCACTCGTGCACAAATCTGTGCACCAGGCATCTAGTAAGTAGGTAAAGGTAACAGTAGGAGCCTCTGTTACTTAGAGTCAGAGTACCAGGGTTCTAACTCTTGGGTTTGAGCACAGAAACCTTGGGCTTATAGAAACTGCGATCTCTTTGAACCTTTCCTTTTCCCCACATTGTGTGGCTAATAATAGGATTTACCCTATGAAGGAGCAGGCATGAACCACAGCAATGACATCAATGACACGAAGAGTTCACACAGTGGCTGGCCTCCAGCACACAGTGAGAGCTCAGTAAATGTTCCCAGCCATTCTTATTCGGAAGTAATACTCATTATTATCTCGGCACTGATTGGCCTCATCCTTACCGAATTCTTTCATGCAGACATGGCAGATAATCTTATAACAGCCTCCCACGTTTCCCTCCATTTTCCTGGGGCCCCTGCTTCCTCCCTCCTCAGGCAACTCCTTTGTCTCAGGATTTCGCCCAGGACCCAGGGACAAACATGCCTAGTGTTGACATAATCACAGCAGCTGCTGCCATGAGCAGAGGCTGGACCAGGGCCTTCTGAACGTTACCTCAATTGTTAGACCCCTAAATACTCCACCTCACAGGTGGGGAAATCAAGGCTTAGACGGGGACGTGACCCTGCTAGGGTCACTCAGTCAGTATGAGGCTGAGCTGGGGTTCAGACTCAGTTCTGTTTGACTTTGAAATTACTTAAAACTAAAAAAAATCCCAGTGTCCATGCAGGCCCTTCCCTTTTCCCCCTCCCCCCCAAAAAGCACTTGACTATAAAAATAGAGAGGGCTCTGAGTTAGGAGGTCGCCGTGATTAGGCCCAGTGCCAGGAGAGTTTGAGATTTTCAAGGAGCCTCCTTGAGTCAGTGTCCAAAAATGTCCCGTAACCGCAAGGGAGCCTCTGTACCTCCCAGGCCAGTGGCCGGTGAGAACACAGTGTGACCATGTTACTTTGACTGTGGCCATGCGGTGGCCAGGAAGCCCCGGCCCCCTTCCGGCCTCTTTGTCCCATTTAGTGCTCCATCTGGGGGCCCCTCCCAGGCAGCCCGGCTGGTCTTGACTCTGAGGTGAAGGAGTAAACATTTTGGGACTCTTTATTAGTTTATTTCAGAAGATGGAGCCTGTTTGTCCCTGGGGCCCATCCCTCTTTTATGGCCTCCAGCCCTTCTTGACAAATTCTAGTGACTGGAGAGAAAACCCGCTTTCTACAGCGGATCATTAAAACGCCGCCATAAAACCCAGGGCCGTAAAATATTATTTGCCTGGCATCAAAGGGGGGGTAGATTTTCCCAGAATGTCAACCCCGGCTCTGCTTTCTCCCACTGGGAACGGCGGCACAGGGATGAGATGGTTCATAAATTCCTTATCTTGCACTCTGTTTTGTGAAATAACCCTGTTGGGAGAGCAGCCAAAAATATTGATTTATTTGTTCCACAGACTCAAAAGCATTTTTAATGAGGGGAGCATGGCGATGCCTTGCCAGTGTGTCTGCAGATGACTCAATCTGCGGACATACACCCAAATACACACAAGGTGCGTATGGGGAGAGGTGGGGATCCACGAGCTGGAGATCTGTGGGAGAGAACCTTTGGAGATGGAGGTGGAGATGGAGAGGAATGGATCCCCCTCCTTCGCACTGTTCGTTGCCCAGCCAAATCAGTTGAGGCCCATCTTGGAAGGAGCTTTGTAACCGAGCCTGGCTTTCTAGAGTAGCCCTCCCCACTGACTGAAGGGTCAACGTGGGTTTCCTGTTGGTTCCCCTGGACATTTTTCTCTGGGAATAACCTTCTCATCCAGGCATGCATTCATTTGGTCATTCAACCAATATTATTGAGCAACTACTGAGTGCCAGGCATGGGGGCTACAGCCATGAAAACACGGCCACAGAACTTATTCCACTCTCACGGTGCCATCTCAGCACACCCGTTATTCATATCATCAGATAAAACTCACAATCCTCCACCTGAAGTCCTCAGGGTCAGTCGATAGGTTTGTCAGGAGTTTGGGGATTTTTTTGGAAAGATAAAATAGGGCATATGATTACTTCGATTGCAGACAGCCCCCGTGAGGTCTGGGGAAGGACCCAGTAATCCAACACTGCTCACATTTCTTCTGTGAACAGTATGAACATTCACGCCAACTCGGATAAATTAAGACTATAAATGGCCTTGTCATGTGAGGTCTAGTTTTGCCACCAAAGGAGTGGCAAAAAAAAGCAGCTTTCTGTAGAAGAGCAGGTATTAGTCCCTGCTGAGTGCCTGACCCACCCTAAGTGCCTCATGATCATTACCATTTATCCCCCCATATCCCTGATTTTTAAGGTCTTGCTTTGCATTTTCACTGCATCCCTACCAGGTAGGTCATTGCATTTCTGTTTTTCTTTGTTGTGTGACAGGTCATTAGCTTTCTCGGTTTTTGTTTGTTGTTTTGTTATTGTTGTTGTATGTGTTTAAGAGGATTCTGAGGCACCTAGAGGCTGAATGGCTTGTCCAAGCTTTCCCAGCTAGGAAGTAAGGGAGAGGGGAATGGAACTACAGATGCAGGAAATAAAACTGTTGGGGTTGTGTCTACACAAACAAGCAAAGGCAATTGGAAAGAAACAGAAAATTATCGAGATAATTCAGAATATAGCAATTAATAAAGGTCTGTGGTTTGGTAGCCAGTGTTTCTGGGCTGATTGCATGAATGGAGCAAATTCTTACATTAAGGGTCCTTTCCTTCTTGGGAATAGGATCATCTGAGCATACTGCCTCCAGGCACTCAGGCTTCACACCCTCTGGGAGCTGTGTTCTTAACCAATTCATTTCCTGCCGCCTCTCAGTGCCTCTGCCCATGAACTGGGTCCAAGGAGTGGATTCTAGGAGCATCCTCTGGGGTGCCAGCCAGGAGAACCCCAGGTGGCAGTGGCTGGGCAAAACAGAGTGGGGAGAGGGACTGGGGGAGGATGGATTTGCCAGGCACAGACACCTCTTGGTTAGATCCTCGTCTCCCTTGGGCAGATCTCAGGATAGACTGGAAAACTGGAAAATGCCCACCTGACGGTTAAGCGGTGAAGGCCTGGAGAGAATGAGGGGAAAGTGGACTCAGGAGGTGGAGAGATGTCCCCAGGGGATCTTTGATAACCTTGGGTCCCCTCTTCCCTGGAGAAAGAAAGCCAGCCCCTGGGAGCAAGGGCATCCCTTGCAGTTCGTGGAAAGCCCACACTTGACATATTGATGTGCCCAGCAAGGGGGGCCAGGGCTGTGGAGGGGTCCAGTCCGCGGAGACAAGTAAGGAGCAGGAAGGGCCTGCCAGGGGTGTTGCCGGGTCACCAGAATCTCTCCCTGCTCAGGCTGGGGTGATCAGCCAGGGGTGGGACTAGGGCAGGAAAGTAGAAAAACAAAACAGCCACCACCCCAAGTACCCCTGGCTATGGATTTTGCCCCTAGGTCAAGTGCATGCCACGTGGATGACTGAAATTGAGGTAGGGGTGTGTGTGTGTGTGTGTGTGTGTGTGTGTGTGTGTGTGTGTGTGACTTCCACTAGGAATGTCTAGAGAATGGGGAGGATTGAGAACAAGAAGTGCGCTCCAGTGTGAGGTATTGTTTGGAGGCCTGAAGGTGGGGGTCACTCATCCACCAACCCTGCCCCGCCTGAGCCCAGGTGCCTGGAAGGATTCACAAGTCCCACTGCCGGGGACCCAGTTTTACTGAACTTTGCAGGCTCCTTTCTCACCTTAGGGCACTGACCGGGCTCCACCTGGCAAGACCAGGCATCACATCCGGACGCGCCAGCGTCCTAGTTAGATGCTCAATCTCGCTCCCAAGCACCCAAATCTATTGCACTGGGGGAGTTGCAGGATGCGTGTGCCTACCCGATTTTCCAGCCCCCACTCCAGTCTCAGGGACCCCACCCTCAAGGGCAAGAATGCAGAGGAAATCCTCCGAGAGGCTCAGCGCCGGGGCAGCAGCCCGCGTGGAAGCGGCCTGGGACCGGCAAGCCAAAGAGTCCAGCCCGGGAAGTCGGGGCTCAGCCTCCTGCAGGTCCTTGCTTTGGGAAGGAGCGAAGAGAGCGGCTGCAGGCAGACAGTGGCTGCGGAGCGGACCTCTCTCTTCCAGCAGATGCCTGGGGGATGGGGAGCCCGGGGAAGGGGGCTCGAGCAGGGATTGTATCCCGCCCCCTGCACCCCAGCCCGTGGTACGGCTTTAAAATCCTGCGGAGTTTGTCATAGGCCGGTCTCACCACGCATGCGCATACGCAAAGTTGAGTTTTTTCTCCCCCCCGCTTTCCCTCTCTCTTTTCAGCAGCCTTTGGTTCTGCAACTTAAAAAAAAAAATTTTTTTTTTTTCTTCTCCGAGAACACCAGGGGAAAGGAGTCCGGAGAGGGAGGGAGAGAGTGCGGCAGTTGGCCAGAAGGGCCGGGGGTGGGTGGGGGGGACGCGGTCGCGGCGGTCGGTCAGCCTGCCTGCGGGGCTCCGGATCGCGGGGAAGGCTGCTGCGCGCCCCACGACGCCGCCTCCGCCGGCCAGAGTCCGGTTCCGCGCGGCCGCCGCCGAGCGAGCTCCTCCCGCCGCCGCCGCCGGGCCCTCGACCGCCCGCCGCCCTGCCCGCCCGCTCTCCCGCCCCTCGGGCCCGGGCGCCAAACGAGGAGGTGGGCAGCCCCGCCGGCCATGGACCTCGGGAGCTGAACAGCCGCCGCGGAGCCCCTCGCCCCTCCCCAGCCCCACGCCCTCGGTGCCCTCGCTTCGCGTCGCCCTTCGCCCTGGAAAGGCGGGGGAACGAGGGGGATTAACCCGAAGAGAGAAAGAAGGGGGTGGGGAGGGGAGAGCCCGTGTCTCCCCTGGGGCGATCGCCCCCGAAACCACCGCACGGCAGAACGTCCGGGGACGACTACCCAGTTGGCGCTCCCTTTTTGCCAAACCCTAAAATGAAAGGACAAAAGTTGGCGCTGACTCTTACAGCTCGGATGGCGACTTGTGCGTTTTCAGCGGCATCTCCCGGAGAAAAAACCGTGCGCGCCTGATTGTTCTGGGGCCCCAAAGCTGCAGTGTGTGTGTGTGTGTCTGTGTGTGTGTGTGTGTGTGTGTGTTTGAGTGTGTGTCTGTGTGTACACAGACGTCCGCACACTCGCGGCCCCAGGATCAGCGCCTGGAAGCAGACTTTTCGGCCACAGACTTGGAGAGGAGGAGCTGGAGATCGGGAGGGCGTGAGCCGCCAGGAGTTTGCAGAATCCGTGGTGTGAATGAACTGGGGGCACCTGGGCGCACGGATCACCCCCCCCCCTTTCGCCTCAGGCCATAGTTGAGTAGTGGGGCATTTTTTTTCACCCTCTTGTGAAGAATTTTTTTTATTATTTGTTGTAAAGTCTTTTGCACAATCACGCCCACATTTGGGGTTGGAAAGCCCTAATTACCGCCGTCGCTGATGGACGTTGGAGAGGGAGCGCCTCGCCGCGGAACAGTCGCCTGCGCGCCCTCGCCGGACCCGCGGCTCCCTTGTTGCGCCCCGGCCCGGCTCAGTCTCTGCTGCGGGTCGCGGGGCTTCCGCGCCCCCTCGGATCCCGGGCGCATCCCAGCGCTGCTCAGACTCGGGCCCCCAGACCCGGGCTCCAGGAACCGCTTCGGCTCCGATTCCCTGCGCCTGCGGGACGCGCCCAGTGGGAGCCCGCAGCTCTGCGTCGGATCGTCCCCCCAGGCTTAACCGGCCGCTCCGCTTGGATTCCTCTGCTGCCCTCGCTCTGGTGGCGACTTCCTCTTCGGGCCCCCTCCCCCTCGCCATGAAGGTAGGTGTTCTTTGCTCCTCCGACGCTTGCCACTTTTTTTTTTTACCTTTACTTTTTTTTCTTATGGAAGTTAACTGAATCCCCCTCCTCCCCAACCCCCACTATCCCGTCCTATTCCTCCATTTCTCCTTTCGCCTCGAGAGAATGGAACTCCCGCGGGGCTGGCAGGGACCCCTACCCTTCGCCCCCTACCCCCTGCGCACTGCCTCTGTCTCCCTGAGACCTCTTCTTGTCTCACCAAACGTTCTGTAAGCCTTTTCGACTTTGGAGAAAGGGTTACTAAGAGCCAAGGCAGGAAAACACTGCGGTTCCCAGACGACTTGACTTCCCTTTGGCCCTGAGAAACTCGAGTGTACTTACTATGTATATTTCAGTAACAGGATAATGATTCAATTCAACAAATATTTACCAAGTGCCCACTGCGCGGGCACCGAGGAGGTGTGTGGCCAGGGCTTGGAAAGGGGAAGTGGCCTCCTTGGTTGGGAGACTGGGCAGCTGGACTAGGGGCCAGCTGCTCCAGAGAAGCGCACCCCTCGCCCTCTGTAGCCAGAGAGCTGGCCAGGTTGCAGGCTCGTCCTGGCCAGGGAACCCTAGTGCTGCAGGCCCTGTACCTTTAAGAGTGCCTGGCGGGGGGCCAGTGCGCACCCCGGCTTGGGGAGCAGGGTCGCGTTATTAGCATTATTAGCCGCCACTTGGTGAGCTGGGCACTTGGCCGCGGTGCTGGGGGCGGGGAGTCCTGGCGGTGGCGGCTCTAATCCCGTCCGCAGGGAAATCGCGCCCAGGCCCCCTGCGCGGAATCCGCCTTGTCCTTTGGAAACATTTGGGCCTCTGGGTTGGGAGAGCAGGCGGGGGGCAGTTTGTGAACTCTTGTTTGTTTTAATTGTCAGTTGTATGTTAAAGCCGAGTCACACACCCCGAGGGTCACCGAGAGTTCACTTTTAGGAAAAGCTAACATTTCTTCCTGCAATATAACTTGCTATTTTTCAAATAACTTTTCCTCTCTCTGTCCCCCAAGCTTCTATCCTTCCATTTTTTGTTGATCTCTCCCATTTTCAGTTTTCCAGAAAATAAGGTTGAAATTGGAATGAGGATGTTTCCTAAAAGCAAGCAAATTCTCCCTCCCCCAAAAAAGGTTTTAAAACCCCGCAAACCGGGAGACCCCCGCGGCCTTGTTTTACTTTCTAAACCCAGTCCGGCATGGGGCCCCTTCTCCTCTCTTTCTTTAAATGGACAACTCGCTGTTTGGAAGTCGCTTGTAGCCAGCGGTGCGATCACACCTCCTCAGCCCCTTGCCGGCCGCCAACGCTCTCTGTGGCTCAGCCAGATGCGGAGATTTAGTTTCTAACAGCCTCTGCCAGGGGAGTTCCGAGAGGGTAATGCTGAGAGCGCGCAGACGATGGAGAGGCAGCGGAATTGTGTGTCCTGCGTGAGTGGGTTTGTGTCCTGTGTGTGTGGAAGAAGTAAAAGGTCAGTTGTTCCTGGGTATACTAGCCTTAGTCCCGCACCGCCCCACAAAGGAGAACCCTCCCTCCCCTCCGGAAGGCCGACCCAAGACTCTCTGGCCATTTCCCTCCCCTCATTGGGGCGCTCCAGGGCACAAGGGGTTAGCACCGTGCGCCGGGAGCTCAGCTTTTCCTGCAGTCTTTTCTTCCCTGCCGTGCGGTGCCGGCTGCCCCCTGTTGGCCGCCTTGAGGTAGGACACCTCAGATTCAGTTCGGTGGGGCCAGTGGGTTCGCCTCTAGCTCCCACCTCCGGCTGCGCACATTCTATCCCACTCTCTCCGGGGAGGGCCGCTCAGAGGCCCCCAGAGGACCCGTTGCGCTGCGCCGCGCCGCCACCGCAATGCGGAAGAGGCCAAGGGCACGACCCAGCAGACGGGGCTCCGGTGGCGAGTGGAGCAAGAGCTGGTACCTCTTCTCCAAGGCGTTGGAACAAGAGCGTTGCCCTCTAGGAGGCCTTGGGTCTGGTCTTGGCGCTCTCACCAATTTTCTCTGTAATCGAGGACAAGTGTTGCTTGTCTATTAAAAAGTGCAGTTGAAACTGCCTCTGAAGAGAGATTGCTGGGGGCTGAACTGATGCTTAATTTTCTTTCTCCTTCCACCGGACTCTGCTCTTCCTCTGGATAACGTTGAGAGCCTGTGCTGAGAGTTAGACATTTCATGTGAGAAGGTAGGAGTGGTGTGTGTGTGTGAGGGGGTTGAGGTCTGGAGAGCTTGTCCCAGGGGTGGACGACTGAAGGCCGGGAGCAGACAGAACTAGACTTGGCTACTATACCTCCCTTAGAGACAGACCCCTTGCTACTGGACCTGCTGTTGGTTTTGAGTCAGGGCGATCACAGGCTGCTCACGTTCCTTGCAATGATTTGGGCTCTGAAAGCTCCCTACACCCTCTCTCTCCCCACCCCATCCCGCCACAGCGCTGTGGATACATCCCGGGAACACTGGGCGGCCGCAGCCCCCACCCCACCCCCAGGCTAGAGGCCTGGGGAGCGCTGGCTCCTTGTTTGCTCCCCCAAAGAGGACCTCCTATCAGCCTTGACCAGCTCATCCTCCCCTCCCCTCCCACTTCTCTAGGCGTTCCTGAAGCAGGACAGCCCAACACAACAATCGAGTTTTTCTCCCGCAGTTTTCTCCATCTTTCTCCTTGCTTCGGGGAGAGATCACAGTGGGGAAAACACGTTTTATTTCCCACCAAGAACTGTGATTCTTGGAGTTTCCTACCCCTTTCGACACCGGGAGTCCAGGTCAAACTCACTTCCTCCAAGTTGGTCTCCCTCATCATTTCCACTTCCAGAGACTTTTCTTTTTTTGGGGGGGGGGTGAGGAGGGGACTGGGACGCAAAGAACCTGGTGGAAGGGGATGCCCAAACTGAGTGAGGCAGCGCCGGTGGCCCAGCGTCGGGGATATTCGCCCTGCCTTTGTGGAACTTTCTTTTTAGGGGCGGCGGGCGGAGGACTCTCGGAGGTTTGCGAGTGCGTCGCAGTGCTTTCCGAGGCACGGGAACCGTTTCCAAACAGCTTGCTGGTTTCCTCTCTCTTACCTCCTAACACTCCACGCCCGCAACCCAGTTGAAAAGAAGGGTTAGGAACACCTTTCATCTAATGCAAAAGCTTAGACAGAAAAAGCAGCCGCTACAATTCGCTGCTCTGGCTGGAAACAAGGGCGCGCTGACGTTCTCACCCCCAACCTCCCCCCTCCCCTGCGCTAGAAACTCTCAAATGCACCCTCCTTCCCACCCCACACAGGGAACAGGTTCCGAGGTCCTCACAAAGTCAGCTTTCCCGGGCCCTGAACGCTTTTGAAAACCTTTAGTCCCTTCTTGGTAAACTTAGCTTCTGCCTAGAAGTTTTGATTTGCCCTCGCTCGGTGTACCAGTCTCCGGAGAGGTCTCCTTTCGTACTGTCTTTTCGGATCAGATCTCTTCGTAAACAAGGCAGGGGTGTTTGCCCAACAGAGTCCATGTATTTCTTAGTGAGTTCGCTGTAGGTTCCTTAAGTGTTTCAAACTCGTGGGGCCTTTTCTGGGCTGCTCGGGGTTTGGATGGGGAAGAGGGCCAAGGTGTTTCCGGGCAAGCGCGCGGGGTTAAGTGGCGACGCGACTCGCCCGGCTCTCCTGCGGATCCCCTTGGGGATACCTTTGGCTGACCCCCAGGCTGGAGCTGGGGAGACCCGGCTGGCAGACACCCAGTGACCCACTACCAGTTGGCCCCAGCTCTGGGACCAGGTGGACTTTTCTTGGGGTCGTCGGCCGAGAGTGGGTTCGGTTTGTGTGGCTTCCCCTCTAACAAAGAGATCCCCTGTAATCCGCCGAATCTGTTATCAATTTCTCCGCCGCCCGCGCCCCGCCCCGCGCGCCCCGCCCGTCGGGAAGCTCGGAAGGTGCGCGTGGCCAGCAGCGACCAGCGCCGCCGTCTGGGAAGCACATCGGAGCCGGTGTATCGGTGCACGCGTGTGAGTGTGAGTGTGTGCGAGTGCGTGAGTGTGATCGTGCAGGAGTGTACGCGCGCGCGGCCTCGGCCGCCTATGGGGAGAGTCGGCTTTGCAGCAGGGGCCGCGCGCGAAGGCAGACCTCGCAGCCCACCCCCCTCCCCTGGAGGAAACTTGACACTTCGGGCGGCGGGCGGGGGTGGGGAGGGAGCCGAAGGCTTCTCTCCGCGGCTGGGGAAACCCCAGGTTTCTATTCTCTGGGATGCGCCCCCAGCTCCAAGGCGTTTGGAGGACTAGTGTGCCGCGGGCGCTGGAGCCCTGGTTAGCGGGCACCGGGGACACATAAGCATTTCCTCTCGAAGAAGCCCCGAGGTGTCCCGGCCGGAGGGGCGGCTGGCCAGGAAAAGCCGTGGCAAGCTTCTGAGCCCCTTCGTGTTTCCTAAGCTGCCTAGGTCCCCTCAGTCCCTTCTGTCGCCTGGGAGAGGCTCACCCGTCCTTTCCTGAGGAAGGGGGTCCCTGGGGAGCTGCGGGAGGCGCAGCGCGTCGGGGTTAAACTGGTCAGAGATGTAAAAGGGGATTTTGGAAACCTGCTCCTCCCTCCCGCAGCCGCCACCGCTTTGCTCCGCTGCCGCCTGCAGGTGGAGAAGTCACCCGTGGGGAGGAAGGGCCGCGGGAGCTTCCGAGGCCGCCCCTGCCCCGACATTCTTGACGACTGGAACTTTCGCCGCCAGGCCCTCTGCGCCCTGGAACCCGGGGTCTCCGCCGCGGCGCCCGAGCCTGCGCATCTCTGGCCCCGTCGGGGGGCTCGCTGGAACCAGCTCCGGCCTCAGTCTGCACCCTCACCGTTCAGAACTGACCCAACCGAGTCTTAATTGGGCTGGAGGGGGGGCGGGGGGCGGGGGCGGTGTTCCAAGGCCAGGCTCAAGGTGCCTCGATGGCGAAGCGGCGGACAACTCCGACCAGGACCAAAGGAAACTGGAGTCCCCCTTGGCTTCCTTTTCCCCGGCTCCTAGGCAGCTGCCAGGAGTGGGGACGGGAGGGTCGGGCGAGAGAGTGAAAAAGAATTTGGAGGAGGATGGTGGGGAGAGCAGGGCAGGGGTCCCGTCCGAGTACGACGGGACCCAGATCCCTCCTTTCCTCTGGGTGCCATCCTTTCGCTAGAGCACGCCGAGTCCGAGGGAGCGCCCTGTTTTCTGGATTCCTTAATCGGGAGAGCAGATCTCTGTCCCTCTCTCCATTGATTCCTGCGCCCCCCAGCTCCTTTCTCCAGCTCCAATCTGGCTGAGGAGCGTCCTAAGGAAAACGAGGCTGCCCTCCCCCCTCTGGAAGTGGCTTCGCCCAAAGCGGCCCGTAAACTGATTATGAAACATACGATGTTAATTCAGAGCCGCATTTCCCAGCTGGGCACTTTCTCGCGCGCCGCTCCCCCGGGCCTCGCCCCCCACCCCCTGCCCTTCCCTCCCGCGTCCTGCCCCCACCCCCACCCCCGCGCCGGCCACCCCGCCTCCTCCGCAGCCGCCGGGCGCGCTCCACTCTCCTCCGCGCTCCTCTCGCCCTTGGAATGAATTCCGGCTCCACTTGTCGCTCGGCCCAGGTCGGGGAGAGGACGAGGGTGGCGGCGGGGGTCCCGAGTGAATTCCCACGGAGGGACCTAGCACTGTGCGAACTAGAGGGGAGCGAGGGGGTGCGGGACACACGCGAGCAGGAAGGAGGCAGCGCCTGGCACCCGGGCTTTGACTCCACAGCCTTGAGACATGTTTGTAATCGCTGGCGTGCCCCGCGCGCAGGATCCCAGAGAAATCAGATTTCCTGGTGAGGTTGCGTGGGTGGATTAATTTGGAAAAAGAAACTGCCTATATCTTCTCATCAGACAACTCACGGAGGAGAAGCGCAGTCCATCGACAGTAGACCTGAGAGACCCGGATGCTTCCGTTGTTTAAACTTGTGTGCTGGGAGATTATCTGAGAGGCAATAAACATCTGCTCCTTTCTTCCCTCTCCAGAAGTCCACTGGAATATTAAGCCCAGGAGTTGCTTTGGGGACGGCTGGGAGTGCCATGACTTCCAAGTTCTTCCTAATGGCTTTGGCCATATTTTTCTCCTTCGCCCAGGTTGTAATAGAAGCCAATTCTTGGTGGTAAGTTCATTCTATGTGCATATATATATTTTTTTAAAGATACATTTGTAGGATGCTGCGATATTTAAAACTAAATCACGAGTTTGGGTGCATTTATCTAATACACATATAATACATTTTTTTTATTTGCATGTATTTTTAAATAAGAACTTTCTTTTCAGTTGCTAATATTGGTAAGCTTATCTTGAGCTCCCTTGGGAATCAGAGCTTATAAAGCTAGGCCTTTTTCTGTGAGGCCCTTGTTCAGATGTATGCTCGTAGCCCATCATATCATAGAAGGGAACCAAAAGTCACCTCTCTAATCACCGAAAGCCTATCTATAAATTTTACGTTTTGCCACCTCTAGGTAGTAAAAGTGAGTTCCAACTTTTATTTTTCTGTCACTTGAGGTTATTAACCTTCAGGGTCTACTGTAGGGGGAGTTCTAGGAAGACAGCTGAATGAACTTCAAGTCGAGAAGTATTTGGGCTCAAAATTCGGTCAAGAAAAGGTGAACTTGACGTAGTCCAATGGCCCTACTGAGAGGGTTTCTTTCTGGCAGGGCCCTGGAAGACAGGCTGCAGTATATCCAGAGGATTATTTTTGACGGCCTTCTGGATATTTTTCCCTGTGAATGAGCAGTGTTTTTCTGACTGTCAAACATGACTGCTGTTCACTGGATACCCTGTCTTGGGTCCTTCACAATCATATATAAGGAGCCCTTTTAAGCTGTCCAGAGCATGGTGAAGTTTCTCCCGTCTACATACTTGTCCCACTGTTCTTCCATCAGTCAAAAGGAGCTGCTATCTGCCACCCGTGTCTAATTGTGTCTACTTTCCTCGGCATTCATACATTTTTTCAAGGCAGATCGGTCCAATTTGTGGGGCAAAGTGAGTCACTTTCTCTAAAGTCAGAGATTTGTCCCGAAATCGCTGTGTACCTCTTTTCTGAGTGGGTTCCGGAAATACTGGTTCAGGTCTATGGCAGGGGTAGGGGCAAGGAAGGGAGTTAAAAACTCTGAGGGGCCAGATGGCGGGATGGGGACTACACAATACCTCCGTTTTCTGAGCGGAGCTGAAACAGAGGAGTTTTATGAAGCCCTTCTCATACTCTGTCATGAGGACAAGCAGGAGAGAAAAGCATCTGTGTGCTTAGAACTATGTCTTGCTGACATGCTTTCTGGGGGCCCACCTCAAGAGTTCACGTAAATCTTAAAGGCACATCTCCCCCCCCCCCCACCCCTTTCCAGGTCGCTAGGTATGAATAACCCTGTTCAGATGTCAGAAGTATATATCATAGGAGCACAGCCTCTCTGCAGCCAGCTGGCAGGACTCTCTCAAGGACAGAAGAAACTCTGCCACTTGTACCAGGACCACATGCAGTACATTGGTGAAGGCGCGAAGACGGGCATCAAAGAATGCCAGTATCAGTTCCGGCATCGGCGATGGAACTGCAGCACTGTGGATAACACCTCCGTGTTTGGCAGGGTTATGCAGATAGGTAGGAGACCACTTAACTTATTTTTAAATTATATATATATATATATATATAACTTTTCTCCTAGAAAAAGTCCTTAGTGGTTACTGACCAGCCTGATCCCCAGGGAATCTTCCCGCACAATAGTGGCTTGGGGATTTGTGTCCTTATTGCTACCTGTGTTAATTCCTGTTCCCACACTCCTTATTTTACCTTCTGGACTTACTTCACCCAATCAGGAGGGGAGCATCTAAGACGCCATTATTTTTTCTGAATGTGTAATTTTTTTTAAAGAAACATTTTGGTTACAATAGAAGCAGCACACTTATTTTGGTTTCTCAAAAGTAGAGGAGGAAAGCTGAGTCAGTGATACTCTTTTAAGCTCCAAAACTCTTTTAACTGTTAACGGTTTTCTAACTTAAGCCACAATTCAAATGGCCCAAGCAGCAAACTAAATATTGTCGTCTTTCAGAATGCTGGGTGTGTTGGAAATGAATCAGGTTCTAATTTTCCTAATATAGATAGTCCCTGAGGCTATAGAGATCTATATGTTAAAAGCTTTCTTTTTAGTTCCTGAAAGAATTTTAATTCGAAATGGTCCAATTTACATTTGCGATTTTGGCAATTGATATAAAAGCACATCCTTCATTCAGACCTCAACCTAGCAACTTAAAAGAAAAAGTTTAATTGTATCACTCACAATCCAATGCTTTCTTTTAAACACGTTGTTGAACTTGTTGTTCCATTCAGGGAGGAGATGGCATTAAAACTGGACAAAAGGCAAAGAATTTGACACATCAGTTTACCTCTGGTTTGGTTTAATAGCACAGGGCAGTATCTGACAGACTAGGTCCTGTGTGCGTTTTCTAGTGTGACTATTTTAGGTCTCTTTTCTTTTATGCAAAACAAGCCCTTATAATTAATATGACTGCAATAACTCCTAAAATAAGAAGCAATTTATCAAAGCAATTAACTGTTTATACTGACTGAAGATAAAAAGTTGGCTTAATATCCATCACGGATGGATAAAATGCTTTTTAAAAAAAAACCCTGAAAAGTGCATTCATTGAGAACAAAAAAGAGTTGTCAGTGGATGTTTGAGCCAAGCAGCTTCATAAACTAAAATAATACAGGTCTGGAAGCCAGTCCTCTAACTGAATGGGAAAACGGTCTGAAGCCCGGCCTGCAAAGTTTCTTAGGGCTTTGTCCTTCCTGTTAATGATTAAAATGTGCTAATGTATATGCTGGATCAGGAGCCGGGAGTTCAGCCTCAGGAACACAGTAGTTTTCCTTGAATATAGGCTGCCTTATGTAGGTAACAGGGGGTGGGGTGGAGATTCAACTCCCCTGCATTTTGATATTGTGAGTGAACTAAACACTTCTATTTAAAGTTCTTTCAGAATGGCATGTTGTCAGCCTTCCCCCCTGACCTTTGCTTACAGAGTGCCCCTAAACTGCCTTCCTCTCAAACTGTGGGGCCACTTTTTCACAAGAATATGAGTTAACAAAAAAATCACACACCTCTGATGGTAACCAGAAAGGAAAACAGCAGTTGGAACTGTTTTTCTGTGTAGTCACTGGAACACAGCTTTGATTTAAGATCCTCTTCTTGTCTTTATATGTAGCCTGTTTTGGGCCAAAATGTTCAGAATAAGCTATCATTTGCTAAGTGGATTTGAGTTCTGCTGGAGATTTATTTAAAATGTGGTCCAAGATTCAAAGAGCCTGCTTCCTCGGGGAACAAGCAGAACCCTTGTACAAAGGCCTATATTTAATTGTCCCTTGCAAGTACACTCTCTGGTCCTCAGCTGTGTGGTACTGTCTGTCTGGGCCCATGGGAAGTGGGTGGGACAGCCTCTGAGATAGGATCTCCCAGTCAGCTGCTGTTCTGGGAGATGTCTTGTCTCCCTTGCCAACAGTTCCCCAGGTGCCTGGGGTCTCAGGGCAGAAAGCTGCTGCTGGGTGGCTTGTGTTACAGCACCAACAGGGCTGGCTCTCTCTCTCTCTCTCTCTCTCTCTCTCTCTCTCTCTCTCCCAAATTTAAAATATATTTGGAGAGAAGAAAAACCAGAATAGCTTTTGGTGGAAGAGGAACATGGACCCAACCCCATCAGTGGGAAAGTGACTTGTTTTCACTTTTCCATGTAAGGGTACCTTGGGAGGGAAAGTGCAGAGCACCTTTAAGAATGAAAGGGGTGTGTGTGTGTGTGTGTGTGTGTGTGTGTGTGTGTGTGTGTGTTTGCCTGCTCCAAAGCACTTGGGACATCAGGGACATGGAGAGTAATTCTTGTCCGTGAGAATCTGACCCTGCGATGGGGCCAGTGTCTGAGAAACTCGGGGCTGCCACTTCCAGCCCCCTCCTCAGCTCATTTTTCTAGGGTACCAATGGCCTCGGAGGCACTGTACACAATCGCCTGGTGAAGGGCCCACTCTTCATCTGGGAAACTTCCTCATTTTTCATCATGCTACCCTTTCTTCCAGCCTTTGTGTCCCTCTCTTCTTTGTTTCCGTGCTGTGAAAAGATATGTCAGGAAGGCGCCATTTTTAAGGAGTGTGAGGATGGGAGAGGGTGTAGGTTCACAGGGAGGGAAAGCCAGGAGAGGCAGCAGTATTCCATCCAGGAAGACTTGTAGCCGCAGGCTATTAGCCAAAGAGCCCCTTTCAAACCCACGTTTTCCCTGCAGTGACCACTTAGCTCAGACTTCTACCAGGTTCGTATTCTGGGGCAAAAAAGGAAATGCTCAAGATAGACTTGTGAAACAAGCAGCATGATTGTGTTTGGTATAAAAGACCTTTTATGCTTTGTATACTCACAAGACAGGGTCTGATTTTCCGTATCTCTGAAGGATTGTTTATCTCCTCTTCCTCTAGCTACCTCTTTATTCCACAAGCCTCCCATCCAGGGCCACAGCATTTTCTGTATTATGTGTTCATCCTTAAATAACTCCCTAGAATCTATCTTCCCTCCTCATTTCTCTCCACTCCCTCCCATGTTCTCTGCTTCACTAATTCCAGCAAGATAGATGTCACACCCCACAGGAACTTTCTGGATCCTCCTGCCAACCACCAGCACACGCCTCAAGTTATTCATTTTTAAAATGTGGGAGGGAAGGTCTGTAGTAAATGAGAACCATGGCCATTCCTGGAAGGGGTGGGGGTGGGGTCAGCAATGGCCGTGGATGGAGTTGGAGCAGACCTCCAAGGAAAAGGATGGGTCCTTGAATGGGCACAGGCATCCCCCTGCAGAAGGTTGGGGCTGAGTTGTATCGCCACCCCCCTCTGCTCCCCACAAAACACTGTTAGCAAGCACTTGATGTGCGGGAGAAACTGATTCTGGTACAGGGATTATAGGGTTGGAAGGGGCTCCCCCCAGGTTTCTAGTTCAATACTCTGATTTTATAGTTGAGGAAAGTGAGCCCCCCTCATCTTACCCCCAGACCCAGCTTCAGCTGGCCTGGTGTTAACCCTTTCTCCCTCATAGTACAGATTTTTATTAAGTGGCTCCTGTTATGCGTAGAAATGTCTTCACGTACAAGTGGAGATGAAGGCAGTCTGTGATGACCTCCGTTTTTCTCCTGACACATAGGGCCCCTGTTTTACAGGGGGAAAGTCTTTGCAAGCTTTAGAGGAGGGGAAACCCATTTCTGCCCTCAGGTTCGTGTATTCTTTACAAGTCTTGGGGGAGAAGAAGCTTATTCTGTCTTTTCCCTTGAGATTGTGCTTTGGCCTTCTTGCTGTCATTCTAACACCGAGGCATGGGCTGTCAGGGAGTTGCAGAAGTGGCACTGAAGCCCAGCAGGCTGTTTTCACAGTAGACACTCACCTAGAATGAAAAGTATCAGTCCAGTCAGCTTGGCATTGAAAAAGAAGCGGCTCATTTATAACTGTCTAGGGATCGATCGGTTTAGAAAATGTCCATTGGGAAAGTCTAGATTAGAACCTCATCCGGAGACACACTTAGTGCCGCATGAGGGCTAGGCAACAAGCAGCAGCAGGGAGGGGAAGTGAGCTAGAACCAGCGTGGCCACAGTGTGGCTGCTGCAGTGGCTGCCATCCACTGGGGCCTCACACTTTCCAAGGCCCCACGCCTGGCAACTGCTAGGCGCCTGCATGTGAGAATAATACAAACATTAACATACATGTCAGGAAGTCTACCCAGATTCTGAGTTTCCCCTCAATGACTTCTTTCTTGTGCATTTTTGGAAATAAGAAGTTTCCAATATTTAAAAAGAGTTGGAGGGAAAATCGGGCCGGCACTGTCTAGAATCCTGCCTTTGGCTCTGAAAGGCAAGAGCACAGGTATCAGGGATGTGCCCACTCCTCTGTTATTTGTTGCTGCTGCGTTATTTGTTATTTGTTATTATTTGGGGGAAATCCCGGGGGGGGGTGGGCGCTGCGCCTAAGAGTATGTTCGGATGGGGCCCTCCGGGGTCCCCGTCCAGGGGCAGCACGTGAGCGAGCATCTCCACCGCATCCCCGCCCACATCCTCCCGGGCCAGGGGCGGCGGCGAGTGGGGCTCCCCGCGCAGCGCCCGGTGACCCGCGCCCTCGCCCGCAGGCAGCCGCGAGACGGCCTTCACGTACGCGGTGAGCGCCGCGGGGGTGGTCAACGCCATGAGCCGCGCGTGCCGCGAGGGCGAGCTGTCCACCTGCGGCTGCAGCCGCGCCGCGCGCCCCAAGGACCTGCCCAGGGACTGGCTGTGGGGCGGCTGCGGCGACAACATCGACTACGGCTACCGCTTCGCCAAGGAGTTCGTGGACGCGCGCGAGCGGGAGCGCATCCACGCCAAAGGCTCCTACGAGAGCGCGCGCATCCTCATGAACCTGCACAACAACGAGGCCGGCCGCAGGGTGAGTGCCCCGCGGCGTGCATGCGGCTTCCCTTTGTCTCCCCCACCACCAAGCCGGCCTCTTCCGGCCTCTCTACCCTCCCTCTGCCTCTCTCTCTAGGTTCCTGCCTCTTTGTCTCTGCGTCTCTGTCTCCCTCTTTCTGTCTCCAACCCCCTTTCTATCTTTTCTGCTCTCCTTCCCTCTCTCCCTGTTTGTCTTTTATTCTCTTCCCTTCCTCCTGCTCTCTTCCAATTCCCCACCCCAACACCTCAGGCCTCTCTGGAGAGGGGCATGCACCCCAGAAAGGCCTCCTGGGGGTCAGTGCACCCTCCAGCCAAGGTGCTTCTGCAGGAGCCTGACAAAGAGCTTTCTCTGCCCCTTTAATTAGTCCCCAGTGCGATTGGCCAGCCCAGCTTGGAAGTAAAACAGTTAGCAACGTTTGCCCCCCTCCCTGGAACAGGTCTGTGGCCGGGCTGAACTTTGGGAGAGTGAGTTCTTTATCCAGTATGTGCCCAGCTGAGAAACCCTCACCCCAGTCTCCAGGATTTACCTTCCTTTCTCTTCCCTGTGCCATTAGAGAGCAAGCTTGATGCACTGAAGGCTTTTCTTAAAAAAAGAAAGAAAGAAAGAAAGAAAGAAAGAAAGAAAGAAAGAAAGAAAGAAAGAAAGAAAGAGGAAAAGAAAAGAGAGAGAGCTTTTATAGGAAAACTACAGCATTTTTCTAGCCTGACCATCAGGCCAATTGTGGGTGCCTCTGGAGGGATGAGAGAGCCACTCAGAAGTGCCCAGAGGGGACCAGATCTGCAGGCCCTCCTGAGTGTCCCCATTCTGCTCCCTCCTTCCACAGTAGTTAAAAGGACCCCTTTTCCCTGCGGGGAAGCACATGGCACTTTATGGCTGCTCTAAAATGAAGGGGTGAAAACTTCTCTTTGGCAGCATTGAAAACCAGGGTCATTATTTTTTCACAGAGCCCCTGGGAAAGGTAGGTGCCAGGGACTTTCTGGTCAGAGATTTCACCCTTCTGTACTTTGGGGTGAGGAGAAGGGAAGATAATCACAAAGTCAAATATCCAGAACTGGAAGGAGTCTTAGAACCCTCTGGCTGCACACCCCCATTCTAAAGATTGGGAAACTGAGGCCTGGAGAAACACTTCGTGGCTGTGGAAGAGAATTAATGGAGTGAGATTTAAGCCAGGTGCTTTGTGTATTTTTTAAAAAATTAAACTCATGCATCACAGCTTAGGAATGAAGGGATATAGCTTTTGGAAACAGCAAAACCTAAAATCCAGTTCTGTCTGTATCTTTCTGTTTCTGAGCCTCGGTTTCCACATTTCCACGTCTGGTAAATGGCCATGGCATTACCTTGAAGTTATCTTGAGCACTAACAGGGATCATATAGTAGGTTGAACCATGTGAAATACCAATACGTGACTATTTCTTACCTACAGAATAACAACTTCCTATGGTTCCATCGAAGGTCTTCCTTTAGTGTTGGCCAATAGTAAAGTGCTTGATAAATGATAATTACTAAACATTAGAAACTGGAAGATATAGACCATTGCAGCTATCCTACCTTCTCGGATTTGATGCCAAACATTTGGTGGTGTTGGGGAAGGCCTGAACTCTGCACATTTTTGCCTGTGCTGCCCTGAGGGGTCAGATAATGGCTCCAGAGGGAGTGTGGCCTCTCCTGCCTCAGGTCGTCTACCATAGGGTGTCTGAACTGTCTCTCCCCAGAAGGGCCCACCCAAGGCTGTGCAATGGGCATGTCAGCCCTGCTCTCTCTGGGAGCCCAGAGACCTTGCTCTTGTGCGCATCAGAGACACATGCGTTTACTCTCTGGTGCAGTGCCCCAGCGCCTCAGACAGGACATGCCCTTGGGACAGAGATGTGGCTGCTGCTCTGGGCCCACTCTGCCCATATTCGGTGCTTTCATCCATCTTTGAAGATTTCCTACACTTCTCTCATGGAGCAAAGTCATCAGGGGCTTAGCAACCAAGAACAGGTCAAGGGATTTCCAAGTGAAGGGAGGGAATTTTGCAGAATTGGAAAAGTACCTTTAATGTTATAATTTCATTTAACATCTGCTTTTTTTTAATATTGAAGGATTCTCCCCATAAGTTTTCTAATTCGAGCAGTGAGCTGAGCGTGTATCCTGGCAGATGAAGTTACATAGAAGACAGTTTTTCTCCAGGCTGGTGGGGGTGGGGCAGGGAAGTTGGACACTGTGCCAGGAAATCCCATTAGCATCTCCTCGGGACATAGCTTTTTATTTTCCTCAGGGGGGGAGTGAAGGTTAAATATGTTTGCAAAACGCTTCCTCAGACTAGCTGTGCCTGAAACTCCTTATGCCAAGGGAACACACTTTGGCCCCCTTTTTAAGAAAGCCCCTGCAGAACCCCTGGAGGAAGGTCGTGGCTATGCTGGGTGGAAGCAGCCTTCTAACTCACTCCAGCCTCCAGGTTCCTGCCAACAGCACTCGGACTCTGGAGGGTAACCGGTCCAGGCAGTGTGGGCCGTCAGGGCTGTAAATAGGCAGCCGCCACCTCCCGGACTCTGGGCACAGTGCTCTGAGGCCAGACCCGAGGCTCAGGTGCTTGGGAAGGGCCCAGATGCCATGCCCTTGTCACCCTGGAGAAAGACCAGAGTTACTGATTCCATCCTGCACGCTACGTACTTTCAGAGCATCCTCTAATTTATCCCGACGACAGTGCTGTGAGGCTGCTGCCGCCACAGTCCCCTACACTGATGGGAAGTGGAGGCTCCGAGAGGGGACGCCCGTAGCTTGAATTCAGAGGCAGAGGCAGGAGAGAATCCAGGTCTGCCTGGTCCAGGTCTGTGCTCTCAGCCTAGGCAGTGGAGGGAGGGGTAGGGATGGTTCAGGAAGCAGGCGGGAGAAGATCTGAGATCCAGGCCCAATTCTCCCACACTCTAGCTGTGTGACCTGTGCAGGCCACTTTCCTTCTCTGTGCCACTGTGTCACCATCTAAACCAGCCTATGTGATAACATTGCTGGGAGGATTAAATGAAAGAAAAGAATGTAAAGGCTCTTGATACAGTGCGTGGTACACAGCAATAATAGTAATAGTGAGTACAGATCTGAGCCCTGATCCTACCTGGGCTGGACCCCTCCCAGTCTTACCAGTTGGGTACCCATAGGCAAGTCCCTGAGCATGAGCTTGGAGCCCAACTGCCAGGGTTCAAATCCTGGTACCCCTACTTCCCATTAGTTGGGTAGGTAACTCACCTCTCTGGGCCTCATTTTCCTTCTCTGTGAAATGGGAACGATAATAGCACTTCCCTCCTAGGCTGGTTGTGGGGATTAATCCAGGTGGTGCAGGTAAAGAACTGCTCACCATCTCTGGAGAGAGCGTTCAGGCTGCATTGGTTGCTGCTAATATTGTTTCCCTACAAAACAGAGGCAACTGGAACAAATTTTTCCTGTTCCTATTAAAGAGCTGTGGTTGTTTATTATGATGATGTGTAATAATGAGGGGCTAAGAACATATTTATTTTGGTGACTGTTTAAAGCAGGGTGGGGAACGTCCGGCCCAGGGGCCATATAAGGCCCACAAAATCTTTGGTCTGGCCCTGCGAGGGTTGAGTTAATTAAAAGCCTGACCAAATATAGCAGGCTAATCTTTAAGTTGATAATTTTGTATGGCCTGCGAGTGATGTTATAAATAGCCAAATGGCCCATAGCAGAAAAAAGGTCCCCCACCCCAGTTTTAAAGGAAGCAATAAAGACTTCAGGTAGTGGAGAATGAGGAGGAAGTAGCCCAGCCCCTAGTGTAGGGGGGAAGGTGGCTCCATGGGGAGCTTTGTTAACATAGCCCTGCCTGAGCCGGGGCGCCTCCATGCGTTTATAAACTGACTGTCCCATGTCCCCACAGACAGTGTACAACCTGGCCGATGTGGCCTGCAAGTGCCACGGGGTGTCCGGCTCCTGTAGCCTCAAGACCTGCTGGCTGCAGCTGGCCGACTTCCGCAAGGTGGGCGATGCCCTGAAGGAGAAGTATGACAGCGCGGCGGCCATGCGGCTCAACGGCCGGGGCAAGCTGGTGCAGGTGAACAGCCGCTTCAACTCGCCCACCACGCAGGACCTGGTCTACATCGACCCCAGCCCCGACTACTGCGTGCGCAACGAGAGCACGGGCTCGCTGGGCACGCAGGGCCGCCTGTGCAACAAGACGTCCGAGGGCATGGACGGCTGCGAGCTCATGTGCTGCGGCCGCGGCTATGACCAGTTCAAGACCGTGCAGACCGAGCGCTGCCACTGCAAGTTCCACTGGTGCTGCTACGTCAAGTGCAAGAAGTGCACGGAGATCGTGGACCAGTTCGTGTGCAAATAGTGGGCGCCTGCCGCTCGCCTGTCACCCAGCCCCGTTCCCAGGACCCACTTATTTATAGAAAGTACAGTGATTCTTGTTTTTTTTTTTTTAAATATTGTTTTATTTTCCCCGGAGAATTGCAACCAGAACCATTTTTTTTTTCTGTTCCCATCTAAGAACTCTGTGGTTTATTATTAATATTATAATTATTATTTGGCAATAATGGAGGGTGGGAACCAAGAAAATATTTATTTTGTGGATCTTTGAAAAGGTAAGACTTCTTTGGATGGTGGAGGATGAGGGGGGAAATAACACATACCCTAACTTAGTTGTGTGCACATCTAGAGGGTAAAGGAAATACGTTTTCTTTTTGTCAACTGTGGGGTTGTATAAGACAGGTAGCATCCAGCTGGAAGGGGTTGGTCCAAGTCTACACTCCATTTAGCCTTGATGACCAAAATGAATTGTAAATGCTCTGGTGAAAGGTCTTGAGAAACAAATGAAACAAAAAAAATGAGCCCCCCCCCCCCCCTTACTCCAGGGGCTACCAGCCTGAAACATTTTCAAAATGGTAATTTAAAATATAAGAGCGAGAATCTCATTTCCCGCAAAGAAAAAAGAAGTATATCATGTATCTCATGCTTCTCAAACATTCCATGTGCAGATGGTCCCATTCTAACAGCTACTGAAACTTGGGGAGCAGGGAGGAAAGCCTCAGAAAGGAAAAAAAAAACTTAAAAACTCCTATATTAAGACTGATTTGAAGCTGTTACAGGAATTAGGTTATCAGATTGGGAAAGCATCCCCGAATGACTCTGGGTTGTAGACTTTTTGTTTGGAGAGGGGTGGGGGCGGTTGGCTTGAATCTAAAGGAAAATATACTGTAATTTTCTTAGGGATACTTGGTTAATAAATGATAATAATCAAAATAATAAATGGATTCCATTCACAGACCTTCCGCCCAAACACCAAGGTAATTGAATGCAGTTCAGCACTGCACCAGAGCAGAAAACCTGATGGCAGGGAAGGAGCGAAACCCGCCCTCCTCCTTGACCCCAGCCCTGGCTGAGCCCTCCTTGCCCCGCTGCCCAGGTGAGGCCGCCACGTTTCCCAAGGCAGCTCCACCGGGCCCCCTTGGATTGCAGGACAGGAAATGAACCATTAGGAGCTCCACTTGGAAAACAGTTGCTACTTAGGGATTTTTTTCCCCCTAAAACTTGGATTCTGAGGAGCCGTAGTTTATGTTTTAATGACATTACTTGGCTGATGGAGTCCACAGAGAGGTGTTGCAGTGTGTCACTGTTACGATCCTGTGTTTAGATGCTGCATTCGAGCTTTTCCTATGACACTGCAGGTGAACCCTTCAACTGTTCCTACTGGACCGGAGCAGATGCATGTATGGGGGGGGGGGATGTGGTTTAATGGTGCCTGATATCTCAAAGTCTTTTGTACATAACACACACACACACACACACACACACATATATACATATATATGTATATATAAAAATATAAATATTATTATATCTCAGTGCAGCCAGTGATTTAGAATTACACTTTCCTCTGGGGTTATTTCTTGGTCTAGAACATTGTTGTCCTTCATTGTGATTCATTGGGATTTTAAGAAGGGGTTTTCGAGTTGAGCATGGGCTGTGGCCCTGATGTGATGCTACCTTGAGCATCAAGAAACAGCCTGGTGTCTGAGGAATCTGGAAGGCCTTCCTCCCTGATATGCATGTCGGTTTGAAGATTTCTTTTCTCTCCTCCCCACCTTTTCTCCAACCCCCATTTCTGTACACTTTCCTAAGAGGGCATTACTAGTTCATCAGAGTCTTGGAAATGAAGAGAGATTTAAAACTAGGAAGCATAGTCATCATTTCTCTCTCCTCAGTTCATTATGCAGCGTGGAAACCGGTGCCTGGTAGATTTAGTAGTCCCTATTTGAGTCCCTAAGGAAAATCCAGCTCATGACATATATAACTAATTTTTAAAATAGGAAACCTCTTTCCACAAAGTGCCATCCAATGTGTTCTTATCTCAGACTTGCATGTTTGAGAAGTTTGGGAAGATACACATCTCCTACCGCCGTCATGGGCTTGGTGGCCTTCGCGTCACCGCAGCCATGCATGGCTCTTAATTTATTGCACAAGGATATTCACTTCCCCTCAGTTGCGGTGAATTGCAAGCAAAAGATCTTGAAATTAAAAAGCACTAATTAGTTGAAAATGTCACTTTTTTGGTTTTTATTATACAAAAACCATGGAGTTTTTATTTGCTAAACCAGATTTTGTTCCTTCTTAGTGATTCATGTTTATGAAGAGAGTTGAGTTTAACAATCCTAGTTTTTAAAAGAAACTATTTAATGTAAAATATTCTACTTGTCATTCAGATATTATGTATATCTTCTATGGCCTTTATTCTGTACTTTTACTGTACATATTTCTGTCTTGCGTGATTTGTATATTTCACTGGTTTAAAAAACAAACATCAAAAGGCTTATGCCAAATGGAAGATAGAATATAAAATAAAATGGTACTTGTATATTGGTAAGTGGCTTCAATTGTCGTTCAGATAATTCATGTGGAGATTTTTTGAGAAAGCATGAGGGCGAGTTTAGGGTGACTACATGTTAGCATGACAGAAGAGCGGAGAATTTTTTTTTTCTTTTACCCAAAACCAAACTATTTGGAAGCTTCAAAAGATTTCTGTATGTAACAGAACAAAAGGGGAGTTCTCTTTTCCTATATATGTTCCTCAAAAAATCAAGCAGATGGCGCAAAGCTGGCTATAGGATTGCTCGCATTCTTTTAGCATTATGCATGTAACTTACTTGTTTTAGAGCGCGTCGCTGTTGTAGCATCTCAGAGAACTGAAAGGCACACGCTTTTACCCAGGACCAGAGTGTTAGTCCCCAGGAGTGTATCTGTGTTTACCACTGCAAGGATCGCACCTCGCTGTTTGAAGTTACTGTGGACTGGAGTGTCTCTGTTCCCCTCTGAGAGTCATTTCGTGAAAAGCAAGCCTCAGTCTGCAGAGAATGAAAACTCATGGGAAACTAAAGGCTCGTTGTGTGAAGTGCAATTAATACGGGTTCTCGTGCTTTCCGAAAGGGCACGCCGAAGTCTGGCCAGCGCTGCCCAGATTGATACGTTAGCCCTTTGCTTTTTTTTTTTTTTTCCTTGCTTTTTTTCTGGATAACCTTGTAACATATTGAAACCTTTTAAGGATGCCAAGAATGCATTATTCCACAAAAAAACAGTAGACCGACATATAGAGTGTTTAAAATAGCATTTCTGGGCAAATTCAAACGCTTGTGGTTCTAGGACTCACATCTGTTTCAGTTTTTCCTCAGTTGTATATTGACCAGTGTTCTTCATTGCAAAAACATATACTTGATTTAGGAGTGTCAGCATATTTTTTTCCTTCGCATCCTGGAACGCATTCAAGATCTTCCCAATACAGGAAAATTAACAAAAAAATTTGTGTAGAGACAGCAGCAAGCAGAGCCATGTTCAAAACGGTAATTATGGACTCACGTAAGAGGAAGACTGCTTTAAGTTTTGGTTCAGTTTATCTGTTCTGTTCGCTGCTGACCTCTTTGACGGAATATATTTTAGTAGCCTGTCCAAACCCTTGGCTCAGACGATTTTGCCAATACCAAGTTTCAATTTGTTTTTGCAAACCATTTTGCAAGCCACTGGAATGATCCAATATGACACTCTCGCAGGATAACTGTTCCAAATGAGAGACTGGTTCTGGCCGACTCCAAGAGATCGTTAGCAAAAACAGCCCCCAAAGGCTGCGTGGTTCCAATAGAAGTAGAGAGCGACATAGAGAAGGTCCTTGGAACTTGGAGCACGTCTGTACTGCCAATACGCACCAAGGCATAGGTCTAAAATACTGCTTGATCACTGTAAATGGTACTTTTAAAATATTTATTTTTTTAGAAAGTATTTTTTAATCTCCCCTCTCTCTATGGGATGGTGAAAAACAGATGCCGTCTTTTGGAAGTAAGATGATGAAATGAGTTTTTAAAACAGGAAACAGCAATGCAGGAATTACAACTTAGTAAAGGGATCTTCTAATTTACCTGTTCATACAAACTTTACCCTTAAGTCTGGTAATTGGATGATATTTTATTTCAGTGAAACCTCGTCTTGTTAGCCAACTTTTAAAAAAAAATGGATATGGAATGATTAAAGCTTGGGTATGATTTTTTAAGACAAAAATGTATCAATTTGAATCAAGAAGATTTAACTCAAATGCTGTCTCAGTATTTCAAACGCAAAAAAGGAGCGAGGAAAATTGCATCTGAGACCAGTTTTATATGCAGTGTACAATTTGCTGGGCTAGAAATGAGATAAAGATTATTTATTTTTGTTCATATCTTGTACTTTTCTATTAAAATCATTTTATGAAATCGGCGCAGTCATGTGTGTGTTTAGCAGAGACGGTGTTCATGGCCGTCGGAGTTGGATGCGTGTGGGCACGGAGCACAATTATGGTTTAGGGCATCCAGAAGAGAACAGTCACATCCCAGGCATGTAGTTGATAATTATGGTTGAATCTCCAGGATTTATTTTGTATTTTAATGCTCATTTTCCTGTTGGCTATTGCTAATCTTTCCATTTCTTATGTGTTCTGCTGCTGCTAACATAGAAGAGTTGTGGAGATCATTATTCAGTGTAGACATTTAGCACAGTGACATGGGATTATGATGACATTCGAGGGCAAGAGAAGAAAATGATGTGAGGAGAGAAAATAAGGTTCTACATAAACGGACAGAATCATCTGGAATATTCTGCTGGTAGTTTCTTGTTGCAGTGGTTGCCAGCCAGGTGTTTAGATGAGAGGAGCTGCGCAGCCTCAGAACCATTGGCACTCTGGGCTGGGTAATTCTTTGTTGTGGGGGTTTGTCCTGTGTGACTTTTAGCAGCATCTCTAGTCTCTACCCACTAGATGCCAGTAGTGCCCCCCATTCGTGACAACCACAAATGTCTCCAGACATTGCAGAATGTGCCCCAGGGAGCAGAATCACCCCCAGTTGAGAGCCACAGCTTTAGATGGAAGGACTGAGGTCTGTGCACTCGGGGAATGCAGGCTAACTCCAGGGGTGGACTGTTACTTGCCTGATAAGCCAGGGGAGTCCCTTGCCAGTTGGCTGATAAGCCAGGGGAGTCCCTTGCCAGTTTCCCTGTGTAGAATATGGAGATGGAGCATCTTCCACAGGGCAGACTGGCTTAGCAATCAATAACATAGGCTCTGAAGCCAGACTGCCTGGGGTCAAATCCTGCTACTGCCATTTGCTGTGTCACCTTGGGAAAACTGTGTAGCCTCTCTGAGCGTTTGTCTTTAAAACGGGAGAGACAATCGCACCTACCTCCTGGGTTGTTGTAAAGATAAAATGAGTTAACGTGTTTTGAAAGCTCAGAGGAGGTTCTGGTGCACGGTAAGAGTCACTAAATGTTAGCTAGAAGGCTAGAATCAGTCTGAAGACCAAGCCCAGGAAATGTGGGCCAGTGTTGTTTAACATACCCAGCCGTGGTTAGCTCAATGCTAGGAAGGCCCCCCGAGTGTTCCGGGAGGTTGCAAACTTGTGGCCTATCTACATCACATTTCCAGATGTATTTTGTTTGACTGGCAAAGTATTAAAAATACTCAAATTAGCTGCCAGCATTGAAAAGATCAGTATTTTCACTTTCAAATGTGGATTCCTGGTTTGAAAACTGGGAAGAGCCGGCCACCTGAATGCATCGCATCCTGGGTCCCCTGTAGCAACAATCAGCTGGTCGAGGCAGCATTGACCCTTTGAGACAGGGCTGAGCATGTCCGATCAGTGAGCCACTCATGACGCGGAGCTGACCCCTGCAGGCTCAGGCACTTGTGATGGCTGTAAAAGATGTTTTTCAACCTCACCATTGCTGACATTTGGAGTTAGAGAAGTCATTGTTTTGAAGGGCTGTCAAGTGCATTATGGAATGTTTAGCAATAGCCCAGGCTTCTATCCACTAGATGCCAATAGCATCCCACCCTCCTCCCATCTGTGACAACAACATTGCTGAATGTCCCCTGGGGGGCAGAATCACCCTGGTCCAAACCCTTGTTCTAAACTGAAGGGTCTGTATTCATAAGCTAGCCTATGAGGTTAAAACAAAGAAATAAAATAAACAAAAATTAGTCTCTTGCTGTAAAGAAACGTCTGGCACATCATAGGAACTTGATAAATATTTAATGAGTGAATAAAAACATCCACTTCCCTCAGCCCCACCACCATTCTTGAATCTGACATAACCTGAAAGGGGCTCTGGAGCCTAACAATAATAGCTACTTAAGAGGGGAAATTAGTGTTAAAAATAAATATAATAAATTCGTGGCCAAATGTTCCCAGCGAGCCTGTTCCCACATGGCCAAGCGAAGATGTGCTCCGTTCTGTCATTTTCGTGATTGAGCTGCCATTTGTAACGAGCATCCCATCACCCACAGACCCAGGAGATGCTCAACAGAAAGCGTTTCACTGCCAAACAAGTTTGGGAAACGATGAAGGGAGGATCATGGCTCCGCTGAGAGGTGTATGCTGTGCATTGGCATATTGGCAGTGCTAAAATCAAAGATCAGCAGCAAAGAAGGCTGCTGCTTAACTCACGGCTCTTCGGGATGTTTTGACTCCTGTTCATTTAACACCTGTTATTACCCTCCGGGCAAATCCGGGAGCCCTGGCATGGAGCTCCCCTCTCTCTGGCAGGTGTGTGGGGATGTGTTCTATTGAGGTCAGGAGCTGTCTGGCTTGCCTTCTTATGGCTGCAGAGGGTATGGGGTGCTCCTTGGTGACTTGTCCAGTCTCGAAAGCTGGCCTTGCTCCTCTCGCTAATGAGGGGCTGGCCCTAAGTGGCAGTTAATCCACTTTGCAGCCTGGGTGGTTGGGATGGGAAAGGGGGTGCTCATGGAGGCAACCATGGAGTCCTGAGATATAAAACTACTACAGAGGCCCAGCCGGTGCGGCTCAGTGGATTGAGCATCGTCCCATACACCAAAAGGTCACTGGTTCTCTTCCTAGTCAGGGCATATGCTGGGGTTGCAGGAGGCAGCCCATTGATGTTCCTCTCTCCCTCTCCCTTCCTCTCTCTCTAAAATTAATACAAATATATTTTTAAGAAGATAAAGATACCACAGAGGTGGGAATGAGAAAGAAAGGGAGGAAAACCAGAAAAGGGTTGAAAGAGGAAAAGAGGAAGGTATGAAAAGCAGAGATGATCAACACCTTCAGACAAATCTCATTTCTACTAGTTAAAAAGAAAGTGGGATGGGAAGGTAATACTTGATAAGCATTTATCATGCATTTGGTACTTGCTAAGGGTTCTATCTTTTACCCACTTAAGTAAGCTTCCCAAGAATCTCCTGAGGTAATTGTGTTATCTTCATATTAGAGAGGAAGAAATGGAAGTTTGAAGAGCATAAGCCTGACTCAAGAGCCCATTTGTTCACCCCAAATTCAGGATCTCCCTTTATTATTGTGCGTTCATACTCAGAGATGGCTGCCTAACCAAAGACTGCATTTCCCAGGCTCCCTTGCATCCAGGTATGGCCCTATGAGTAGTTTCTATCAATGGAAGGTGACCGGAAGTCATGTTGGTTTTGGAGCTCTGGTGAGTTCTCAGTTGCATCTTTCCCGTCCACCAGTTTGGAGCAGAGGACTCTGAAGTATCAGGGGTTGATGCAACCATAATATGGGATAAATGTGAGTCCTTCACCCACCACGTGGAGGAAAGCCGTGAGTTAACCAGAAACTCCTTCCTTTGACTAACTTATGAACTTCTATTGGGTCAAGCCACTGGCATTTTGGAGTTTGATGCAGCACTTAGTTATTGCTTCTCCTGGCACTTCAGTCCACTTGCCATGCTCCCATAGTGAGGCCCAGGGCCATCACCGAGTTTCCACATACAAATGTGTATGTGTTGCGGGGGGGGGGGGGAGGTCCCCTCCTCAGAGGATGAACAGATTGGAAGGTCCCTTGTAAGTCTCTTTCTTTTCTGAGCTTCTGATTTTCTTTCTGTTGTTGTTGCTTTTTCTTCCAGGCCATTCATCCAACTCATTTACTGATTTCCCATTTAAAGAGTAGGGAGGGTATTTAATGAACACCTGCTGTGTTCTGGGCACTGATTTAGGTGTTGGAGTTACAGAGGTGAGCAAAGCAAACTGGGCCCTTGCCCTTCTGGAGTAACCAGCAGTCACAATGGCAGAGCATCGGGAAGGATGGGGTGCCATGGTAGCCCTGGAGAGGAGAGCCAAACCCACACTTGGGGAATCAAGGATGCTCCCCAGAGAAAGCGATGTTTTAGCTGAGCTTTTAAAGACAAGTAGAGGTTATCTAGGTTAAGTATGTGTGTGTGTGTGTGTGTGTGTGTGTGTGTGTGTGTGTGTGTCGGGGGGGCGGGGAGGGGAGGAACAGGGGAGAGGAGTGAGGGTGTGTGTGCGAAAGAGGGCACAGCTTGTGCAAAGGCCAAGAGGTAGGAGAGGATGTAGTCCATCCCCAGGAACAATGAGTCCAAAGGTCTGCTGGAATGTGAAGGTGAAGTGGAAAGTGGGGAATGAGGTGGGGTGCATTGCAGTCCAGGCTGCAGTCAAGAAGGTCCTAGTCACCCCCCTTAGAGGAATGGGGAGCCATGGAAAGTTATTCAGCAGGGGTGGGGCATGCTCAGGACCCACCTAAATGACCTTGAAGACACACTTGTATCCTCAATCCCTTAGTTCCTAAACCCTAAAGCAGCGGTTCTCAACCTGTGGGTCGCGACCCCTTTGGGGGTCAAACGACCCTTTCACAGGGGTTGCCTGAGACCATCGGAAAACACATATATAATTACATATTGTTTTTGTGATTAATCACTATGCTTTAATTATGTTCAAATTGTAATAATGAAAATACATCCTGCATATCAGATATTTACATTATGAATCCTAACAGTAGCAACATTACAGTTATGAAGTAGCAACGAAAATAATTTTATGGTTGGGGGTCACCACATGAGGAACTGTGTTAAAGGGTCGCGGCATTAGGAAGGTTGAGAACCACTGCCTAAAAGCATCCATGATCTTGGGGACATTTGGGTGTTGCTTTTTCTTCGCTCAAGCCCCTGCAATCCTGGGCTTCCTGCCTAATTCAAGACAGCTTAAGGTCCCTGTTACTGGGACAGTTCTAGCCAGATGCCCACCTCTGCTCTACCAGTGTGATTTCTTCTAAATTCTACCTCATACTCTTGTCCCAGGGCTTCCCTCTCTGTACACACTGCCTCACCCAGTGAAGGGCTCACCTCATGTCACTTGCCCCTGAGGCCCTAACCAGAGCTGCCAATGGTGAACCTTGAGGACAGACCCACTTCTCCATGACTCACAGGCTTCATCTCAATTTATTCTTCATAACAAAGTTATCAACAAGAATGTGAGCATTATTTCCAGATGAGGAAACCAAGACTGGGAGAAATTAGGTCACTTTATCAGTTGTCTATTGTTGAGTAACAAAAGCTAAGTGGCTTAAAACGATAACTTTTGTAATTGCTTATAATCCTGTGGGTCAACAGTTTGGGCTGAGTTAGGTGGGGGGTGGAGAGTGTGTTCTTCTGATGCTATTACTTGGGACCTGGCAGATAGGTTAGGGGATGGATGATCCTACGTGGCTTCACTCACAAGTCAATGGTTGATTCTGGCTATTGGCTGGGCCTTTCTCTTGATGAGTTTTCACCTGTCAGGACACCACACTCCATGAAGGTGCGATTGGAAGCTTTAAGGCCTCTTGAGGCCTGAAGTCAGAATTTTTACCATATCACTTCCACCGCATTCTACTGGTCAAAGTAAGCCCAAGGATGGCCCAGATGCATAGAGGTGGAAAGGTGGACTCCACCTCTCGAGCGGGCTGCAGTCACATTGCAGAGGGGGTCAGTAAAGGATGGGGGAAGAAGTGCAGCATCTTTGCCAACAGCCTCTCCCGTGGGGAAGATTCCACAGGACTGAGTGGCCTCCACCTCTCCTCTCTCCCGTGACAGCACCTGCGGAAGGAAACCCTTCTCCCACTCCCCCAAACCCACCGTCAACATGGTGCAGAGGGGAGGACAAAGAATGTGAAGTCAAGAAAACCTGGCTCCAGGCTTTGTTCATATTAGCTATGTGTCTTTTGGCCAGTTGCTTACCTACCTCTCTGCCCTCATTCAGTATTCTCCTGTGTATCATGAGGATCTGATAATGTTATAGGTTGAGGGTGAGGGCTGCTAACTCTGTAAGCAAGGGCCTGGCACCGAGTAGGCACTCAAGCAGCTGTAGATGATGGTGGTGGTGGCGATTGCTGGCCTGGGAGAAACCAGTCACATTTCCATCACCAGCTTTCAATGACTCATGAGCCTCCCTGTTCAGCAAATTGCAGGGCACTCCCTTGGGCGCACTGGGAGGGGGCTCCTAAAGGTTCTTGATCAGGTTCAGGCTAAGAAGCAGAGGGTGGGGAGTCAGAAGATGGGCTCAGCCTCAGTTCAGACATGCCAAGTCCTCCCTTGCTCTGGGAAACTCTGAGGAACGCTTTCCCACGTCTGAGGAGAGACCCATGACACCAGCAAGGTGGGGACTCACCTTCTCTCTAGGGAGTAAGCTTCTGAGGCTGGGAAGAGCAGCCCGGGCTCCTGAATTCTAGGCACACCCGTCACCCCATTTTGCTCCCTGTTGGTAGTAAGCTGTGCCTTTTGGACGAGCCACCGAGCTTCCTTTGGGACTCAGTATCCTCGTCTCTAAAGTGGAAATAATAAGACCCGTGCAACTAGAAACACAGATTTATTAACAAGTGCTCCCATTTACAGAGCACTTGCATGTGCTGGGGTATTTTTAATTACAATATTTTGATTCATCTCATGTCATCCAACATAAAGAAGGGTTACTCTTTCCGTTTTACGGAAGAAAGAGAAGCCCCAGAAGATCAATATCTTTCCCCAAACTCAGAGCTGGTAAGAAGCAAAGCCAGGTGTCTGATTAGAGAGCCCTTGTTTTCATCCACTAGATCAGTGATGGTGAACCTATGACATGCGTGTCAGAGGTGACACGCGAACTCATTTTTTTGGTTGATTTTTCTTGGTTAAATGGCATTTAAATATATAAAATAAATATCAAAAATATAAATCTTTGTTTTACTATGGTTGCAAATATCAAAAAATTTCTATATGTGACACGGCACCAGAGTTAAGTTAGGGTTTTTCAAAACGCTGACACGCCGAGCTCAAAAGGTTCGCCATCACTGCACTAGGTGATCGTGTACCTGGGTTGCGGGAAAGAGAAGCATGGAAGGCTGGAAACAGTAGAAACCTAATATTCCATTTCTGACCCACAGTTACTTGTCCTAGTTTTCAAGCTGAGACCACCTCAGAGCTCCTCCTCTAAGTGCTGAAGCTTGTGACATCGGAGAGCCCCGGTGGGTGCCAGGCCAGGCTTGCCTCTGCGCATGGACCAGGGCTGGGAGAATCCCGGATCTGAATCTTTGACCAGCCCAACAGGACTTCTTTCTCTGTCTGGATTCGGGCTCTACTTTGGCCACCACTTTGTTGTGTGACTTCAGGGCAATCCCTTCTCTTCTCTGGGCCTCCTTCCTGGACACATACTGGATAGTTTGGGCAGGGTCACATTAATGAGTTTGACTTCCTGTGCAGCAATATTGTGTCCCAAGAAATTGATGCCGTATTGAGGTGGAGACTAGGACCTCGAGCCCTGATATTTGGCAATAAAAGGAGTGCCAAAAAAATCCTGGCCTATACTGCTTTGGGCCAGGAATAGGTGATGTAGGGAAAACTCTCTGCTGCGTCCTGTACACAGCCACATACCCAACACTTCCTGTCCAGCTTCCCCATCCAGCATGGGGTGGGGGGTGGGGAACAAAAAGAGTATGAGCTTTGGAATCAGAAACACCAGCACAATCTTGGGCAAGTTCCTTGACCCTTCTGAGCTTCTATTTCCTCATCTATCAAAGGGGTGAACCCTGTCCACTGTGCAGGGGTTTGGTGTGGATTACACAGGAAAGTGTGCAGTGTAAGAACATGGCAACCACTCAAGAAATGGAAGCTATTATATTATTATCCTAATCCACAAGCCTACATGTCTGCCGGACCCCTTCTGCTCTGGAGAGAGGGGCCTGATACATTATATAGGGGCAGGTAAGTCATTAGTTAATCCACTAGGGGCTTCAGCTCATTCTCTTGAGTATGTTTCCTGGAGGAATGGACTGAAAGGGGGCAATTATGACAGCCCTCCCTCCCCCCCACAGGGATTTCTGGCATCTCGGAGGTAGATTTCCTTTCCCAGGGCCCCTCCGACGCTCATGATTCAGGCTGCGCACGGGGGCTGCCAGCTCTCACTCTTTCCTCCCACATTTCCCAAATGCGCCTGAGTGCCAGGCCTTTGGTGCGGTGGAGTAATGAGTAAGATCCTCTCCTGCCTTGAGGAGCTCCATGGAGGTCGGCGGCGTGGTGCAGTCAAGGGCAAACCAGGAGAAGACAACCGTGAGTGAGTTCCCGGGAGCCTCCATGCGCTGGCAGAGAACCCGCACCCCAAGCCTGATCCCAGCGCGCACTTGAAACCACTTGAATTTGGGTCTCGAAAACCAAGAAACCAGTTCTAAGTGTTTTCACCTCTCCCGCTGCTTCCTCCTAAATTTCATTAAGGCTGACAATTTGTATATCCACTTACAGGGTAATGTGATTTAAATGGCTGACCGTAACTGTTAGCAATGGCGTTTCCTGGGGCAGCGAGCGGAGGAGGCGGCTGGGGACACTTCCCAGGGCCGCGCGCACCGGTGCGGGTTTGGGAGGCCTGGAGGGGCTCGTGGGACGTGGTGTCCCCCCCAGGAGCCCCTAGAGACAGCCTCTTGGCCCGCTTCCCTCTTCACCCCGCGATCACTTTTGTTCTTGGAGGCTGAGATAGCTGCAGTTGTAGGCCTGCAATAAAACACACTCGACCACAAGGCCGTGTTGAGCCAGGACGGCGGGAGGAGAAAGCCAAGGCCGTTGGCCGGCGTCTCCATGCATGGTTAGGCGGAATTGATAGTGTGTGTCCCGCTTCGTGGCTTTCCTTTTTGTTTTGGTTTTGTAACTAAAACAGAGCCGAGGTCTCAGAGATGGGATATTCAGTTTTGTGTTTTTTTTAAAAAAAAATTTATTTTATCTCCTATCAATGTTTTACACTGTGTGTGTGTGTGTGTGTATGGGGGGGCGGGCCTCTGGGGTGTGTGCAGCAAGCAGTTCCATGGTGGGTTGAATATGGGTTTGAATCCTGGCCGTGTCTCCCTCGGTGACCTCAGGCATGTCATTTTTCCCATCTGTAGAACTGAGCTGGCGTTCTTGCCTTGCATAACGAATTATGAGAAGTATCTAGAACGGCACTGTCGAATCCAGGAGCCATTAGCCACAACTGACTATTGGAATTTGAGTTCATTAGGATAAAATGAATGATTCCGCTCCTCAGTTGCACTAGCCATGTTTCAGTCGCCACATCTCTGAAATGACAGAAGCTACAGCACTTTCCCACATGGAGGGCAGTTCTCCCGGAAGCTCTGGCCTAGCGCCCGCCTGCTCAGTGGCCTCCACGCCCTGGAATGGCACAGCACCTGTGGTCAGCAGGGGGCTGACGGAAATGAGAAAAATATCTTACCTGGAACACGTTCCCCAGAGTTTAGAATCTGAAACTCGCAGATCAGCTGTCCTTTTCTGGAGACCCCTTTTCTTGTATGTAATGTCCAAACCTGGGAAACCATTCCACAGAGAGGCAGGTACAACACAAGAACAGCCAAGATTACCAAATGCAAATGGACAGCTGCAATGCGGCAGGCGCTCCGTGTACCCGCGGTCTGGACCGCATTAGTCAAGGTTCTTTTTAACTGCAGTCACAGAGTCTAGCTCCAGCTGCAGCAAACCAGACACAAACTTGTTGGAAGATGTTGAGATGTCTCCTGGAATCCAAGGACGCCTCCAGCCATCGGGGTGGCTCTGGGGATCTCAGGGCAGAAATTCATGAATTCGCCCTGTGATGAGCTTTCCATGTGTGACAGAGCTGTAGAATTCACTGGGATAGTGGTAAAGCACAGCTTCCAGGGCCCTCCCTTGGATTTTCAGGTTCACTGTGCTCAGAGCGAGTCCTGGGAATCTGTATTTTTCTAGACTCCTCAGGTGAGAAGGAAGCGGCCATCTGGAAACCTGTGTTCCCAACCTATGCTTTCAGCTCTCCCGGCCCGTATTCCTTGTCATCTTGTTATCAGAACGAGTGCCATGATCCAGAGGCACAGATCGACTGGAAGAGGATCGACTCACCCACGTGCTGTCCATTGTACAATCAGCACAATTGGCTCAAGCCTGACTCCTGGGGTCTGGATTCCTAGAGTCACCATATGATCCAGCAATATCACTTCTGGGTCTACAGAGCCAAAGAATTGAAATCAGGATCAGGACGAGATCTCTGTTCTCCCATGCTCCTTGCAGCATTGTTTACAAGAGTCACCATATGGGAGCAACCTAGAATGTTCCTGAAAAGATGAATGAATAAAGTAAACGTGTAATGTACATGCAAGGGAATATTATTCAGCCTTAAATTATAAAGAAGACCCTGTCAGATGTGACAACATGGAGGACACTGGGGGGACATTAGGCTGAGTGAAATTAACCCTGAGGAATCCATAATAGTCAAACTCATAGAAGCAGAGAGTAGAATGGTGGTTGTCAGGGGACTGGAGGGAGGGAGAGATGGGGAATTGCTGTTCAATGGGTATAAAGCTTCAGTCATGGGAGACTAAGAAATTCTAGAGATCTGAGGTACAACATTGTGGCTATAGCTAACAATATACTGTACAACAATATACTGTACAATTGCCACTTGTACAATTAAAATTTGATAAGTGGGTGAATTTCATGTTAAGTGTTCTTGCCACAATTTAAGAGAGAGAGAGAGAGAGAGAGAGAGAGAGAGAGAGAGAGAGAGAGAAGGGAAGAGAAGAGAATTCTGATGAGTTCAGAGAGTTCAGACACATCTCCTGTGAGGGTACAGTGCCATTTTCATTGCTTTCTTTTGTGACATCTAGGGGGTGGAGGGGCCATTTGTCATACAGTCATAGATAATTGATACAAAAGAGCTATGCTTTCTTTTCTGTTGGGGGAAACATTTGAAAGTATTTCTCTAGCTATTTAGCATCCTCTTAATTTTGCAACTTTTCAGTGAAAAAATGGATAGTTAATCCTGGGGACCTATGACTTTTAAGGGGTGTTTGTTGATAGCCAAGGGTCTTGATCTCCTTTTTGCCCTCAGACTAAGTGTTCCATTTCATAACGGAAGTGAATGGGTAAAACTATTCGTGTGTGTGTGCAGATGGAAAAACAGCCTGAACAGCAGTACACCAAAGTATTCACAGTAATTCTAAGTGGCAGAGTCAGAAGCAGCTCCTGAGTCACACTGGGGCCTCTGGGGGGTGGGGGTGGGGGGCTTCCCTGTGTACCTGGGACCGTGCTCAGCACCTAGTAAGTATGAGGAAGTGTTGAATACATGAATGAGGAAAGAATTTCAGGAAGACTCCTGGTGAGGCTTGGTGAAGAGGGAGAATTGGAAGATGCTTGTTTGACACGGAGCATCTGTGCTCCTCTAGGTTTCTCACCTGGGGCTGGCAAAGCAGGGGCCACTGAGTTGGGGCGCATGAAGAACTGTTCTACACAGTCGTTTGGAAGTCAGTCTCCTTGGCCAGCAGTTGAGGGAAATGAAGCCATGGTGAGCCTGGGGAGATCTTTCTGCCTGAGGCAGGTGGCAGAGGCTCCCAGAGAGGTGATGCATGCCTAGCCAATGGGTGAGTTTGCCCCTCGGACTTGAGGGTGCTGCTCCCTTTCTATGAATGTGTTTAAGGTGCAAAGTAAATGGATGACATCTTACTCATCTCCTCACTTGATCTCTTCCTTGCAAATGGGACATTTTATTACATAGTGTTCTGAAAATGATTTGCACCTCAAAGTCTATTGGGCATGGCATTAATATGGCTACAGCTTTTTTTGGTTGGGATTTATCTCTTTCAATCCTTTTATTGAACTGCTCTGAGTCCTTAGGCTTTAAGTGTTGTTTTAAACATTCAGAGTTGGATTTTTTTTTAGTTTGAAAAGTTTAGTTTATTATGTTGATTATGACCATTGATATATTTTGAGCTTTGTATTTGTCCAGTTCTTTATTTCTTCTGTTTCTCTGCCTTTCTTGTTCTTTTTCGATGATTTTTTTTTCTCATTCCATTTTCCTTCCATTTTTTTGAAGCTACATTCCTGTGTAATTTTTAAAAAGTGGATACCCTAGATTACCTAAACATTTATGCTTATAAAATCTAATCAGTATCTTGATACTCTTCTCAAACAATGTGAGGTTCTTAGGTCATAATTCCATTTCCTCCTCCTAGTATATATGCTCTTATTTGACTAGTATATTAGTTGTTTGAAACCCCAAAATAGACTTTGTAATTATTTTATAGAGCCAATATTAGTTTAGATTTTCGAACATATTTGCCAGCATCTTATCTCTTAGACCTTCTGTGATTTCAATGCATTTTCCCCAGTGCCTGGAAGTGTAGCTTTTAAATAGAAGTTCCTTTAGTGAGTTGGTGAGAATTGTCTCAGTTTTTATTTTATTAAAGATATCTTATTTGACCATCAATCTTGAATGGAAGTTTTTCTGGATACAAAATGGACAATTATTCATACACTCCTTTAAGAGCTTTCAAATTATGTTGAAGATTTTGGCTTTATACCAAAATGCTACATTTCTATTGTAATTCATAGTAGAGAAGTTGAAGAAGGAGAGGAGGGAGGACAGGCAGACAGACCGACAGGCTTGATTGCCAAAAGAAAAGTCCTGCTCACACTAGGCAGGACTACACCTAAGCGCCCCGTCTGAGGCATTCACTTTATGGAAAGAGGAGAAAATGGATACTCACCTTTTTTTCTTGACCAGTTTTTCAAAATAGTTGGTGAAACGTATTAAAGTCAGTGCCAATGATCTGCTCCATTCTTCACTGAGCTCCCCCTCGCTCCCTCCCTGAGTAGCCACCACCAAGCCAACGGCCTCTTCCCCACGCTGGCACGGGTGCTTTCCATCTTCTGGATGTAACTTCAAAGTACACGGCGGAACTCAAATTTGTGCCACCAAATCAGTTCAGAGAAATTGATTTTTATTTTCTACAGCCAGCGTTTTGTATATTTTGGCATATTGTAAATAATCCTGTCCCTGTCCTATAGCACCGGGAGGTTTTACAAACCATTTACAACTCTAAAATGTGGAATTTTTTGTTTTGTTTTTAGTTCTCTGTGAATAGAATTCCTCATTAACACATACTCATCCTTTGTTGGACATTTATTTATTTAATTAATCGTCACCTGAGGACATGTTTATTGTTTTGAGAGAGAGAGGAAGAGAGAGAGAGAGAGGAGAGAGAGAGAGAGAGAGAGAGGAGAAAGAAGCACACATCATTTGCTTCCCATATGTACCCTGACTGGGAATCGAACCTGCATCCTTTTGGGGTATTGAATGACGTTCCAAACAACTGAATCAACTGAACCAGGGCTTTTTTTTTTTTTTACTTTTTTATTTTACATTTACATTTTGAGGGATATAACCCATACAAATGTGTTAGGTTATTTATATTTTCAGTAGAAGATAATGTAGGTGACTGCTAAATGAGGTTTTTTCCCTCCTATGGGAAAAAGTTTGCTGAAGAATTTAGTAAAATAAGCAGGTGCTGTGGGCTATTTTATTCTATATAAGAGAGCTGACCTTCAGACTAAGCCACCTTTATTTCCAAGTCTCGAGCAAAAAGACTTGGGTTTGAGTCCTGGCTGCACAGCTACTGCTTGAGTGACCCAGGTCACTTACAAACCCGCTCTGAGTCTCAGTCTGCCTACAGAACCTGGACTAACGCTCCTTGTGGGATTTAAGATGGCATATGGTATTGCATGTTAAGAACAAGTTACTTGGAACCACGCAAATACTGGTATTTGCTTCCCCTTTTGCTTGCCGGTTCCATAAAGCTGGGCTGTTCAAGCCTCTGTGTTATTTGCTTGCCATGAGTTAGAATCACAAACTTCAGGTTAAACATAATCAGACTGCATTTCTCAAAAACAAATATCTAATTCCAGCTGATGTCAAATTCAGTAGAACATTTCTCCTACTTGTTTTTGCCAGAGCTACATCATCTAAACCTGTGCTGATTGTTCCTCACCAGTATTTAAAGTAACGTATAAAGAAGGAGCATAATATATTATCAAATGATTAAAAAGAGATAATACCCAATGCTGGTAAGTATGGGGTGAGACAGGTATTCCCATACATATGCCAGTCAGTGTGGCTCCTGAGTCATAAAAGGGCTCAAGTAGTCAAGCTCAGTAATCCTGCCTCTAGGAATCCATCTACGGAAACCCTCAGGGCCAGGCAGGTGAATAAAAGTGTATGCCGCAGCATGTTCATCGCAGCAGTATTTATGGTAGCGTGCTATTAGAAATGACCTAAATTTCAACAATGGAGACGTTATTAAATACACTGTGATACAACCAGATGATGAAATATTATTCCATCCTTACAGCATGGCTTACAAAACAGTTTCAACGACAAGGGGAAGAGTTCTGATGGGATATTGAAGGGGAGGGGCAGGCCATGGGAGAGTACTGTAGCTTGAACTCAGCTACCGGAGAAGTTGAAAGAAGGGCTCGCTCTTCACAGGCCCGGACAAGATGCAAAAACAGGGGCTTCCTTCTGCACCCCAGGAAAGTTTTTGGGGGTTCATAAGAGCAGACGTGTGGACTGACTGAGTGGATGGAAAGGAAGTCTGGGAAGGTGGGAGGGGCCTCCACGGGAGGTGGAGCCTAAATTCTTGGAGGAATGGCAGGCTGGGAGATCCCTGCCAGCAAGGAGCTCCTGGGGAGAAGCCCTGGGAGCAGGCAGCATCCAGTCCCTGTCACTTCCTAACAGGTAAGCAGCTCGGGGTGAGAGCCTGGGCTCAGTGGGCCCACACCTGTGGGGCATAAACACAGGTGGGGTGGGTGTGGCCGGGCAGCAACCAGCTCCAGTGGAAGGGCAAGTCTGGGCCCGTGTCCCCTGCACCCTGAGAGCCAGGAGCTCATTAAAGAGGAGGGGAAGGAGCAATTATGTGCGGACTTCTGAAGGTAATGACGCGAGGAGGGGTGACGCAGGAGGGCGTGCGTCCTCCACCCGGGGCCCCATGGCTGTGCCAGGAAGGCAGAGGGATGAAAGGAGGCTGGAGATGGCCTCCAGGGTCACTAGCTAAGTGCCGGGGCCAGTGAATCAAGCAGGGCGGCCTGAGAGGCTGGGAGGGTGGCTTAGGGTGGGTAGGACCTGTAATGGGAGCCCCGGGGAGCTCTGGAGCAAGGAAGGGGCAGGCTTCAGAGGGGAGGGAGGGGCGGCTGGTGACTGAGCAGTGGGCCGCAGCGGGATGAAGAAGCACCAGGGGGGCTGTGCCCAGGCCTGGACTTTGGGGTGAAGGTGCTTTCTCGCCGGGGCCGGGCTGTCAGATAGAAACGTAATGCTCATCACCTGTGTAAGTCAAAATCGTCCAATAGCCCATTCAAAACAGCGAAAAGAAAGCGGTGAAATGAATTTTGATAATTTAGTTCACCTGATATATCCAAACTATTTATCATTGCAACGGGAGATCCATATGAACATCGTTACTGAGGACTCATATTTTTCTTGTGCTCAATCTTTGAGACCCGGAGTGTATTTCACACAGGACTTGTAGATTCGGATGAGCCACTCTCTGATAGTCGCGGCTGGTGGTGGCTGCTGTATGGACCAGTGCGGGTCTAGATCCAGAAAAAGTCTGTGCGAAGGTGGTGGCAGCAGCGAGCTTGTCCCAGGTTTCCATTTTGACTGTCCTGCAGGGTTCGAGGGCTGTGCGTCCTCCGGCCCAGAGCCATGGCAGGGCAGCCCCTGGGGCCTCCCTTCTCCCTGCTCTGCTGAGCCCGTGGGCTGGGCTGGGCTGGCCTCCGCGCCCGGAATTAAACATTAAGCCTGGGTTTCTCAGGGATAGTCTGAGCGAAGGAACTTATTTTGAGAAAATTAACTTCTCTCTGTTCTGCAGCGCTCCTGTCTTCTGGGGAGTGGGTGGGCTGAGGAAGTGGGTTACCTGTTCGCGTCCCGGGAACTCATGGGGATAATGCTGGCAATTTAATTTGGAAACTAGAATTGAATTGGCTACAGCTGAGGTGGAGGAGGCGCATGTGAAACAGGAGCTGGTCGGCACAGGTAACCAGGTCCCCCGTGCGAATTCCCTCTGCTCCCAGGCTTCTCCTGGCTGTGGTAGCTCCTTGATGCAGGAGAAAGGAATCAGCTGCTAGGCCAGCGGTTCTCAAGCTGTGGGTCGCGACCCCTTTGTCGGTCGAATGACCCTTTCACAGGGGTCGCCTAAGACCATCCTGCATATCAGATATTTACATTATGATTCATAACAGCAGCAACATTACAGTTATGAAGTAGCAGTGAAAATAATTTTATGGTTGGGTCACAACATGAGGAACTGTATTTAAAGGGCCAGAAGGTTGAGAACCACTGTGCTAGTCTGTTCCTGGGGTATGAATGTGGGGTGGGGGTTAAACAAACTTGGGTGCTGGATAATTCTGGGTTTGAGTTTCAGCTTTATGACCATGGGAGGGTTAGGCTGCCTTCCCACCCCTCAGTTTCCTGATCTGTGAAGTGGGAACAGAAACACATGATTTGATGGTTTATTCAAAGGCAAAAAGAGTGATTGTGTGTAAAGCTCTCTACCTGGGTCATGAGGGCTCAATAGATGGGAAATAATGTGTGGGTTACGATTACTGTCATTACCATTATTATTCATGGAAGGGCCTGGGCTGAGTTTGTGGTTTGGGTAGGAAAGCCAATGGGAGGATGATGGGGGAGGGCTGTCTCCTTACAAAGCCAGTCTGAAAGGGGTTTCTGAGGGTTGAAGGTGGACTTAGAGGCCTGTAGACAGGTAGGGAGAGAGTGGGAGAGGCGAGGGGAGGCCCGGGAGCTGTCCTGGGCTGGCAGCAGCAGCAATTGGCCTTAACCATGAACTCTGTTGGGGAGTCATGCTCTTCCCCACAGGTTTCCAGCCCCACCTCCCATGTCCAGTGTTACCCAAACATTTCCAAACCAGTCTGACCCCTTTCTAATGTGTTCCAGATGCATTTGCAAGAAACTGGAAAAATGCGGAGCCAAATGGGAAGTCGCACATTTATAGCACTGTGTTGGGCCTGCAGGCTTTGCCAGGGGGCACCCTGTTCCAGGGGAGGGGTTGCCTCTACTCCTTCTCCTCCCTTTCTTTCCTCGAGGAGGAGTGTGCAGCAGCCCCTGCCCACGTGTGGCATTTAGAGCTGTCCTGGATGAGATGGGGCTTGTTGCGGGCACATGTGTTGACCCTCAGACCCTTCAGGAAGTCTTTGGTTCACTCATTTTCTGAATATTTATTGAGTACCTGCTATGATTTGTATTTTTTAAAATTGAGACATAATTGACACACGTTATTTTAGTTTCAGGTGTACTGTATTTTCTTAATGATTAGTGGCTTATAAAAGTATTTTTGATCTCGTGGACTCCCTGAAAGGGTCTTGGGGACCTCCCAGGGGTCCAGGGATCACACTTTGGGAATCACTGCTTTAAAGGAAAAGTACGTGGGGCTATGAGAGCTTAAAACAGGGCAACACAACCCAGTCTTGGGGACAGGTGACTAGAAAGAAAGAACATTAGGGAGTGTTGAAGGTGTGGGCAGAGCATGTCCAAAGGCCCAGTGGTGTGAACGTGCTGATACCCTAGAGGAGCTGAAAGGAGACCCTGTGAGTCCCCTGCCATAGGTACACTGGGGCAGCTGCATGCTACACGCCCCTAACATTCCTGCCACTAAGAACTTGTTGAGATGCTGTTGCATGCCAAGTGAAGACACCAGCTCTTTTCTCTTGGCGCCGACATCTGCCAGGGCACAGCACATGCCATCCCCATGAAGCATGATAGGCAGAAGTGGGGGGTTTGGGTTTCATATGTGTTCATATAAGGGGCACACAAGCCAGATTTGGAAAGGGAGGTTTCAGGTTAGTATTGAATGATGAGCAGGGGTCATCTGGGCACAGGAGAAGGTGTATGTACAAGGCTGAAGGCCAGGAGGCTTGCAGGTCTGGAAGCAAGAGGCCTCATGGCGTAGGGGGGATGGGAAGAGTGCACTTGGATAGTTGGGAGGCTGGGAAGGGCATTGGCTGTCCAGTGCAGCGGTGGATCACACCAGTTGACTCTGAGCTCTAACCCATTGTGGTTTATTGTTAAGATCAAAGGATGGGCCCTACCAGTGTGGCTCAGTGGTTTAACGTTGACCTATGGACCAGGAGGTCACAGTTCAATTCCTGGTCAGGGCACATGCCAGGTTGTGGGCTCAATCCCCGATGGGGGGCGTAAAGAAGGCAGCCATTAGATAATTTTCTCTCATCATTGATGTTTCTATCTCTCTCTCTCCCTCTCCCTTCCTCTATTTTGTGGGCAGATCACTTCATCATTTTGAACCACTGTAAGAGGCTGTGCAGCCTAGAGTTTAAAGAACACAGATTCTCATGCCGAAACCAGTTTGGCTCAGTGGATAGAGCGTTGGCCTGCGGACTGAAAGGTCCCAGGTTCGATTCCGGTCAAGGGCATGTACCTGGGTTGCAGGCATATCCCCAGTAGGAGATGTGCAGGAGGCAGCTGATCGATGTTTCTCTCTCATCGATGTTTCTAACTCTCTATCTCTCTCCTTCCTCTCTGTAAAAAATCAATAAAATATATTTAAAAAAAAAAAAAAAAGAACACAGATTCTGGAGCCTGTCTGCTTGGGCTCAGATCTCAGCTCTGCTACAAACAAGCTGTGTGACCTTGGACCAGTTACTCAACCTCTCTGTGACTTAGTTTCCTCATCCCTATAATAGGAATAATCCTTGGACCTACCATGTAGGGATTCAATGAGTCGTATGTGCAGTTATAGGCCTTAACTATAAGGCTTGACACATGCCTCATTCACAAGAGGGATGCTGATCCCACCCTCCGCACTTCAGCTGAGGCCGTGGGAAGCATAGCACCTTAGCACTGGCAGCAGGCCTAGCGGTTCATCTGGCTTAAAGTCCCACGTGACTCAGGAGATGTCCACTGACCCGTCTGTACCTGGACCACCCCTACTCTGTGCATCCTGGACGAGGAGCTTTTGGACTGTGCTCACACATGCTCCGTGATGGGGAAATTGGAGTTGGGAGAACAGTTACCCAAATGGGTTCTCCTTCCCTCTTAGTAAGGGAACCAGAGGGAAAAATAAAGTCAGAAAAGTGCACCTCTATGGTCTGTACCCCTTTCTTCCACTTTAGGAAAATGTGATGTACTTGTGCCCTCCTGCTGTTCTTCACGGGTTAGTTCTCTGAAGCACACAGATGAGCACAGGGAGTGAGCTAGAGGGGCAGCCATAACATCACCCAGCTCAGAAGGAGGGAGGAGCCACTAGAAAGAAGATACTTGACACAAGATGTGGAAGGCAAGCTCAGTTGCTCTAAACGATGCTGGTCCTGCGGCCTCGGAGCACGCAGAGGCCACTCACAGGGAAGAGGACAGACCCTCCTAACGCTGCCTGCTGCTGGGCTGCGAGGGCCGGACTGGGCACAGCCCTTCCACGGCAGTGAAACTTGCTTCTGCAGAGTCTGCAAAGGTAGGGCCGTCCCCAGATGTTGGCCACACCACAAAGCCCGCCCGCCTCACCTTTTCCCCAGTGGGTTCCCCTGAGGATGGATTGTAGCAGAGGGGATCCAGGCCTCTTCTCGCTGGCCTCTGGCTATTGGGACCTTGCCCCGCGGGGATGCGTTCAGTGCTGTCAGCCCTGGAATGACTGCTTCCCGCCTCCTCGCACAACATAACCCTCTGACACATCCAGGCCCCACCCTTGACTCTTTCCTTTCCCCACATCCAATCTTGCCCTGCGCAGCCCACAGCTGTCTCCAGGGACTCCTTGCTGTGTGGTAGAAGGCGTGCCAGTGGTGCCCACAGGTGCTGGCTCTGCTACAGCACTGAGGCCAGGTGCAGACAGGAGCAGAGCTGGGCAAGGAAGAGTTCAGGCGTCTGGGGCTGGACTGCATGGGTGGAATCCTGGCTTCACCAGCTCACAGCCGGGCAGTCGGGGCGAGTGACCGACTAGTTTGCTTGCCTGAAAAGTGGGAGAATAGCTCCGACCCAGCAGGTGGCTACGAAGGGTCACAGCACTTGGAATCGTCCCTGGCACATAGGAGGTGCTCCATCAATAGGAGGGTTGCTGTTTCCAGGCATGGTGCTCACCCTTTGGGTGTGTGTGTGGCCTCACTCGCCCTCACGGCAGCCACTGACATTATGGAGCCTGTGGTATTTCCGTGGCAGTGCACGTTTGCACGACACCTTACATGTTGTCAAGACAGTCCCTGGACGGTTTCACTTGTCCTTGAAATGTCTTCACTTCGGGCCATGGGGTGGGGGTGGAGATTGAGTGCCTGGAGTCTGCACTTGGCCTTCAGCACCAGGGGGCTGGTAACCACTTCTGTCGAACTGACTTGGGGAGGTCCTCGCAGCCTGGAAGAACTCAGAGGGGATCTCTGGGGTACAAATCGAGTAATTTTATGCTTGCATACTTACAAGATGGGGCTTGCCAAAGCGGTGGGAGCCGGTGCCAGTGTTGCCTGAGAGGTGACCTTGCTGATGGTTTGCAGTGACCCCAATGAGTCGAAATGCCTGCAGAGTGCACAGAGCCTTCTTGTCTACCTACCCGCGCTGGCGGTTCCAAGCCGAGCTCTCCCCCTGAGAGCAGGAGGTAGATTTTCACAGGCCAGATTTACTTCGACTCGAGCAGGCCACATTTTTCATGAGCTTGGATAATGAGGTGTGGCGACCTCTTGTAATGAAAACGCGTCTTCCCCCCAGGAAGCCTGCTTCATGCCCAGGGACGGTAGGCAGTGACTGACATGTGTGACTTCAGGAGATAACAAGACTAGAAAGATGCTCATAAATGTTTGTCAGATGGCCAAATGGATGTGCACAGAGCATTCTTCTGGCTGGGTGGTGGTGGGGGGAGGGCGGGGAGAGAAGCGGGGGCATGCTTGGAGCATCTGGCTGCTGGTGGCCCTTGAAGCCCCATGGCCTGTGGGCAGGGAATGGCCAATTCCTGAGTAGGATCTTCAGGGTGAGTCTCTGTAAACATAAAACCTTAGGGGTGGGCTGGTCAGGTTTTCTGTCTCTATTCCCAACATTTCCCCTGAATTGCAGACCCTTAGATCCAGTCCCTATTTGACATCTTTCCTTGGGCATCTCAAAGACAAAGTCTCTTTTCCTCCCCCTACTCCACAAATGTCACTCCCCCCATCCCCCCGCCCAGCTTAGTGATGGTGCCATCAACTGCCTAGTTTGAGCTGCACATCCCATCCAGGCCCCACCCTTGACTCTTTCCTTTCCCCACATCCAATCCAGCACTAAGTTTTGTGGGCTTCACATTCAAAATACAGGGGGTGGGCAAAAGCAGGTTAATAATAATAATGATAATAAAATACAGTAATAAATAAATAATACAAGAATAAACTCTGTTTCATGCACTCACTACTATAAACACACTTTTGCCCACCCCTGTATATCTTGACTCTTTCCGGTATTTGCTTTTCCATGTAACTGCTCTGGTCTGAGCCACCTTCATTTCTCTCGGAGCCTCTGGAGCAGTCAGCTACCCTCTGCTTCTAGTCTTTCTCCTGTGATTGGAGTGATCAGGTCTTGCCTGACTTTCGTTTCATCTCATCCCCTGAGCCTCCCCACCTCCCATTCCCACTTGCCCCAGCACATGCTGGTTTTGACTCTTTCTGCCTCAGTGTCTCTTTATTTACTACTTCTACTGCCTGGACTTCCCCCTCCCCCCCATGGCCCTTCACAAGCTAATGTTTTTCCTCCTGGGGTCTCAGTTCAAATCACGTCTCCCCAGCGATGCCTTCCCTGATGTCCTGGCACCGGTGCCTCCCTGCCTCTCACTCCAATGATGTCCTCCCGAGTGTCTCCCTCAGTCTGTAATCATCTTATTTTCCTGTTTAGTCTGCCCTCTAAACAGCACACTTTCTCAGGAAAGGGCCCGATAGAAAGTATTTTAAGCTTTGTGGCCATACAGCCTCTGTCACAGTGATTCAACCCCAGTTAGACAAGATGCAAATGAGTGGATGTGGCTGTGCTCCAGGGCTTTATTTGTGGACACAGACATTTGAAATCCATATAATTGTTATGTGTAATCAAATATTCTCCTTTTGATTTAAAGATATATTTGAGGATGCAAAAACCATTTTTAGCTCTTGGACCTTGTGGGAATATGCAGTGGGGTCCATTTGGCCTGCAGGCAGCAAGCTGGCCAACCCCGATCTAGAATGTGAGCCCCAGAGGCCTGGGGCCTGTCTGTCTTGTCTATCACAGTATCCTGATTGTCTGACAGTTCTTGTCATGTAGAAAATGCTTATTAAACATTTGAGGAATAGAGGAAGGCAGGGGAGACTATATCTGGAGCAAACTGGACCATCATTTTTTGAAAATAAGAAATAAACAAACAAAGGAAGGACAGTCTTAGAGATGGGCATCTGAAGACCTGGCAACAGGAAGCTCAGGACATTAAGTCCATCTTTCTGCCTCCAAACAGGGCAGCAATTGAGTACCCATGGTTCGTGTTTTCTAGGCCCAGGGAAGCTTCCAAGTCGAAGAAGTTGGCAACTTGACGAGGCTGTCAGAATTCTAACCCATGGCAAGGTCATGGACATTTGTCCTGGCACAGAGAGTTGCCATCTGAATAAATTAAAATTTATGTATTTTTATGAGAAAAGTTATTTTTGATCTTTAAAAACAAGAATCAACTGTTCAGTTTCACCTAACATTTGTATCATTTATGTCCCATTTAGTGTTCACTTTTCTTGACCACTGGATCAGGATAAATCTTTCTCTAATTTTCTTCTAATAGCATTTGTCCCCCCTGCTATCGCTTTGAGACAAAATACATGTTAAAAACATAATACTCTCAGAGGGAAAATATTTGGCTCTCTCCTCGATAATTTCTGATGGAACCTGTTTATTGCCTTGTGGTCATTCCATTGGCGGTCATTTGATGCTTTGGATTGCCGATTGAGGCCCCATTTGGGCTGTATCTCCGGACACCAGTAGAAACATTTGGCAAGTTTAAAGAAAACTCAGGCAACTGGTTGAATTTGGAGAAAAATACAACTGGATTCTATCTCATATCAAAATCCTGGATGAGTTAAAGGTTTAAACAAGGAGAGAAGACAGATAAACATTTAAAACACATAATTTTGGGGATGTGAATGTCTCTAGACATGTTACTGAAGACAGAAGCAAATATAAAGACAATTACATTTGAGTTAAATAATATTCAGTGCAGCCAAGATCTCTTAAAGAAAATAATGAGGAACCACAACCTTACAGAATTGCTTGGTGACAAAGGGGTTAATTTATTTTTAAATTTTTATTTATGTTTTTTTGTGTGAGAATATTTAAATTGTACTCTTTTATTACATTTCAATTATACAATACAGTGTTATTTACTATAGCAACCAGGTTATATGTTAAGTCCTCAAACCTTATTTATTTTTTACCTGAAAGTTTGTCCCCTTTAGTAATTGCCCTTAATTTTCCCCAAACCCCAGGCCATGGTAACCACTTTTCTACCCTCTGTTTCTATGAAATTGACTTTTTTTTAAAGATTCCTCATATAAGTGATAGCATGCAATATTTGTCTTTGTCTGGCTTATTTCCCTTAGCATATAACCTGCCCTCCAGGTTAACACATGTTGTTGCAAATGGCAGGGTTTCTTTCCTTTTTTAAGGCTGAATAATATCTATAGCTATACACACATATACATAGGTACTATATTTTCTTGATCCATTCATTCATTGATGAACACTTACATTGTTTCTATACTTTAGCTATTGTGAATAATGCTGTAATGAACACTGGAGTATAGGTATCTCTTCAAGATAATGGTTTCATTTCCTTTGGGTATATACCCAGAAGTGGGATTGCTGGATCATATGGTAATTCTATTTTAATTCCTAGATCTGTTTCAAGTCCTCCATACTGTTTTCCACATTAGTTGTACCAGTTTAAATTCCCACCAACAATAATACAGGGTTCCTTGTTCTCCACATCCTGGCCAGCATTTGTATCTCTTATCTTTTGATAACAGCCATTCCAATGGGTTCAGGGTGATATCTCATTTTGGTTTTGATTTGTACTTCCCTGAGGATTAGTTATGTTAAGCAGGGCTTATTTCTTTAACATTTAAAATTATTTAATCATGGAGGGAAAAACCCAACTGAAAAGTGTGTAGAGTATATAAAAGGATGTAAATAGAAAAACGAGTAAAGGACATAGCAGATAACTCTCAAAATAAGTTCATAGCTGACAAACATTGAAAAAAATGTTTAATCTAGCTAATAATTTATTTTTTAATTTTTTTGTTTAAAGTATTACAAATAGTAGTACATATGTATCCTTTTTTCCCCCATTGACCATCCCCTGGCCTCCCCTACCCCCCGGCACATGCCCTTACCCCCCTGCCCCCCAGTGTCTTGTGTCTATTGGTTATGCTTATATGCATGTATATAAGTCCTTCGGTTGATCTCTTAAAAAAACAACAACACATAAAATGACCCTGAGATACTGTGTTCTGTCTGTCAAATTGGCAAAGGTGCAAATGAATGATGGTGTGTGGTTGATTGTTGGTGAGGCAACTTGGCCTTGTGCATCCAAAATCCCAAATTCAACAGCGTTACTTCTAGAAATTGAGATTCACACAGTATTTGGAAAGTTTCCTTGATTTTATCACTATAAGGATGGGAACCTTGTATGACTTAGTCACCATTTGTGTGCTCCTAATAGGTGCTTGATAGGAACTGGTAGAATGAATAGATGACTGAATGAATATGAAAAAATATATGCCAAGGATATTAGAGTAGCAAAATATAGGAGATATTCTCCATGTTCACCCCTGGTGTGTTCCTTAAATATGTCAATAGTCGAGGTTGCCAAATAACCAGCAGTTTCATGAATTACCTACCAGTTGTTTGACTAAGTCGACATTGATTCAATCAAAATGATGCCTTAAGGGAGCGGCATATGCAGTGTTTCTATTCCATCAAGTGTTCACGTCATGTCCATTGTTGTTGCTTCTATGTTGAGTTGGAGCCCAAGCATATGCAACACTTTCTGTGTTAAACAGTTAAACGTATTTATGGTCACCATTTGCTGGATTTTTTCTGCGCCTAATAGATCAAATGTGAATGTCCCTTTCCTCCAGCCTCCTCTGGTGTCAGGATTTTGTAGGAAATCCCATCTTCTACTTTAGCAGGCACCGTATACACATGTAAGTGGGACTTCAGTCCTGGAGTTAATGCCAGTATCTAAAACCTTGGAGAATAGCCTTCCCGCTTGAGGCAATCTAATTAAACTTCTCCTGTCAACTTGAAGTGGCCCCCAATGGACAGATCAAACCTATTTTTAGGTTGCAAGTGTTATAGGAAGGACTATTTAATTAGAATTGGGGGGTGTTTAAAGTAGCTTTCTCTCTTAACATCGGTGCCTGCTGGCTTGTTTTCCCTGGTGTCATTAATCACCAGTGAGCAGATGTCAGAATTCACAGTGAGCTACAGCTCCTGCCGATTTCTGCCTTCTGCAGGTAGTTTGTCCTATAACTCAAAATGCCAAGTGTCTCCAGGATTTGGCACTTTCCTGCCAGCAAATGGCACGGAGAGCTATAGACAATTGCAGTTAGAACATTTCTTCAAAATAAGAGCCCCACACAGGGTGTTTCTCTCCCACAGCTTTGTGGTTCTTGGAGTGGGAAGATGGTCGTGTTCATATTGAGGGGAGAGAGAATGTTCTCTGGTCATGGGACCAAGGAGGGCTTGATACTGCCTAAGGGCCTACATGAATAACGGGGAAGAGATATAAAAACTCAAGCTCCATTAGGTCTACATTAAAAAAAAAAAAATTGATGTTCCAAGGGTGTCTGGAGCATCAATAATCTGGTTCAGAGAGAAGCCTCTGACCCACCTTGAGGAGGAAGTACTTGCCAAGGAGACATCACCTTTTAGCCGAGACCTCTGCCTTCTGGTGGTGTCTAGGCATTTATGCTGGAGTTTTTGTGGTGGGGTTGGGGGTGATAGTTAAGGCCTGAGAATACTCACAAAGCTCTGAATGACCACTGGGGGTCAGTCTTCTGCATGGGAGGTGTGATGGTCCCAGCATTCCTCCTCCCCCAGTAACTTCTCAGCAAATAAACTGGTAATTCAGATTCTACTACAAGAGACATATCTTTTCAGTGTAAGATTTCTGGTGGGCTAATACTTAAATATCATTAAATATTTACAATTCATTGTGACTGAAGCTTATGAAAGCACATTTGTTTGAAAGGGCCTGTTGCCTATTTTTGCTGGATTTTGTGTTAGGAGCTTTGTATATAGGGCGACCACAGGACTTACCCTCCAAGCTAGGATGCTTTTGAGAGTGAAAGGAGGTGCCAATTTGATGGGATGCCAGGGCAATAGGCAAACACTGGACGTGGATTGCATCAACAGGGTTTCATGTCTCCCCATGTATGGATCTATCTTGTTAGGTTTGTAGCAGGGATAAGCTAAGGATCCTCCCCATCGGATAGATGAAGACACTTAGGCTAAAAGAAGTTAAGAAACATTCCCAAGGTCCCTTGCTTCGAAGTCTATGCTTTGATATGCCTTCAAGGCAGAAAGTCAATGGGCTCCTAAAGTCAACAGGGAAAGGATGTCACTGAGGAAAGAGTAGGAGAGGCCTTGAATGGGGGTAGAACAAGGAATAACCCAATGCTTCTTTGTTAATGTAATGATTTTGTCAGGAACAACTCTGTCCTGGAAGGTATCTGGGATAAGACTCATGGCTGAAAAAGCCCACTGACCCACTGCTTCAAATGTGCCCCATCACCAGCTGTCAGATCACATCTTTGGGTCCCACCCTTTGGCAGTGTGTGGCCTGCCAGGAGGCCAGAGCTCTGGTTTATTTTGCATTCTTTGACCTCCATGAAGTTGCCTTTCTGTCTCACAGGTCAAGGGTTAGTCTCTGACGTAGCTCACATTGTACTTTAGGGTTTCTCCCCTGTTGTTAGGTTTTGAAATTTTCTCTGGGCTTTGCTTCATAGGCAAGGACAAGGGAAGGACTTGCTCCCTGTCCTAGAAAGGCTTTTGTCACAGACCGCCAAGGAGGGCTGCAGGCACCATGCTTCATTTCAGGGCCTGGGACTCTAGAGGAGGAGCAAGGGTCCTCAGCACACATCTAAGACATTAGGACAGATATTTCCCTGAGGGGAACACACTTCCTTCCATGATGGGTAGGTAGTCACCTTGCTACTAGGACTCCATCCCAAGTCCACCCTACTAACATAGCCATTTTCATCGTGTGGAATTCATTTCCAAGTAGTAAGGCCGACCCTTTAAACTACCATTTTTTCATCTATTCACATGTCATTAGCCTTCATGCATTGGCCTCCTCCCTGTGAAGTGGTCATTAGAGCTGAGTCTGAACTCTTACCAGGAGATTGTGGGACATCCCAAGGAGACATAATCAACCCGGCCCCTTATCACTGAGGGTGAGGACTCAGGAGTTCCTACCTGGACTAGTCAGATGACAGCTCCCAGGCACCTTTTGAGAAAGCTCAGAGCCCTCACAGACACTGTGTTTTCTCTGGGGCTACCCTTCTCATGGTCACCTGTAGGCCTGAGCTATTTCTTTTTCTGAATTTAAAGTGTATTATGTTACTGTCCTACATTTTCTTATTACCCCATTCTGTTCTAGGTCAGACCGGATGTAGAGCTCACCAATTTCTTTGATTTTTACCTAAAAGCAGAACAAAACCCAATTCTAGGTTCTGGAAAAATGGCAGAGAATGAATCTTAAAATCTCTCCACATTCCTACATACAAAAAAGACTATGTACAAAAAACTGGGCAGCAAGGCCTGATGCAAGTAGTCAAAACTTAACAAACAAGCACGCATTTTAACCCCCTGCACCAAGGGAGGTATTTCTACAAACTCCCAAATGGAAAGAGTAAGGATAAGCCCCACCTGGTAGGAGCATCCATGCAGCAGAGAGGAGAGGGTAGCAACAGGGCATCTGATGGGCTTGAGAACAGAAGAATCCGAAAACACCCAACAGGTGTGCACTGGGCCACATGCTTGGTTGGCCATTCCAGGTACAGCATTTGAAACTCGGGGTAGGACTTTCTCTCATTCATTGCAGGTGATCGTGAGGGCCTTCAGTAAGGTTAAAAGGGGCAGGAGCCCCTGTGAACTCTAAAGTGATCCGCTGGAAACCTTCAATGGCTCTCCATTGTTCAGAGTGTTAATTCTAGACTCTTAATTTTTCACCTTGACATTGAAACCTTTCCTAGTTTCACCGTAGCATACCTTTCTAGTATAATTTCCAACCACATCTTTCCATTGGCCCTGTGTGCCAACTACACTGTTCTCAATGATACCATTTGCATTCTTCAACTTCTTGTTTCTCGCATTTCATCCAGCCATCGTGAGATGGTTTGGGTCCCTTCTGGACAACATCACTGAACACAGGCTGAGGACATTGATGGCTCTCAGTCAACTTTTGGCACACATTTTTATAAATATGAATTCTTTTTGGAAGAGAATACTGTGTCTGCCAGATGAAGTTCACTTCATTCCACAAAGAACAGCGGGACCCCAACCCCTGTAGTTCTTGCTTCAACCCATGACTTTGTATTAATTTAAAACAATTAATAGTATTTTTACTCAGAAATCCATCCGATGTTTGGGAAAATGCTAAAAGGCGTTTGCTTGATTTCTGAAATGATGACAGAGCATTTTCTTTTGCCCAGAGAGTGCCAGCCAAGTTCAAGCTCCACACAGGGGTGCTATGTCAACATCTCCGGTGATGCTAAGGCTCAGGTGCTTACCGGGGCTGAAGATTCCTCATGGATGTGAATGTCCATACAGGAGGCTCTCTTCAAGGATCGTCCTGGGGACTCGGGCTATGCCCTGTCCTATGCCCTCTTGAATGTGAACAAGACACCCCCTTTCCAGAGAGGGCACGGGTGCCATGTTTTCCTTTCCTTCTACCGAGTGTGAGTGTGTTAATGTCGGGGTGGAGGAAGATTTTGATATGCAGAATCCCACCACGTCCTCAGTCAGAAACAGATGTGCCATATGATTTTGAGTGTGGCACCCAGGATCTGGGCCTCGTTCAAGCACACAGCTCATAAAAGCCCAGACAATAAAAAGTGAAGATGCAAAAGATAAAAGGCTTGCTTTCACATGCCACGAAATACTGTTGAAAATTATTCTTAACCATAGTGTTATGGCCTTTACATTTCCATTTTTTATGCATGGAAAAAAGGACTGTGCAGTGTACGAACTAAGCCTCAGGAAATGAACGTCTTCCAGCCATTAAAAGCAGGTTCTGCTAGTCCAGCAACAGCATCTGAATCACTCTCTTGGCCATACGGGGCTTGCCATCAGACGTTGTGATGCATTCGTTTCCTTGTGCTCAGGGCCCCTGCTAATGCTGTAATGCTTGTGCGTAAATCCTGAGGCAGAAAGCGGAACTCCATCGGGAATTTCTGACAAAAAAGACATTCAAGATTTTAATAACTTCAGAGAGATTTTCTGTAACCAATTTAAGACAGCAACAGTCGTGGACACCCCTCAAATATAACTGTGGTTAGGCTTGGACCTCTAAACATTTAGCTAATACTATTTGCCAGGTATCATCTAAGTTAGTAGCAAAATAATAATGATAAAAATGATAGCTTACATGTATTACACGTTTCTAAAGGAGTAGGCCCTGTGGTTTTTAAGTCTTCCAACATGTCCGGGGTAGACACTGATGGGCAGCTCCATGTATAGGTGAAGATAACTTAGAGGTGAAAGTAACTTGCCCAAGGTCAAGCAGTGCCTGAATGTTATTCAAGTTTGTCTGGCTCAAAAGCCCAATTTCTAATCATTTTTGAGGTACTATATTTTGTTCAGTTAACATTTTATGGAATGCAAAATAAAGTTTTTAAAACTAGAAACTGTACTTAAAATGTAAAACAGTCCCCCTTTTGATCCTGAAGTTGGGGGACCACACTGCTCCCTGCATGAGGCAGTATAAGGCACAATAAGTAGTTGAATCTGCCCGGGTTTTAGTTTTCTCATTTGCAAAATGGAGAATGAAGGTAAACACCTCCCAAGAGCAACTTTGCCTTCAGAGAGACATTTGTCTGTTCAGTAAATGTTCATTTGAACTTCTACTAGAAGGAAAGTAGAGTGATCTCATCATAAAAATGGATAATGAGCTGTAATCCCTGAGTGTAAAGAGTCACAGGCTAATGGAAGAGTTCAATGTAGTCAGTGCTATAAAAGGTATGTGTGTCCTTGCATGCATGCATGTGTGTATGTGTGTGTGTGTGTATGTGCATATATATATGTGTAGTCATACATATACATACCTACACACGGCTGTGGTGACAGAGCAGAGGCAGGGACTTAGAAGTTGGGTGGCTTCATACAAGAGCGACAGTAAGAGTGACATTAAAAGTGACAGTAGGCTGCGCGAGGAGAGAGGTGGAGGCCATGCTCAATCCCCATGCATCCTGGACCCGGAGGGGAGTACGTATTTGTCAGATGAGAGCACGCATGAAAATAAGATGTGCTCTGGGTTGGAAAGGCTCCATGGGGGGTTCGCCAGGTGGACAAGAGGGGGTAGGACATTTATTCCGGCAGCAGAGACAGCACGTACAGAAATAGGGCAAACACACAATTGCATGTAGGGTTACAGATGACATGGAAGCTTGGGCCCTTAAAGGAGGGTGCATGTGGACTAGTGGCTGGGGACAAGGTTACAAAAGGTAGATTTTGGCCAGGTCCATGGTGGGTCCAAAGCCAGGGGCTTGAGTAATGTGCGACTCCGCAGAGTTTTTTTTCCCTTATTTTTTGGCAGGGGGTTGATGTGGGGAGAACATGGGTACTACTTGTTCAGCAGAGCTCTGGATGCCTTACTTATTCACAGCGATTAGACCCCAAATCATTTGATATGGCTATGCAACAAATAAAACGGCAGCAAGGGAACTCCACTAGGAAACAATATTGCAAATGGGCCTACATTTTAAGGAAACACACCCTAAATGAGAGAAGAATGAACACAAACTCCAATGCCAATTATGGCACATGAAAAGAGGGTTAAATAATGCCGGCACCTCAGCCATAGAAAAGGAGGAAATCTTGCCACGTGGGCAAACATGGATGGGCCCTGGGGGCGTTTTGCTAAGGGAAACAAGTCAGACAGAGAAAGACAAATACTGAATGATATCACTTACATGTGGAATCTCAAAAACAAACAAATGAATGAACAAACAAACCCAAAACCCAAACTCACAGAAAAAGAGATCAGATGTGGTTAACAGAGGTGGGGGGAGTGGGTGCGGGGCAGGGAATTGGATGAAGGTGGTCAAAAGGTACAAACTTCCAGTTATAACTGGAAGGCATACAACTGGGGGTGTCATGTACCACATGATGACTATGGTTAACCCTGCTCTATGGTATATTTAAAACAAGTGAAGAGAGTAGGTCCTAAAAGTACTCCCCATTAGGGAAAAGGTATTTTTTTTGTGTCAGTGTGAGATGATGGAAGGTAACTAAACTATTGTGGTGATAATTTGCAATGCATGTGGGTCAAGTCTTTATACTGAACACCTTAAACGCATGCAGTACCGTACATCAATTATATCTCAACAAAGCTGAAAGGAAAAAATTAACGCCTACACCTATTACTGCCTTGAGGATTAAATGAGCCAACTTAATCCATTGCCTTTTCCTGCCCCTGCATGTCCCGGTGCCCAGCGGCAAACCGCTGCCACTGTTATTGCCTCCGTGAATGTAAGTGAGGTAAACCGAGGCGGAAAATTTTCAGCAGAGGTTCTCAACCTGCTCCAATCTGCACACTGATGACCTTGTGCATGGCACATCCACTCCGTGGGCAATCCCAGGCTCAGTGTTTAATTTCTGTACCTTATTTTCTGTTAGGGAATATATCAGAGAGTGATATAGGCACAACCTTCAAACCACTCTCAGTGATAAATAAAAATGAAATGATAGTAAACGTGAATAATCATTACCTGCGAATTCCTGGCAGCAGCCTGGCCTCTGTGGGGACCCAGCAGGATGCCGTACGGCATGCCTCTCTGGGTTTAATCAGGGTGCTGTGAGAACCACCTCTCTCTCTCTCTCTCTCTCTCTCTCTCTCTCTCTCTCTCTCTCTCTCTCTCCTTTCTGGACGGCGAGCTTCCCTTGGGCAAAGGCTGTGCCAGATTCTTCTCTTCTTGGCATGCAGCTCATTGTCTGGTGCATAAATAGTAATTGATAAATATTTGCTGAATGAACAACTGTACTCCCCCAGCCTGAGGGAGTGGGAGAGCAAGGGATTTCTCTCCCCCCCGCCCCAAGTAAATCAGGAAGCCCTCCAGAATTAGTAGGGAGAGGAATTGGACAGAATGTCATGGTTTAAAGGGTAAACAGCAGCTTCCTGTCAGCAGTTTGCCTCTCCTTCTGGCTTTATCAGCCCCCAAAGAATGAAAGAAACGGGCTTTGTTACCCGAGTGGACCATTCCCAATGGCGCAGTTCCCGTTCTAAAGTAGAAGGGGGTCCGTGTCTTTTCAAGTTCGTGTCTAAACTATCTCTTGCCTTTCAATTCCCAGAGTCTGATTTCCTTGTTTCAAAATCTCCTGGCGTAAAGAATTGAGACAAGGTCTAAATAAGGTAAGTAGATAAATGCATAGAATGTTAGTTGGTGATGGATATGAGACAAAAATAAAGCAGGGAGGGGGGTGGGAGTCTTGAGGGGGAGTGCAATTTTGCGTGAAAGCTCTGAGAAGGATTCATTAATAAGTTGAACTTTGAGCAAAGATACGAAGTGGTGAGGGAGTGGGCCAGGGGCTATCTAATGTAGTGCCCCAGGTAGAGGGAACAGCAAGTGCCAGGGCCCTGAGGTGGGAGCATGTTTAGTCTGGTTGAGATCACCAATGAGATCACTGTGTCAGGGTGAGGTGGGCAAGACCAATAGGAGGTGACCGCAGGGAGGTGATGGGTTGTTAGGTCATGAAGGGGCTGGTGGGCCGCCGCAAGTATAGCAGCTTTTGCTGTGTATGAGATGGGAGGGGTCTGAACAGAGGCATGCTAAAGTCTGACTTGGAGTTTGACAGAAATTGAAGAAGGACAAAGGTTAAGACTGGAGAGCCAGGAGGCCACCAGGTGAGGGGTCATGGTGACTTGGAGGATGATGAGAAACAGTTGGATTCCAGATGCACTTTGAAGGTAGAGCTGACAGCTTAGCTGGTAGCTCAGGTGTGCGGCAGGAGAGGGAACCCCTTAGAATGGAGCTCCTCTCCTCTCAAGGTTAGACTTGTTGTATGTGAAGGGGGTGGTGATGTCATGGTGGGTATTGATAGATGCACACTGATTTTAATAAATCTTGTAACCAATGGACTTGACTCAATTTTCCTTGTGAAACTATTTCAAAGTTTAGTACTATTTGTAGCTTTCATTGACTGTGCGGCCTTCTATCAGCAAGTCACAGATGGTCAGCTGTAGAGGAACTTTGAGGTCAAATAAGCCAGTGTGTCCCACAGTGTGGGGGAGGACCCTGGTGCTTGGCGAAGAGATTTCAGGTGATATATAGTAACGGATGTTATTACGTTTTGAGAAAGCAATTTCTTTTTCAATCCTATTTTCATTATATACCAAGAAGCAATCTCAGCTTGGTGGTAAATCTTAACCGCTTCTTGAACCCTTCCTTATTTACCCTTTTAACCAAGAGTGATCAGGCCCCAAGATGTAGCAGGCAACAGGATCTTGCTGGAATTTAATAGCATGATTTTGAATTCATGAAGTGTATTTATTATTTCCTAAAAGCATATTTATTTTTGGACTCACATTTTTTTTAATGTTCTGGACTCATATTAACGTAGTATACCAAAGGACTCTAACATTTGATTCAAAATTTCTAAAAGTTAAGATGATTGCAGATATCCTCTGGTGTGTTTGACTTAAAAACCTTGTATACATTCACACAGAAAAGGGCACATATGTGTACAGCCTGATGGTCTTCACAAAGTAAACATACCTGTGGAACCACTGCTCAGACTCAGACAGAGCCCCCTTCTCTGTAGCAGTATCCTCCCCAACCCTTGGCAAAGGAGACCACTCTCTTGACTTCTAATACCTTAGACATGCTTTGCCAGATTTGAAATTTATGTAACTGAAATTATTCAGTATAAATTCTTTTGTGTTTCGCTTCTTTCGGGCCACATTATATTTCAGTTTCATCTGTGTTGTTTATGTAAAACGAATTCTTTCTTCTTCATTGCTGTATATCACTCCATACAATTCTATAATATTCCATTATTCTAGTAATACATCACAATTTATTTTCCCATTTTATGGTGGATACACTCTATTTTCAGTTTTGGGTTAGTAGCTATAGGTGGCTCCAACCCTTCTTTTGTACATCTCTGCATTTCTGTTAGGCACACAGTTCCCAGCTATTTTTGCTGGTGTGTAGTTATATCTCATTGTGGTTTGGGTTTACATTTCTCTGGTGATTAATGGAATGGAGCACCTTTTCCCCTTGCTTATTAGTTATTTGACTATTCTTTTTTTGAAGTACCAAGCTAAGGCTTTTGCCCATTTTTCTAATGGGGTGACAATCTTTTTTTCTTTCCTTAAATTCTGGGCATTCCATTCTGTCCCATTGGTCTTCTATCTAACCTTGAGCCACTACTGCATTGTCTTAGTGAACAATAATGTTGAACATCTTTTTATGTACATTATTAGCCATTTGTATATCTTCTTTGAAGAAATTTCTGTTCAAATCATTTGCCCATTTTAAAATTAGGTGTTTTTTTTTTGTATTGTTCAGTTGTAAGAGTCCTTTATATATTCTGGATACTAGATTCTTAACAGATATATGATTTAGAATATCTTCTTCATTCTGTAGGTTGTCATTTTACTTTCTTGGTAATGTCCTTTGTTGCACAAACTTTTTCATTTTTTATTTTGGATCAAGTCCAACAAATCTGTTTTCTTTGTTACTCTTTCTTTTGTTGTCATATTTAAGAAATTTGCCTAATATGTGGCCATTAAGGTTTACACCCATATTTCCTTATAAGAGTTTTATAGTTTTAGCTCTTACATTTAGATCTTTGACCCAATTTTAAGTTAATTTTTGTGTATTGTGTCAAGTATGAGTCCAAATGTATTCTTTTGCATGTGGATATTCAGTTGTCCAACATGATTAATTGAAAGACTATTCTTTCTCCCACTGTCTTGACACCCTTGTTGAAAATTACTTGATCATAGATGTATGGGTTTATGTCTGGACTTGCAGTTCCATTGGTTCATATGTCTGTCTTTATGATAGAACTACACTGTTTTTTAATTGGCGAAGTTTTGTTTTAAGTTTTGGAATTAGAAAGTGTAAGTTCTTCAACTTCGTTCTTCTTTTTAATATTGTTTTGACTAGTTGGTATCTTTTGCATTTTTATATGAATTTTAGGATCAGCTTGTCCATTTTTGCAAAAGAGGCAGTTGGAATTTTGATAAGGCTTGCATTGAATCTGTAGATCAATTTGGAGAGGATTGTAATCTTAACAGTATGAACATAGATGTCTTTCCATTTGTTTAGATCTTTAATTTCTTTTAAAAATGTTTTGTTAGGGTTCAGTGGACACGTTTCCTACTCCTTGGTTAAATTTATTTCTAAGCATTTAATTATTTTTTATGTTATTATAAGTGGAATTGTTTTCTTATGTCAGACTTCTAACCTACAGAACTATAAGATCATAACTTCATGTTGTTTTAAGCCACTAAGTTTATGGCAATTTGTTACAACAGCAGGAGAAAACAAATACCCTTTGCATAATTTAATTCTTTGATATTTATTTAGGTATGTTTTTATGGCCAACAAAGGGCCAATTTTAGTAAATGTTCCATGTATAGTTGAAAAAAAACCATTCTATAGTTGGGTCAAGTATGCATGTGTGTGTGTGTGTGTGTGTGTGTATGCGTGCGCATAAATCATATTTGTTAGTTATGTTGTTCATATCTTCTATATCCTTATTGAGTTTTTGTCTGCCTATTATATCAGTTATTAAGGGAGTTTGTCAAACTGATTGTAAATTTGACTACTATAACTTTTATTTCTGTTGATGTTTGCTTTATGTTGTTGAGGCTTGGTTACTAGGTGTATACATTTAGAATTGTTGCATCTTCCAGAAGAATTAATTCTTTCATTTTATTAAACTACTAGACGCCCAGTGCATGAAATTTGTGCACAGGTAGGGTCCCTAGGCCTGGCCAGCGATCAGGGCTGATCAGGGTCTTTTGGCTGCTGGCCGGGGCCTTCCTTCATTCTGTACCACTCCCTGGTGGTCAGTGCATGTCATAGTGAATGATCGAACTGCCGGTCTGGTCTCTCTGTTGAACTTCTGGGGGGGCACTTTGCATCTTTGCCTTTTACATATATAGATCCTCTCTAACTAGTGACACTTCCTTCCCTAAAGTCTACTTGGTGTGTTATTAGTTTAGCTGCATGTGTTTTCTTTTGGTCAGTGTTTGGTCACTGTTATATCTTTTTCCATCTTTTCATTTGCAACTTTTCTGTACCTTTATGTTTACATTGTCTGCTGTAAGCAGCATATAGTTTTTAATAATCCAGTTGGACATTTTGTCTTTGAATTACAGTATCTAGAAATTAAACCTGCTATCTTACAATTTATTCTATTTTCACAACTTTTCTATATTAATTTTCCTTGTGTCTTCTTTTCAATTAATGAATTTATTATTCTTTCCCCCCTCTTATTAGCTTGCTAGATAACATTCTTTCTTGTACTTCCTTTAATGGTTATGTTAGAAGTTAAAACATATATCCTTAATTTATTACAATATTAGGTAACTTGGTCCTCTTTCTACTTCCTGGACAACATAAGGCTCTCAGAATACCTTAATTTTATTTAGGTCTCTCCACATTCTTTATTTTGAATTGAGATATAATTGACATATGACATTATATCAGTTTCAGATGTAGAACATAATGATTTGATATTTGTATATATTATGAAATGATTACCACAATAAGTCTAGTTAACAGCTGTCACCATAATAGTTACAAATTTTTTTTCTTGTGAAGAGAACTTTTAAGATCTATTCTCTTAGCAACTTCAAAACAACAGATTAACTACTTTCACTATGTTGTACATTATATACCCAACACTTATGTATTTTCTAATTGGAAGTTTGTAACTATTGACCCACTTCACCCATTTTTGCTCATCCCTACCCTAGCCTTTGTCAAGTACCAATCTGTTCTTTTTATCTATGAGCTTAGCTTTTTTTTTTAAATTTAAGATTCCACATATAAGTGAGATCACTTGATATTTGATCCAGCTTATTTCACTTAGCATAATATGCCCCTAACATCAATTCCTTCATTTGTATGGTTGAACACTATTCTATTGTGGAGATTATATATATATGCCATGCTTTCTTTATCCATTCACCCAGCTTTGGACATTTAGATTGTTTTTATATGTTGGCTATTTCCCTCCATATTCTGCATCATCATGGCACCTATTTTAGTTCTACCTGTACTTTACATAGCACAAGAAATCATCATTATTATTTGAGCAGTCAGTATTTATTTGGCTTTACCTACATATTTAGACTTCCCATTGTCTTCTTTATTTTCTGTGCTTCCATTTGACCTCATTTTGTTCTGCTCTGAAGAGTTTTCTGTAGTATTTCCTTTAGTGCATTTCTGCTGAATATGAATTCTCTCAGGCTTTGTTTGGAAACGTTTTAATTCCATGTACACTTTGAAGACAATTTTCACTGTGCATAGAGTTCCAAGTTGACAATTATTTGCTTTCAACACATTAAAGATGTCATTTCATTGTTCCTTGGCTTCCTTCATTCTTGTTTAAAAATCAGCTTTCATGATTACTGTTGCTCTTTTGAAGGTAATGTTTCTTTTCTTTGGCTGACTTCAAGATTTTTTGTTTTTGTATTTAAGTAGTTTTTACTACACTATGCCTAGTTGTGGTTTTCTTTCTTCTGTTTGGAAATGTAAAGATTTAAACACCTTTACCTTGATGTCTTTGATAAGTTTTGGGGGAAAATTTAGCTAATATATCTTATCAAGTATCACATCTACTCAATTCTCTCTTGTTTCTACTTCAGGGTCTCCAAATACCTACCTGTTAGAACTCTTCACCACGCCCCACACGCCTCTTACGTTTCTTTGTGCAATAACCATGGTTTTGCTTTTCATGTTTAATCTGTATATTTCCTGGTGACCTAGTTCAGTTTACAGATCCTCTTTTCTGCATTGTCTATTCTACCATAAATCCCAACTGTTGTGTTCTTATTTTTGGTTAGTATATATTTCAATTCTAGAGATGCGTTGTTCATTTGGTAAAGAATATAGTTCTTGATCTTGCAATTTACTTTCTTGAACTTATTAATCATAGACATTTTGAAGTCTGTACCTAATAACTCCAATAGCTGATTCACATATGGGTCTGACTGTTTTCTTGGGTTTGGGTTATTTGGTTATATTCCTGGCATGCCTTGTAATTTTTGGTAAATGCTGGAAATAATGTCTAACAAATTGTAGAGTCAGTGTGAATCTCTGGATTATGTTATCTTCTTTCAGCGAAACTTACCTTTTCCTTTTCTCTTTCTTTCTTTCTTTTTTTTTCTTCTGTCTGGTGTTTCAAGTACTGGCAGATCATCTTGTTTCACCTGGGCTTGAGCTGGCCTGAAATCAGGTTTTAGTCTTTGTGAAGGTTAAGCTATTTCTGCTTCACTCTTCTAATGTGTAGTCTTTTCATGGTCCCAAGGAGAGTTGGAAATGTTTGCCAGGGTCCCTCCATTTGGTGGACCCCAACTTCAATTGTTATGAGACTGACTGTTGACTTTTGAGCCTTGGAGTCTTATGAAGTTTTACAAATCAGCAAATGCCTGTAGGAAAACAGTGCTTTAAGTACTGGACTTATTTCAGGGTGTTTTCTTTCTCTTTGCTCTTGTCTTCAGGTCCTAGCTGCCTTTGTATCTCCCCAGTGTCTTCAAACAGAAGTTCTTTGTCTTTGTACTCTATATACTGTATCCAGATCTTAAAGTTGTTCTTGGCAAGGGAGTTGGTCTGAAGTAATCTAGTCTATTAGGACTAAAAGCAGAAGTCCATTGTCCTTATTTTTGTCATTGCCTTCTATTTTAAGACCAGTGATTCTAGCTTTCCATTCATATTAGTGAAATAATTGCTTTTCTAAGTAAATGTATTTACCGATGCTCCTCGACTTACGATGAGGTTAGTCCCAATAAACACATCATAAGTTGAAAATACCGTAAGTCAAAAATGCATTTTGTGGACCTAATGTACCAAACATCAGAGCTTCGCCTGGCTGGTTTCTACTGAATGTGTGTCGCTTTTACACCATTGTAAAGTCGAAAAATCCTAAGCCAAACTAGCATAAGTCTTTATTATGAGAAATGTAGAAATTGTAGCAAGATGCAGCAAATAGTATCATAAATACGTATTTTCCTCTTCAATGAGTAATCATTCAAATAAAGAAGAGTTGACTTAAATGAAAGTAGTAAGTAAATAGCAGCACAGATGGTGCTTGGGACGATAAAAATGGTGGTGATGAGGTTCAAACAACTTGTTTTATATAGCGAGAACTAGAAACCCATAAAAGTCATTGTCTTGCCTAACATTACACATATGCACGATAGAGCTGATAGCATGACGCCGTTCTCTCGGTTCCTGTTTCAATCCTTCATCTGCTCCCACAGAGCTATTACTGGAAGCTCTTCTCCCTCCCTGTTTCTCAAATAGATTTAATTTCTGTAGCCCGCGCCCCCCCCCCCCCGCGCCTTTTGTCCTGAATTCTTCCATGTGTCTTCTAAGACTATTTTTTATAGCAGTCTTTGGGTTATTAGATTGTAAAAAAAGACAAAGTGATGTCTAGGCCCAACCCATGGGTGTTTTTGTGGCGTGTGTGTGTGTGTGTGTGTGTGTGTGTGAATGTATGTGTGTACACTTCAAATCTCCATCAGTTTTTACCAGTAGTTTATATATAATATTTGAACCCATGCGATTCAGGGTGATTGATCCTTCTAAAGGCTCAGCTCCTTTTAAAACTGCATGCAAAAGAATGACCAGTTCTGTGTAATTTATTGTTACTAAATCTCCTCTCCTTTTGCTTAATTGTATTATTTGCCTCGGGGATGCTGTAGAAATGCAAAGCCAAGTCAGCTAAATGAAACATGATCCTGGTACAGGAAAATAATGATGTGTCTCTTTTGCTAAATAACAGCCTCCCCCCGTCATCTCCAGATGCTTGGAACCGCACCCTCATTTTTTTTGGAGGCAAGTGAGGGTGGTGCCCGGCTTGGGCTTGGTTGTCAAGGGCATGGGCCAGGGAGTGGGCAGAACAATGCAACAGGAACTGGAGCTTGGATTTGGGGGGCTAGCAGACAGGGAGAGTCCTGTGGAGAGGCCGTCACCAGCCTTCCCTCTGATCTTGGATTTAGACTATGTACCACCCCAGCCCAACCGCACAGCTGAAATCCAAGGCCATAAGTTATCATTTAATTTTGAAAATTGGCAAGGTTGGAGAGACCTTTGAGGGGATCAGTTGCTTCCTTCTTATCTTAAAAGGTCACTGGGATTCAGTGCTTAACATTTCCAGGCTAGTGTTTTTGTTAACCATGTCATTGATGCAGTCCTCCACGAACTACCTTACTTCCCTTTGACCTCCTAGTTTGGGGTCCTCTGAGGTCAAATGGAGCATGGGATACAGCAAAGAACTACTAGCATTTCCTGAGTGTCCACCATGTGCCAGGCACTGGTTGAGGCTCAGGGGTTGTGGCAGTGCACAAAACAGTCAGCCTGCCCTTGTGGTGTTGGCATTCAGGATGGGGTAGGGTAAGATAAGACACATAGTAAAATATGTGAATGGCATGATGAATGGAAAGTGTTACAGAAAAAAAAATAAAATGGGGGAGGAAGACAGGGAGGCCACGGTGGCGGTAGGGCTGCTGTGTTAAATGGGGTGTTCAGGGAAGGCTCCCTGAGGAGGTGAAGGGGATGGGCCTGTGGTCGGGTGTATGGAGAGGTAAGGGGCTGCTGACATGGTGGTCTTCATGCTAGTGGGTGTCAGAATCCTGGTGACATAACCTTCCAGGCTCCACCCCAGAGACTCTGGTTCATTGGCCCTAAGGCAGGGCCTGACAATCTGCTTTCCTACAAAGCTCCCTATGCAACTCAGATGTGTGCATGTAAAAAACAGCTTAAAAATTTCACTCTGAGCATCCTTTGAAAGCCTGGAAAATAATTGTTCTAAGGACAAGCAATTTCCACATTCCAGAGAGGAAAGATTTTCCTGTGGACCGCTGTCCTGCTGGCACATGCAGGCCCAATGCCTGAAGGAGGGAAACAGGCAACTACTGAGTGCCTGCTGTGTGCCGGGTCCCCCCTCTATTGGCTGTCTCATTGGAGCCTCTTGACACTCTCTGGGGCTAAGTGTCCAATGGGCACCCTGAGGCCCTGCAAGGCCCAGTGCTCACTGCTGTGGAGGAGCAGACCCTTCACTAGGTGCGCTGTCTCCCAGATGCGGGGGTGCAGGTCTGCTTGCTCTCCCCTGAGCCCGTGCCAGCACTTATCATCTCTGACCCAAGTTTTTGCTGGGAGCTGGACTCTTGGTGAAAAACTTTCTCAATAAAACTTTCTAGAACAACTCCTGGATGTCAGGCATTTTGAAAAACTGCTGACTTTCTAAGTGAAAAGGGACCTCAGACATTATGTACCTGCACAGGAGTAGAAAAAAACGTGCGTCAGCCACCGCCTTTCCCTCTTCCCTCCACATCTCTGGGAAACATCAGTCATTGATGGTGACATCCTTTCTCAATGAACCTAGATTCAACCCCAGAACCCTCAACTCAATGAGCTAGTTAATATATATATTGATTCATCAAATGTGGCTCACAAAGAAGAAACCTATTTGCTATCCATTATCTGGACAATTCCTCTTTAACACATCCGAAGACCAGGGGTCAGTTTATCTCAGACACACAGATAGTTACAGAGCTGGATTTCACAGCAGACCATTGCTTTTAAAAAATGTATGTGCCACACCAGCACGGCCAAGGATGAACCTGAGGAGGGGCGGTGAAGGATTGAAGAAAAGACAGACAAGAGAATACAGCTGGGGCCCGGTGGATCTCCCGTGCCTGGATAAGGACACAAAATACCCAGCCTGTAAGCTGATGCTTTATTTTATAGTCTGATTAAAACAAGGGTAGATTAACATGTTTTGGCAACACTTGCTGCACCTCCCATAGCCCAGTAGCTACTTAGGAAAAAATTAGGGAGGGCTACAAGGTCAGGCTTAATTATGCTAGGAGAGCTCTGCCCTCCAGGCTGGGACTTGTTTGTGGCCCTGCCACAGGTCAGCCTGAGGCTTGACCCTAGAGCCACTCCCTACAAATATATGTATTGATTTCAGAGCGAAAAGGAGAGGGAGAGAGATATAGAAACATCAATAATGAGACAGAATCATTGATTGGCTGCCTCCTGCATGCCCCCTAATGGGGATTGATCCTGCAACTAGGGCATGTGCTCCTACTGGGAATCAAACCATGACTTCCTGGTTCATAGGTTGATGCTTAACCACTGAGCAACACCAGCTGGGCTTCTTTTTTTTTTTTCTAGCCTCTTTAGTGGGTAGGAATCTCACTCCTCAAACTCAGGTAAGTGAGATGTAAAGCTATAAACAACCACTAACCACACTCAGTTTCTGAATCAAACGATCAGTGACAGCAACAAAGCACCAGCGTCTCTGTCTGGAGCTGTGCAAATTCTGGGAGACAGCAGAGGACCAAGGTGTGGGTGGTCCTAAATGGTCCCTTTTCAGTCATGTCTCTCTGTGCTGGAGTCGACCTGTCTTTCATCATTACCCTTCTGTTGGTGGCCTGGGCCATGTCCCTCATCTCATCTGATCATTGGTCTACTAGTAGATGCTTAGAGCTTGCTGCTAATTATTCCCTATTGCCTTTTGCAATGTCTCTTCATATCCAACTTTGCCTCTTTCAGCCACTGGCCCTCTGCCCTTGCTACTCTCCAAGGATGCGTGATATTTTTGCTGTTTTTTTGTGTCCTTCTGGGACAGAGGGCATTGGTAAAGTTGTCTTAGGCTTGATTTCTTACTTTCTCTTGGAGTCCTGTTAGTTTTCTGGGCCTCCACTCAGCATCTGGGCCCAGGATTTATCTATTCTCAGATCCCACACACCAGCCAGAGGATTGGCGGTCTCTTCTTCATTGGCATTCAGCCTGGGGTACGGTATGAGAACTGGTGCTGGGTCCCCTGTCCATGTAACCATGAATCCAGGTTCAGGCTTGTCCCACCCCCAGCATCCACCTGCTGAGGTCTCTCCTTGGGTCTCAGGAGGGACATTTGACAGCGCAGACCCAACACCTCTTCTCCCACATCTGAGTCCTCTCCTCGCTCATCTTCCCATGTTGGGAGAACTGAAGGTTTTCAGATGCCAAAAGCCGGGAACAGATTCTTGTTTCTTTCTCTGTTGACTTGTCTTGTCCTGAGGCAATGAACTCTGGGAGGCCTTGCTTGAAGAAGAGGCCAAGAGAACATTGAGGGAGGGAAGACAAGAACAAAGCACTATTTCAAAACATTATCCCCTCATGTCAGCTTGCCTCAGAAGTCTAGATTTCAGATTGAGATTGGCCAGCTATGGCACGTACACCAAATCTGGCCTGCTGCCTGTTTCTTTATGGCCTGCAAACTAAGAATGGTTTCTACATTTCAAATGGTTACCCTTAAAATCGTTGTGAGCTAACTATATAATTAATATCTTCTATTTGTTTCTTGGTCCATAAATTCTAAAATACTCATTATTCAACCTTCCAAGGAAAAGCTCGCTGACCTTGGTGGAGGGTGCTGAGTGGGTGGCAGGGGGTCCTGCTCTCTCATCTCTCTGAGGCACCTGGGGGAATGGACTACTGGTTTACCTTTGCTGAACCGCATTCCAGCTCCTTAGAATAAAATACCAGTGACTGCTCTGCCCTCACTAGGTGGTCTCAGTTGCAGGTCAGTGGACAAGGATAAATGTTTAGAATAGTTGGTGAGGGAGAATCTTCCTAATAAAAATCCCCTTTGGCATTACTGTTGGCCATACTGGTCCCCGGGAGCAGACATTTTCTCTTTGGGGAGCTGCTTTCCACCAGCAGTGACATGTGGAAAATCCACTATGGATGAGGAGCTTCCTGTCCTTAAGCTTGCGTTCTGGCATTGCCCGGTGGAATACATTGGGAAACAAATGTAATTCTCACAGTATGGTTCACCCAACAGGAAAACATGTTGCTTGGAGTCAGTGAATAATATATATTTTAAAATAAAATGCACAAATTCTTTCTGAGTATTGAGAAGACTTACTTCTTCATTTGCTAGCTCATTTTGAAACCATTACAGCTCTGTGTATTATTCCATACAAAGACATGAAATTAACTGTCATAATTTCTCCTGCGGTCTAAAAGTTGAACAAGTTTATGTTTCACCCAAATTAGCTTCTTTCCCTTCACATTTTCTCTATCATTAACCTTTCCTATTTGAGCTTGCAATAAAAAATTACATCATGATCAAATCCAAGGAAAGGTTTTGTGCAAGCCATGCCTAACACAGATATTTATTACTGAGCTTGAGGGGCAGGAGTCAGATTTATTTGGATAAATTGTTCACAATTTATGCTGTGACTATTTTAGACTATTGAACACACAAATGCATGCTCTCATGTTAACCCATTGCCATAGTGATGGATATGTCAACTACACCCTTAGAGTTAGGTTTTGCTGACATCTGTAAACTGAGATCTTTTTGGCATGGCCAATGTTTGCTAAGAACTGAGAAAATTCATCTTCTTAGTTTTGATTAAGCCACTGGCTATACTAATTTGATTATTTATACTTTTTTTATAGCATTAGTAGCACGGATAATAATAGAGATTAAATTTTATCTATAATAATAAAAGGGTAATATGCTAATTAGATTGTACGTCATTCCAGACATCCTTCTGGACAAAGCCAGGGCCAGAGGGAAGTTGGTGCCGGCAGCTGGGGGAAGGAAGGCCTACTCTTGCACAAATTTCATGCATCGGGCCTCTAGTAGTACATAGGATATATGAACAGTTTAAGCCTTTCCATGTATTTTCTCTCTTGATTCTTGGACACAGTGTGGACAAAGAACATAACTGAGGATGTAAACACTTTCTGTTTTAAAGAAGGGAATGCCAAGGCCCAGACAGAGGAAATGGGTCCGGGGAGGCCACACAGCTGGTGAGTGGCCCGTTCCTCTGTCTTCTGGCTTTAACTCCCCTCATCCGCCTGCTTTAGTTGATGCTATTTTCTCTGTTTGATGGTCAGCGTTTGAGGGGGTCCAGATGACCCCATTTTGGTTAGATCACCTGAGCGTTTATGGTGTTTAGAAAGGGCTTAAGCATCTTTGGTTCTGAATTTAGTAGTGATTTTACTTTTTTTTGAGGTTTAGGTGAAATTACTTGAGGCAAATAAAACTTTGTTCGAAGGAAATTGATGTTTTCAAAGTCTTATAAGATAGATCTATAATGTTTTTTGGGGACTCAAATAACTGTTTCAAAACATTTTAATAAATTAGATGTAAGTGGATTAGAAACGGATTATCTTTCCATGACATACCCAGACCCAGAGGAGCACTCCGAGAAACATGTTTAGGGTTTTCATGGACTCTGGCACGCACACATCTTGGTCTCTCTTCTCTTTCTGATAACACAATGGAGATGAAATCTGGTCTTATTCCGGAGATATTTCTTTGTGCCTTTCTTTGAACTTCTCTAATTGTGACTATGTTTAATGTATCCTGGTGGGGCAATTTGACATTTGATTCTATAGGATGGGGAAGTTTGGGTGGGATGTTAAGTACAGTGGCTAAGGATGTGGGATCTACAGTTAGATAGATGGAGGTTAACCCCAATCCTCCCACTTACCTGTATCACTTAAGTAAGCATGTAATATTTTCAAACCTCAGATTTATCAGCTATCAAATGAGAATAATTATGGAGACTAGCTATAATTATTAAATGAAACAACCTATATCAAGTCTATATTCAGCTGTGTGTGTAGCGCTTAGTAGCTGATTGCTATTCAGTGTCTTTATTATGGTGGATGTTGGTGGCTTTCCTTCCTTGCCTTCATGACCCTTTCCTTCACTGAAAACATCTAATTTTCCTTGGGGGAGCCCCTTCTCTCCTACCACATGGAGTCATGCTGGGATTGTCAGGTAAGGTGACCGTTTCTCAACAGACAAAGGATTGGGCAGGTGCCCTGAGATAGACCAATAAATTGTCTCTCTGGGGATTTGATACTGGAGCCTAGACACACAAGGACTGAAAGTGGCTAAAGTCTTAAGTGGTTTCTGCTGCCCGGGTCCCCAAAAGACCCCAACCCCTGGCCTTTGTTGTTTGTTGTTTTTATTGCTTTTTAGAGAGAAAGGAAGAGAGAGGGAGAAAGAGAGAAACATTGATGTGAGAGCAAAACATTGATCTGCTGCCTCCTGCATGTGCCCTGACTGGGAATTGAACCAGCAACCCCTCTGTACAGGATGACACCCAACCAACTGATGACACACCAGCCAGGGATCCCTGGCCTTTCTAGCCCTTGTTTGTCAGCTTTTCCTTAGATCCCATGAGCTGATAAATATACCAATGCACTTTTAAAGTTAAGCAGTGCCATTATTACTCAAGGCCTGATTAATTGTATTGCTGTATGTTTCCTAACTGATAAATTTTATCACCATTATTATCAGTGCATGCCTTAAGTAAAGAACTTATTTATAAATTACACATGTGAGATATAGTCTAAGAAAAAAAATAAAGCACCAAAAAGAAAAGGAAAATTATCTGTAATTTTTAACCTGGAGATATCCCCTCTTAACATTTTTACAAATGTGCTTGTCTTCTCCACATATGTGAAGTTTGTGTGTTTTCATGTGTTTCTGTGAAATGATTTTTATAAATATCCATACACGTTTGAAGTTGATGTCAGAGAGAACCATGTGTGGGAAAGTATTTAGGGTCACTGTAGAAATTGATTGATGGAACTCTTGGGTGACCCAGTGACAATTCTTATATTAGACCTTCGTGTAGAAACTGAATCTTAGATCGTTGAGTATGGCTCTGATGGTCACCTGTCCTATCTGCTCAAGAATTCTACTCCTTCTTTAATTCATGGACCAAGCGGTAATCTGATTGGCCCTCCCCAGTTCCAGGGAACTCAAGATGATCCATCCCATTTTTTTGAAGAACACTTCCCACTAGATGGATAGCTCTGATAGCAGAGGGGGTGGAGGTCAGGGGGTGAGGTGCTGAACATACTGAGAGCCAGAAGATGGTAGGCTATTACAGGAGCCACCTCCTCTGTGCTGAATACTGGACATGTTTTCTATACAACCAGGTCTAACATCACAGAAGTTAGATCCTAAAGGAAGCATGTAGGCAAAAATGAAAAATAGTCATCATTACCTTCAATGTTAGACAGAGGACTACTTCTTTGGTAGAACACTGAATGAAGCCTTTGGCATGCCTCTAGAGAACAGTCTGAAATACATCCAAATGCTAGAATTATCCTCACTTTGATGATTCCCTCCCACTCCTCTTTCTCCCCTCTCCTTTATGCCCTCTCAGGTGTAAAGCCGAGACCAGACATGCATACAGTAACCTCCCACCTTTCATCTTGAACTCACTCCAGGGCACTGGCATGCCACAAGAAAACCATAAAGTAGCTTTTTAAAATTTTTATTTAAAAGAAATGGTGAAAACAAAACAAAGCAAAACAAAATAAGACAAAAGCATGTTCTTCTGGGTAATCATAGTTGGAGTCTCTAAGCTGAGTGTTTATGTGTGTGCCTCCCCTGGGCCAAACTCAGAGATGTGGAATTGTACGTCTAAACCACAGACTCAGAGCCCTTAGCCCAGTGGTTCTCAACCTTCTGGCCCTTTAAATACAGTTCCTCATGTTGTGACCCCCAACCATAAAATTATTTTTGTTGCCACTTCATAACTGTAATGTTGCTACTGTTATGAATCGTAATGTAAATATCTGATATGCAGGATGGTCTTAGGCGACCCCTGTGAAAGGGTCGTTCGACCGCCAAAGGGGTCGCGACCCACAGGTTGAGAACCGCTGACCCAGGGGCGGTAACCATGACAAGGCACGGGTGCTGAGTGGTCCCCACCAGTCGGGGTGGCCAGTGGTCACTGTCACTCTACCAGGGCTGATTCCACCCCAGCAGTCTGTTAAGAGGGTTCTCCAGTTCCTACGCACAATCTCCGGGCTCATCTTTGCAGAGACCATTAAGCTCAGTTTTATCAGGTAGTTAGCTGGTTGTATTTAAAAAGACAATTGTGTCCTAAAGGAGGCTTCTCCTTTTTATCTCTTGGACCATGGATTTAATACGCTTCCTGGGCAGGGCTTGTAAAAGTGATGTATATGACATTAGCACCGTGGCCATTCACATTGGAGTCATCATCGCACTTAATGCAGCCCTTTAATAGAAATTGTTTTCAAATTAGACCAACTCTCTATAATTTTGAAGTATTTGAAAAGATGATTTTATCTAACTGATAAAAATGACCGAGGTATTATTCCTAGCAATTATAAACTATTTACATAAAAAGCATTTAGCGAGGTACATTGACCGTGACTTCTGGGGAGGCAATTATAGTGCACATTAGGGGAGAGGCTGGGAGGTTTGCAAGCTCTGAGCCAGCTGCCAGGGTGCAGATCCTGGCTCTGCCGCTTGTTCGCCTTGTGACCTCACGCAAGCCACTTCATGCCTCTCTCTGAGCCTCGGCTTTCCCATTTATAAAATGGGGCTAATAATGGGGTATCTCATGAGTTTGTGGTGAAGATGAAATAAAATACTTTGAAGAAGCCTTTCATGCTATAATCGCTCAGAAATAGTACCTGTTTATTACAGTTGGCGATGCTGTGGGGTGGTTCTTGTTACAAATGATCAAGGATGTGGACCCTACAAGAGAAGCTGATTGTTCTGATCTTTTCAATTTGTGTAATAAGAAAATATTTCTTTTACTAAATGTCATTCTCTGGGCTCCAGAAACTCATCTTTATTAATTTTATCAGTTAGCTAAATGCTGCCTGAGACCACCTACGGGAAAGGAACTGAGCTGGGCTCTGGGAGAGCTTGGCCAGCCTGTGACATGCTTCCAGCATCATTGGGGATAAAGGGTGAGCGCACAGCATGCCCTCTGCTGTGTCATGTCATAGGCCAATGGTTCCAACAGCCAGCAATGCAGCCAGGGAGGAGCACTGGCCAGGACAGGAGTGGTCAGAGGGGACTGCTGAGAGGAAGCCTGGTCTTGAAGGATGTTTAGATTGTAGGCAGGTGGGGAGGAGCAATGAAGGCATTTCAGATAGGAAATTCTGGGGCTCAGGCAAGGTGTGGGTATAAACAAGAAGCAAATGTAATGGCACATGGAAGTGTGTTCGGTGAGAATGTCCGCTGCAGGCGTGGGTGGTCTACATATTCTAAAGATGCCATGAGGACCCAGGTTCTCTCCTCTCCTCATCTTGGCCACGGTTCTCTGACTGAGATGAGTTCTCTGGAGGGATTACCTCTCCTCCTGGCAAAATAGCTGCGGAGCATCACCTTCCTCCTTTCTGGCTCCAGTGCAGCGGGGAAAGCCTCAGGTCCCCAGCCCACCAATGCTGACCAAGGTCTATTCCATCTCACTGACTTTGGTTGGATCTCAGAGCCAATCACTCTGGCCAGGGGAGTGAGACATAACTGGTCATGTCCAAGGTAGCATTGGTGGATGGAAGCGGAGCAGAGGGTGGATCCCCAAATGCAAAACGGAAATCAGTGCCCACAGGATTCACACGGAGGGCAATGTCCTTCACCAGAGGAGATGAGTTTTTGTTGTGTGTGTGTGTTTTGTTAATTTTCACCCAAGGATGTTTTTTCCATTGATTTTTAGAGGTTATGGAAGGGAAGGGGGAGAGAAGGGAAACATCAATGTGAGAGAGACACATGGACTGGTTGACTCCTGCCCATGTCCTGGTAGGTGCCGGGGAATAGAACCTGCAACCCAGGTACGTGCCCTTGAGTGGGAATCCAACATGAGACCATTTGGTATATGGGGCTGACACTCTAACCACTGAGCAAAACTGGCCAGGGCCAAAGGATATATATATATATTTTAATTTCTTTATTGGTTAAGGTATTACAAATATGTTCTCATCCCCCCATTAACCCCCAACCCCCCCCCCCACCCCCCCGCCCCACTCAAGCTCTCATCTCCTTGTTGTCCATGTCTGTTGGTTTGGCTTATATGCATGCATACAAGTCCTTTGGTTGATCTCTTCCCCTTACCCCCACCCTTCCCTACTTTCCCTCTGGGGATTGATAGTCTGATTGCTGTTTCTCTGTCTTTGGATCTGTCCCTGTTCATCAGTCTATGTTGTTCTCTATATTCCACAAATGAGTGAGATCATGTGGTATTTATCTTTCTCTGACTGGCTTATTTCACTTAGCATAATGCTCTCCAGTTCCATCCATGCTGTTGCAAATGGCAAGAATTCCTTCTTTTTTACCGCAGTGTAGTATTCCATTGTGTAGATGTACCACAGTTTTTTAATCCACTCATCTGCTGATGGGCACTTAGGCTGTTTCCAAATCTTAGCTATGGTGAATTGTGCTGCTATGAACATAGGGGTGCATATATCCTTTCTGATTGGTGTTTCTGGCTTCTTGGGATATATTCCTAGAAGTGGGATCACTGGATCAAATGAAAGTTCCATTTTTAGTTTTTTGAGGAAACTGGGGCTGCACCAGTCTGCATTCCCACCAGCAGTGCAGGAGGGTTCCTTTTTCTCCACATCCTCTCCAACACTTGTTGTTTGTTGATTTGTTGATGATAGCCATTCTGACAGGTGTGAGATGATACCGCATTGTCGTTTTGATTTGCATCTCTCGTATAATTAGTGACTTTGAGCATGTTTTCATATGTCTTTCGGCCTTCTTTCGAAAGGTGTATGCCCTCTTTCGAAAAGTGTCTATTTAGGTCCATTGCCCATTTTTTGATTGGATTGTTTATCTTCCTTTTGTTAAGTTGCATGAGTTCCCTGTAAATTTTGGAGATTAAACCCTTATCGGTGATATCATTGGCAAATATGTTCTCCCATGCAGTGGGCTTTCTTGTTGTTTTGTTGATGGTTTCCTTTGCTGTGCAAAAGCTTTTTATTTTGATGTAGTCCCATTTGTTTATTTTCTCTTTAGTTTCCATTGCCCCAGGAGCAGTATCAGAGAAGAAATTCCTTCGGCATATGTTTGCAATTTCACTGCCTGTGGATTCTTCTAGTATTTTTATGGTTTCCCGTCTTATGTTTAAGTCCTTTATCCATTTTGAGTTTATTTTTGTGTATGGTGTGAGTTGGTGGTCTAGTTCCATCTTTTTGCATGTATCTGTCCAATTTTCCCAACACCATTTATTGAAGAGTCTGTCTTGACTCCATTGTATGCTCTTGCCTCCTTTGTTGAATATTAATTGGGCATAGTGGTTTAGGTCAATTTCTGGGTTCTCTATTCTATTCCATTGATCTATATGTCTGTTCTTGTGCCAGTACCAAGCTGTTTTAAGAACAGTGGCTTTGTAATACAGTTTGATATCTGGTATTGAGATCCCACCTACTTTGTTCTTCTTTCTCAGGATTGCTGCAGCTATTCGAGGTCTTTTTTTATTCCAGATGAATTTTTGAAACGTTCGTTCTAGATCTGTGAAATATGCCATTGGTATTTTAATGGGAAGTGCATTGAATCTATAGATTGCTTTGGGTAGTATGGACATTTTGATGATGTTGATTCTACCAATCCATGAACACGGTATGTTCTTCCATCTGTTTATGTCTTCCTCTATCTCTTTTTTCAGTGTCCTGTAGTTTTTCGCATGTAAGTCTTTTACCTCCTTAGTTAACTTTATTCCTAGGTATCTTAATTTTTTTGGTGCGATGGTAAATGGGATTGCTTTTTTAGTTTCACTTTCTGTAAGTTCACTATTGGTATAAAGAAATGCCTTAGATTTCTTGGCATTAATTTTGTATCCTGCTACATTGCCAAATTCATTTATTAAGTCTAATTATTTTTTGATGGAGTCTTTAGGGTTTTCTATGTACAGTATCATGTCATCTGCAAATAAGAACAGTTTTACTTCTTCTTTTCCAATTTGGATGCCTTTTATTTCTTCTTCTTGTCTGATCGCAATGGCTAGTATTTCCAGTACTATGTTGAACATGAGTGGTGAGAGGGGGCATCCCTGTCTTCAAAGGATATGTTTTTATGTCTAGGTTTATTCTCTTGAATCTGATACCAGGTTTACAACAACCTGAAAACTGAGAAATTCATTACATACCTTGGAGATACTGAGTTTAATTCTCTGTACCCTTTTACATTAAAAAATGTACAATTGGGAGCAGTTGTCTTGGTCAAAATAAGGAATATTTGATTTACTTCATGGCAAACCATAACCTTTCATCCCCTAAGAGTACTTCGCTTTTTATAATACCAGGGACAGGATAAGACTGAACAGGCTCTAATTGCTGCTGTAAAGTTTTTCAGGACGGCAGCGAACCTATTCTCTCTGATTCCTTTGGTTCTTTGAGTCACTTTGGAATTGGCTCTCTGGGATTTGGTGGCCCTTGGTTTCCTCCAAGTTGAGGAAGCAGAGCCAGGGTTTTCAGAAGACAAGCGCTAATTCAAAGAATTGGACTGAATTTTAAAATCAGTGTTTTTAGATCAAGGAGAATTCTCCTATATCCTTATTGGAAGGCTTATCCATTTTTTTTTCTTCCTCTTCTTTGGAAAGGCTTTATCCAGTTCCTATTGCAGGAAGTTATGACAATAACCCCATGCAAAATGAGTTGGGATTCCTCGTCACTGTATCCATCCCTTTCAACTGCAGATGGAGTAATGATGACAATGATGAATATGTCTAAGGCAAAAGCTGTCATATATTAAGCACTTGATATCTTAAGAGTTTTACATGTATTATTATTATTATTATTATTATTATTTTTAATTTCAGAGAGAAAGGGAGAGGGAGATAGAAACATCAATGATGAAAGAGAATCATTGATTGGCTGCCTCCTGCATTCCCCCTACTAGGGATCGAGCCCGCAACCTGGGCATGTACCCTTGACTGGAATCGAACCTGGGACCCTTCAATCTGCAGGCTGACGCTCTATCCACTGAGCCAAATCAGCTAGGGCTGCATATATTATTTTATTTAATCATTACAACAACCCTGTTAGGTTCACCCCATTATCACCCCTTATATAGATGAGGCAGTGAGGCTTGGGGAGGCTAAATAATTTTCCCAAGGTGACACAGTTATGAAGAGATGTAGCCAAGATACAAAGGCATACCTACCTGCCTTCTGAATACACCTACCCCCTGAGCCTGTGCCTTTGCAGGTTCTATAAAACGCTACTTGATGGTGATCCTTTTGATTAGCAGCAGTGTCACTTGCCAAAGTCACATTAATGTTCTTCATCATGTCATTTGAGCTTAGTATATTGAGACACAGGATTGTGTTGTTGGGAACATCCAACGTGATAGCCCAGAACCGACACTTTTTAAGTTTTCTGTAAATGCTAGTTTCTGCCCTGCACAGCCCAGTCTGCAGTAACTTTTTCGACCACATGGTGCCGAGATGAGTCCTGCATGGTCTCACTCAGGTTCTCCCAGGGCTTTGGGGTGCTTTTGCTGGTCTACATCCGACTGCAGTGTTGTCCTTGGGAGATGTGAGCACCAGCCGCATGCTGAGCTTAAACTAGCCGTCCTCCCAGGGGACCTTAGAGCATAGCCTCGTCCCAATTCCTAGTTCCTAGTAGGACAGGAATTGATCTCTCTACTATTTGAGACAAATAACTACAGCACAATTTTATAGTAGCTGGTGTGCTAAGGAGACACACAGAACCACTAAATGAATCAATGAGTGGATGAATTATACTTTACATGTAGTAATCTTCTGGGAAGGCAGTAGACACAGTGGCAAAGAGCTTGAGCATTGCATTCCTGCTGACTTGGTTCAAATCTTGTCTTCACCACTATGGCATGAGTAACTGGGGGCAAATATTTTAATTTCTGAGCCCCAGAACTCCTCCTTTGTAAACAGTAACCTTTTTGAGTTGGTTGGGATGCTTGACTAAGAAAATTTGCATACGTGCTCACAAAGTTCTCAGTAAATGATAACTATTATTAAGTAGTTCCTTTGTGCTCTGGGCTTTACTTTTATTTAGTCAGTTCTGCTATGATGCTTGCTTTATAAATTTACACTTGTTCCAATGAGATTGCTATATTGGGAAATATTTTGAGCCTAACACAAATTTTACATTTGGGTATGCTGACTTTGTCCAGGACAAACACTTTGTGAACTCCACAAACTGCACTTAACTGAAGAAAGACACGCAGGAATATACAGAATGCACATACCTATACTCCCACCATCCCCCTCCAGTCATCATGGATGTTATGAACCACACCATTCACGTGATGGATGCTACAGTTTCTGTTCCATTTCAGATAACTTTTTTCCAACACGGCATAGAATAGCTTACACCAAACATGTCAAACTCATGGCCTGCAGGCCGCATGCCTTGTTTATTTGGCCCGTGTTAGCCTTTGAGTTTGACATGCTTGGCTTACATGTTGCAACCCTCTCCATGCCCACTGCTACAAGCAAGTTCCTCAAATATTTATTCCTCAAATGTTTCACATGTATGAAGATGTGTTACCATTTTTATGACGTTCCTATCTTTTTGAAAAATGTGTCACTAATGAAGATTTTGAGTGTTGTGTTCCAACACCTTTTTCCCCACATGTCCTGTGGTTTCTACTGCATAATTTTGCACAGCACGATGATTTTTAGGAACGCATGGGCTGTGCTATAGTAGGACTGATGGCACTGGCCATTCATCTGTGAAACACTGCCCCTGTTCTCAAACGGGGCTTGCAATTATGTGGGGTGACTTGCGCCACTAAGGGATGACTCAGGTCACCGGTGCCCAATACAAATGCTCCTATGGTTTAACTGCCTGTTGGAACCTTGCGTGGTTTCTCAGAGAAGCTGAATGAAAGCCATGGTTGGCATAGCCTGGTATGCACTGACCTTCCTTCACAGGAAATTGCTGTAAGTGAAGCTTGCCAGCACTTTCATTTCTCTCTTTTCATCTTCTTTTCATCTCTCGGGTGCTTGAATCTCTGAAGATGGGCATGTGATACCATCTTTCTGCTTGAATTGGCAGCTACTTCTGGTAGTAATGATGCCTCAAATTGGCAGTGTTTTAAATTTTTTCCAATGTACTTTTACAGTTAATTACTCTACTTTGTCATCTTAACTATCTGGGGAGGTTGGTAAGATGCATGGGGATAGCACATAAATATGTATGACCAATTTCCATTTCATGCCATGGCAGATGTGAGTCAATCCTAAATGTCTTTGCTCACTGAGCTTAAATTCTTGAGACAGTGCTCCGCATGGCTCCTAGGACATTGAATTATTTGTCTTCTGAGATCTAAACTTTTGAGCTCCTTAGGGCAGAATGTGTCTCTAGTCTCTATCCCAGTAGCATGAACACACGTTTAATGAAGTGACTGAATGACCGAGGACACAGACAAGGCAGGTGATATGATGTTCGGATGGTGGAGATGTCTATATTGTATGATACACGGTAGGCAGTGGTATGTTTACAACGTGCTGCTGGCTGTAACAACCGCAGGCAGCCATTTCCCTATTCAGGAAGTCATCCCCAGGTCAGGGAGCCAACATTCTGATCAGAAGGCCCATTTGGCTCTCTTTAGCTCCTTTCTCCATACCAGGGGCTCCGGGGATTTGCAGAGGGAATGCTAGAGATGGGTTTTCCTCAGTGAGATGAGTGGCTTGATGAGTGTTAGAAAGGGGCTCTCACTGGTGAAACTAGTATGGTTAATATATATATACATGGGTTGACATATTCTAGGGACAATTTACTTTCATATTAAGCTGGCTTTTTAAACCTACCTGGAGCCTATTCATTTGGGGCTCAACCCTGAGGCATGACCTGAAATGAGACTGTACTCAGCCACCGTTGTACAGGTTTCTGTTTCTCTGAAGCTGATTCTATGGGAAACACAAACTTCACTCTAGACCCGTGGTCGGCAAACTGCGGCTCGCGAGCCACACGTGGCTCTTTGGCCCCTTGAGTGTGGCTCTTCCACAAAATACCATGTGCGGGCACACACGTAGTGCTGTTGAAACTTCGTGGCCCATGCGCAGAAGTCGGTTTTCGGCCTGGGCGAGTCTATTTTGAAGAAGTACTGTTGATATTTGGCTCTGTTGACTAATGAGTTTGCCGACCACTGCCCTAGACTATTGGATCATCTTTACTCTGAGTCAACCTGCCATGCGAGCTCTGGTCAGTCTGCCTGAGGAGTTATAGAGCTGGGATCTCACACACTTTGCAGTCCAGGCTGGGTGAACTGTTCTGTGCATCTGGCCAATGAATGCTTGTTTATAAAAGGGCAGATTTAGGCTGAAACTTGTTTTCAGTAGGAAGGTCATGGGGTAGGGCTAACCCCGAATCATTGACTATTATCTACTTCCCCAAACTGACGTTTCCATGATTAGCTTAGGTCAGTTTAGAAATCCAAAGTCAGAAAATTAGGTCGGATCTGGAACCACTACCCACAGCAGTCCTTTCCCCCTAAAATGGCATGATCTTTCTCAGAGGACCACCTTCCAGAGATGCCATTTACATAAAAAATGCTGTATATTTGGATATTTATTTTATCCACTTTCTGGCAAATATCAATATAGTACTGCATCCTAAAAACAGTTGTGATTAGGACAACTTGTAGACAAGTGGAAGTAAAGAGGTTTGAGGGGAGGCTTGCCTTCTTCCAATGTTCACTAATGGAGTGTTAGTGGGTTGATTTCTTTTCCTCTTTCATTTCCTCTTTCCCTCAGGGGAAGCAGCAGGCAGGCCCTATCCCCTCACACCTGGTAGCTAATAGGGCTCTATAATTTGTTGAGTAAATGAGCAATAAAAAAGATGGAAGTTCATGTTCTTTTTGTTGCTGTTGTTAATCCTCACCTGATTTTTTAGAGAGAGTGGAAGAGAGGGGGAGAGACAGAGAGAGAGAAACATTGATGTTGATAGACTGCTTCCTGCAAGCACTCAGGGCCAGGGATGGAGCCTGCAACCATGGTACGTGCCCTTAACTGGAATCGAACTCAGGACCTTTCAGTCTGTGGGCCAACGCTCTATCCAAGGAGCCATACCAGCTAGGGTGGGCCTCATGTTCTTAAACACTGCTAAAAGCCTGCTCTCTAAGAAAAGAATTGTCACAGGAATATAAAGCTTTTGAGAGCTGGAGTACTTGTCTGTAAAGTTAGGACAATAGTGGATAAAAGAGGAGGAGGAAGCATGAAGCACCTTACTATACTTGAACCAAGAAGATCTTCTGACTCCCCCACCCCCCCAGCTTCTCCAGCGAAGGGGTTGTCTCTCCCGCCAAGTCACACTAAATCCCTTCACCACGTTTCCATCCCTGTGTTTCTCACCATCTGAAGCTGTTGTGTTCATTTGTCCCTTCACTAGAATGTACTCCACGAGAGCAGGGACTTCGTAACGAAAGTGCTCGGTGTTGTATTCAGCACCTGGAACCGTGTCCGGCCCTTAAGAAATAGTTGTGAGATAAGTGAACGCAAGGTGAAGATGAGTCAGAAGTGTGCATCCAAAGGACTGGAGATCTGACAGCGATCCCATCTGCTGTGGTCTACAGTTTGTTCACTCTTCCTGTTGTTAATCATAGCAGAGTTACTTCTAGACTTGGACTTCTTTGAACGAAGCCTCTTAGTGAAATTGTGTACACTACTTTTGAGGATATGTTTTCATTTCTCTCAAGCAACTATTTAGGGGTAGAATGTCTTGGTCATAGGATAAAGGGATGCCTACCTTTCTGAGCAAACTTGTTTGCAAAGTTGTTTCATCGTTTTGCAGAACCATCAGCAATTCAGTTGGTCCACATTGTTGCCAAAAGGGGGTATTGTTAATTTTTAAAATTTTAGCCATTTTGGCTCTGGCTGGTGTGGTTCAGTTGGTTGGGCATCGTCCTGTGCATCAAAGGGTTGCCAGTTCAATTCCTGGTCAGGACACATGCCCAGGTTGCAGGCTCAGTCCCCAGTGGGGGCCATTCAGGAGGCAGCAATCAATGTTACACTCTCACGTCGATGTGTCTCTCCCTTCCTTTCTCTCTGAAAAATCAATAAACTATTGGGGGAAAAAAATCATGCCAAATGAACTGAATTCCTTTCCTAGTCTTTAAAAAAATTTTTTTTTTTTTAAATTCTGGAATAGGTAGTGGTATCTCATTGTGCTTTTAATTTGAATTTCTCTAATAACTTAAGAGTATTGATTTATGTTCTCATTGGCCATTTGTGAGTTATGTGTTTAAAATATTTTGCTCATTTTTATTGAATTGTTAATCTTATTATTGAATTTTATGTGTTCTCTGTATGTTTTGGATACAAATATGTTGATAGATATATATGTTGTGAATATTTCTCCCCAGTATGTAGTGTATCTTTTACTTTTCTTACTGATAACTTTTAAAGAGCAGATGTTTTTAATTTTTATGAACTTCATTTTATCAGTTTTTCCCATGATTCATACTTCTTTTATCCAATAAAGAAATCTTTACCTACCCTAAACTTGCAAAAATTGTTTCCTAACTGAAGTTTTATAGTTAGAGTTCTTACATTTATGTCTATGAGGCATTTTGAATTAATTTTTGTTGATGGTATGATGGTAGGGTTAGATGCTCATTTTTAAAAATAAACATATGTAGTGATTTCAGCACCATTTGTTGGAAAGACCTTTACTAACTCATTCACTTTGAGCCTTTTGTTGTAAATCAGTTTTCCAAATATATATATGGTCTATTTTGTCCTAATTCCATGGCTATACTTATGCCCTTATCACATTGTCTTGATTACTTTCACTAACCAGTAAGCCTTGAAATCAAAGTTGTTTGGGTTATTATTTAAGTTTAGAATCAGTTTGTCAATTTCTAGAAAATGCATGCTGGGATTTAGATTGGGATTATGTTGAATTAATCTATTTGGGGGAGAAATGATACCTTAACAATATTAAAACTTTCAATCCTTGAACATCATGTCCCTCCATTTAGTTAGGTATTTTCTAATTTTTTGTGAGCTATATTTTTTAGTTTTCACTATATTAGTTTTATTCATAAATGGTTTGTACTCTGTAAATGGGTGTTTCTTTTCTCTTTAAAAAATAATCTTTTTATTTTAGAATGATTTTAGGTCAACAGAAACATTGGAAGAATAGTAAAAAGAATTCCTGTATATCTCTTGACCAGGTTTCCCATTTATTAACAATTTACATTACTATTATACCTTTGTCCCAACTAAGAAACAGACTTTGGCGCATCACTATTAACTAAACCTGAACTTTGTTCAGATGTCTCCATTTTTCCAGTCATGTCCATTTTCAATCCCAGGATCCCACACTGCATTTTGCCATCATGTCTCCCTGTCCCCTCTGGCCTATGGCAGTTTATCAGACTCCGCTCGATACTATGACCATGACAATTTCAGGAGTACTGGTCAGGCATTTTGTAGAATACCCCTCATTCGGTATTTGATGTTTTTCTCATGGCTGAATTTGAATTTGAGGGAGAAAAAGCACAGGCATAAAGTGTCAGTCTCATTATACCTACAGCTCCCTTTTTGATTTTGTTAAGTGTTTGAGCTAGAAGGAGGTTATGCTGTAATTTCAAATATTTTTGTTTTATCTTTGAATTCAACTCCAGCAGCACCCTTGAACCCTATTTTCTTGGCCCTCCTGTGAAGATTATTGATGCTTTCTTGGCAAGATTGGAAGAGGAGTGTGAGAAGGAGCCATTTGGGTTCAGTCCTGCTGGTCCATGCTTTCATCTAAGTTTTGACTGATTTCTTCTTATTCGCACAAATTACCTGGGTTTTTGGTCAAAGCCACTCCTGTCTATCTGTACCCAAACTGACACTGGGGCTCTTCTCACTGATGAAGGCCTCTTTCCTCTCTGTAATTCCATTATTCCAGTCTTCAACCTTCTCCATACCGGCTCCTTAGAATAGTATGCATTTTAAATTTTGTCTGGTGTTTTCTTGTTATTAACACAAGAGAGATACTTCATTCTATCTTTCTACACCCTAAACAGAGTGAAAGTTACATACCTTTGGGCATTTTCTTTTCTTTTTACAAATATATTTTTATTGATTTCAGAGAGGAAGGGAGAAGGAGAGAGAGATAGAAACATCAATGATGAGAGAGAATCATTGATTGGCTGCCTCCTGCATGCCTCCCCTCCCCACCCTGCCACTGGGGATTGAGGCTGCAACCTGGGCATGTGCCCTGACAGAATCAAACTGTGACCTCCTGGTTCATAGGTCGATGCTCAACCACTGAGCTACGCCACTTGTGCTGGGCATTTTATTTATTTTTCCTATCATTTTACATTTGAGTATCTTTATTTTAAGTGGGATTTCACATTATAAGCAATTTGTTTTATTCTTTTTTAACCAATTCTTTTTTTTTTTACTAGAGTCTTCATCTTTTACTTCCTGATTTGTCTAAACTCTTGGTATATTAAGATCATTAGCACACTTTTATTATTATTGTTATTACTAGTAGCCCTGCACACGAATCCATGCACCAGTAGCTCTCTGAGGGGCCTGGCCACTCCGCAGCCCAGAGGCCCATTCGTGGCTGGGAAATGCAAATGACTTCCCTCCCTGTTCTCAGGAACTCTGATAAAGGGCTTCCTTCCTCTTTCTTGGTGGCTTTCACCCCTGTGCCTCCGCCACCAGCTCTTCCTGTCACACTGTCCTCAACCCCCTCCACCCTCTGGCCACCTGGACTTGACCTTGCCCAGGAGTCGAGGGCCACTCGACTCTGCTCAGCTCGCTGGTTCCTTCTCTTCTTACACAAGCATTCCGTGCCCCGGCCTGGCCAGAAGCCCATCCGCGGACAGGCGCAGAATGCTTGCCTTGTCATCATGGTGATGAAGCAAGAATTCCACCAGGCCACTCATGCTGCTCACTCTCAGTGGCCACCCTCCCGGGACTGGGGGACTCTGGCAGGGCTGAGAAGACTGGGCACTGCCATCTTGTGGCTATGGGTACTGCCATATTTGTGATGGAGTGATGGTTAATTTGCATATTACCCTTTTATTAGATAGGATTATTTAAAATAATTTTTATTGTTGAGAGTATTACTGATGTCTCCCCTTTGTGTGGGCATTTTCTTTACCTTGTTTATCCCTCCACCCTCCTTTTTTCCTTCCTTTGTTGAATTGCTTGATTTCTATTCTTTACAATTCTTCGTTTATCTCTGACTGGTTTGAAAGCTATATATTTCTCTTGTATTTTTTTAGAGTCCACAAAATGTTTTTAACATGGTTGCTTAACTTAAAAGGGATGGTTTCACTCTCATTACCCCATTTTAATTATATATTATTGTAATCTTATGTTTTTGTCTCACCCTTTTTATCCTAAAAATTAGTAATTATTATTTATACACCCAGTCCTTGCTTTAGATTTTCCCAATTTGCTCAGCATTGTTTCTTTCATCCCACTGTCTCGTAGGAGGTTCAGGTTCCTTCTCTCTGATCCAGCCTTTGATAGTTCTTTCAGCGAGGGACTTCAAGTGGTGGATTCTTGCCGACTGCATAAAACTGTATTTATTTTACCCTTTGCTCTGACTCTTGAATGGTAATTTAGCAAGGGGAAAATTCTAGGCTTACTATTTATTTTTGCTCACTATTTTTGGTATCTTATTCAATTTTCCTCTGACCCATACTGTTGTTTTTGAGAAGTTTCCTGCCAGTTAAAGTTCTATCTCATGGTCCATAATATAGTCTTCTGCCTACCTACCTTTAAGATGTTCTCATCATCTTTGGTGTGAGATATCTAGATGTGGATTAACTTTAATCTAAAATTTTAATGCTTGTATAATATTTCAGTGTGCTACTGTCACATGCTTATTAAATGGGCTCATGGCAGTACACCTTTAGGTTGTTCCTATTCTGCTATTAGATCAAAAGTATTCCAGTGACCATCCTGGTATAATATCCCAGTACCTGAATAAATGTCATATGGTTTTAGTCACCAAAGGTTTAGAATGTATTTTAATATCCAGGAGTTTGCTAAATCTCTGCTATAGCATTACTCTTAAAAAAAATGTTTTTTTGCAATTCTCACTGAGTATTCTTCAGACTAATTTTAGAACAATTTTGTCAAGTTCCAAAGTAATGAGATGGTGTTTATTTTATAAAGTAGTTTTAGAATAAAAGTATAATATGATGTCTTTCTATCCAAGGGTCTCATTGATATATCTCTTCATTTATTTATCTTTGTTTTGTACTTCAGTGTAATTATTTTTTGAACCATGCTTCAGTGTATTGGCATTGTCAATCCATCAACAGACAGTTATCCAATTAAGTGAGATTGTTTTCATTCTGACTTAACATGTGCCTACATATATCCACCTTGACAATGTACCATTTCCAACTTTAGTCAGGGTATGTTATTCCTTCATCACTTTCACAATTTTCATGCTGCTGCCAGGCATCTTCTCAAGTTTGCTTTGAATTCTGTCTTCAGTGCATCCCTCACTGCTTTTGCACAGATCTGGGAGTATCAGGTGTGGCTGAGTCCTGTTGCCAGTAGGCCACCATGATGTCACAGGAGGGGGCTTGTCAGACCAAATTGCAAGGATCATCAATGTTGGCTTAGTGGGTGACCATATATGATATATGATATATGATTAATATATAATATATAATGTATAATATATAATAAATATATAATAAGCATACATATATTTTTAGGTAAGTCCTATGTCTTATTTTATTTGTAGGTATCTTGTGTTTTTAAGGTATTTTTGAATGATATAGTTTTCAGGTATTTAAGTCCCAAGGCATGGAATAGAATGGCATATCTTAGAGAAGGAGGGTGAGGGGGGACAAGAAGAGAAAAACCAAAGAACTTATATACTTATATGCATAGCCCAAGGACACAGACAATAGTGTGGGAAGGCCTAGAGGGGGCTAGAGCCTGGGTGGAGGGGGGAAATGGGGGACATCTGTAATACTGTCAACAATACAAATATATTTAAAATGGAAAATTGCATAAAATATTTTATTCTTGTACATTTATTCAATTCTCTTTTTCAGGTTTTAAAAAACAATAACACATAACTTGTAAAAAAATAATTTATAATCTATGCTATGCTATTCCTTTCTAATACTTCTACTTTTTACAGCATAAGGATAGTGATATCACTACTATTATTCCCCATTCTTTACAATATAACCAACATCCTTTTAATTACAGCATTTCTTCAAAGGACATAGTGCTGCTGCTTGATAAAAGACATTTAAAACACACATTTAAAAACTATCCTGGTTTCCTTAAGAGTCTTCCTAAAAAGTGAAACCAAAAAGACTGTAATTTTATTAAATGCTCTTCTAATTATAAAATATACCAAATTTTGAAAAAATGTGTTAGCACAGTTTAAAGAATAGTGACATGAACCCCAAATACCACACACACACACACACACACACACACACACACACACACGCACGCGCGCGCACACACCTTCCACTACCTTCCAAGCTTTCTCTTACTACTTCCCTGATGTATCTCCTCCCTCCCTCTACCTTTGGTAACCAATATTCAGAATTTTGAATTTCCTTGCTTTTCTTTATTGCCCTGCCACTACTTACAGATCCCTGAACAACCAATTTATGAATTTGCCTGACTTTGAACTTGATGTAAATGGATTATGTTGCTTGCATTCTTTTGTAACTTGCTTCTTCACTTCCTGTTTCTGAGATTCACCTGTGATAATACACCAGGCTCCAGTCTAGTCCTGGTAACTGTTATGCACTACCCGTAGCAGAGATGTGCCACCAGGCAGCTATCCATTCTGCTGTGCATGGACATTTGGATTGTGTCCAGTGTTTCACTTTTATGAATAATCTTGCCATGTCATTTTTGTATATGTTCGCTGGCACACATTTTAAGAGTCTTCGGAGAGAGCATTTCTTGCAGGTGTTCCCAACCAGCGATTGGAATGGCTGGGCCTTGGCGCCTGAGCACGGCCACCTTCCCTGAGCAATGCCAAAGTGTTTGTTAAAGTTGCTGTTCCAATCCATACTCCATTAGCAATGTAATAATCTCCATAACTCCACATCCTTGCCTACATCTAGTACTGTCACACGTTTTAATTATTCCCAGTTCAAAATGATATACTCAATATGATTTTAATTCACATTTATCTAATTGCTAATTGAGACTGGCCAATTTGTAAGATGTGTGTGCTCTGTCTCTTCCCACCCTATTTATGATTTGTTTCTATTGAGATATTACTTTTTAGCACTAATTTATAGGAATCCTTTATTCTTTATACTAATCCTCTGTTAATTATGGGTTGCCAAAATGTTCTTCCAGGTTGTTATTTTTCATGAAAAATTCTCAATTTAAAAATTTCAATCTTTTCTTAAATGGTTTCTCATTTGGTGCTTATTATGTCTTATTTAAAATTGCTTTTCTTAGTGAAGTAATAAATTCTTCTATATTGATTTCTAAAAATATTTATAGATGGAATTCTTTCAACTTTATAGCTAAGGATCTTATTTGTGGTAGTTTTATTATAGGTTCACTTCATTGGGTTGAATTTGATGGAAAACATTTTTTTTTCTTCTTGCATTTACTAGGATAAAAAATGTGGGGATTTTTTTCTAACTTGTTAATATGACAAATTGCAGTCATCTAGTTTCTATATTAAATCAAAGTTACATTTCTGACCAAACCAGAATTGGTTAATGGTGTTTTGTTGTTTTTATCTGTTTCTGAATTTGGCTTCTCAGTATTTAATTTACATTTTAAATTTTATGCTCATGAGTAAAGCTGGCCTGTTATACTATCCCTGTCCTGTTTGCAGTCAAGGTTAGGTTGGCCTAATAAAAATAATTTCTGGAACCAGATTGTGAAAACTTCAAGTTATCTGTTCTATCTGTTTGGTAGAACATGCCTATAAAGTTATCCAGGTCCAGTGTTTTATTTTGTAACATTTGGTCTAATTTTAAAAATGGTTATAGGAATATTCCTATGTTCTTTTCTTTTCTAAGTCAATTTTGATAGATTGTGCTTTTCTAGGAAATTATCCATTCTATTGAAATGTATAAGTTTATTGGTATACAGTGGTCCATGATAACCTATTAATTATTGATCTCTGCAGCATCTGTAATAATGTATTTTTTCACTCCTAATATTGTTTATTTGCATATTGTCTGTTTTTATTGATTAATATTGACAATCAATTATTATTTATTAGTATTTTAAAAGACCCGACTTTTGAGTTTGTTGATCTTCACTCTTGTGTATTCATTTATTAATTTTTGCTTTTATCTTTATTTTGTTTTTCTTTTATTTTGCTTTTTTTTATTTTCTAAGTTTTGTTTTTTTAAAAATATATTTTATTGATTTTTCACAGAGAGGAAGGGAGAGAGATAGAGAGTTAGAAACATCGATGAGAGAGAAACATCGATCAGCTGCCTCCTGCACATCTCCTACTGGGGATGTGCCCGCAACCCAGGTACATGCCCTTGACCGGAATCGAACCTGGGACCTTTCAGTCCGCAGGCCAACGCTCTATCCACTGAGACAAACCGGTTTCGGCAATTTTCTAAGTTTTTTATCCTGGTCTTTTCCTTCCTAAATTTGTCGGTTAAATGCTTGGTTCATTAATTTGGAGACTTTCTTGCTTTCTAATGGCGCATTGGAAAGAAAATGCCCTGTAATACAAAGTTAGATACTTCCCACACGTTAGTATTTTCTGGTTTTCATTATCATTTTTTGACACATTAGTTGTTTGTTGTTGTTTTTCTAATTTACAAGTATATATAGTTTTTCCATTTATCTTCCCTTCCCCCATACATTTTCTCACTTAAGTGAATATTGGTCAGAGGATGTAGCCCAACTGACATCAAGTTTCTGAATTCTCCAAGGCCAGATTTAGGGCATAAATTAACACATTTCCCAGGTTTTGTGCTTGAAAAAAAGTATGTATTCTCCAATTGCCAGGCTCAGTGATTGATGTAACCCATTAAATCAGGATTGTTAATTGTATTTTTCAATTTTTAATGACTTCTTGATCTTTTTGATCTGTCAATGATTGAGAGGTGTATTAAACACAATTTCTGTTATATTGGTGGATTTACCCAGTTCTTGTAGGTCTGTTACTTCTTGTTTTTATATGGAACATATCACTGAATTTTTTAAAATTCCAAATCTGCCTGGCAGTTTTGACATTTATCTGTAGACATTCATCCATTTATATTCAATGAAAATGCTGATATGTTTACAGTTATTTTTTCTATCTTGCTATATACTTCTGGTTTGTTCTACTTCTGATTCTTTCTTCTCCTTTTTGGCCTTCTTTTGGATTTTGTTTTTTTAATCCATTTCTCTCTGCTATTTCTTATGGATGTATGTTCCATGCTTATTCTTTTAGTAGTTAGACTAACAGTTTTAATAAACATAGTTAACAAAGTCCAAAGTTAATGAACACATTTCCCATCATTCTGAAAAACCCACAAAGTTTAGGATAATTCCATTCTCCGCTCACCCTCCATTATGATCCATTATTTTTGTTTCAGCTGGAGTCTTTTTATTATTACAGGCCAGTATTTTTGTTTCAGCTATTTTTTAAAAATTGTTTTTAATCCTCACCTGAGGATATTTGCTCTACTACTTTTTCAAAGAGTGAAAAGGAGGGAGGGAGGGAGAGAGGGAGAGAGGGAAAGAGGGAGAGAGAGAGAGAGAGAGAGAGAGAGAGAGAGAGAGAGAAGAAGAAGAAGAAGAAGAAGAAGAAGAAGAAGAAGAAGAAGAAGAAGAAGAGAAGAGAGAGAGAAAGAGAAAGAAACATTGATATGAAAGAGACACACAGACTGGTTGCCTCTCACTCTCGCCCAGATCAGGGCCAGAGATTGAACCTGCAACTGAGGTATGTGCCCTTGACTGGGAATCGAAGCCACAACCTTTCAGTATGTGGGCTCAGCTATTATTTTTTTAAATAGTTAAATTGATTTTTTTTTTAGAGAGAGAAGAAGGGAGAGGGAGAGAAACATTGATGTGAAAGTGAAACGTTGATCGGCTGCCTCCTGCATGCCCCCTAACAGGGATGGAGCCCAAAACCCCAGCATGTGCCCTGACCAAGAATCAAACCTTCGGTGCACGGGACGATACCCAGCCAACTGAGCCACACCAGCCAAGGCTCTGCTATTATTTTTACTTTGCCCCATTCTATTTGGTATGTTATTACTTTATACAAACATTGGATCAGCTCACATATTTATTAATGTCTTTGATTCTTTCTACTTATATTGGATTTCCATCTGAAAAAAATGTTTTTTTATCTAACACATCCTTTAGAATTTCAGTTTTAAGGGCAATTTATAGCTTACTGTTTTGTGGATAAATACTGTTTCTTTTTGTCTTTACCATTATTATTATTATTTTTAAAGATATTTTTATTGATTTCTGAGAGGAAGGGAAAGGGAGGGAGAGATAAAAGCACCAGTAATGAGAGAGAATCATTGGTCGGATGCCTCTTGCACGTCCCACACTGGAGATTGAGCCCACAACCTGGGCATGTGCCCTGATGGGGAACTAAACTGTGACCTCCTGGTTCTTAGGTTGACACTCAACCATTGAGCCACACCAGCTGGGCCTTACCATCATTATTAAAAGAGAGTTTCACAGGGTGTGGGTCTCTAGCCTAGTAGCAGTTTTCTCAGCCCACTAAAAGTATTCCACCTTTCTGAGCACTCTTGTGGGTGAGACACCAGTAGTCATTCTGATGGCTGTCTCTTTGTAAGCAATCCATGCTTAATCATTGCCTGCTTTTAAGATTGTTTTGTTTTCTTTGCTTTTTGGCAATTTCACTATGACACATCTACGGTTAATCCTAAATTTGAAAATTGGTAACGTTATCTCTCTGATAGTCCTTCTCCCTTATTCTGTCTTTTACCACCTTTCAAAACTTGAATTAGATTCATGTTAGCTTTCTCATTCCATCTTCCATGTCTCTTAGTTTCTTGTGTTTATCATCCATCTTTTTAACTTTGGACTACATTTGGAATACTTACATGTCTTCCATTTTGTTAATTCCCTCTTCAGCTCCAAAGCTCTGGTTCAAAAGTGGCCTCATGTTGCCCCCTTTAATTGTTGAGTAAGTTGCCTCCATCGGTAGAAATCATAGGCCTTGCCATAAAAACCAATGTCATTGTCTAGATGAAGATCAGGTCTTTCCATTGTTAAATCTAGAGACAACAGGTTCACTGCGAGAAACACAGTCCCTGCTTGCTAATGCAATTATAATCTCGGTGGATCACATGATGCTCCCCCTCATGCTTGTCCCACTTTCCCAATAGACCCGGAGTGTTTCTAGCCAACTCTGTTCGGTGATGCTAAGAGCACAGCTGAGGGACTACCAATATATGTATCTGTAATCAGCCACATCAGAGGATGAAATCAACAATTACAGGCTTCATGCCTGCAGCCAAGAATATAATTTCATCGTAATATTGATAACGGTTCCACACTCCCCCTGATTTGACTACTAGAAAACGATGTTCCTCCCTGGGGAAAAGACAAGCCTACCTGGCCCAGTGGTATGTTAGTCTCCGTTCCTTCTTCCCGTCCATCTTTGTCAGATGTTGGAGGACTTCTTCTTCAGGCTGCTGCCCTTGGCACAACACTGTCTTGGTGTTAAGGGTATTAATCTGGACCTACTCGAACGAGCGGTTTCTGCTACCATGAAATTTGTAAACCAAGTAGATTGTCCTAAGTGATTTGGTGGTTTGTTTTGTAACTGCCAGAAAAGACATAAAGCGGCAGTAGGGTTGTGCTGACCCTTGTCCCATTTTTCTTCTTTTGCTGTGTTTCATGGAGCATTTGGTCTCTAGCTGAAAAACTGGCTTGGAGTAGATATTTTGAAGCAGCTGTTGAAGCATCCATAGGGGAAAACATTCTGTGTTGCATAGAACCGTGGAGGTTTTTAGAGGGAACAGGTTCCCTGCTCAAGGTCACTCCGCAAATCAGGGCCAAGCTTATCTGATCACTCCTGTGATGTTCTTGATTCTTCAGGCTCAAGCCTTTGTTGAGTGGGCAACACTGATTTTGCTCTTAAATGGTCACTGTGGTTTGGGCTGGCATGATCCACCTTCCTCTGCCCATCACCCCCTCCGACAGCAGTGAAGCAGCCCTGACTTGTATTATCCTATTCCTGTGGCCTCAGATTGGAATGGGCCTATTATTCAGTTAAAAACATACTGAGGCCCTTACTGGTTTGGCTCAGTGGATAGAGTGTCGGCCTGAGGACTGAAGGGTCCCAGGTTCAATTCTGGTCAGGGGCATGTACCTTGGTTGCGGGCACATCCCCAGTAGGGGGCATGCAGGAGGCAGCTCATTGATGTTTCTCTCTCATCAATGTTTCTAACTCTCTATTCCTCTCCCTTCCTCTCTGTAAAAAATCAATAAAATATATATATATATATTTAAAAGCATTCAATGCACATATTTTAATAAAAAACACACACACACTGAGACTTTTGTTAGTAATATCAGAAAAAAGGCACACCCTCCTTCCCATTGGACTAGGATCTACAGTGATGTAGGCAGGAGCTGTGGCGGGCATCTTTTTTTTAATATATATTTTTTATTTATTTCAGAGATGAAGGGAGAGAGGGAGAGGGAGAGAGATAGAAACATCAATGATGAGAGAGAATCATTGATTGGCTGTCTCCTACATGCTCCCTAATGGGGATCAAGCATGTAATTCAGGCATGTTTCCTGACTGGGAATTGAACTGTGACCTTATGGTTCATAGGTAATTGCTCAACCACTGAGCCACACAGGCAAGGCTGTAGTGGGCATCCTTCTGCCACAAGGGTAAAATGTTCATGAGAGTGGAGCCACCACAGAAGGAGGAGTGCAGAGAAATTGAGAGATAACAGTTCCCCGGCATCCTTTCTGAGCACTTGGAACCAGCCAGGCCTGAAGTCATCCCTTCTCTGGTCTTTTCAGTGTCATAACTCAGTCAAACCATGACTTGGAGAGTCCGGGTGTGTTTTGATCAAGCCATTCTATGCAAGGGACCACATGGCCCAGTTATTTGGAAATTTGTCAAGGTTAATTATTGTGAGAGTAAATTTTATTTGTCAGCCTGACTGGGCTCAGGGATGCCCAGAGAGTTGGCAAACATTACTTCTGGGTGTGCTCTTGGGGGTGTTTCTGGAAGATATTAGCATTTGAATAGGAAAAGTGAATAAAGATCACCCTCACGCTGGAAGGCAGGCATCATTCAATTCCTTGAGGACCTCAATAGAACAAAAAGGCAAATTTGCCTTTTTAGCTTGAGCTAGAAAACCCACTTTTCCCCGCCCTTGGAGATCTGTGTTCCTGTGTCTCTGGCCTTCAGACTCCGACTGGGACTTACACCATCAGCCCTGGATTCCCCGGCCTTTGCTTTGGGCTGTTACACCACCAGCTTTACTGGGTCTCCACTGGCAGGAAGCAGATCCTGGGACTTCCCAGCCTCCATAAGCATGTGAGCCAATCCCTATACTAAGTCTCCTCTGATCTCTCTCTCACTTGGGAGGGAGGAGCCAGCACCTTAGTTAGCTTCTCACTGGGAAGTCCTGAATAGCCACCTCTGGGACTAGGCCCGGGCAGGCTGCCCAGTGGCATTGGCCAGGGATTTGGGCTGCAGCCTCAGATGCACCTTGAACTGTGGAGGTTGTGCAGCTGCCGCTGACTTTCCCCACAGTCACTGATGACTGGCCCCTCCCTCTCCAATCCTTGGGATTTATTTTATGTTTTCCTCAAAGGATCAGTGTGAGTGCGGCCCCAGCACATAAATCTCAAAATCGGCGGGCCAGTGGGAACACAGTCAGGACGAGAAAGCCCAGCACACACGGGGAGGGCAGCCAGGCATCACCCCTCTGTGGGGTCGCCCAGGGCTAAGGAGGCTGCCCCCAGTGGCCGCTCCCTAGGACCCCAGGGTCAGCCAGGCTCCCACTGTGACGGCAGGATCTCCAGCTACTGCTTTTGTTTTTGTTTTTTGTTTTTAAATAAGAAAATTCCTATCAGGTGTTGCTGCGCTCACTCATTTGTCAGAATCCTTTAGCACTGACTCAGTTTCCTAGACATTTATGGCATCGACACCCTGGCAGGGCGGTGTTTAGACAAACTGTGAGGTCGGCACGTCTCCACCAACACTACTCCTTAACTTCCCGCTGCCAAAATCTGACAGCTCCCCACTCTTCACCACCCTAAACACTTAAAACACGCAGAAAAATGAAAGAAATTTATTGAACTTGGTCTGTGCATAGATACAGCCCAGATACTGGTGGTTGGGGCCGAGTAAATAGGTCAGAAGTTCAAGAACTTGGGAAATGGATTTAATGAACTGGTCACAGGACCGCTCACTTTCAGCATGGGCCAGTCCTGGCCTTCTCCAAGTCAGAGTTCAGTGTTCTATTGCCAGGCAGGTTCACCTTGACCACCCTGTGTAGGGTGGTAAAACCGAGTCATTGGTTACTCTCATCTGCTCCTTTCCCCGCCACTGTTCTTGTCACCTTCTAATGTTACATATTATTTTATCATCATGTTCAGTGTTTATTGACTCTCTTCTGTCTCTAGAATGTAAGTTCTGAGAGTCAGGGGCTTTATCTGTTTTGTTCACTCATGTCTCCCAAGTACCTGGACCAGTGCTTGACACCTGGAGACCACTGAAAAGTATTTACTGGATGTATGAAGAAATGAATGATGAACAAATAAGTGGGACAGCAGTACTTGCAGAAGAGTGTGGTCGAAGGCACACTAGCTCTCCCCTCTCTCCCAAACAGTATAGTACTGAAGAATTTGGAATAATCAGAGGTAGCAGATTTGGAAAAGAATTTTCTGGAAAATGGTGAGCATGCCAGGACTGGGGGCATTCACATGGCAAGAAAGATGAAGAGGAACTCCAGGCCCCAGATGCCTGGCTGCTCTCTAGGTCCCTTAAGGCCCTTTTTACCTCTGTGGTGCCAAGACTTTGGTTGTATTAGCTGGTGCATTTCCCAGTTCCAGAGGGCAAATGGCAACCCTCAACCAGGTCAAGGCAAGGTTGGAAAGTGGTGGCCTTCAGGGTATCTTCTGAGATCCATCCCATGGAAGGGTTGGAGAAACGCACCAGGGTATTTGTTGCTTTAAGGCATATTTTCTTTGTTGCTAGGAGCAGAACACCCAACTCAGACCAGTTTAAGTAAAAAAAAAAAAAAAAAAAAAGAAGAAGAAGAAGAAGAAGAAGAATTTTTACTTATAACCAGTAAGTCCAGGAGTATCCGACTTCAGGTATGCTTGGATCCAGGGGCTTAAATGTGATCCCTAGGAATTAGGTTCTTCCCATCTCTCTGCTCTGCCTACTGCCATACTGATTTTGTTCTCAGGCTGCTCATTGTTTGCCTGGCTACTCTAAGCTCCCATGATTATAACAAGTTGAGAATGAGAGTCAGCTTTCCCACCAGCTCAACAAAAGCCCAGGAATGTTGGCTCTGAGTGGCTTGACTTATACAACCCCTGAAGCAGTCTCTGTGGCTAGGGAATTGGACTGAGCCAACTGGTTGTGTGCTCTACCCTGGATCCAGGTTTTGAGTCAATGTCCCTGGTTGCCAGTAAATTAGGAGTAGAAGAGGAGTGCATCCTCAAATGAAAGTTAGAATGTCATAAGGAGGAAGAATAGATGCTGGGGAGGAAAGAAAAATAACGACTATTACCATGATGTAAAAGGAAACCCATGGAGAGCAGAGAGATAGAATGGGTCCACCTCGAAGGCCAAATCTGGTTGCTTGTCAGTGGCTCTCTGGAATGCCACATTGAGAAATAATCTGAGACTGAGCCATGGGAAAAAATAGTGTTGTGATTGATTAGAAATATCTGCTATGTGCTCAGAAAACAGTCGGGTGCCAGATATTTGTTCTCCTTTATTTAGGCATTAGCCAGTGGAAATGATTATTAAGTGAAAACATGTAGGGAATGACAATTATTTTCGGTCATGGTCAGTTTTGAGGCTTACAGTGAATTTATTTATTAAAGTCCCTGTTGCTTTATTCATTCACATACCCAGTCAGAACAAAGAGTCAGATTCTAATTAACAAGGTGACTCGTCCCATCAATGTCAACTTGTGATCCCCAAGCAAGGTGACATTTAACCTTGCCTTTTTCACTGATGTCCTTGCCAAGACTATCCACAGTGTGGCCCTGACTGGACTTGCCAACCAGCAATCAGTCAGTAATCAGTTGTGTGTTCTTTTCACCCTTTGCTCAACAGATCTTGATCCAGCCCTACTTGTGGTAGGCACTGGACTAGGCACCACATCAACAGTGGTGAGCAAAACAGAACTGGCCCCTGTCCTCACCGAGTTTATGACTCATTGAGAACAGCCCTGATGTCTTGCTCTTAAACTTGGGACAGAACGCCCAGTGGGTAACACAAACCTGCTCTCCCCAGTGTCCGCAGGGGCATCAGTTCCAAGAAGGTGTCTCTCAGCAGAGCCACCATGGAAGCTGAATGATAAGGCTGGCATTTCATAGGTATTATCTCACTGAACAAGGTCATTAATCCTAAGGACAGGAATTATTAACAATGCCATTGTCTTGCCAAGAGAAAGCCAAGGTGTTTTCTAAACACCACATAGGCAACAAATCATGGAGCTGGGAATCCAATCTATGTTCTCATTCTTAGGACTAGGCTCCTAACCATTAGGCATACTGCCAAGCTATGAGCTTCTGGGAATAGAGGTGGTATGGTTTGATTATACATATGACCCCAATGAGCTTCAGTGGAGGAGGAGGAGGAGGGACTTGTGTGGAGTCATTAATGATTTTATTTATATTCCCCTCCTGGTAATAGTCTGCTTAGGCTGTTATAACAAAATACCAGATTGGGTGGCTTAAACAACCGAAATTTATTTTCTCATAGTTCTAGAGACTAGAAGTCCATGATTAAGATGCTGGCAAGTTTAGTTTCTGGTGAGATATCTTTTTGGTTTGTAGACTGCTGTCTTCTCGCTGAGTCCTCACATGCTCACACAACCTTGCCTGTATGTATACATACACACACCAGGCACACACAGAGAGAGAGAGAGAGAGAGAGAGAGAGAGAGAGAGAGAGAGAGAGAGAGAGAGAGAGAATACACTGTAGTCTTTTTCTTATAAGTAGATTAGTCCTATCAGATATGGGCCTTAAGTTTATGACCTCATTTAACCTTAATTACTTTTGTAGAGGTCCCTTCTCCAAATATGGTCACTGGGGATTAGGGTTTCAATAATTTTTGTAAAGGGCCAGATAGTGTTTTTAGCTTGGTGAATCATAAGGAACCTTTACAACTACTCAACTAGGTCATCAAAGTTCCAAGGCAGCCTCAGATAACCTATATACATAAAAGCCCAGCGACTGGAACAGCAGAATGACCAGAACTGCCAGAATGACCGGTGGCTATGACACTCACTGTGGCAGCCAACCAGCCTGATCCAGGCCCTAATCCCCCCGCACTCCACCCCGGGCCTCCCCGGCCCCTGATTGGCAGCCCCCAACACCCCGAATCAGGGGCAGGGATGGCTGCCAAACACCCGCACCCCTCCCCTCAGCCAGCCCACCAATGGGCCTCCATCAGGGCGAGCTGGCCATACCCCACCCATGCAAGAATTTGTGCACCAGGGCTCTGGTATGTAAATAATGTATATAGCTGTGTGCCAATAAAACTTTATTTACAAAAACAAACAAACAAAAACCAGGCAGGGGTCCAGCTTTGGCTCAAGAGCTTCCAGGCTGAACTCAATCTGCAAACTAAATGGTTGGAGACGTTGACCTAAACCTTGCTCCCTCGTCTTATAACCCTGCTCCAGGCCCATTTATATCAACATATAAATTTGGGAGGGACACAAATATTTCATGAATGGCAGTCCTTTTCTGGGATAAAAGTTATCTTATAGGTTATTAAAAGATCATTATGCATTAATAGGTATTTCCAGTGATGGGCATTAACTTTGCCAATAACCTTATTTTTGTGGCATAAATCATTGATTGAGCATCAATGAATTATAGGGAGTTAAGAATCTAATAATGTTCGTATTTCCTTTCATTGGATAGGACACAAACCCTGGCTTTATTTTTATGCCTTTCCCACTTTTCATGTTGGAAGCAATGCCCAGGAGTAATAACCATCCATATATCACAAGACCTTCTTGGACAGTCTCAATTTCATATAGTTTTGTTTTTTTTTAAATAAAGACAACTCCTGTTGAGGTTAACTGATTGAGATTTAGCTTTTTAACTTTGTAAGAACTTTGGTAAAAATTACCAGGCCAGAGAAGCAAAGCTCATTTTGCCATTTTCTGCTCTTTGCTTGAAGGATTGTGTGTGTGTGTGTGTGTGTGTGTGTGTGTATACAAAAGTGTTTCACTATATTTATGAGACCCTTTTGGATTGAGCTAGGTTTTCATAGGTTTAGCAGACTATTGGAAAGTTTTCCTTTTCTAATTTCTCATGTAGGTGTCCTTCTGCCAAGTAGATCGTTGTGGGTCTGTGGAATTAGGGGTGTGGTTATTTCCTTACTGAGTTTTATAATCTTTTCCCAGAGATTTCCATCCAAGTACAACATCCATGGTTTTTATGGAGGCAGCAACCTTACCTGGAGGTGCCTGAGCCCTTATGGATGGGCCAGCACTGGCCATGAGGCATCGGCCCAGTGGGTCTGCATCACAGGCATTTAGGAATTTGAGGGTGAAATTAAAATTTTGTAAGCATTATATTTCAGAACTGAAAGAATGTAAATGCCCTGTAGGAAAGATACTTCTCTGGTTCCCTCCCTGACCAGGAATGTCTGGCGAAGTAGATTTTGTGATTTTGAAGGGGCTGCCTGTAAATGTTTCTTCAGAGCAGAGTTGAAGATCATTATCCTGATACGTAGTCATGAGTTCTGAGAGAGGGTAGCCCTTTTCATCTGGGTGAGCCCATATTTTTCATATGGAGCCTTGATGTCATGAGAGGAGAGACTATCTGATTGTGAAATTTCTTTGGAAATGGTTTATCGTGGATCTAGATACCAAGTGATCAATTTCCATCTAACGTTAGAGGGAAGGAGCAATGGCTGGGGAGGAGTCTAGGAAGGACCCCTTGACTAGAATCCTGTTCCTGACACTCTCCTCCCCCGCCCCCCGCAACATACATATACTACATATAATGGAGTAAAGTGATATGAAAGGCAATTTCAAGTGATAAAAATCCAAGTCTAACTGATCTAAAAAAAATTGGGTTTTATAACCAAAAGTTAAAGAGTAACTGAAATGACCAAGTTTAAGGATAGTATTGCTTTGATGAATCTGGACTAACATGCTGAAGCAGAGTCACTATCAATCTATCTCTCTCCACCACTTGGCTCTGCCTTTCTCTGTGTTGTCTTTATTCCTAGGTAGGCTCTTCCCATATGGAAGGAAGATGGATATCACCACTCTGGGCCTCATTCTACCAACTCAGCAGTCCCAGCAGAACAATAAACTCCTTTTCCCAATAAGCCCAGCAAAAATGTCAAGGCTCACTTTCATTAACTTGTTTTGGGCCTTTTTTCCACTCACGGAAGTGAGGGTGGAATCAGCCTTATTTAATCCACATGGCCTGAGAATAGGGAAAGAATGACTTTGTAATGGACATTTGGGGTGCAGTGTCCAGAAGAATAGGACATGGGTAGATAACATTTAAGTCAAACCAATGGAAAAACATCTTAGGTACATCAGCCATTGCCATCTTGGAGATACAAGAAGACTTTAAAAACCTCTTAACTTCACTTGATTGTTTTATGTATGCATTTTCATGTATTGATTCCTTCAGAAATGTTATTGAATGTCTACCATGCTGAAAATCCAATGGTGAGCAAGCAAAGCATGGCCCTTTTTCTTGAATATTCCAACCTGGCAGGGAAGACTGGAAAATAGTTCTGGATAATTAGTGTGTAAGATGCTGATGTGGGAAGTACATGGTGCTACGGAAGTACATGGGAAAGGACCCATCTCCTTTATAGAGGGAGTGATAATTTATTTGAGGCCTGAAGGGTGACAGGAAATTGCCAGGTTCCCCTGGGGCTGGGGTGTATGTGGGAGGATCAGGAGGGAGAAGAGCATTTCTAACAGAGGGGACAGAATGTGAAAAGCATGGAGTGTTATGTGTCCTGGGGAACTGAAAGAAACTCAGTGTGTTCTGAGACTGAAGACATTCTGTTTTTCCTGGAAAGCACTGGGTCAGTGATAGGTGAAAAAGTAGGAAAAACACTAAAGAAATTGGTTTAACTCTTTAATCCATTGGCCTGCCTTGCTACATTGTGAACTGAGATCTCTCCTTGGTATGGCTGAACCAGAAAGTGTCGTTCTGATCGCAAATTCGGCACTTCATAATTAAATACTAAAGATATATCATAGCATCGAGGAAGAATCTATTTAGCCATATTTTATTGTGTGAAAAACGTATCCGATAAGAAAATTGAGGATATGGAGTCCAGCAGCCTGGCTTAGACAGTGTGAGTTCTATAGACTCCTGTCTATAAAGTTGATTTCCGCTGGGCGAACATATTCTTGTTCACGCATTCAGCCTTCACACACTCAACCTCTCTTTCATTCATCTCTCTCCCTCTCTGACACACATACACTATTGGCTAAAAGAGCAGAAATACCAAAATACTGGCGGGGAGAGACATGATATAGAGTACAGGAAAGACAGATTAGAGACCCAGACTGGAGTAGTCTGTCAACCATAATCCATTACCGGAGGTGATCACATGATCATTTCTCTAGAGAGGGCTGAAACACAGATTCAACAAAAAAAAGAAAATTGAGGATATAAGATAGTACATGGAGTATAATCACAGCTACGTTCAAGTAATTCAACAATAAAAGCAGTTTACGCCTTGAGAAAAAGACAGGAATGAAATACACAGATACATTAATAACTGTCAGTGGGTGATGGGATTCAGTGTTAGTTTTTCATTTTTTATTTGTATGCACTCTCCACATTTTCCATGGGTAAACAGGTATCAAAAGGGGGAAAATCAAGATAAAAACTCTACCAGTTAACCACCAAATGTTTTTATTCAATCATGAGGGAGGAGTCTTGAAGAAGACAAGTACACAGCCCCTAGTCTCAAGAACTTGCCGTCTGGCCTCCAGGAGAGCACTTGGGAGGTAGAAATGCAATATGAGGCAGAGTGCTTAGCGAGGTCAGGAGGGGTTTTTTTCTACAGCAAATATCTTTTGAGGCAGTTAGTAGAGGGGATGAGGGCATCCCCTGTGAGGCTGTGGGATGGCAGGAACAGGAAAGAGCCTTCTCCAGAAGGAGACTTCTTATTTCCCCCCACATATTTTTCCATGGGTTTGACCCTATTTCTTATTGGACCAACCTCAGTAGACATGATCAGGTTGGGGTGATGAGACCAACCAGGGGCAATGGGGTCGAAACACTCATCTTGTCTGGGGGACTTGACACAACTGTCATGAAAATGCAATGGGCAATTGACAAGCACAGACTCAAAATGTAAAATGTAACACCTGAAATAGAGGGATACCACAAAGAATGATCTACACACGTGCAAGTTGCTCTGGAGTCAAGAATGATCCTCTAATTCACATGTACAAAACCGGAATGCTTTAAAATGGGGTTTCACGTGAAAGTAAAATTTTAAGCAACCTCAAGACTTGAAGATTAAAGTTGGTAAAACATTACCTCTGGGGTAAATGTTTGCATCACAGAGCAGTTCCTTCTCCTTAGATAGAATTGCCTCTGACAGAACAATCAGGTGCCTGCTGGGAGATCGATAAGCTTTGTGGGCAAAAAGGGGCCACACACAAACCTGACAAGCTCAGGGGAGGCCTGCATAGGGGCTTCATAAAAACAGAGCCGGGAAGTGACCACATAGGATGGTCTGAAATTAAAGCTTCTTAACTAAAAGCAGTCATGGCAGATAGTCATGCCCTAGGGCGGTATCTTCCTTGACAAAAGTCAATCTTTACCTGAACTGAGCCTGTCCTTTGTCTTTTTGCATCTAAGATAACATACCTGATAAGATACCTTTGAAATATCAGAGTCATCTCCTTTCCAGACCCCTCAGGACACAACTTCTACCAGGGCAGGAGACTCCATACCCCTAATTGTTATCTTGCTCCCCCAGTATCATCTCTCCGTGCTGTAAATTAATTACCTATCCTGTACCCACCAATAAGTATTTGTCTCTTCATTTTAATTTTATCCAATCCCAGAGTTTTTCCCTCTTTGCTTTCTCCTGCCTCCCTAATCTATCACTAATGAACTTCATGGAATCCTCCTTATGCCTCCTCCTTTGATTATAATGTATAAAATAAGCTACAAAATAGCCATTCTCTGGAGCAGCGGTCGCCAACCTTTCGGACCTCACGGACCACCAGTGGTCCGAGGATCACCGGTTGGCGACTGCTGCTCTGGAGCATTTTCTCAATCTGTTGAGATTGTGCTTCCAGGCAATGGTTATCAGTTTGGCTCAAATAAACTCATAATAATTCCTTACCAGGTTTAGACATCTCTTACATTGACAACTTCAAGGTTATGGTTGATGAGAGTATGAAAAATAAAGTAGTTAGAGGAATTTAAATAATTGTGTGAGAATAAAATCTGTGCTTTAGTAAACTAAGGTCTAGTACCGGGGTCCCACCCCAGCGGGTCCAGGGGTCCCCAAAGGCGTAGACGGAGTCGGCGAAGAAGGAAGGACACGGAGACAGCGTTCAGTTGATCAGCAGCCTAGCCAGGATCTCCAGCCAAGTTCTGGTTAGGATCTCCAGCCAGGTTCTGTCCAGGTTCTCCAGCCAGGTTCAGTCACCAGGTTCTAGTCAGGTTCTCTTGCCAATTTCTGTAGTCAGGTTCAGTCCAGGATCTTTTGCTATGTTCTCTCACTAGGTTCTGTCTCTAGGTTCTGAGGCCAGTTTCTGTCCAGGATCCCTTGCCATGTTCTCTCCAGCGAAGTTCTTCTGTCCCCAGAGAACGCTCTGTGTAGGTTCTGTGCCTAGGTTCTCTCTCTCTCTCTCTCTGTCTCCTTACATCTGTATTTATACCAGTTGATTCCAATCCTATCAATCTCTATTTCAAAGGTTAGGGCGTTTCTTATCTCCATTCCAGGGAGTAAAGATTATGTAGCTTACGCATGATTGTTTGTAGTTAAAGTGATTAATTACCCACCTGGCACTTAGTTAAGAGGTTTTATTCCCTCCCTAACTTCAGGGGAAAATCCCTACCTGGGGAAACAACCTTTCTCAGAGACCTTGGTTAAAACACATAGTGCCTAGAAGGTGAGCAAACATATTAAGAACAGTATGCCATATATGCCAGGTCCCTTGAAACAGCAAGCATGGACCAGCTCCCGGCAGTCTAGTTTACATTCATTAAAAAAATCCCCCCCGGAGACCTCAATAATTTTTATAATTGTGGTACCAAAGCTAAATGGTTTAGTTAGGGGGACAAACTGAGTTGAGTTTTCCAGCTGCATGTGCTCTGCTGGTCAGGGACAGTAGGCCAGGGAGTTGATAAAAGTACAAATCAGCGAAATCAGGGTTATCTTTCAGGCCTGGGAAGCTACCAGTGGCGGGTTTGATGGTTACAATTATGATGATCTATCTATATAGTAGCATCAGAAAAGGGCAGATTGACAGTTCCCTTCACCACTCTTGCCCTGGGAGAGTATCATGTGAAAGAAATGCATCTGAAATCAGGACCTGAACAACACTTGGGGGATGAGATTATTTCATTTCACTATCTTTGAAATTGTCACCAGAAATCCAAGCATATGATAGTAGAGATTTTTTTTTTAGGCTGAAAGAATTGATTCCTGGATGTTGGCTAGCTCTTCCTTCGTGGGGCTTGAGGTCACTAGCCAATGCAGTATAAGAGTGTGATTGATGGCAATGGTATCATATATTATAATAATAAAAGATGTTACTGATACCATAAGAGCTATTTTTATCTTGTTCTTCCCTTATTTTTCATCTGTATCAGTGTGGTTTATGTAAACCTGACACATTTGTGTATGTGAAACAGATGCAGGGTAAAGCACAGTTGTGTCTATCCGAACCATATTTTTTAAATCATAGACATGATTTATGAAAATGTTCTTTGCATATACGTTTTTTTTCTTTCTCTCTCAAACAAAACACAGTAATTATCAATCTAACATTCAATTTTTCTGGATCCTTAGAGAGCTAGAAAAAGTTTAAAACGATTTTAAAGTTACTTTGCCTAATCTGTCTTCATTAGGTGTTGTAAGAAAAACAGTATGTGGCTTTTCTGCAGATGCAAATTAGAATTTTAGAAAAGAACTTCCTACTCAAATGCATGATATGGAAATGGCCCTTTCAACCACACAGAGCCACGTCCTCTAAAACTCTCTCCCCCTGACTGCTGCTTCCTCTGCAGTTTCATCCTGAATGGCACAAAGAAATTGAGGGTCTTTCTCGACCTCCATCCCCAACAGGGTAACTCTCAGAGTGAGTTTCCATGAGAGATTATTGAATCTAAGTGCTCTTATAACTGCGGATGGACCATTGTCCATCTGATTTCTCAGGCCTACAACCTAGCAGCTTTCTCCATTACCCTCACCTTTAATCCATGAGCAGGGGTTGCATAGTTTATCTCCTTAATGTTTTCAAAATGTATCTGTTTCTCTTCACTCTACACCCTAAACCAAATCATCACTGTCTTCCTCCTGGACATAGAATAATGTCCCGAAGTCTACTCTTTCTGTCCTTAAACTTCTTTTCTTCTGCAGCCAGTGAGATGGGAAGGGGCAGAGAGAAGGAGCAGTTACTAGACACTGGCAAGACCTGTGATTGTAGAAAAGAGCTACCTGCCAGGTACTGTGGCCTTTAGTAGAATGAATAAATGAGTAATGAATGGACAACTCCATTTCTCTCTCTTCTGCTGTTTCCATGTCCTCCTGGCACCTTCCATTGATTGAACCCAACTCAAATGTAGGAAGGCCCAGGAGATGAACAATGTAGAGGTAACCTCCTGGGGTACAGAGCAAGATGGAGAAAGGTAGAGAGTGCACCTGGAGGAGCACAGAGAATAGCTCACACTCAGCGCCTCTGCTTATCACCCTTCCAGTGCCCTTGGGCCTGATGCCTACTATCCTGTTTCACACAGTGAGAAGTCAAAGTGTTAGGATTTAGGAAAAACAAGTGTGCTTTTACTTTTTCTAGCTATAGTAAGAAGTTGATGCCAAGACCTGATTTTCTGGGATTAGCACATTATTCAAATGGATGCTGTTAAATTAATGTTAAAGAGCTTATAGATGGTCTCTGCAATCCTGTTTATGTAGCTACTTTCAACTTCCCCACATCCCCTTTGTTATTGCCTGTGCAAAACACAAATATCACAGCGGTCTGCTCTGAATGGGCCTGATTCTGCGTCCCTTTCCTTCAACAGAGCTGGCCTGTCACTGGATTTATGCAAAGACAAATCAGTCTGTTCATCCAAACACAATAGTTGGTTCTAGCATACTTCTCACCCTTTACAACAGTGGTTCTCAACCTGTGGGTCGTGACCCCTTTGGGGGTCGAACTACCCTTTCACAGGGGTCGCCTAAGACCATCGGAAAACACATATTGAATATATAATTACATATTGTTTTTGTGATTAATCACTATGCTTTAATTATGTTCAATTTGTAACAATGAAAATATATCCTGCATATCAGATATTTACATTACAATTCATTACAGTTACGAAGTAGCAACAAAAATAATTTTATGGTTGGGGGTCACCACAACATGAGGAACTGTATTAAAGGGTCGCGGCATTAGGAAGGCTGAGAACCACTGCTTTGCAAAGAGGTGGATGTTTGCAATACTTGCTCTAAATATGTGTATTTACCATGCAAAAGTGGACATTACTTTAAAAGCACACTCTCAAAGGAAACAACCACCTCCATTTCTGTCATCTTTGTTCTTTATCTCCTTTTACTCTCCCTTCCACCCTCTCTTCTCGCCCCTCTCCTCCCTTCTTTCTCTTTTGTTCTTTCATGTATTCTCCCACATATTGTTAAATATGGAGTATGTTTCTTACTGATTTCAGAAAGGAAGGGAGAGATTTTTTTTTCCCCTTTCCTATCTCCTGTCATTTGAACCTTATGGCAATTCCTGGTAGTTACTAGGAGCAAAGTGGAGTGTGAACTCCATTTTACAGAGGGGAAAGCTGAGGCTCATGAATGCTATAGATGTGTCCATGTGCTCACATCTGCTTAATGCCATCAGGTGCTCTTGCCTCGGGCCACATTGCTATCATGAAGATGGGTTTTTTAAAGTAGCCCATCCCCCAAGGACATCCAGGTTTGTCTTCTCCTCTTTCCTCCCCTCCTCCCTAAACTCATCCTCTAGAGAGAAATCTTTGTTTGCATCCTTGGTATGCTGACCCTCTCTGCTGCCCCCGCATGCCTTCCCTGTTAATGGAAGGGCTGGCATCCCTGTACCTTAGTCATGGCCCATTCATCTTAGTGGACAGGTCAGCCAAGCCAACATTTACTCAGGCCCTGAGCCATTGGGCAGAGCCTTTTACAACTTCAATGGCAGCAGCCAATGAGGAGGCTTGTTTGGTTCAAGTTCAGTGCCTTTTGGCATTGGTGCCCCAGGTCTTTGGGATGGGTCCACAGCATTCCTTTGTAAGGTACCACGTCCGCCCTTTGGGCAGCTTAGGAGCCCCACTATTCAAATGAGGCAACTTGGTGTCATTTCATTTGGCATTTAAGGCTGGAAGCTACCCCTGGGCTTCTCTCAGGATTTGGAATCTTCACCTTGCAGCTCAGAGGGCGAAATTCCTCATTAAACAGCCAACTCCACATGGCTCTTTAAAGGTGAGAGGCTTAAAATGCTCATTGGGAGTATTCAGGGGAAATTTGTTCAAGTTGTTAACCTTCCTTTCTCGTATTTTACAATTCAGCTGAAAATGTTAACCAGTGGAGGAACATAGAATCCATAGTGAGCGGCACCCTGAAACATTTCATCTAAAATAGATGTATCCAATGGACAGTCTAGGGGGAATTCAGGGTACCAACCAAGCCACCCTTTGACTAAATTCATTGACTTCTTCCATACACCCAATTTATTAAAAAACACCCAAAAAATGAGTTCCTCTTGACTAAATAACCAAGCTATTTAGTTGATGGATTTGTGGTTGGGGTATCCTAGGGCTCTCAGAATGCTATTGTCTTTACCAGCAAACCTTTGGAGTCAGACCTGAGTCTGAATTCTGGATTTACCACATTCTGTAAATGAGACCTTGGCCAGATAGTAATTACTTTCAGGGTAGGCAGTTGAGAGTACGGTGAAAAGAAGAGATTCCTGAAACAGATCAGATAGATTATAACCTCAGCTCCCCCATGTACTGAATAAGTGATGTAGGCAAACTACTTAAATTCTCTGTGTTACAATTTTCCTATCTCTACAATGGTATAAAATAGCCCTTAACTTCAGCAAAGTTGCAGGATATAAAAGCCAATACACAAAAATCACTTGCATTTTTATATATTAACTAGAGGCCCGATGCACGAAGATTCGTGCAAGAATGGGCCTTCCTTCCCCTGGCTGCCGGCATCACCTTGGCTCTGGCTGGAGCTGCCTTTCTGCTTTCGTTATGGCCCAGAGCCGCCTTTCCGACTTCCCACGCTGCCCAGAGGCCCAGAGCAGCTGGGCAGTGAGGAACGCCTGGGTCCCATCCCACCCCTGGCGGCTTGGCGCCTATGTATGCAAATTAACCCACCATCTTTGTTGGGTTAATTTGCATATGCACTCCTGATTGGCTGGAGGGCATCGTAAATGTACAGTCAATTTGCATCTTTCTCTTTTATTAGTGTACATAATAAACAATCTGAAAAAAATTTGGGAAAACAATCCATTTACAATAGCATAAAAACACACAGCCAATAGTTAGGAAACTGTGCATGGCTGTGTTCTAATAAAACTTTATCAAAGCAGGTGATGGACCAGATTTGGTCCATGGGTAGCAGGTCGCTGACCCCTGATCTAAAGCAATTAGAAGAGTTCCTGGCACAGAATCAGTGCTATTTAAATATTATATAACCTCACTATCACACAGGCTTGTTGTGAGTAATTAAATGAAATAATGCATAAAAGTGACAGACACATAGTATGTACTATCTAATTTATAACTTTTAAATCTATAAAAGCTATTAATTATTTCACTTCAGGTTTGAAAACTAGATGCAAATTGTCACCCAGATATGGCCTAATGAAAGTAAGGCAGGGTACAGGCATTCAGAATGAAGTGCGAACTACCCTCAGCTGGAGAGGTGCCCACAGCCTGGGTGGATCCTGGCTTTGTGCCTGTGATGTTCTTTCCATGGACTGCCACTCCACCTGTTAGTGATACATTGGACCCGTCCCTGGCTGCTGGTGGGTCTCAGTGTTTCGCCTGGACAGTGGTGCTCATGTGATCCTGGGACCAGCAGCTTCTATATCCCTGGGGAAGTTGTTAGAAACGTACATTTTCAACACCTCTCCCCCACCTCTACTGAATCAAGAACTCTAGGAGTAGGACCAGCTTGTTGGAACAACCCTGTCCCAGGCAATTCTGATTCTGCCAAAGTTTAAGACCCACTGCTCTGTACAATAGTGACAGTCTCTCCTCTGGCTTCATAGGGTTGATGCTTATGACTTGACCAGGGACAAGCTGCTCTTCACCCCTCTGCCCTGACAGCTCCCCCTCAGCACAAGGCTCAATGCACCTAAGATGCTAGAAATGTGTCAAAGGGTGAGCTCATTGCAGTGAAGACTGGTTTACCCACATCTTTAGTGTTGCCGCTGCACTGACCTCTATATAAGGGACAGAACTAGCTTCTCTGATCCCACAGGAGCTCCATGGCAAAAGGCAGCCTTTGAAAGGAGGCTCAGGGACCATGGAATGATGCTGAGGTGGGGCCCCTTGTGGGAAGGACAAGGGCAGGCACCATAGCAAGCCTTCAAGTTCAAACTCTAGCCTTAAAATAAACCTGACCATGGTGTGAATTAGGCTGAAGGCTCCGGGACCCTCACATACTGCTCATCTTGCCAACATCTGGGGGGAACATCTTGCTTTCTTTGTTCTCTTTCTCTCTGAACTTGGTTCGGTGGTGGTGTTGGCAGGGTCTTCTCATTAGGAGAACGTTAGTATGGAGAATTCTCCAGTTGGCCACGGTCCGCGATGTGTGTCAAACACACCAAGAGACAGTTCCCTTCTCTGTGGTCCAGGATCACTGTGGGCCACACGCACATAGTTTCTGCATGACCACAACCCTCCCCAACAGCAGATGACCCCTCCAGTCATCCGAGCCCAGGCCTTGTGGTTCCCTGGCAGGGGCACGTCTCCTGAAATTAATGGCACTCAGTCTTAATGGAGCTGGAGTCAGGCCCCCTAGGCGGCCGTGGGCTCCATGGGCTCCCAGGTGAACTGTGAGAGCACGGAGGTATGAGCGCATCAGGCGATGCTGACAGGACAGGACGTCAGCCTGCCGGCCGCTGCAGCGATCCCGGGCTCTGTGATTAGAGGCAGCTTCCTGGCCAGCCTGCGGTAAACATCAGATCTCTGCTCCACTCCAGGATCAAAAACAAGTCGTGAGGAGCAGTGCCTTTCCACTGGAGTCATCTTCGGCCTCGTCCAAACACTTCACATTTGGAAAAAGAAAACATACACTTTGAAGACCTTCCCCTGACCCCCATCAAGATCCAGAAAGCAGAGCGAGCAGAGAAAGGGGACTATTTGGACACTGACAATTGATTGGGTATATTTCCCTTGAGGAGAGCTAAAAAGTGCCGGGAGAGACAGCAGATACAAACACACACGCACGCATTGCACACCAGCGATACCATCAGCAGCTGTCACTTATTTCTCACGTGGGCTCCTAACGGGTCTCCCAGATGACTCTTCGTATTGGGATTCGATTGTGATTGGTTTTTCATGTATTATTATTGATAGCTTTTGTTTTTCTCTATTATTCTGGCTATTTTGGAGGAATTAATCATGATGGTTACCTTTAAAGGAAAATCCACAAAGCAGGTGTGGATTCATTAAGTCTCAGCTGACAGTGTCCATTTCACTTTGGGGATCTTGGAAGGTAGGGACAGGAGACAGAAAGAGGTGCGTCCACGTAAAAGAAAATGAAATCCAAACAGGCGGGCGAGGAGGGAGTGCTCGCCACTCTTCATGCTGATCCGTGCCAGCCCCTTGCTCTTCGGGGTGAGCGAGATGGGGTGATGGCAGTGGTGGCGGGGAAGTCACGTGGCTCAAAATGAAGTTCGTCAGCAGAGCTGCTGCTAGTCTAAAAGGAATAAGGGGTCCCCTGCGCTGCGTTCAAGGCCCTTCTGATTCCCTAAATCTCCCCGTCTCTTTCTGGCTTGTGTTCCCGACTGGGGAGCATGACATCTTTCGTGTTTCTAAGGGATGGTAATAAATAAGACAAAGTTTAACTACCAACGGGACACCATGACCGAGAGCAATTAGTGCATATTTGACTAATAGAGTATCTTCCCCCCCCAGTGACTCTGATTAGTGAGGAACAAACAGAGACCTGGAGGCAAAGGGAAGGGCATCCAAGTGCTCAGGATGTTATCATCACGTCGCGGGCGTCACTGATTTATCACACACGCCTGGTACCGGCATTCGATGCTCCCTGTGCTGAGGTTCTCAGGCATTCGGTCTCATGCACGAGGTCACTGTTCTCTATGGGTCTTCCTGGAGAGAGACTTCCACAGTGAATGTGCGTAAAGTCTGCTCTCGGGAGGCATGGTGGGTGCACAGGCGATGGGTAGGACTTGGACCACAGGACAGGAGGAAAAGGCACTCCAGGCAGAGGCAACAGCTCAAGCAAAGGCCTGGAGGTGGAAGTGGGCAGGAGGTGCTCAGTGAGAGGAAATGAGTCCAGTGGGATTGGAGTGAAGGACATCAGGAGGCAGCAGGGGGCAAACATGACACGTTGTGGAAGTGGGATTTTATAGCCTTTGAAATGGGGTGGGGGGAGGGCTAGGAAGGTTCCTGAGCATGAGAATAATAAGATCAGATCTGTGTTTTGGGGAATGGAAACCAGTGTAAAGTGTGGAGGGTGAACTGAGCCAGGGAGAAGCTGGCAGTGGCAACAGCTCAAGCGAAGAGCTGCTGGAGAGCCTGGATTATTTTAAGCAAAAATGTACTGACAGCATCGGAGGCGGTAATGGATCGCACAGCTGATGTGGGGTCAGTGTGGGGCGGAGTTTTGGTGGTGGGGGAACCAGTGGCGGAGGGCCATGCCTCAGCTGAGACCTCTCCTTGTCCATCTCAGCCCATGATTGTGAGGAGCAGCTCCTCAGGGCATCTGGAGCCCTACCAGGCCTTCCCCGCACCCCCCCCCTTCCCTCCCCCCCTCCCCGCCCAAAGGATGAGGATGGCTGAGACATCTGAGGAATGAGGCAGGATTGCACAATTGGATTTTTCATGTGGGCCCAACCGAGGTCTGGTACCTTCGGTGGGCGGTACTGAAAACTTTGGAGGTCTAGCTTCTAATTCCATCAGGGAGGAGATTTCTGAGCTGTTATGGTTTATCCTTTGAGTCCTGGACCCCTCCCAAAGGTGAACAGGCAGTGCTGGGAGCTGTGTGCACACCCAGGTGGGTTTTGATGAGTAATTGGAGAAGCTCCCCATTCATTGCATTACTGAACACTTTCTACATTGCTTGCCCCTCTATAAACATAATTACCTCTAATCTATACTTTAGCATTTTATCACTAATTTACTGATGATGAAACTAAGGTTCAGAGAGTTTCTGAAGCTTCTTTTCCCTGATTTTACTTCCTTGCTTTAGTAAAAACAAACCCATTTGCCATTCTGTTCTCTCTTTGTAAATCAGCTAGTTTTTTCACTCACTCTGACAGCTTCTGCGACATTAACTTAGAGTGAATCTCTTTTTCATTCATTTCTTTGGGCATTTGGGGGACCCTTTCAGTCTGGAGACTCAAGTCATTGTATTCTGGTGACCCCTCTTGTTTTCCATAGTCAGATATCTCATTCTCATGGTCCTGCAGGGTTATGGCTCCTTGTACCCCGACTGCCACTTGTTGCAGGGGGAGGGGGGCGGGGGGAGATTAGTTGGAGGGAGGACATGGAAATAAATGTATGTGTGCTCAGGTCCTCATGTTTAACAGGAATTCCTTTCAGCTATTTTCAGTATTTTTCTAAAACTTTGTCAGAAACTGTCGGTTGTCCAAGCTAATGCCAAATAGGCTCATTAGAAATAATGGACTAATTAGAAAACATTATCCAGTGCCTAGAATAACACCTGGAACCTAATAAGTGCTGAATGAATACTTGGGGAATACATATTATGCCAAGTTGATGCTGCTTTGCATTGCTCTAATGAACCCTTCCTTTCTCCCTCCCTCCCTCCCTCCCTCCCTCTCACCCTCCCTCCCTCCCTCTATGTGTGCATGTCAGTGAGTATGGTGAGAAGCATGATCTCCAATACAAGAAGACCTGGGTTCCAATCTTGTCCCTACCATAAACCAAGAAGGCACTGTGACCGCCCTGAAGCTCAACGTTCTCCTTGCAAGTGAGAATAACAACACCACCTGCACAGTTGCTGTGAAGGTTAGACGTGGCAATAATGAGAATTTTAATACTAATTAACACCTAGTGGTTCTCACATAGTGTTTCCCATGCATTTTGTTGATTATTTCATACAGCAGCCCTCACACCTCATCTTGCTGATGAGGAGAGGAGGCTTAGAGAGGTGAGGCCACTTGCCTAAAGTCACTCACTACAAGGCAGGAAGCCTCACATCCAAGTCTACGGCATTTAGCATACAGCCATGATGGCTGCTGTCACTGTAATTCGACAAAATTGGGAAATGATTCCCTTACTGATTAACAACATATGTTTTCATTCTTGGTAGACATCATCTACAAAGAACAAATAGAGAGGATTAATAATTTTTAAAAAATCCATTTGTGGCAAAAAGTAAAGGGGCCTCTGGAAGAGGTTATGCATATGATGTCTTCTAGCAATAACGTGCTGTGATTCAGAGGTCCTTCCAGTCCTGAGCGGTTTCCATGCTGTGTAGAAACCCAACTCATACTGATTCATGCCAAAAAGGAGAATTCAGTGGCTCATGCAACTAAAAAATACAGGAGTATCTAACTTCAGGACTTCAGGCATAGATGGATCCAGGTGCTCAAAGGTTGTCTTTAGGATTCAGGTTTTCTCTCAGCTCTGTTTTGCTTCATGTTGAGTTTATTCTCAGGCAAGAAGGGTGCCTGCATCGTTAGGCTTATATCACCTCTTCTCGAAACTCCTGTGGAAACAATGTCTCTTTTCAACAATTCTCACAAAAGTTTTGGGGTTGAATCTTTCATTGACTCTGATGATCTCCCACTCCTAGACCCTTGGTTGGAAGTTTTTCCACATTAAATCCCATAAAATTGAAAGAAAGCAAGGTGGTTTCCCTAAGGACAATCAAAGTGCCGAATCCAGCAGGTGGGAAAATGGATGGTGAGCAGTCAAAACAGAAAGATGTTCCCATAAATAAAACACTGGGGAACCCCCCCTGGGGACTCTGAGAGGTGGCGATGGAGGTTGGGAAGATTGAAGCAGGATGGATAGGACTCAGTGGGACCCAGTCCCCCAAATTAAGAACCAATGGCTCACACAGCTCCAGGAGGGCACTACTCATGTCGAAGAGTCTGTGTGAATTTGTCCAAGCCCCATTTCACTACAGCAAGTCAGTCCTTACAGTTTTATGTGGGCCACCATGGGAGGTTTTAGTTAAGTAAAGGTTGTAAAACATTGTATTAACCTAAAGGGATTTAATCGTGCAGAGGCCGAGATCCTGAGAAGTTGGCAGTTGTGCGATCTGTGAGTAATAGGAGGGAGCATTCACCTTACATTCCAAGTAGCAGGCAGAGGGTTCATAAAAGGAAAAACAGAGGAGCTGGGGAAGGGAGAGGCTTGGTGCTGGAGGCTAAGATAAAGTGGAGAGCTGGGTGTGGACTGTCTTGGGGTATGGATTCTGGGTGTCACCAGCTCACCTAGGTGGGAGTCCCTGCCCAGGCATGAACTTCCTGGATGGCTATGCCAACAATCCAGAGTTGGCGATGTTGGCATTAAATTAGGAGAACCCTGTTGGAGGACCTTAGAGTAGTTTTGTGTCCCCTCATCCTCCCAGGAAAAATAAAGATGAATAAAGGGATATCCTTTGCAAGAGAAACATCAGGTCCATGGTTTGAAGCTACCAGAAAGAATCAGGGAAATATATGGTGCCTCATCTTGCCCTTTTCCTGCCCCTTTATGAGCTCTTGCGTATCTACTGTGTTCCTGCTCTTTGCTCAGCGCTAACGGGGAAGATCTTTTTCAATAGCTGTTTCCTAGGCATCCTCCGCAGAACTCGCTCTTGGTCCAGTGGTGTGCCAGTAAATGTTTACCAACCAACTCTCCGGAGGTGTGTGTGTGTGTGTGTGTGTGGGGGGGGGGGGGCGGGGAATCCTGATTTGTAGCATTTACTAATATCTGTAGTGTGAATACTCAACATTATGATTGGTTTCAGGCTACCAACGTGAACACAGAGTTGGGAAGGGATGCTCAGTAGCATACCGTTATATGTATTTTCACTGTATAGTTTCCAAAGATGTAAATAACCTCGAGTATAAATAATAGTAAAAGGTAATATAATAATTAGGAAGTGATGGATCCTAAGGATGTATTATCTTTGTTTTTAATGTAAGTTAAATATAAATGCATATAATTAAATTGTCAATAACAACAATTGGTTCACAGAGTTCCAGAAAAAATTAACATCTGGCTTTTGTGGGCCATTTTGGTCCCGCTTTAGCACAAGAGCTCTGTTCATTCTCCTACGTTCAGGCTATTTCACTCTGTTTGAGAAACCTCACCCCAAGGCAAATCCATTGCCTAGACTTGTTATTGGTCTGTTTCTCGGATGTATTTTCTGTAACTGAGGCAGGGAGCCTAGTTGCTCATCTCCATCCCCTTAGGGTAGCTCAGAAAGTTTGATGAGTGAGTAAGTGAGTGTGTGAGTGAGTGAACATGTACTGGGTAGAAGGTAGTTGTGGAGTCTGGAGAGATGAATCCTAGGTTCCCAGCTCCACATTTCTGCAACCCCCGATGCCTCTTGGTTCTGGCACCATCACATGTGTGACCATCTGTTTAGTGGCTACTTCCATGGCTGGTCCATCCTCCAGTAGGACAGGGACTGTACATCTGGCTTTTCACTGTTGCAATCATAGAACCTGGCACATAGTAAATGTTCAGTTAATACTTGCTGATCTTGGCTAACTTTTCAAAGTTAGTAATGCTTTTTTAAGTTGCACAAGAATACGTAGATGCACCTCAGTTAGAAAAATATTCTAACATTATAGATAAGGCTAAGCACCCTCTGACCAACCCTTTATCTTAAGTACTCCCCTTCTGGCAAAGTGACCGCAGCAATCACTGTGGTACATACCCTTTAGCTTTTAGTTTGTTTTCATTTACTTACACATATATCTATGGAAATATATGGTATTATTTTGAGACTTGTAACCTTCACCCAGTTTCCTCCAGCAGTTACAACTTATAGAGCTGTTCCATGACATTGGTAAAAAGTGTGCATTTAGTTCTATGCCATTTTATCACATATAGGTTTGTGTAACCCCCATCACAATCAAGATACAAAATTATTTCATATATAAATGACTAATTATTCCATCACCTACCCCTTGCAGTCACGCCTCCCTGCCAACCACTAGTCTTTTCTCTATGTCTATAATTCTGTCATTTGGGAATGTTATATAAATAGAATCATACAATATTTGACTTTGAGCTTGTTTCCCACTCAGCCTAGTGCCTTTGAGATAGAGCTTTCAATTTCTTTAACATGAATGACATTGTGTTGCACATACGCTTCTGACCTGGACTGTGTGTCCCAGACCTTTCTTCTTCAGGGTACTCAGATGTAAGTAATTCGTTCTAACAGTCATGTGTTACTCTCTAGAATACTCTCATCGTTTCCCTATTGACTGTTGGCTGTGAGTTCTTTTCCCTCCTCAGGAGGCTGCGTACAGGGCGATATCTTTCCCAAACTCCTTCACACAGGCCTTTATCTGTGAGTTTCACTTAGCCACAGCCTATAAAGCAGAAGGAATGGCTTTGGGGAGTGGATGCCCCCAAAAGTCCACAGGGGAGTCTCAAATCTTGAAGAAAGGCACATGAACACGTTCTCACTCCTTTTTTTTTTTTGGAAAATATTTTTATTGATTTCAGAGAGGAAGGGAGAGGGAGAGAGAGATAGAAACATCAGTGATGAAAGAGAATCATTGATTGTCTGCCTCCTGCATGCCCTCTACCAGGTATTGAGCCCACAACCCGAGCATGTACCCTGTCCTGGAATCAAACCATGACCTCCTGGTTCATAGGTTGATGCTCAAACCACTGAGCAACACCAGCCAGGCCTGCTTCATTTCTTTGCTAAGAGGTATCTTGTCTTCCCACCACCCAGAAGCATGAATGAAACCAGATGCTGAGGGAAAAGGGAGAAAAATGAATGAATTGCTCACTATTGTCAGTGGATAAATCCCATGGCAGGCACTTTTGCCCCCAGTGCTCCTAAAAGACCCCTAAACACACACACACATCGAGGGACATAGGAGCAGGTGACAGAATGCCAGTCAGCCGTCATCTTTGCCCTTCTTTGTAGGCAATAGGACTGTGTCCTGTGATGAGTGGAAAGGCATCCCACAAGTACGTACTGGGAAGCTGATTCTGAGGGGCCTGGTGTCAGGTGACAGCGGAAATGAGACCCTGAGAAGCCCCTGTGAGCCCCACTGAGCCAATGTGAGCTAGAGCGCTCAGCTCTGTCCTGAGAGAACCCGCTCATGGTTTCCAGGCCGGAACGCTCTGGCAGGCCCCAGACTCCGGTACCCAGGCAAGCACTGCAGGCCTGGGCCTCCCACAAATTCCTCTCTGCCTCCCCACCCTTCTCTTGCCACGCTTTGAGGCTTTTGTACAAAAATTGGGGCCTGTTACCCATGTCTGGGAGGCTCAGAACTTTATTTAGAGTTTTCTTCTTCTTTGGGAGAATAAAACGGGACTCATTTTAATAGACTAAACCAGGAATCTAAACTGAAAGCAGAGGCCATGTAAACAAAACCCTTTTATGTGGTGCCTCCCAATGAGTTTACTTTAACAAAAACAGGACAAGTAAATAAGTGAGGTTTACAAATATAAACTGCAAAGTTGCTTAAGTGTGAGATAAATTGTCTAAGGCCCTTCTGTTTAAATTCTATGGCCTGGCATTTCTCCTTCTGCATTTCAATCAGAGGGAATCTGGGGAGGAGAGAATGTTCTGTACAAAGAAAAGAATGTCCCATAGTGGGGCCAACCAATGATCTGATTAGGGAACCTCCTGCAGGAGCCCGCTAGGGTTGGCCCTTTCTCCCTCCCAGGGCGCAGGGAGATACCTGGCTGGTGATATCACCTGCATGTCCCCACCCCCTGGAAGAGGCCCTTAGAAACAGCCTGTTCCGCCATCATGACCCAAGAGAACAATGCAGAGATGGAGGGGGCCAGGGAGTGGACTTCTAGAGGGATGACGAGAAAAATTCCATCAGATGGCATTGTTACTGGAAGGCAAGTTTCCCTCCTTTATCCACCCAGAAGCATGGGGTGTGCCCAGCAGGTGGAATTCATTATGCAGAGGCTTGGTGACCTGGCATTCAACCACTCTCCCAGGGAAAAAAAATCTAAACGAGCATGAGATTTCATCTGGGTGGTTCTGAGACACTCAGTTGGATCTGGAGGTGAGGTAGGGGTCAGACCAGTACAAGTACCGTGGGAAGAAGGCAAAGAACAGAGGAGGGCTGTGGCTGGGGGATCCCCACCACTTGTGTAGACACACGATCTGATAATGAAATTTTCTTATGGCTCTTCAGTAGCCTAGATCCTGCATTTGTGGGGATGTGGCCATTATCTCGTGGCCCTGTGCAGGTCAGCTGAAACTGGGAACCTCTCTTCTCAGAATTGAGGTAGTTTCCTTGAAGATAAAAGTCATTGTTGGTGAGGAAAGCTGCAGAATAAAAAGTAAGTGACTTTTGAAGAACATCCTATGCATCACTCTTTCCTCCCTCTTCTTCATCTCCCCTACTCATGATGTTGCCTAGAGCTAATAACAAAGCTATGAAAGTAAAAGCCTTGCTGGACAGAAGAGGCACATACTTGCGTGGTGGGAGGATGGTGCTGGAGAGTCTGCATTCTTCCGGGAAGTCAGCCTTCCTCAAAATCAGCCTTCTTGAATCCAAGGGTTTGGGGTCAAGATGAGACAGTATAATCAACAAGCAGATCTGTGTCTGCACAGAGGCTACTGTGAAGAATGTCTGGCATTCTTCGAGGGGGGGAGAAGATAGGACAGGAGGCGAAGGGTAAGGAAGAAGGACTGTCACCCAATGACTCAGTCAAGGCCATGCTTTTTATTGACCTCCTATGCTATTCTTTCCAGGGAATGGGCAGTTTTCTGATATTACCATTGGGATTATAATTTCTCTGGAAGACAGGTTAGTAAATGTCACCAGCTTTGATGGTTGCCTACTGCTGAGTAGTAAAAACCACTAAGGTTTTGGAGTCTGTTGTCATGGCAGCACAATATAGCCTCATCCTCACTGAAACAGTAGATAATAATTTACATTTAGGCAAAAGATATTTCCACCCTACAGTAGTACCCTATGCAACTCTAAAATAAGAAGTTAACTTGACATTTATATTGATACTAGAGGCCCGATGCACGAAATTTGTGCAAAGGGCTTGGCCCTCACAGCCCTGGTTTTGTCTGGAAGGTCGGCTCTCTGGTCTAATTAGCATACTATGCTTTTATTATTATAGATGTAAGGCTTTCCAACATATATTTTCAAGTAGAAAAGACATGGCACCAAATAGCATGCATAGCATGATCCCACTTTGGTGAAGCTAGATATGTAAACTGTAGGTGGCCATTGGCATCCAAACACTGGACTGCATAGATCACCTCCCCCCCCCCCCCCAGTTTCACCTCTAACAGGTGTTGTCTCCATCTGTTCCCAGGTCCCTGATTCTCAGGTACTGCTTCATGATTTTAGTTCCTCAGCAGCTCTCACTTGTACAACACCATAAGCACTCAGAAAGCCAAAGCCTATAAAAGTCCAGTCTTTACTCCTGCCTCATGTCATACATCATACATGGAGTTCCCGGTGTCATAAAGATCTCACCAGGTGCTGAGAGGTGTGGAAAGTGCTTTATGTCCATGCATGTGGGAAGACAACTCCCCCCAGCTCCCCGGGTGGCTTCTTTTTATCCTGCCATTCATCACCCTGTGTGGTTGCCCAGGATTTGTGAAAAGACATTTTCCATGTTTTAGCACTTCACACAACTCTGTCTCACATTGTGCATTGGGATTATAAATTAGTACAATACCATTGCTGCCAGGTAAAAAGTGAATGCTTAACTCAATCCTTGCACCCTCACTCCTTCCTAATGGTATTGTTTGCAAATGTGATTGTGTGTGGCTTTGCAGTGGCTTTTCCTGCTCTCTTAGCATCATATAGGCGGTGTGTGGTAATTGACATCAGCATTTACTTGTGCAGCCAAACATCTATTTATTAGTAAATGTGGCTCTTTCTAGTCTTGGGAAGACTTGAATGAATACTAATTGAATGCTAAAACTGCTACTACTGAAATCCCAATCATTGTAGATACTTACCATTTATTGAGTGTTGACTGTGCTGGGCCCACACTAAGCATTGCACGTGCATTATAATGACCATGTACACCTCACAGAGGAGGATGCTGATTATTAGAATGTGCAGTAAATGAGCCAGGGTCACTATGTTTGGAAGGGGTCATGCTGAGATTGCAATCCAAATATCTTGGGCTCCCAATTTTGAGCTAGAATTCTCACTCTGATCCACGGCTCATTAATGACAGGGCGCATGCTTTGAGGCAGCCCTCATTCCCCACCGTGATCTCCCGCTAAGTCAGTAGGCCTGGATATGAGTCTGTAGAGGGGATGGGGAGAAGGGAATCAAGAAGTCTACCATCAAAGCATACACATATCTCAGCATTGCTCCCTCTTTGTACTTCCCAAAGTGAGATTGAACAGAACCTACCTGACTCCCCATGAGCCACCAATCCAATCAATCAATCAATCAATTACATTTTCAGCCCATGCCCACCAGATGTTATACATTATTACACAAAACTAGAGGCCCAGTGCATGAAATTTGTGCATGAGTGCATTTCCTAGGCCTGGCCAGTGATCAAAGCACAAGTGTCTGGCGTGGGAGGGCAGGTCCTAGCCGACCTCTGGGCCCTGGGCATCACCTGGGCCCCCAGCCCCCCATGCACCCCCCCTCTACCTGAGTTACCGGGCCCCCTCCCAGCTCCCTCAGTGCCTGGGAGTCGGGTGGCAGCCCTGTGCCCCCCACCACCACTGCTGGTTGCCATCTGTGGGGTGATTGGCGGGGTGATTGGGCCCCGCTCGCACCTGCCTTGGCCTGGTGCCACCTGCTCACCTGCTCCACCATCCCGCTGCGGTCCTGCTCTCGTCGGGGCCCATTGGGGTTGGCAGTGCCTCCACTGCCAACACCACATCACTGGCACCCACCATGTTCCATGCCGTCCCCTGGTGGTTGGTGCATGTCATAGCGAGTGGTTGAACTCCAGGTCAAACTCCCGGTTGAGGGGACAATTTGCACAATAGGCTTTTATTATATAGGATGCCTTTCAGATGGAATGCCCAGGGAACCATTCTTCTCCTCCAACATAGATCCTTTCCTCTCCCACCTACTATCAAAATGAAATGGGGAAAAAGTGCCAGTAACCTAAAATCCCTATGGGCAATTGATCTGTTTCTCTTTGGCCTGAAGTTTCTCTCTCTCATGAGCCAGTATGGCAAGAGTAGAGGAGACCATGATTTTAGATAATGTCACCTTCCTTCCGGTTTTGCAAACTCCTCCACAGGCCACTCATGCAGCCCAGTTGAAACACCCCCGGCCTCTATCCTACCAGCGCAGTCAGAAAAACAGTTTCCTTCTCTCAGAACCAGGTCCAAACATCTCAGGGTGGCTGTCAGCCCCTTACAACCTGGCCTGTGTTCAGCTCTCACCATTGCCAACAAATCATGCCTATTCTCCTCTCTGTTGAATATCTTCCAGTTTCATCAGCAAACCATATTCTGCCTGATCTCGGAGCCTTTGGCTGTATAATTTCTCCACCTGGGACAGTGTCTTCCCATGACAACACTGCACCCCCAGCCCTTCACTAGGCAGAACAAACTCATCCTTTAGGACTGAGGTGCATCACACTGCCCATGGGGAGCCTTGGCTGCCTACCACCCTCTCCACACGCTCGCCTGGAGCTAATGCTCCCTCATCCCATCTTCGCGATCCCTCTATACATTTTACTAAAATTATAGGACTTATCACACTTTTGGGCTATTTGACCCTTTTCTGGTGCCCCTTGGCCCTTGTATTGTGAGAAGTACATCTATACACATTTGCTTGTCAAAAAGTCTCTACTGGAAAGGAGCCTTTCCTAACACCACCGACTAGTAGGTTACCTAGACTTTCCCATAAGGTTCCTGGATTGAGAACAGACTGGTGGATTCTATGGTAGGTGTGAACTCGCTGGAGAAATATTTTAAAATAAAGGTTTATTTGGTGCAGATTGACAGCGCTCCGGAAGGCATACCTTGAGATTCTGGGATGTGACTTGCTTTTTTGGTCTTTTATCCCCTGAAGTGTATGTGTGCATCAATAAAGCTTCTCACTTGGTGGGAGAGGGGTCGAGAGGGGGGCAGAGGAGACCACAGAGTCCAAGTCCACCTTAGTCACAGTGTCACCTTCAGTGACCACTGGGTGATGCACAATAGGTGCAGAAGGGAGCAGTTAGCTGCACAGGCAGCTCAGCCATCTGCAGCATCATGGACAGACATTTCAGTCTGTGGTCTCAGCTCTGATGCTCCCCTCCTCAGCAGGGAATATTTCTGCCCCTATCAGCCACGGCAGGAACTTGTAAGCGGGTATCACTAGGCTTGTATTTTTCAATGCTAGGGTTTCCCCCCCATTCCTGCTGGTGGAAATATTTGCTTTTCTCCTATCTCTCTACTCCCACACCCCTCAGCCTCCCTCCTGGCCGTCTTTCTTACTTTTATGTAAAGACATCACTTCTGGCAAAAGCGATGCTCCTCTGCCTGTCCTCGCATCTCCATCACGCTGAAGCTTGGCCTGCGTGCTCTACGGACACGGTGCCATCAAACGCACCCCTGTCCTTGCCCCAATCTTTCAGGAGCCCCGGCCACTGATGGACTACCCCACAACCCTCTTGGACGGTCTTGTTGCCCCTGTTCCCTCGGGAAGGATGACACAAAGAAGGCATTGTGCCAATCGTTGTCTGAGTGGGGCCCTCCCACCATATTGCTGCCGTTGCCATAAGGACCAGCTAAGAACTGTTTATATTAATTTAAATGCTCCTTGGGGGTGGGGGTGCAAAACCAAACAACACAGGCCGTGGGGAAGTTGCAGGTGTGCTGAAGAAGAGGATTAACTCTGCTGTGTACAGCCTTGTTGCCAAGGCGACCACATGTGCTGCTCTCCCTGGAAACGCCTGGATTTGGTTTGGTTGGCTGTGCTGGGTCTGTCCGAGGGTGGGCCACTCTGGAGAAGGTCAATGTGGTCAGTGACTGTCCTCTGTCTTTGGTCCCTGTTTTCTCTCTCTCTCTCTCTCTCACACACACACACACGCACACTTATTTTTAAGAACAGTCCTAGCACCCTACACTGAGGAGGCTGCCTCTGGAAGAGCTTGCTGGGCATTCCATGCTGCACCAGGGAATTAATTGAGTCCAAGTGGACAAATATTTGAGCTCCATCCTGGGCTGAGGCGTTTTGGCAGAGGAACTCAGAGAGCCCACGGGTTCCCCTCAGGCCATGCTCGACAGCTGCAGTGCGCTCATCAGGAAATGGGGCCACCCCTGGACCAGTCTGCTCGCTCCTCAGGTGGTTAGCAAATGCCCACCCCAAGGCTTGGTCCCTGCGAATGAATGGGCTGCACACACTCTTTCCACCTGTCAGCATCCGTTTCCTTTATCAGATCGCGTCTGTCCTGTCTGCTGGCCTCGGGTGGGGCTGGCCCGGGGCAGGCAGTGAGCCCTTTGAGAACGGGGAGTGGGAGCGAGCCTGGTGTGCCTGTGCCCACGTGCCAGTGTGCAACTGAGGTGCGCTGGCTCGCACAGCTCGGCCCTGTGACAGGCTTTACCCGAGACAGGTGTGAACATTGGTCCCTGGCCAGGCCTACAAAATGTTTCTTCTTTAAACTGGAGGGGAAAATGTCCCCCTCCCAATGTGGTGAGACTCAGCAAAGCCCCAGGTTCCAAGGGCAGGGGTGTGGGTCTGCGGGTCCTGCTTCCTCCTCCTGCAGAGAGGGACCTGGCCCTGCCACCTTCAGCCCTCCACCTCTTGAGGAGGGGACTTCAAAGGGCTGCCGCCTGGGGGCCTCTTCACTGGCCCGGGAGTGTCCATGGGCTGGGGCCTAACAGTCTTGGCCCCTGGGGGCTGGGTGGAGTGGTTGCTCCCTCACAATGGCTCACTCTTTCATTGCAAGCCCCAGAAAGGCAGGCAGGAGCAGAGCCAAGGCAGCCCCCGTAGGAAGATGAAAGCCCAGTCCCATCACCCCCACAGCGCCTCCCGCCTGCCCACCGCTGTCGCATGGTGGAGGCTCGGTCCTTTGATGAAGCCAGTGGCACAAAAGACATTGTCCAGGGCTCACACAGACAGCTTTAGGGCCAAGACCCCTCTAACATGAGAGCCTGGGAATAAGAAAGTGCTGGAAACTCGGAAAGCCCTTTCAGTGGCTTGCCTTCCTAAGAAGGCATCCTGAGGACCTCAGAAAACGTTTGGGCCTCTCTTCCCAAGAAAGAAAGCCATGTTATTTCAGCCACACTATGATGGATTGAGCCCTCGGTGGTCGCAGTGGACTGTGGCTTGAGAGCCACATGCGGCTCTTTGGCCCCTTGAGTGTGGCTCTTCCACAAAATACCACGTGCGGGTGCGCACGTACTGTGCGATTGAAACTTCGTGGCCCATGCGCAGAAGTCGGTATTTTGTGGAAGAACCACACTCAAGGGGCCAAAGAGCCGCATGTGGCTCGCGAGCCGCAGTTTGCCGACCACTGCTTTAGTTTTCTTCTGCTTCTCTAGGTGCCGTAGTGTCTCCCTCTTCGTAAAATAACTGGCTACCTGGTATTTTCAGTAGGATCCTTGTCAATCTCTCTGCTGCATCTTTGAAATGTTGATCACAGTGGTATCTTCATGGAGCCTTGGCTACAATGTGGCTTGCCTTTTGTGAAGTTTTCATTAGGAGCAAAGACTTGTGTAATACACACAGAAGTATGAGCCTAACAACCTCTCAGCTTCCTTCACCTGAGGCCAGACCTATGCCCTTGACTCAAGCCAGAAATTCATTTTCACATTTCCCAGGCATCTACTGCTTTGCTCCAACCCACATCCCCTGCAGTGTATGACTAACTATGCCCTTAGTCACCTAAATTAAGATGCAAACTGGGATCGTTTGAGACTTGATAACAGCCCCACGTTCCAAAACTTATTGTATGCCAGCACCCTCCTGCCAGAATCTGTCTATGTGTTGACTTCTAGGGGAGCTAGTGCTCTCTCCCTCTTAGGAAGGTGCCAGGCAGCTGCTGTGGGTGGTCCCGCTGTCCAGGCCTGCAGCTGGTTGGGAAGGACTCTTACCCTCCAGCAGCTTCCGCACATGGGAGCCCAGCTGATGCGGACACACACCCTCACACCCTTCCTTATTTAGTTCCCCTGTCCTTTGTTCCTGGCACTTGCGTTTGCTCTTTCCTCACACTGAAATGCCAACAGGAGTATCTGGTTTAGCCTTTCCAGTAGACTGTGATTGGCCCATTCAGATCGGCCCTGTTTAGGGAAATTGGTTTTTCTCAGAGCTCAAATCTATTCTCCAGGACGCTACTGGGTTTGGAGACCAGAGATTTCAAAGAGTAGGGCTGATTGTCCTTACACTAACGACTCTCTGTGGCTAGAAGTAAACCTCCCCAACCTTCCATCCGTCTACCTCAGCCTGTCACTCTCCATTCCATTATTGTCTTCATAATCTCATTACTATCTTAATGATCACGTTGATTTATTTGTGTACTTGTTTCATTTTACTTCTCCCTCACTATGCTGGGAGCTCCATAAGAATTTTTCCTCACCTGCTCCCCCCCTATTTTATTATATAGAACTGGGCAGGCACTCATTAATTTTGAATGAATAAATGAGTGAAACAAGAAAGCAAGCAGAATTAGAGATCTATGAATTCCCTGGCCAAATGCCATGTATAATAGCTTCACGAATGTCCACTTCCTGCAGGGATTTTCTGCAACCAGCTCCCCAGTATGAGCTGTGAGGTTACCAGAGTCTTCTCTTCTAGATAAACCAAACTTCACCCTAATAACAAAAGGACAGCATGTTCTGGGGCAGAGCAGGTGTCATTGAAATGTATCTGACCCTCAGAAAGACTTCCTAACCTTTCAGAGAAAGGGAAAACCTTTAGACTCAGAGTGGAAGAAAACCTTATCAGGAAGAAACATGTACTTGAACGTCCACTGAGGGACAAGAGATGGAGAGCGGGGTTGAGAGTGAGCTGTCTTGGAGAGCCAGGTTTTCAGAGCTTCTGAATGGACGAAGAGAGGGCAGCGTGATACATGGTTGAGGCTGGAAGGTGCCCAGGGAGGGATGTCTCCCAGCTCTTGCTGTGCAGCCCGCTCGGCAGAAATGTCTGTTGCATTCGCTTGCTGACTAAAGTGAATTCCCATCGCAGGCGAGCAAGAGGCCCCGGGTCAGACCCTGGCTTGGGTCCAGAGCCAGCTGGGCTCAGGTCTGACTCTGGGAAGTGGGGCAAAGGGGACCCTTCCATATTGTCCTGGAGCCCCCGAGGGATGGTGCTGGGATAAGTTCCAAGGATGGGCGAGGGCCCAGGAGCCACCTACACACCCAGGGTCAGCCGCGGAGATGTGGGCTCCATCCTGAGGGGTGGGGCAGCAGGGAGGAGGCGTTCCCCAGGCCTTGGATGGAGGGGTCAGTTTATGGGGCGCCTGTGGCTTCGCCTGTGGGCAGAGAGGGAGCTGTTAAAGGCACCAGGCTGATTTGAACAAATAAAGATTTCTTTCTGAGGCTCCTTGTGTGTTCTTCCCCCAGCCCCCCTCAGCAAGACCACCTCCCCGTGCCCCTCCCCTCCCCCATGGTGACCAGAGCCTGGTTCTGGTGCACAAAGCGCCTGGGGTGGACGTGGTCACCCCACGGGCTGCGAGGCCCTTCCCAGACTTCTCCTCAGCCCTGGGCCAGCCTGGGCCACTTGAGTGGGCGCTGAGCAAAGTCACCTGAAAGCATTTAGCTGCGCACAGTGGCCGTGCGGGGCTCGGAGGCGATGGAACATTCTGAGGGAGATATACAGCCGAGGACCATGGTTTACAAGGGAGCTGGGCAGCGCCGAGAGGGGCCTCGTGTTTTTCATATTCCGCCTCTCCCACACTCGCGGCCTGGTGGGCGGCTTCCACTTTAAAGTTAGAAAACATTCCAGCCCTCGCCCGTTAGTGTGACTCCTGATACGCCTCATAAACTATTCATAAAACAAAACGATTCCAGCCCGGGTTGCTTCCCCGGCTTCCTCCTCCAGGTTTACTTTCCCCCGCCGGCGCTGCCCTCCACCTTCCTGCTCAGCCCTCGGGGGCCTCACTTAACGAGGCAGTGCAGCCTGGACACAGCTCCACGCGCCCCGCTGCAACCTCAGACTCCTCTGCACGCAGCCCTCCTCCTGTGTGACCGTGACCTTCCATCCAGCCTCTGGACGTCCCCTTCCCTCCGGGCCTAAAGCATCAAGGGCATGCGAAATGCTTGCCAGCCAGGTTGCCCCTGTGGGGCCTGAGAAGGCAGTTGGCTCTGTTACCACACAGTGTCCCAGGTCCTTCCTCTGCCACAGACACAGGGTGTGACTTTTAGAGAAAGGCCTGGAGATGAAGATAGAAGGTGATGCATTCTCCCTTTGACCAACCGTAAGTTTGGTGAATGGGAGGTTTTGCTGCAGACCTGGGGTTCAAAACCTGGCCTTGTTGGATGAGCTCCCTCAGCCTTAGCTTTCCATCCATCCGTCCATCCATCCATCCATCCGTCCATCTGTCCATCCAATAATTAATGAGCATCTACTATGTACCAGGCCCTGTTTCAGGTACTGAGGACTTAGAGGTGATTAAGCCGATGAGTTTCTGTCCTCATGAAGCTGACATCCTAAATGAGCTAGGAATAAGAGATAGCCTACCTCACAGGTAGGATCCGTTTGGGTTGGGCCATATGAAATTGCCACTTGTGTAGGTCAGAGCGGTTTGGGTGGCCATCATTTCATACGAATCAAACCAACCGTAAAGTGCCTAGCGCACAGTGGGTCCTCAACGAAGAGGCAGGAAATGAACATCTCACGCACTAAAGGTTTATGTACTCCTCAACAAGAAAGAAACTGTCTTCCAAACGTCTACTTCATTTAATGAAAACTGCAGTTGAAATCATGTATTATTTGCAGCTCATGTTTTTTTATTAAGTGTTATAAGCCCATGAAGTCTTGAGAAGCAGCTGACAGGAAGTAGCTTGTTGAGTTTTACCCTGCGTTTTAATGCTGCCGTCCGCCAGACCCTATGACCAATATTTCAAAACATGCTGATCCTTTTCTTGAGTCAATCAGCAGGGGTTAAAACAGACTTTGCATTATTCAAAGCATCCATAGGGGAAGGGTGGGCGAGGAGGAAGATCCTGTGTTAAACATTTATGTCTCACCACTGAGTTGCAAACCTAACCCATCTTTACTCAAACCTCTCCAAATGGTTGAAATGAGTTTCATACAATGAGTCTCTTTTTCCCCCTCCAGAAAATATACAAAAGCAGGTGTCTAGACTTCCTGGTGTATATATATAAAAAAAAAAGGCACAAAAAAAACCCCAACCTCAGTTTTTAATGTTTACTTGCTTTCAGGTGCAGTTAGGGTTGTTAAGAAAACATTGACGCAGCTTCCCAGGGATTCTCATTGCAGAGGTATTTGGCTTTCCAGGACTTGAAGGCACTCACCAACTGCTACCCTATGACTCAGAGTTTGAGAGCATGGGACCTACTGCCAGAGGACCTGGCTTCGAATCTTGACTCTCATACTTTCTAGGAGTGAGATCGTGGGCAAGTTCTTCTTCTTTTTTAAAAGAATAGTTTATTGATATTTATTTATTTTTAAAATACATTTTTATTGATTTCAGAGAGGAAGGGAGAGGGAGAGAAAGATAGAAACATCAATGATGCGAGAGAATCATTGATTGGCTGCTTTCTGCATGCTCCTCACTGGGGATTAAACCCGCAACCGGGGCATGTGCCCCTGACCAGAATCGAACCTAGAACCTCTCAGTCCACAGGCTGACGCTCTATCCATTGAGCCAAACCAGCTAGGACTATCTGAGCCCCAGTTTCTTCATTTGTAAATTGAACATAATGAGGGTACCTATCCCTAGAGTTTTAAAGAACAAGGTAGAGATCTTGTAAATTTCTTATTAAAGTGTTGGGCATACATCAAGCAATCAATTATTGTTATTATTAATAATGACAATATTAGCATGTGATACCAATGTTGTTGTTACTGGGGGAGGGGGAGTGGTTGAGGGGGGCATTTCCAGCATCCATGCTTCTCATCAAGACTCAAAAGGTGTGCAGTTTGTGATGGTTATTCTTCTTCTGTTTTGCCAAAGTTCATTTTCTGCCCTTCTCTGTTCAGCTTAACTCCCTTGGACTGAGTTACTAAAACTTCCCTTCCTTCCGGGATCCAGTTAACTTAAGACAACGAGATACACCACGTATGAAACACAAATCCACAGACTCTACAAGCCTTTTTAGGTGGGACTAGATTTGATTAGAAAAACATTTTGTACTTGAGACTTCTGTTACATGGCTTAAAAAGACATTTAATATAGACTTGGAAAGACTTCCCTTTAGCTTGTATATTTGTAGATGGCACGAAGAGGAGAAATCACTAACATAAAAAAATTCAACCTCTACCTGCCGTCTTGAGAGATGACCATTGCTGACTAAGGGATCTTGCAAACAACAGTAATTACTTTTAAAGTAATTATTTAAATATTTTGGGCATTTATTTCATGTTGGGCATTTTTTCTAAAACCAACATTTTGGACATATCTTAGCATCAACAGAATTGGGAAGCTTTTTCTAAAAAAATCCATAACATCTTCGTCAGAAAACATGGGTTCTACATATGTCAGAACACTTCAGAGTCTCCTTTATTTTGTGTGACACAAGTTAGGGATTGAGTTGCTTATGTGGCCCCTTGGCCACCTGTGAAATTGAGAGTTCCATCCTAGAAACTTGACCCTCCTTTCTCCTTTCACACTCCTATTTCCCGCAGGTATTTGAAGCTGTACTTAACGGACCATACTGGTTCCCTCTTCTGCCTGGACCTCCTGGATCCAACCAGAAGCAGGAAGCATTGAAGGCATGTTTGTCAGAGAAGAGAAACACATGTGGTAGGATAACTGGACTTTCATGTCTGTCTGGATGTTTCCAGAAGGCCCTTTTTGGCCAACAGAAGTGCTGAATCTTGGGAAGTTCAGGATGCTGTGACCAGGAGAATTTTGTTCTCCAGACAGAAAGCTTCTGGGTTATGGCTTATGGTGTTTATACAAATTGGTGATAGCTAAGATCATTCACCCATTAGATCTGAAGAAACTGCTTATCAAGCAGTGATAAATTCCTAAGGGAGTCAGAAGAATTTATTTCTATATTATACAAATGAATTAATCACCTCCTTTTGAGTTGAATATATGATAATGAACAACATGGATACAATTTCTATTTTTAAAGCGTTTAGGCATTAGAGCTACACTGTCCAAAATAGTAGCCAATAACCACAGATAAGCTATTTAAATTTAAACTAATCCAAATTAAGTAAAATTTAAAATTCTGTTTCTCAGTCACTTCAAGTATTCAATGGCCACATGTACTAGTGACTACCATGTGGACAATGCAGTGATAGCACATTTTGATCATTGTACAAGTTCTATTGGACAGTACTGATCAGGAGGAATACACAGCTCAGTGAAAAAAATAATTACTAAAAAAAATAATTAGCATGTTAAATTATGTAATGAGAAAAATTCAGGCAGCTGTGGGAGCCCATAAGGGTAATATTATTTTTTAGACTCCTTGGTTGTAAAAGATGGGAAACTATCAATGATTTATCGACACAACGATGTTGTGTAACAAACCACCCCCAAATTCAATGAATTAAAACAATAAGCATTTCTTTAGCTCATAAGTCTATGGGTCAGAAATTTATACTGGACTTAACTGGATGATTCTTCTGGTCTTGGCTGACGCTCTTACTTGCTTTGTGATCAGGCAGCTGTTGGTTAGGGCCACGTTGACAACCAGGCCATGGCTGTGTCGTCCTGAAGCAGGCTAGCTCAGGGCTATTGTCATGGCAATAACAGAAGTGTACGAGCGAGCAAGTTTTATCACGTGAGCACATTTTAAATCTCCATTTGTGCTGCTAGCATCCCAATGGCTTCGGCAAGTGACAAGGTCTGCCTATATTTATGGGGTAGAAAAATGGACTTTGCCTCTTTAGTTAGAGAAATTGTAAACTCACCTGGCAAAGTCAAGCATATAGTAAAAATTAAATTAGAGATGGTGATAGAATAATATACTATGCCATTTTAAACTTGCTTAATTATAGAAGGTCATTTATTGGTTTATAAAATTCAAATGACTAATCCAATCATCCAGTCATGATTGGATGCAGGTGCTCAAAGTGGTTAATAATCTATCATAATCCCTCAGCTCTGACTACCACTGTGTTGATTTCTTTCTCAAGCAATGTGCCCCTAAGTCAGTGGTTCTTAACCTTCTGGCACTTTAAATATAGTTCCTCATGTTGTGACCCAACCATAAAATTATTTTCGTTGCTACTTCATAACTGTAATGTTGCTACTGTTATGAATCGTAATGTAAATATCTGATATGCAGGATGGTCTTAGGCCACCCCTGTGAAAGCGTCGTTCGACTGCCAAAGGGGTCGAGACCTACAGGTTGAGAACTGCTGCCCTAAGTGGTAGCAAGGATGATTCCAAACAGGTCTAGACTTATTCCACCAGCATCACAACCCAGCATAAAAGGTTCTGGCACAGATATCATTGGCTTGGCTTGGGTCATAGTGCCCATTTATGATCCAATCACTGCATCCTGGGGAATTGAATGCTCTTACTGGCCAGATGTGCACAGATCCATGGAGCCTGAGAAAGGAAGAGATAGATGGAAACCAGAGGAAAGTGGTTTCCTCACGGAGAATTGGCATGCTCGTCCCAGAACGGGGGTCAGAAATGGAAACCACAGGCAGACTTTGAGAGGAGGTTATATGTGTTCCATGCCAAGAAGCCAGTGAGGAAATACAGAGCTGAGTCAGCATAGGACTCTGGAAGATCTGAAATAGGTTTCAGTCTGCAATAGAGTGGTAGATTCATGGTGTACAAGAGTGAAGGAGTAGAATGAAGAAAAATGGAGAAAAAGACAAATAGGAAGTGAGATGGAAGAAGGTGGATGAAGAGAAAGCTGGGAAAGAGAAAGCATAGGAGAGAAAGAAGAGACATGGGTAGAGAGAGAGAGAACAAGCGCTCCACTACTTGTCATGATAGTTTGGTCCCGTTCTTCTGGTTTCTGTAATCCAGGACTATTCCCAGGCCCTTGCAAGTCTTTCTGCCAGTTTCCTCAACTCTAAAGTGGGCACCAAAACACCTGAACTGTCTGTCACATGGGCTGCCGTTAAAATGATCTAAGAGATACACATGTCCAGTAAGCGTATAAGTGTGAGGAGCATGATTGTTAGTGGGGGAATGAAGGCTTTCAAATAATACCTCACAGAAAACACTGGAGAGTTCGTTCCTACTTATAAAGGGACTGACTCTTGGGAGACACTTAAGATAGGTTTTAAAATATCATCATTCCGCCCTAGCTGGTTTGGCTCAGTGGATAGAGCGTCGGCCTGGGGACTGAAGGGTCCCGGGTTTGATTCTGGTCAGGGACATCTACCTTGGTTGCGGGCACATCCCCAGTGGGGAGTGTGCAGGAGGAAGCTGGTCGATGTTTCTCTCTCATCGATGTTTCTGGCTCTCTATCCCTCTCCCTTCCTCTCTGTAAAAAAACAATAAAATATAAAAAATTTTTTTAAAAAATATCATCATTCCTAATTTTCCCTCACCTAGGAAATGGGGCTTCAGTCATGTGCCTGAAGGTATAGATCCATGCATTTTTGCTTATTATTTTGTAGAAATAAATTGTTTACACATGTTTGTTACCATCCAGAAAATTTTCAGCACCCATTCCCAGTCAATACTCTTCCTAGTAACCAGTCTTCTAGCTTCTATTACCATTGATTAGCTTTGCTTGATCTTGAACTTCATACAAATGGAATCATACAAGATGTTCTTTTTTTGTCTGGCTTTTGCTCAACATAATGTCTTTGAGATTTACATGAGTTATTTTGTATATCAATAATTTTTATTGCTGTGTAATATTCTATTGTATAAATACATAACAATTTATCTATCCATTTTCCTGTTTATGGACATTTAGGCTGTTACTAGTTTGGGACAATCCTACATAATAAAGAGCTAATATGCTAATTAGACCAGATGGCAGAATGACCTTCTGGAACGCCCAGTGGGCAGGGGGCGGGGCCAGCGAGCCTGTGCCGCCAGGCCAGCCATGGCAGTCCTGCCCCCCTCTTCTCCAGAGGCACTGGGAGAGGGGGCATCGCAGTCACAGCACCTCCGCAGAGGTGGGATGGGGTGCAACTGTGGCACCTCAACCTCCTATGGCCCCTTCCCCAGCTAGCCCAGCTCCCTGATCGGCCCCCTCCAATGGCAGGGGGCAGGGCCAACGCTAAGGAGCAGCGAGCCTGACTTCTGATTGAGTGGTGCTCCCCCCCTCACCCTCCACACTCAGAAGCCACCCGGCGGTAAGGCTGGGGATCAGGCCTAAGCCGGCAGGCAGACATTCCCCAAGGGTTCCCGGACTGCAAGAGCACATGCTGGGCTGAGGGACCCCCACTCCAGTGCATGAATTTTGTGCATTGGGCCTCTAGTTTTAAATAAAGCAACCATGAACATTCTTGTACATGTCTTTGGTGGACATATGTTTTTATTTCTTTTGGATATATACCTAGGAGTGGAATTGTGGAGTCACAAGCTAGATTTAGATTTAGTAGGAATTACTAAATATTATTTTGATAAAGAGTTATATCAATTTACACTTTCATCAGCACTGTGTGAGTTTTGTTTCATTTCATCATTAACACTTAGTATTGTCAGACTTTTATTTTTAGCCATTCTGATGGATCTGTAATCATATATCACTTGGGTTTCATTTTGCATTTTCCTGAAAAGTGATATTGTTGAACTCCTTTTCATATGCTTATTGGCTATTTGGATGTCCTTTTCTTTGAAGTCCCTGTTCAACTCTTGTCCATGTGTTTTTTTGTTTTTCTATTGTGTTTTCTGTCCTTTTCTTATTAATTTGATGGCATTATTTATTTATTTTGGATATAAGTCCTTCGTTAGATTTCTACATTTTTTACATATTTTCCCATTTTTTTCACCAACTTGATTGTGTCTTTGATGAATAAATGTTCTTAATGTCAATGAAATCCAGTTTATCAATGTTTTAATTCTATGGTTAGTGCTTTTTGTGATCAGTTTTAGAAATCCTTATCTATTCCAATAATTTATTTTTTTTATACGTTTCTGTCTTGCGGCTTTTCATTTTCATCACAACTATATTAAGAATAACTCTTCTTAAACTTCAGTGATTCTAACAGAGGCCCAGCCCCTTTGGAGCCCTCCATGTCTAATTATTAGAAAGAATTACTTTCAAGGAAGATGAAAGACAGGCATGCTAATAGGCAGAGTGAAATGAGTGTATCAGCCCATTAGTCAGTTGTATATGGTAAGACTTACATACAATTTTTTAAACAAAGGGAATTGGATTGGGTGACTACTGCAGCCTAGGATTCAGATGGCCTAGAACCGCTTGATCTTTTTTCTTCACTTTGCATGTTGACTCTCTTTCAGGCAATTTGTAAGAAGAAGGAATAGAAAGATATGGTGCTTATTTTACTGTATTAAGCTGTGAGCTCTATAAACAGGGAGAAAATTCTGGGTACTATCCCTAGCCTGGCTTGGGTCATATGCTCATTGAGAAACTAGTGATTGTGGTTGGAGTGATGGTGTCATATGATTGGCTCAGCTTGGTTTATAACCTAACCTCTTTGGCCAAGGAGATAGGTTCTGTTCCCGGAGGATCAGGCACTAGGCAGACTAAAGGGATAGCCATTGGTAGAGCTTCTAAGAAAGAAAATCCCAGTTCAGCCATGGAAATGCTGGCTATCCCATTTTATTTTAATTGACTAGTGACTTGGGATTCTGAGAATACTCTTAGATTTCCCTTGGATGACCAATCTATCCCTCCGTCTATCCATTCAATTATACCCTGGTTGGTTCTTTAAATTATTTATGGCTTACGGCATAAACACATACAAAGTACTAAAAAATCATAGAAGCAAAAATAGGGATAGGGCCCAGGAATAAAATGAGGAGACATACAATGGTGATGGTTAGTTATATAGGACACTGCGAACTCCTCAAGGACGAGGAGGAATCTTTTTATCTTAATTCATAGGCAGATCTTGGTACCAAGTGGGAATTGAGAATTTATTTCTAAGTGAAAAATTTTAAATAACTATAATCTGTCAAATGCCTCCTCCATCCTAGGTATTTTACATATATCACCTTTCTTAATATTGTTTCCAATATTTTATTAAGGGGAATTTGCAAATGTGTGGGAATGTTGAAAACATAATACAGTGATCATTATGTACTGACAGGATAAATAACTGGTAAGAGCAGCCAAGTTTAACTTTATGTTACACATGTCATTTTAAATCATTACAGTAATTCCTTGTGAGGTGAAGACTATTACTCCCATTTTACATCTGGGGAAACAGAGACTCAGGAAGAAATACACACTGTTGTAAACTACACAAGGGGGATTTGAAGCCAGGTTTCTTCAACTCCTAACCCCTGTATTCACTACATGCAATATTGCCTCTCACTGAATGAGCAAACATGGATTCCACCGCTGGCCAGGACTCCTTTCGGACATCTGTCACCTGGGTCTGAATCTAACTTCCTTTTCTCTCTCATACTCCACGTTCTTCTCAAAAGAGAGATCCAGGCCCTGGTATATTCTTGAATATAGAAAAGGCCAGCCTGCCAACCCTTTATTAGCAGATTCATAATGCAGAAGGACCACAAGCTGGTTTGAACCTAAAGACAATTTTTCTCTCTCCCCCTAGTACCTACCACACAGCAAGTCCTCTTAAATGACTGTATGGTGAAACAAACACATCTGGCCGCTGACTGGATTACTGGTCTACCTCTACTAAATGCCTGTTGACGTCCTAGAGCAGAGATGGTGAACCTTTTGAGCTCGGAGTGTCAGCATTTTGAAAAACCCTAACTTAACTCTGGTGCCGTGTCACATATAGAAATTTTTTGATATTTGATAGTAAAACAAAGACTTACATTTTTGATATTTATTTTATATATTTAAATGCCATTTAACAAAGAAAAATCAACCAAAAAAATGAGTTCGCGTGTCATAGGTTCACCATCACTGTCCTAGAGTGTCTCAGGCACCACTGTGTGTGCCCCATCACCTGAATATTCATTCAGAACTTACCTTAAACATCACCTCCTTGAATAGCCCTCACTTCATCTTAACCACTCAATTCATTCACCTCTCCTTATTTTTGTCACAATCTGAAATATTACATATACATTTATATATTTGTAAACTTGTTGATTTTATGCCTCCCCTGCCACCACACACACACACACACACACTACAAAGAAAGTGCTGGTGCAGAAATGTCAAATGCCTGGAGCGGTCTCCAGAAATAATAGATGTTCAATGTATATTTGTTGACTGAGCAATTGAATTGTTCAGATTTTCTCTAAACCTGTAACTCTGAAGCCCAGAGTCTGTCATTCAGCATTCATTATACACTAGGTACTATGCATTTACTATACGCTATGTACTAAGCCAATTTAAATTTTGTTTTCTAAAATATAGTTATTGTATCTCATAATAACTGTGTGATGGTAGGAATTGTCATGATTTTAATTTTACAGTTGAGGATAATGAGGCATATGGAGAATAAGTAATGTGGTCATAGTAAAAAAGTTAGTAAGTGAGAGAGGGGAAGCTCAAAAGCAGGCCTGTCCATTCCACATCCACACAGACTTTGGTCTCTGTTCCTAAAAGCTCTCGGTCTTACAAGCCACATGTGGCCAGTTGGATACCAAGGGAGGTTCCCACTGCATGGTTTGTGGGCCCCCATCTCTCCTGACTTGCAGGGAGGAGAGGGTTAAAGAGGATTTCCCATTTGTGATCATTCTAAGATTTCCTGTGAGAGGCCAAAACCACAGGAATAGAATATGAAGAAGAGATAAGACAAGGTTTAGGGGACCTTCCTGAGAACCACTTAAAGAGAGAACCCTGGCCCTGGCCCGGTGTGCCCCATCACCTGAATCTTCATTAATTAATGTCTCTTCCAATTAATGTCTCTCTCTTTCTCTCTCTCCCTTTCTCTCTCTAAAAGATCAATAAAAACATATCCTTAGGTGTGTGCCCCATCACCTGAATCTTCATTAATTAATGTCTCTTCCAATTAATGTCTCTCTCTTTCTCTCTCTCCCTTTTTCTCTCTAAAAGATCAATAAAAACATATCCTTAGGTGTGTGCCCCATCACCTGAATCTTCATTAATTAATGTCTCTTCCAATTAATGTCTCTCTCTTTCTCTCTCTCACTTTCTCTCTCTAAAAGATCAATAAAAACATATCCTTAGGTGAGGACTTAAGAGAAAGAGAGGGAGGGAAGGAGGAAGGGAGTGAGGGAGGGAGGGAGGGAGGGAGGGAGGGGGAGAGAGAGAGAGAGAGAGAGAGAGAGAGAGAGAGAGAGAGAGAGAGAGAATCCTGGGAGGAGCTGAATAGCTTGGTCCAGTTTGCCATTTCTTCCTGTGACCTTGGGCCAGGTTCCCCAGACATCTAAGCTTCACTTTCCTCATCTATACAAGGCAGTATAATAATTCCTGGTACACAATAATCACTCCGCATTGGTCCTTATTTGCAATGTTAATACATTATTTTAGTTATTGGTACTATTAATAGTATAGCTACCAATAATAATGATCAGGTTCATTGGATTAGAGACATAATTAAATTCTCATCTTGGTTCTGGACCTCGATGCCAACCCTTAACCTCTCCAAGCCTTAAGTGGCTTCATCTGAAATCAGGGTTCATTGGCACTGTAGAGGAGTCAGCGTTAGAAGGAACAGAAGGTGTTTAGATGAGGGTGATGCACATGGGGAAGTTTATCCTTTTAACTGTAGTTGATGTGTTAGGGGGGAGACAGGATGGCGGGCAGGGCCTGGAAGCTCTTTGCCATGGCAGACATGCCTTCGTCTGCTTTGAGACCTCACAAGATCTCCCGAGATTGGAAGGGTACAGGTAATGGTTCTGAGTGTCAGAGAGCATCTTATGAGGGGAGTGGCTTTAATATTGTGATCCCCAGTAGAAACCGCTGGTCCTGCTGGCCTGAGATCATTTCCCTCCTGGCAGGCACAGTCTAGTTCGATAAGGCAAACAACAGATGCACCTTTGGACAAACTGCGAAAGAGATTATTGGTGGGAGGATGCCATGGAGTATAGAGGCAACGACGGTGCGGGGTTTTTCTTGAATGTCCAGTGTACCTCATGTTCAAAGTAATAATTGAAACGTATGCTGTTTATTACACTCGCATATGTTTGTAATCAAGGTACAACTCTGGGGGATGAGAAGCGAAAAGCTATAATTTGCTGCTTAGCATCATAGCTGTCATACATTCATTTCAATAGCTTTATTTATCTTCTTCTCCATAAAGAACCGTCCATATTGCAAATTTATTGAATGGTTAATGCCCTAAAAGTATGGGGTTCATTATAGAGCAATGTATTTATTGCAGTGTTGATTAAATAAAAGCATTGTAATCTTTCCAAATTGAACAATTATGTTCATTTAAAAATTTTCAACAGAAAAATCTTTTATACACTAATTGAGCTGCATAATGAAAAGCATGTGTAATGGAAATTTAAACAAAACAAATACTGAAATAATTTGAACAATTTTTTTTAACAATATAAAATGTCTACCTCCATCTTTATTAGAGATACTCCAGTGGCCAGCTCGCTTTCAGACTGTTGACCCGGGAGCAGAGTGGATGGTCTCAGAGCCCATTGGCCACCCTCACATACCATCTGGCCAACCCTTCGACATCAAAGTTCTGGTTGGCTACCAGCCGCAGCCCCTGACACTCTGGCTGTGAGCCTGGATCCTGACAGGCTGGCTGGAGGCCTGCAGGCCGAACTGACAGCCTTTTCTGCAGGGTCTGATGAATGGCTTCTGGCACCAGACGGCCCTGTTCTGACTGCCTGTGAGGGCAGTACCCCATCTAGAACATGCGCACCGTCTCTCCAGCCCGCCTGGGGTCAGGGCTTCAGGAGTGCCCTCTGCTGCTGACTTTTTAATCCCAGAGGGGTCTTTATTTGCTCTTGCGATACCCACTCTCTCCCCATCTCTGTCAGGCCCTTTGGGGTTGGTGACAAAAATGGTGCCACCGTCAGCATTAAGGGGATTATATTTATTGGTGCACTGCAGGGAAGATTTTTGCTGCCTATATTTTGTGGCTCTATCCCATGCTGCAGTTATTTAGGGCTAAATCTTAATGTTACATGGAGATGGTAGGAAGGGGTGGGAGAGAAAAAAACAGGCACATTTTTCAACTAGATGCTCATTTCCTGGTTCCACAGAGGATTTATGTGGGATCCTTGGTTTGCCCATGTCTCATTCTCCGGTTTTGAAATGGTCTTTAGTTTTTAGCTAGACTCCATTAAAGCTATGTCTTGGGTGCATGGCAAAATGCAGGAGAGCTGCCTGCCAGTTTCTGACACCTAGAGTTTGCTGGGATTACCAAGAGGCTTAAGGAGAAATCACTGTGCTAAAACCTTCAATTATTTAAAGGTAGCAACAGTAAGTTGCTTTGGAAGCAAATTCCTGCTTGCCTTATCCTTAGGATGAAGTTTTAGAAACATGAATATCTAAGCATAATCCTCAGACTGACTAAATATATTAATAAAAAAGGCTTACGGCAGCATACGTGAAAATATATACTCTGATTAGGTCTGTGATGCGGGTATATTTTCCTCTGACCCATTCATGAAAACTTGTTCAAAGTGTCACTCAGGCTGAAGGGATTTAAGTAGATCTCAAAAGAATGGAGAAAAATCCATGAGGTCAATCCACTGTGCCCAAGGTGATAGGAGTGAGGCTGACTGAAGACAGGTGAATACTCAACCTGGAAGAGAGAGCTCTGGCTCAGTGAAAACTTGGATCAGAAAGTCTCAAAGCTGGATTCTGTTCCTTCAGAGAGTCTGGTCATTGGCCTTGACTTCACAGATGGAAAGAAAGAGGCCATTCAGAGAAGAGCCATGTCAGCATGCCTCTTCTTGTTCCCCTCCCAAGAAAAGCTAAGCCAAGTTCCAACTTCCAGTGTTCTTAGGAGATGAAGTGGGGTCTGTACTGTTGATTTGTGGGGACATTGGCACCTTAAAGAAATATTCTACCCTTTGACTACCTTCTCTATGCCTTTCATAAACCAACTGTTAATGCTTTAAGCTCATTTGATGCTTCTTTTCATGTATATTGGGCATAGTCCCGACAATCATTGAAAGGTGCCATTTTGCAGACGGTGATAGAGAGCCGGTACCAGGTTGAGATGGTTTAAAGAGAAGGTCCTGAGATATTGACTAGGGGACTGACCCATATTTTATTCCTAGGAGCATCCCCATATCAGCTATGAGGTTATGAATGAAATTTGCAGAGAAAGCTCTCAGGGGCCTGAGGAATTTTTGAGGAGTAAAACTTTTATTAATGACAATAACAACAACAAAGGTTACCTAAGATCAGATTACTAGGAAATGGCAGAACTGGGGGTTATGCTTTGGTAGTTTAGTTCTTAAGTATGCTTGTATGCTAGTTCTCTAGCATACCTGTTCTTTGAACACTAACTCTGTCCTGAAGTTATTATTATTGCTACCTCTGCTGCTGCTGATATGAACAGCTCCTCATGGACCTACACAGTGCATCATACTCTCCCAATTCCAAAACGTGCTATCACAAAACAATCCATGATATTTGATATTTGTGTCACTATTTGCTGCATGGGCACAATGAGGCATTGGGGAGTTACTAAATTTATTCCCAGATCATATAACCAATAAATGATAGATTCAAATCTGGGCCTGAGGTTTACAATATTTGTAACTCTTTCCCCCATCATGCCCACCCCTTCTCTTTGCTTCCCAGGGGAAAACTGATTTAGTAAAAATGAAATCCCCACTGAGGAAGTTCATTGGTCACAGCTACACAAGAAGAGGTCTTTTTTATTCAAAGAGGATGGGTGCCTAGATCATTGGTATTCAGGATTTCAAGAGCAAGAGCATCTCTCTATTGACATGAATAACTGGAACATGATCATGTACTTTTGAGAAAAAATACATATGCTGGTTCTTATGATTGTAGTCATGTTCAGTGTACACGGCACTATCTTTATCCAAATCTGAGGCAGAGTCAGCAACACCGCCTTCTAAGGTCAAGAATATCCATTCACTCATTTGCTCGGTCACTAACCATATTTCTTGAGCACTTACTATGTGCCAGGCACTGTTCACAGTGCTGCTGACACCATGGTGAACAAGACAGAGAAACATGGCAGCTGGCCTCTTGGAGCTCACATTCCAGTTGGAGGGACAGATTCTAAACCAACCAATATAGATGAGGGATATAAAGAAAACTACAGTAAAAGGAATAATAGCCCAACTCCAGTGAAGCCCCTCCAGCACAGATATAATTCCTCTCATTCCCACTCAACGTTCCCATCTTGAAAATAGGGATGGTAACCCCCCTGCTTAGTTTAGTGCTGTGTGCAGTCTTTGTGCCAGGCAATGTAATGGATGTTGGGATAACACAGACAAGATCCTGCATATGTGGACATACAGCTTTGAGTAGAATAATCATAAGTGAATAGAGAGAATATAATTATAGGATGTGTTAAATCTATGGAATGGGGGTCGGCAAACTTTCTATGTGAAGGAAAGTAAGTTCTTTTTGGCTTTGCAGGCCATATGGTCTCTGTCACAACTACTCAGCTCTCCTATTATTGCACAAAAGCAGCTACAGCCTATGTGTAAATGAACAGGCAGGGCTATGTTCCAATAAAACTTTATTTACAAAAGTAGGTGGAATACCAGATTTGACCCTCAGCCATAACTGACATCTCTGCTCAAGGAGATAACAGGATGGGAACTACTCAAGAGTCTCCAGGGAAGTGTCCTTGTGGAGGTTGACTTTTAAATGTGTGCCCCAGCCAGGTGACTCAGGTGGTTGGAGTGTCCTCCTGTACACCAAAAGGTTGTGGGTTCAATTCCTGGTCAGGGCACATACCTAGTTTGCGGGTTCCATCCCTGTTCAGGGCTCATGTGGGAGGCGACTGATCCATTTTTCTCTCTTGCGTCAATTTGTTTTTCTCTCTCTCCTTTCCTCTCTCACTAAAATTAATAAAAACATATCCTCGGGTGAGGATTTAAAAAATGAATAAATGTAGAGCTAAGAGAAGAGCGATTATGGGAAAGAGCATTCTAGGCAGAGAAACAGCAAACACAAGACACAGAGGGGTAAAGAGAGTAAGGTCTAGAAAGTGGCTGAAGGCTGAGTGACAGGTATACCAAAGGTGTGACAGGAGGACAGGTGTGAAGGAGGCTGAAGAGATACATGAGGAGCCAGGCACAGGGAGTCTTGCAGGCCCTCCGTAAAAGACAGGGGGCTCTCATTTGTCTACTTAGATTGGGAGATGGGCTATGAGCCTCTCCTTTTTGAACATGGATCCAACTTGACCCAACGAAGCCAATCTGTCTGTTGGTAGTTGGAGAGAACATCTTCTCTTTTTCATTTTCTTTTCTGTGTTGTTTTTGAGAGGGTGATGATGGGGAGGAATATGCCCAGGCTCAACTTCATGACCTGATTTCACCCATAAATCCTTGCAAATGCCCAATCAGTATTTTGGCCCAGGTTCCTTTCAACAATGGTTGCTATTTAGAGCTGATAATTGTGTGAAGCTATTATTACCCAGAATGGAGAAACCTCAGCAGTTCACAAGTTCAGCTTAGATAAGCAGTTTAATATTGGGTTGCTTAACCTTCCCTCATGAGCCAACATGATACTTCTGCCTTCCCATCTTCCCTAGAGGCCAAGTCCTGAGCTACAAATCCCTCAGATCTAGACCAGAAGTGGGGAATCTTTTTCTGTCGAGGGCCATTTGGATATTTATAACCTCATTCTCAGGCTATACAAAATGATCAACCTAAAAATTAGCCTGTTATATTTGGTCAAACATTTCACTAACTCACACCTAATGCCTTGGTAGAGCCAGACACCCCTGCTCTAGACCTTTCTGTGGCCATTCTAGTTCCAGCACATCATTGTAGATGTTTCCCACGACATTGCTCACCTTGAATGTTTCTCTGAGACGCCTCATGGTTTGGTCCTCTTCTTGCCACTGCCACACACATGCCTCCCTCTGAGCTTGCTGTTCTGCAGATTGCTTCCTACTGTGGGGAATGATTTCTAGTCACAGGATCACTGGGAGGGAAGTTGTAGAGCAACACAAAAGGTTTCAGAACCTCTGAGGACTTTATTTACCCCTGGGCACCACCAAGATCTTGCTCTTCTGCCCTTTACGGGCCTTCAGGGGATAGTGAAAATGGACTCGGCAAACTCAAGTGTCCCATGTTTGTGACATCTGTCTTCTGTTGCCTGGGTATACTAGTATTTGTTTTCTGGATTGGGTGAAATTTTGAATAAAGGTTCCTGCTTTTATTTCCAGAAATTTTGTGTGTCGTTGTAAATCATATGTAATTATGTATATAAGCACCAAAAAAGGAAATATTTGGGTTGGAACTCTAAAGCTTTGATTTGGCTACTTTAACCAGTTAGACCAGGTGTGGGCAAACTACGGCCCGCGGGCCGGATCCGGCCCGTTTGAAATGAATAAAACTATTCAAAAAAAAAGACCGTACCCTTTTATGTAATGATGTTTACTTTGAATTTATATTAGTTCACACAAACACTCCATCCATGCTTTTGTTCCGGCCCTCCGGTCCAGTTTAAGAACCCATTGTGGCCCTCAAGTAAAAAAGTTTGCCCACCCCTGAGTTAGACCCAATTGAATGGAGTCATTTTCAATACACACCTAAAGGTAGTTAAGTAATAGTACTGCGGCTTTCCCAAGGGCATTGAGTGAGAAAGTCAGGTTCATTAAGGAAACAAATTATCTTTAGTGAATGGATTGGTCCAGGATAACATGGTGATTAAAACCTTCTCATCTTTGATAAAGCAGCAGAAGTAACTTCTATTACTGCTGCTGCTGCTGTGTGTGTGTTGGGGGGGAGGGGTGTAGAATATTTTCATTTGAGTGACTTTTTAAACTGTTTGCAAGGAAACACCCCACAATATAGGCAGATTATATATAAATATATATACTACCTTGGGACAACCACATCTCATTCTTTTAAAAATATATATATATTTTGATTGATTTCCGAAAGGAAGGGAGAGGGAGAGAGAGATGAAACATCAATGATGAGATAGAATCTTGGATTGGCTACCTCCTACAAGCCCCACACTGGGGTTCGAGCCTGTAACCCAGGCATGTGCCCTGACGGGGAATGGAACCATGACCTCTTGGTTCATAGATCAACACTCAACCACTGAGCCACGTCAGCCGGGCGAGACAGATGATATTGAGGGACAGTTTAATTCAGACTGTCAGAGGTGATGTTCTTCAGAAGACACAATCCCTCACATGAAATAGTTTTTTGTTTGTGGTTTTTTTGTTTGTTTGTTTGTTTGTTTTTGCTACTGACAAGACTAGTTATCAGCTCAGTGCTCTTGCTCTTGTCTGTAGCAGCTGAAACTATCTCAGGGCATGTGGAGTCAGAGCATGTACATAACACATCTTTGGGAAGCACTTCTTGGTTAGAAGTACTGGCTGCTAGCAAAGTGAACTTACCTGGCTAATTAAAGCCTTGAAGAATGTATTAGGAAGCTATTGGGAAGTTCACAGTGAGGAATGAGAAGGTGGAAAGGTAGGTAGGTGCTGCTGGGAAGGTCAGGAAGATGGGAGCAGGCAGGGAAGCAAAGCAACAGGCAGGTCAGCCTGATCAAACAGGGTTCCTGCTCTAGGACCCGACCTCTTGCAGTTGAGTTCTGAGATCAAGGTTCAAGGTCCCAGGAGAGCCTGCCCTCTCTATGCTGAGGTTGTGAAAGGTGGGTCTGGCTCTGGCCCTTTGACTCCTAGATCATTAGTGACCCCTTTTTCAAGAATATTTGGAACAAGAAGGTGGTACTGGAATTCTCTTCCAAGGACCACAATGGGGCCTTGGGAAAAAGTTACTTCTTGGTGGGATATTAAGGTAATTAGGAAATTAAGGGGATAAAATAGATGGTGGGCAAGAGAGAGATAGACCTTTTGTATAGTCTTTGTATTATTGAAAATATTACAGATATCCCCTTTTCCCCCATTGACCCTCTCCACCCTACATCTGCCCCCCTAACCCCCCAAGGACTTCATCACACTATTGTCTGTGTCCATGGGTTATGCTTATAAGTTCTTTAGAAAAACTCATAGGTATATGCTGTTTTGACTCAACACCTTCCATCTCTACCAGGATCGATTCCAAATTCCAAGTGTCATGACTCCTTTGCAATGCAGTGGTTTTCTATGCTACCATTCTGTGAGTGGCAGTTGGTGTTGAGGAACCGGAAAGAGAGACGAGGAACACAGACAGAAGTAGTTTGGCCACATTGAACCCTCAGAAGGTAAAGCATTTCATGCTAACATAACTAGTATTTTCACACACAATTCGTTATTTTTTTCTCATGGGTCTGTTTCGCACACATAAATGAAATTGCTCACTCATTCACCCACTTGGTATTTTATTTGCTATGAAAAATTTATTGAAAATTGACTTTGTAAATATTCTTGAAACAAGGGTCACTAATGATCCAGAAGCTCACTTCCTAGACAGGAAGTCAAATCTCCAATCACCTATAATTAAAGGCAGAGTGGAAGAAATAGCAAGGACAGAGTATAAAGAAGGAGAGATAATGCCCAATAGGAGAGTAGTAAGGAGGGCTGCCCAGAGAAGGCAGTATTTGAACTAGGCTTTTGAAGTAGGGGGTCCCTCGGGGGTGAGGACGACGGAGCCCCAACGCGCTAGGGAGTCTGCATGCACGACTCCGTAGACCAGGTTTGGTGACGCAGATCCATTTTATTGTGGAACTACAGGGGTATATATAGCATGAGGGGACCAATCAGAGGGAGACACGCTGCTACAGGCGACCAATGGCTGAAAGGCTGGGGTACTGTGCATGTGGCTCTAGGAGTTCATTCAGGCGGGCGTTGCTACTTCCTGGTGTGCTGAGGAAGCATGTCATGGTGGAGGGGGCTCACACCATTGCATCAGCCGCAGCGCTGAGACATCATACTTCCCAAGCTCTACGTACAGGCTTTGAGGATAAAAAATGCACCCTTAAAGCTAGGGATTCATTCCCACACATAATGCCTTTGTTGCATTGTTGGAGATGTATGTGTGCATGTGCAGGTCCACAGGTGCAGAATCACATGTGCATTCAGAGAGGGTGACAGTCAAGACTTTAAATTGCTACAGCAAGGCACTTTGGCACTGGCCAATTAATTAGAACTGTCACTGGCTAGTCCAGCACACCAATGTGTAATTCAGCACCAGCCTTGCCTATGAGGATGTCAGTGGAATCCCTCTTGTACATATTTAACTCAGTCAAATGCTAGTATGTCCACTCAGATCAATTCTGGTATCATTCCCTTCAGTTGGGTCACCTTGGGTAGGCATGAGTTGGGAGATAGGAATCCTATGTTTACTTTTCTATCCTTGTTCCCCAGTGTGCCTTCTAGTGTAGGCATCTGCCTATGCTGAGGGTGATTCTGCTACTTAAAAATCTACATTGTTTGAACAGCATGATCCTTAAGTTCAAGTCTACTACATTCTGGAGTGCAGCACCGAAGGAACAGAAGCCTCTTTCCATACTGGTGAACAGACTGGCTTCATTGCCCCCACTGACAAAGGCATGCCTATGTGTTCTACTTCATCCACAGTTTCAGGGATGTACAGGAAAAGGCCAACCCTTGTCAAGTTAACCTTGCTGTCATTAGAACCAAGCCCCCTATTGTATGCTTTCCTGTAAACCATCTGATACAGGCATGTAGGTAGCACAACGATAGATCATGAGACTGTAAACAGCAATAGTCTCCAATTAATGTTCCCCAGTAGACAGTAGCCATTGGTTATGAGCCATTCTAGACTTCCAGGTACAGCTGAGTAGAATCACAGGGCACTTCCCTTTTTGCTCTTCACTCTTTACCCCCTGGAACCATCACTTCACCTCTACACAGAGTCTCCTCCTATGGGACCCCCAAACACCTTGTTGTTGGTGGAGAACACAGAAGAGAAGTTGACCATCTACAGCTTTCCTTCATGGGTGAGTAGTCCCCAGCAGCCACTGCCCCTCTTCACCTCTATTCCTTTCAGCTTCCTTCTCAAACTACATCCCATCAACTGATTGGGGTATTCCCAATCTTCTTGGTTGCATATTCACATCAGTGAAAGAAATAAAACTATTGGTCAAAACACACACACATACACACACACACATTTGTTTATTTACAAGTGTGTATATTTTCTTATCTTATTCATAAGTGGAGTCAAGTGGTCAGAGCTTGGACTCAGAACTGGGATTTGAGTCCTGGTCTAACCTTTACTGACTGTGACCATGAGCAAACTGAAAAAAAAACAAAAAATGGTGGAAAGTATGAAATAATACCTTCTATTCAGTAGGATTGTTGTGAGGATTAAATAAGTCAATAAGTGTGGAGAGCCAGTCCTGACCATTAGCTCTTGCTTTTATTAAGTCATGATGGGGTTCATTGCCAATGATGGAAAGGCAATGGTGGGGAGGTGTTTGAGACAGCTTGCTTCTGGTATTACTGTGGCAAAGAGATATTCACCCTCAAGAAGCCACAAGTGAATTTTCTCTTGGAGAACTTGTGATGTGTGGAGAAAAGCAATAGCACTATTCCCATGAAGCATTGTGGAAAAACAGACTGGTAACCAAAACACCACATTCTGAATACTCAGCCTGCCAAGCAAGATGTGGTGTAGCCTTAATGATGATCCTACCTGGGAAGGTGATGCTAGCAGCAGAGTCAGGCTGGAGGGAGTAGAGAAAGCAAAAGCTTCTGGGCTAGTTGGCTGTGGTCAGCTCTGGGTTTTCAGGCCAGGCTCAAGGAATAAGACTCTCAGAGGACTATTATTTGGATCAAGTTAGAGAGTGTAGATGAAAGTGCAAAGTGCAGAACTGGCGGTGGTAACCTGACTCTATAACCCTGCACAGTGTCTAGCGATGGGCATTACTAAGGTCTCTGGATCCACCGTTCCTCAAGCAGTTGTACAGGGCAGAGCTGAGGGTGGTAACCCAACTCTATAACCTTGTACAGCATTTGGGCAGTAGACCATCCATGGATTCATTGACACTGTAAGCAGTTATTTGTATGTTAAAACAGTTAAGATCCATTATTACAAAGAACTGCAAATTTAAGGTAGGGCTGTCTTTCAAGGCATGCTTTTTAAACCATGGAGAATAGATTTTTTTGTTTGTTTTAATTATAAAGTAACCATGTTTAACTCTCACCAAACAGTGGAATTTTAATGAAAACTTTAGCTAAAAAGTAATACAAGCAAAAAAGGTGCACATTCTAGAAATTAAATAGAGTGTCATCCCAATATTGTTCATAGGCCCCTCTCCAGTCTGGGGGCGAGATAGTGTGTTTTTCTGGCATACAAAAAAAAAAAAAAATGTAGTGTCAGCTCCTGTGTTGCAATTCCTTCTGGAATTCATTTTCAGAGACTAGCATTTATCTTACTGAACTATTAACACCATTTATCTCCAATTTATAAAGTGTCTTCCTTTATCTACCTCCCTTCAACAGCCATAGTTATCACTCCCGCAAACACATGCATATCACAAGCTGAACTGTTAAATAAACTCATGTAGAAATGTCTGGGAGTTATAGGCACTTTATCTTGAAGTTTTCCTGTTGCTCGTTGAGCATTTCTTACTATCTGGTTATTATATTTAGTGGTCACGTTCAATGACAGACAGATAACTGGAATTGTAGTAATTGCTGACACAAGGAAAAAAAATCAGAAACCATTAAAGTTTCAAAGTTCATTTGCATTCAAGCAATTGAATGAAGTCATACAAAATCAGGGACTAATGGTCTATCCTTGGCCCCTCGGTGTGAACATAGCTCTGGTTTCCAAATAGAAGATTCTTGCTTCAGAAATCAGTCAATGGTCTGATACATATTTAATTCAGAAGCTAGTTTGAACCTCAGGGGATGGCTGTGCACAGAATCGCCTTGATTTATCCCATCTGCCTCCAGGTCATCCCAGGGACAGGCGGTGTGTCCCTCCCAGGGGAGGCTGACCACCGGCCCTCAGGCGCTCATTTCTCTTTGTGAACAACCTGGCTTGGCCATGTTTTCCAAATAGTATAACCTTTCTGAAATGCAAATTCACACTCTTATTTCAAATCCAGGTGAAGACTCAGCACATCCAATCGGCTGTTTCAAGGCCAGGCATAGAGTAGCGACCTATCAAGTGATGACATTTTTTAGATGTATTGGGTCCTGAAAAGGTGTTTGAAACAAGAATCAAATTAAAAAATGAGTGGTTACATATGTGTAACTGACTCTGTTGCAAGCCGTTACAATGGAATGTGTTGAGGCCGCCATTTGCTTCAATTTCAGAGACCCTTTCTGGGCGAGCTGGATGGAGGCCGGGCTGTTTGCTTGGCTGTTGGGTATGGTCCTGCCTCTGCTGTTGGAACTGGGGCTGGACTCACCTTGGGATCCCAGCTCAGTGTCCCCATTTGTGAGAAACATGATCGCAGAGGTAATCATTTGACTGCTGAAATATTGCTTTTCAAACATTGAACCCTCCTTTTTTTTTTTTTTAAACAAGGTCTGTATCTATTTTATCTGAACCAGTAGTAGTCATAACAGCCATCTCTCTTCGGAGGGAAAAATGAGCTATCAGTTTTTCTCAGGCTTGAGCATTCTCCCACCTGTCCTCAATTTAATGCACAAATGAAAGCACATAAATCTTTGTGACATTTTGGCATAAAGCACCTACTTCAGATGACTCCTTTAGGAAACTCTGAACCCAGGTGTTTGGTTTTTGCATAAACTTTGCAAAATGAGAATTGTAACGCGCCGGGTGTGTACACACACATCCATACACACACGCACCTCCCCCAAAAGGTGGTTGCGTCTGAAATGTGGAGAGCTGAAGGGATGTGGGTGGGGGCAGGGGAATAACATGTGTGTAAACTTAATATATCTTTTCCTCACCTTACGTTGGACCCAGACAGTTAAACTATAATTACAGCCCCATCTGGAGGGGGAGAAAAGACTATGCCAGCGCTCCAAGCCCTTCAGCCATGGGTACTTTGTCAGGTAAAATAAACACTTCCCATTTTCAGCCTGGGGTCAAACGCCACCAAAGTCATGAAAGATGGGACCCTCACCAAGAACCAGATTGTGATGTGGTGAGAATGACAGCAACACCAGGAAGAGAGAACAAAATGGTGAGTTACTTCTCTCAAGCCATGTGGTTCAGGAAGGCTGCTCCAGGTTTACCTCAAAGGGATATAAATCCTCAGCAAAACGCATGGTCCATTGGGGCTCCTGCCATGTCTGGTGTGGGGAATGGGAAGGCGTCCTTCCCGGGCCAGAGAAACCGGTCCTGAGAAGCGCAGTGTGCAGGCTGGTCCATGCTGTCCTTGGCGTGTTTTCATCAGATCGCCTGCTCCCTTCACTAAATGGTATGGTCCACCTCGGGAGGAAGCCAGTCTTGTTTCCTAAGAGAATGAAGGCGATGCTGAGAGAAGCAGAGAGGAGAGAGGGTCTTGGGTATATCTGAGGTCCTGGTTACATTCATCCCTGAGGCCACCATTTCCACTATTTCCAGAGCCCAGTAAATTCTCTCTTTCTGCCTACTCTAGCTATAAGTTTCTGTCACTTGTTACCAAAAGGCCCCAGTCTGATACATCTATCATAAAATGAAATTTATGAAAAGATTGTTTGATCTAATAGTATCAATGCCAGTAATATTAATTGCTAACATTTATTAAGGACTTACTATGTGCCAAGTCCCATCCTAAGAATGCTGTGCATATATTTTCTTTCACTTAATACACAACCCCTTAAGATAGCAGCAATTATTGTTCCTGTTTTACAGATAAGGAAATCGAAGCACAAACAGGTTAAGAGGCTTGCCCAAGGTCTCACTGCTAGTCAGAGGGGGAGGTGAACTTTAAACCAGGGCCTCAGTACCCAGTCTTGTAACCACCCCTCATTCCGTAGGCAAGTCATGATGGTGGACAGCACCATCACTCCCACTAACTTGCCATTCTGTGTTCTTGAGTGAGTCAAGAGTGGAGTCAAAGCCAATGGGTCCAGAGACCACACCTAAGTCTATAAACAGTTTTATCTATGCCGCAGCCAGAATGGAGAGACAAGTACTGCTCTCTATCAGTAGTTAGAGAGACTTCAAATTATTGTAGCCTTTTACTAGTATTTCTCCAACATGCTTTTCCTTTTGTTTCCCTTGAAAACTGTGCCTCAGGGGAAGCTGTTGTATATGTGAGCCCCCAATAGCATATGTGTTGCAAGAAGAGAATGCATTCGATAAGCCTTGGATAGTCAGTGGTTGTCTCAGTGGCCCTCAGATTTGAGGCAGGGGGCGGGTAGGGGGGTGGGAGGGATCAGAACCACCTGGAGAAGCTTGCTAAAACCCTGACTGCTGTGTTTCTGACTTGGTTTTTGATGTGATGGGTCTGAGCTGAGCTAGAGAACTTGTACAGTGGGGCCTTGACTTACGAGTTTAATTCATTCCGAGACCGAGCTCGTTAAGGAGCTCATTAAGGAGCTCGTTAACTCAAATTACTCTGTCAACTCAATGCAAAAAATCGGCCGAGAGACAGCTGGTGTCTCAAAAAACTCATTAGTCGGGACACTCGTAAGTCAAGGCCCCACTGTATTTCTAAAAAGTTCCCGGGTGAAGCTCGTGTTGCTGATCTGGGGACCACACTTTGAGAACCATTGCCCTGTAGCAACTGCAGCTGACTGGTTTGTAAGCAGATATGAAATGTCAGGTCAGTTCAATAGGATAAATCAGCAATTTGATTATTTAGTTGCATTGCTGATAGGTTAGCCTGGCCCCTCTTCCAAAATGGCCAAATCAAAGTGAGCATATTTCAGGGGTACTCAGATGAATAAAATGGCACACAAAGATATTTGACAATTACATAAGCAAGAAAATATTAAACTACTATCTTTTTATTATAGTAATAATTACAGGTTATCATGTAAAAATAACTTGGGATGGCGTATTGCTCTTTGTTTTTGAACAAAATCACATCTTTTTATCACTGTGATTGGTGCCAAGTGGTTACGAGTCTTTCTAGCATTTGAGTATTTCCGGGTACGTGAGTGTGTGCCTGCTTTCACCTGCAACTCATCAGGAACATACAGTGGGGAATGACCTCACTGTTACCAACCTTTGTGTTAGCAGATATTTGTTATGCAAATGATGTGGGTGAGCGGAGCTGATGTCATTTTACTATCTTAATTTAAATCATTTTCTGTAAATGGACCAAAAAATGGGCTGGACCCATGTAGAGGAATTGTGATTAATTTTGTCCTTGGGACATACATATATCCTTTGGGGATAGCAGGCAAACTATAGGCATCTATTTTTTAATGCAAGATTCCACTGAAAATGTTTGTCTCTGGAAACCTTTCTTTGAGCGTGGAAGGTATCTCAACTTAAAGACGTGAACGAAACAGACATGAAGCAAAGGAATATCTTCAGAGAAATTTGTTTTTCTCAAGAAATCATTTTTATTACATTTTGTTTATGAGAGAGATGGGCCTATGATTTTCTTTACTTGTAATGGCTTTGTCATGTTGTAGTGTCAGGGTTATGCTGACCTCATAAAATGAGTTTAAAAATGTTCCCTTTCTTTAAACTTTGAAAGAGTTTATATAAAATTGCTATTAATTCTCCTTAAATGTTTGGAAAACTTCACCCATGAAACCATTGGAATCTGGAGTTTTCTTTGTGGGAATATTTTTAGTTAAAGATTTAATTTCTTTAACAGATTTCTGGTTTCTTTCTGTGTTAGTTTTAACAAGTTGTGTTTTACAAGGGATTTATCCATTTCATCAAACTTGTTTAATTTATTGGCATAAAGTTATTCAACATAACCCATTATGATTCTTTTAATGTCTGTGTAATCTGTAATGTTGTGTGTGGCCTCTTAAAACCTTGATTTGTGTTTTCTCTCTCTCTCTCTTATATTTTCTTGATTAGTTTTGCTCTGGGTTTATTTGTCCATTTATTTATCTTTTCAAAGAATCAACTACTTTTGGCTTTGTTAGGTTTCCTCATTGTACATTGGTCATCTATTTCTTTGCTTTTTGTTCTGATCTGTATATATATTTTTTCCTTCCTTTGAATTTAATTTGCTACATTTATTGAGTGGAAGCTCTTATAATTTACTTTCACTTTTCTTTTCTAATATATGTATTTAAAGCTGAAAGTTTGCTTCTAAACCAGTCGTGGGCAAACTACAGCCCGCGGGCCGGATCTGGCCCATTTGAAATGAATAAAACTAAAAAAAAAAAAAAAAGACCGTACCCTTTTATGTAATGATGTTTACTTTGAATTTATATTAGTTCACACAAACACTCCATCCATGCTTTTGTTCCGGCCCTCCCGTCCAGTTTAAGAACCCATTGTGGCCCTCGAGTCAAAAAGTTTGCCCACTCCTGTTCTAAACACTGCTTGAGCTACATCCCACACATTTTGATATGTCGTACTTTATTATTGTTTAGTTCAAAGTAATTTTTCATTTCCATTTAAATAGTTTTCCTTTTTAAATTTATAGGTTATATAGTATGGGTTGCTTAATTTCTAAGCACTGGAGATTTTCTAATCTTCTTGTTACTAATTTCTAGTTTAAGTCCACTGAGATGAAAAATATACTCTTTTGAAATTTGTTGACTTGGAGAAAGATTTGCTTCTTTCTCCAGTATATGGTCTATTTTAATAAAAGTTTCATATGTACTTAAAAGATAATCTGTAGCTGAACCGGTTTGGCTCAGTGGATAGAGCATCGGCCTGCGGACTGAAGGGTCCCAGGTTCAATTCCGGTCAAGGGCATGTACCTTGGTTGCGGGCACATCCCCAGTGGGGGGCATGCAGGAGGCAGCTGATCGATCTCTCTCATCGATGTTTCTAACTCTCTATCCCTCTCCCTTCTTCTCTGTAAAAAAAAAAATCAATAACATATATTTTAAAAAAATAAAAGATAATCTGTATTCAGTAATTATGGAGTATAGAATTCTGGATAAATTCAGTTAGTCAAGTTGGTAAGATGTTACTTCCTGAAAGAAAAAAAATGAAGTTTTTTCCACAGTGACTGAGTGCTCCTCCCGGAACGCTAAGCATCTTTGTCTCACTTCCATCTGCCTGCTCAGCATCTCTATCAGGAAGGAGCATTTCAAATTGATGTGCCACAAAGGCACTCCTGGTTTCCCCTTTCCTGTCTCCCATCTCAGTAATGCGCCCAGTGCTCAGGCTGAAAATTAGAAGCTGTCCCTTATTTCTCCCTCTTTCTCACACCCACATCTCCACCGGGAGGGTCTGTTTCCTCTCCTTTAAAATCTGATTGCTTCTCACTGCACTCCTACTACTACTTCCCTGGGCTAAGTCCCTGGCAGTTCTTTCAAGGGTACTCTTGTAGTGACTTCCTAATGAGTCTGTTTTGTTTTCTCATCTTCCTTCTCCATCTCTAGACCCTGCCATGTCCTGCAACAGAGCACACAGATTTTGTTTCTCCTATAACAATGTCATATTTAAAAAGAAAATCAGATAAAACCACTTCCTTACTAAAAACAAACAAATAGCCCCGCCCGCATGGCACAGTGGTTGAGCATCGACCTATGAACCAGGAGGTCACATAGTTTGATTCCAGTCAGGGCACATGCACAGGTTGTAGGCTCGGTCCCCTTTGGGGGATGTGCAGGAGGCAAATGATAAATGATTTTCTCTCATCATTGATGTTTCTATCTCTCTCTCCCTCTCCCCTCCTCTCTGCAATCAATATATATGTATATATATATATATATATATATATATATATATATATATATATATTTTTATTGCTTAAAGTATTACAAAGGGTATTACATATGTGTCCATTTTATCCCCCCGCCCTAGACAGTCCCCTAGCCTCCCCTATCCCCCAGTGTCTTATGTCCATTGGCTATGCTTATATGCATGCATACAAGTCCTTTAGTTGATCTCTTACCTCCCTACCTTCTGCCCCCCAACCCTCCCCAGCCTTCCTGCTATATTTATTTATTTTAAAGAAAACAAATATATAACGTAAAATTCAAAGGTTTTCTTTCACACTTAGAATAAATTAGAAAATCCTTACTATGGCCAATGAGGCCCCGGGTGATCTGGCCCTGCCTCCCTCTCCTTCTTGTTCATGGCACCAGTCACAGTGGCCCTCTGGCTATGCCTCAAAAAACCCCAGCTCACTTTCTCCTCAGAGGCCTGGCACTTGCTCTCCCCTCTGCCTAGAATTCTCTCCCCCTGATCTTCACACACTCACTCTTCCATTTCACCTGTCATCTGACACATCACCACCCTGTTTATTTTTTTATTATTTATTTTTATTTTTTTATTTTTTATTGATTTCAGAGAGGAAGGGAGAGGAAAAGAGAGAGAGAAATATCAATGATGCGAGAGAATCATTAATTGGCTGCCTCCTGCACAGTCCTCACTGGGGCTCAAGCCCACAACCCAGGCATGTGCCCTTGACCAGAACTAAACCCAGGACCCTTCAGTCTACAGCCCGACGCTTTATCACTGAGCCAAACCGGCTAGCACTCACCACCCTGTTTAATACCCCATCCTACCTCCACTGCGCTATCACTGGTCTCCACTGCTCCTGAATAAAATTTCTTTGTAGCACTTATCAATACCTCATATGACTCATAAAATCATTTTTAATTGTGTTTCTCTATCTTCTGCACTAGAATATACATTCTATGAGGTCAGCATCAAAGTGGTCTGTTTATCACGGAAACCTAAGCATGTAAACTGGTGCCTGGCACATAGCAAACACCCAGTAGATATCTCTTGGTTGGATAAATGCATATATGGTTGCATGGAGGAAGAATGTTTAACTGAAAAGAAGTTAAGTTCAGTGAAATTCATCCTCCTCTAGGTAGCAATGGGTTGTTCTCATTCTAATTAGAAGGTTGATTTACACACTTCAAGAGGTTAAATTCATTAAAATATTTCGTGGCTTCTATTTTCACTAATTTAGGTCGGAGTTGACACCATTTAGTGTGAATTGGTTTTATTTGAGACTGAAGAAGCGCCACAGTCTCAGAAGACTATGTGTGCAGACATCCATGTCTAAAACAGAAACACATATATATATATATATATATATATATATATATATATATATATATATTGTGTGTGTGTGCATGGGTGCGTGTGTGTACCTAGAAGTAGCTGGATCATCTATACCTCATCCACAAGTGGCCTGGTCTGTGAGCATTGGTGCTGATGGATTAGAACTTAAAGATAGGGGGAGGGTGAAGGAAATGTTTCCTTAGGTGCTACTTTTTGGCTTTCAGGGGAAGTATTGTTTCTTTCTGATTTTCTGTATAACATGGCAAATATTACTATCTGACCACCACCATCCGCCGGATAGGCGAGGCCTTTATAAACATTATCATAAATAATTTTCGCCACCACCCTATAAAACCAGCATGGCTATTTCTATTTTGCAAATGTGGAAACTGACTCAGAGACAACTGATGCAAGGTGACGTGGCTGAGGCGTTACAGAACCATGACTTCCCTGTTCATCTCTCTGTCCCCCAAGATTAGTGCTCTTTCTGCTGAAAAACATATTGCCTCTCTTTTGTTGGGTATGGAAAAATTAAAAAAAAAATATTTAGGAGTACAGAGTAAAGACTTCTTGCAAATGTATATGTACTTGGGTCTCATGTAGTAACTTATTCATAGCTTTTTATTATGACTAGCCAGACATCGATATTTTAGAATATTCCTTACTGACAGCCCAGCGGAAGAAACAAAAATGTTTCCAATGATTTTCAGCATTCAGATATGACTGTGTCATGGACTGTTCTTGTCTGATTGTTTTGATGTCATTGTGTGGTGCTGCTTGGGACCCAAAAGCCTCTTGGGATCTTTTCAGATGGTAGTGGCCCCTATTCTCATATTGTTTGTGCCTTTACTTAGTTCGTGTGTTTGTTTCATGGTTCCCTCCCCGAAGTAGTCCAACCAAATGCACTATCATCAGTACCTTCTCCTCCATTTACTTTACTTTATAGCTCCCATCACTAACAGACCTTCTATTATGCGTTTTATAAATATTTTTTCTCTCCAACCAGAATAAAATAATCTCCATGACGCAGGGACTTTATCTTATCCTGCTGTATTCCCAGGGCCCGGGACAGTACCTAGCACATAAGAAGGCTCCGAGTTACTACTATCAGATGAATGCATGATGCCTCCACCTGCCAAACACAAGGCTACACTGAGTCTCATTTGGAAGTGGAGCCTGGATGTCACTGGCTTTGGGGCCTTTTGCAACTCTATGGAATGGCTTCAGGCAGGACCTGTGTCCTGTGGTCATTACTGCCATTAGTTAGCCAAGCTGAGGATCAAGTCTCCTAATCTGAGTTGATTTCTATACATAGGTTCTCAGCAATGCCAGGATAGGTTAGGCCAATGGTTCTCAAACTTTGCTGCTCCAATTGCTAGTGTTCAATAGAGGGGGACCTAAGAAATGACCACTACTAATAGGTTGTAATGGTTGGTCTTCTCCCAATGCAGAGGATGAAACAATATTTCTGAATAGAGGGTTTTTTTAAATTGCTGAGCATTCTCCTTTCCTTAATTTCCTTTTAAAATCTATGGTGCTATCTATCTCACTAATAGATTCAATAGTAGCAGATGAATTTCCTAGAAGAACTCTGTGACCAGGCACATGCATTTTGACCACACAGTGATTATGGGGATGCTTTTGCAAGCCCTGGGAAGGCAGCAGTGAATAAGATGAAGTCCATGCCATCGTTGAGATCATTTCAATCCTCTTGGAGAGAAAGATGATTAAATTTAAAAAGTACAATATTGAGGGTTGAGTTGTTAAATTGCATATCAATAACAGAGCCATCGTTTTAGCTAGAAAAATTGTTTCGAGGTCATGTACTGGAAAAAATGGTATCAGTGTTTCCTGGGGTTCTCCAGAGAGAACATAACTTCCAGATGTTCGTTCCCTGCATGTGTTAGGGAGTGCTCATTAGAAAAGGGTCCCTCAGCCCTGGGCTCTGGTCTAAGCCTAGTGTTTGGGATCCACAATGTTGACCCTGCTTTGGGTATTTTAACTACAAATTCCACCAACCTTCTGTTGCATGTATTTGTTTACTTAGCCTGTAATAAATAGCTTCACATACAGAGATTCCATCTGGACACAAACAGTCCCAGCCTCTCGTGAACTCTCCAGCAGAGCTCTGGGAGTACATGTGTGCTTAGGGGTAATCATCTCCAGGAAACACTGGTCGTCCTAGGAGTTGTCACTGCTGTCATCTTCCTGTGAAATTTCTCATCCTTTTGAATGCTCATAAATGGGCATTTTCATGCAGAATACATCATTTTGAATTGAATTTCAATAACTCCTCTGGTGGCCGCCTGCCAGCCGGCCAATGTCCATCTCGAGAAACGAGCCTTGGTGAGTCTGTTTGGAAGCGCGCTGGCTTTGGTTTTTAGCAACAGACTAAAGGCAGAGTTCAGAAAATATTTTGTGATATTTATTTTCATAGCATGAATAAGCAAAACATTCAAGAAAGTGCTGATGGGTCTCTAATTCTCTAACTCCAGCTTAGAAAATAGAAATTCAGATTTTCTATTCCAACCTCCCAGCCCCACCTCATTCTCCCTCTTTTTCCAATGGGGGCTGCTCTTGCTGGCCTTGGCAGAAGCAGGGATGTGTTGAAATGCTGTAAATTACAGTTAATGTGATATGGTTCTGTTTATCCTTGTCCAACACTGTTGAACCTACCAATTTTTCCCTTCTTGGCTTCCCATGAATTAAGGCAACCAGAGAATAGCCAGTTGGAAGCCTGGACCATTTTCTTTTTCAGTTAGAGTAAAAGACAGGCTTAACTGATGAATGCTGGCCCCAAAGAAAAGGTTTTTTGCTTCGACAAGGCGTTCAGAAAAAGCCCAGGACACAGCCCTATTTACTTCAGAAGAAAAAGGATTATGTTCGGGGATGTAAGGAATTGAAAGCATTATTCCGTTTCCTAGAGGAGATTCACACCAATAAAGTTTAAGTGAAAAATGTCGATGACTTCATGACTGTGAACTGAATATTAAAGAGACAGCTGCCATCTTTCAGTTTCTCATTCACAACTGCAAGAATCACCCCGAGCAGATGGTCACTGATAGGGTCTCATTGCCTTGCACCCGACTCATTCAAGAGCGCAGTACCTTCACGGGCAAGCCTCTTGGATGCAAGTGACTCAGGTACTCTGGCTGTCGTGGTGCCAGGTGACCAACTGCCAATCACTAGGTTTGTTGGGAAGATGTGACATTCATCAAATTTTTATTCGAAGTTAGGGAATTGATAGGGCTTTGTTTTCATGTAAAACGAGGTTTTGAGATGGCACTATGTTAGGACTGAGGAATTATTTTGGGGGGGAGGGAGTAAGAAAAATCCACATATGCGCTCAGAACTAATAATCATAAATAATTGGGGAAAACTTTAAATTGAGCATTTATAAATTTTAAGTTTTTAATATTGTACAATTCCATTTAGGTTTGATTGAATAAACAAGACTGAATAACAATGACTTTAATGAGCAGTGGGGAGAAATTTAAGAAAACACCCATTCCATCTCACAGTTAATAATTGTCTTTTAAAGTGTGTAAAGGGTGATTAGAAAACTGGGATGTGAACTTAGGAGGTTGATGATGAGCACTCTGGAGTGTTCTAAAACAGAAGCAGATGATGTCTTATGTTGGTGAAGAGAGAAATTACCCCTCCAAAAGTTCCCCTCTATGGTACACACAACTTTTCTGTGACGGACCTGTCCACTCAAATTCCTTGCATTTGTCTGGTGGGGACACTGCGTATTTGTATAAATTCATTGAACAAACAGAGCTTTTGATTTTGCCAGATACTGTTTTAAGCATTTGCAAATATCAATTCTAAAGCCTCATGATTTGCCCTTGAGTTAGATACTTATATTTTCTTCTTTTTTCATGGGGAAATAAAAGTATCTGGGGGTTAAATAACTTCATTCACTTAACCTTTCATTGACTCAGTAGGCACTTTCAAAGCCCTTCCTAAGCATGGATACTATACCTGGTGCTAGAGCCATAGCAGGACTCTGACTTGGTTTCCACCTTCAAGGTGTTTTTGAAATAGTAGAGACATCTAAATGAGAACTCACAATAGACAATGGCAAGTAGAGTGATTAAAAACAATGTATAAAAATCCCTTCCTTAGCCCTGATTGGTGGCTTAGTGGTTGGAGCATCATCCCATGCACAAAAAAGGTTGTGAGTTCAATTTCCAGTTAGGGCACATACCTAGGTTGTGGGTTTGATCCCAGGTCATGCATGTATATGGGAGGCAACCAATCCATCTCTCTCTCTCTCTCTCTCTCTCAATAAAACAAAGCAAAACATATCTTTAGGTGAGGATTAAAAAAAAAATCTGCCGAAACTGGTTTGGCTCAGTGGATAGAGTGTCGGCCTGCGGACTGAAAGGTCCCAGGTTCGATTCCGGTCGGAGGCATGTACCTGGGTTGCGAGCATATCCCCAGTGGGAGATGTGCAGGAGGCAGCTGATCGATGTTTCTCTCTCATTGATGTTTCTACCTCTCTATCTCTCTACCTTCCTCTCTGTAAAATTCAATAAAATATATTAAAAAAAAAAAATCTCTCCCTTACACAGCAGTGTCTTACTGAACCTTTAGCATTGATTACTTTTTGCATGTGTCTTACTGTGCTTGGCCATATGTATATTATCTCACTTTACTCTTAGTGGGTAGTCATTCTTTCAAATAATACCCACCCACAAAGTGCCAATCTCAGGATAGGCACAGTGCCCACTGTCATGAGATTAGATTCTAGTCACAGAGACTGACGTATCACAAAATATAAATGAGATGGTACCACAATGGTAAGTGCTACCAAAAAAAAGTGACACAAAGCTACAGGAGTGCACAGTGGGGGATCTGAGCTCATTGGGGAAGTCTGAAGAGGCCTCTCTGAGGATGTAACCATATGAAAGATGAAGAAGAATTGAGCAAATGAGATGGGGAAAGTATTCCAGCAAAAGGGAGCCGGACAGTGTATGGAGAATTGGATGAATTCACTGAAAGCAAGTCAGGAGAACTCAGTGAGATATCAGTAAGGAGAGGTCAGATCCAGAAGGTCTTTGCTAGCCGTGTGGGGAGGGAGGCCTTGCTCACCATGGCACTGAGAAGCCACTAGAGTATGCAACACTTGGTGAATAATGGTACTGATCGGCATTTCTAAAGACAACTGCGGCTGTGTTATAAAGAATGCATCATAATGGGCCAAAACTAGAAGTTGAGAGAGTAGATCTCCAGGAGAGAAATACCTGAGTGTGGCTGTGGAGATGTACAAAAGCACAAAAATCTGAGAGATATTTTGGGAGGTAAACTGACAGGATTGCAGGTGATGAATATGAGAATAGTTCAAGAGTGACCATTCGACAGATGGGAAAACAATGGTCAGAGAGAGAGGTTCCCAGGGACACACAGTGAGAAGAGAACCCATCTTCACTAGAGCCCTTTGACTACTGAACAAGCACTTTTATCCTCTGTTCTATGAGAACTAAGAAGAGGGAACCAGGAATCTTGACTGAGGAAGCTGAACAAAATTCTAAGAAGGAAAGAAGATTTGATGTGGGTTTTGCAGACTGTGGGGGAGACAGGACATGGGGGCATTTTGGACAGAGGAAATTGTATAATAGCAAACAAGATGCAGGAACTGCGGAGGGTGAAGAACACTCGATGTCTCGATTGTGGTAGGGGTTAAAAAAGTTCCAACTCACTTAAAATGGTCCGTTTTAATTAGCATACTTGGTGCCCAGGTCGTAGCCTCTAACACAGCCGTGGGCAAACTACGGCCCCCCGTTTGAAATGAATAAAACTAAAAAAAAAAAAAAAGACCATACCCTTTTATGTAATGATGTTTACTTTGAATTTATATTAGTTCACACAAACACTCCATCCATGCTTTTGTTCTGGCCCTCCGGTCCAGTTTAAGAACCTATTGTGGCCCTCAAGTCAAAAAGTTTGCCCACCCCTGCTCTAACACCTTGGCCCACCTGAAGAAACCAAGGGTTCTCAAAAAAAGGCTGTTTCTGGAGCTGCAGCAGGTTATTACGAGATGAACCTAGAACATTTTGTTGTATCAGAAAGTAAAGTAGTGATTTTTTTTTTAAAGACAGTCATATCACAAGGAAATAATAGTCAACTTGAAAGGGTTCCACTGGTAAGATCTGGAAAAATTTGGGCACCAAAATAAGAACAGTAATAAATTATAAAACACGAGAAAAACAGGAAACTGTGAGTTCATACAAATAATAAAGACATAAACGGGCAAGAGGGGAGATATTATCTACCAAAGAAGGCTGAATGTGGACTGGTAAATGTGGAGGGGGTGCTGGAGTTGGAAAATCACCATTTTGCATCCACCATAATAAAGTTTTGTTCATGCAAGAATCATCAAAGGACACAAAATCCACAGGGATATTTTAACGAGGAGCAGGATATTTGAATGATTGCTAAGAATCTTCCCATAAATTTCTTATTAGTTTCAAGGGACAAAGTAGTAACTGCACAGTGGAGAAATTGGATAACACTTGGGGTGATTAACCTCAGCATCGCACTGGAACTGCTGGCCACTGTGTGTCTCCAGATACATTATTCATATTCATAGCTGCAGTAGTTGACTTGAAATAGGATTAAAGCAAAGGATATCAAGAGGTAAATCTCAAAGGCAGAAGAGGAAAATAATGGCCAATGGATTTATTAAAAAAGATGCTCCCCCTGACTATTAATCAGGAAAATGCAATCAAAGCAATGCAGTATTGATTTTCTCAGACTGACATTATTTAAGTGATCAATGACTTGGGAAGGGTGTAAGAGAAGTAGAAACATTCATATTGTTTGTATGCATGTAACTTCCTAAATATTTTTAAAGATTAGTTTACTGGTATTTATCTATGTGAAATATCCTTACCCTTAGACTGAGCAATCTCAGGTCTAGGACTTGTTCCTAGAATCCACCACTAATTATATGCAGAAGAACATTTGTTCCAGGGCTGTTTGTGGTAGAAAGCAATTAGCAACTGTACCAGTTATCTATTGCTGCATATCAAATTACCACAAATTTAGCAGCTTAAAACAACACACATTTAGTGTCTCAATTTCTGTGGATCTGGAATCCAGGCACAGCTTAGCTGGGCCCTCTGCTCCAGTCTCTCACAGGCTGCAATTAAGGTGTTGGCCAGAACTGGAGACTCATCTGGGACTCCAATGGGAAAGGATCTGCTTCCAAACTGACATGGTTGTTGGCAGAATTCCGTTCCTGGTGGGCTGTTGGCCAGAGGCTGCCCTTAGTTCCTTGCTATGTGGGCTCTTCTATAAGCCAGAAAGAGAGTCTGCTAGCAAGAGGCAAGTTACGGTCTCTGGTCTCTTGTCTCCTATCACAGAAGTGATGTCTCAACCCCTTCACTTTATTCTATGGATTCCCTAGCCAGCCCCACACTAAAAGGCAGGCAATCACCCAGAGGCACTCTACCAGGAGGGAGGGACCTTGGGTTCCATGATGACTCAGGTCCATCAAGAAAGTCAAGGTTTAATAATTTACGGTAGCCCCACGCCGTGGGAAACACCTCGGTAATTTATAGAGAATGATGTCGATATGTGTGTGTACAGACTTTGAGCGATTTCCCAAACCTATTGTAAATGAATAACACAAACAAAGCTATTGTGAAAACAAATGTGACACCATTTGTGTAGAAACAAAATATTTTTCCAAACAAAACATGTTTATGTGCACAAATATACACATGCATCCAAACACAAAGGAAGAAGCGTGGGCGGAGACACAGCCAACGATTGATGGTGGTTACCACATACCCAAGAGATGTGGGTCCAGGCTGGAGGTGGGGAGTAATGAGCAACTTTCTCATTTTACTCATCATACTTATGGTTTGGGTCCTTTTTTTTCAGTGGGAATATATTTGTGTATTATATATTTGTTCCCCCCCCCCAAAAAAACCCTTGCACTAGGAAACTGGGGCTTATGTCCAAGAGTGTGAACTTCAGCAAACGTAGCACGCTATGCATAAACGTGTCCCAACAGTGCCTTTTCGTTGTGCACATTTTAAAGGTTTGCTTGGTTTTCCATTCCAGCTTTTTCTCAGATGTTTGCGACTCTGCTTGGAACAAGAAACTAATAAGGGCTCTGTTGTCCCAGCCCCAGGAGCTGCTCTGGAAACACATGAGCAGGGCTGCAGGGAGCTGGCAGCTGGATCCTATCGAACTCTCTTCTTTCTGAGACAAAGGAAGACCACAGTAGCCACCCAGCGTGGAGCCTGGTGCTGCGGGGCACTTCTGGGAGGCCACAGGAAGGGAAGTGAGACCAATAGGCCCCTTTGCGGTGTGTCTTTTTGTCAGTTCCATGTCCCACTTGATCATCAAAAGATGAGCCCAGGCTCTCGTGGTGGAGGCGCAGTCCTAGAGCTACCGCTGGCTGGTGACCTTGGGCCCACTGCCTCCTCCCTCTGTACCCAGTGGCCTCATCGGTGAAATGGTGAGGGCGATCCCATGGCTTTCAAAGGTTTGCTGTGGGAATTAAATGAGCTGATGTATCTGAGGCACTTGGCTTAGTGCCCAGAACATATTACGCATTCCAGGAAGGCTAGCATCTGTGGCTGTTGTTGATGTTATTTATTGTTATCAATGAAAGTTGGCACTTACTAAACCCTTTCCAGATTCCCGATCCCAGCTCGGTGATAAGCATTGTACATATTTCATCTCATTGAATTTGCCCAACCTTCTGGAGTGGAAGCTACCCTGAGGCTCAGAGAGGTTAAGCTAGCTCCTCAAGTTCACAAACTGGGAAGCAGTGGTGCTGAGCTTTGAACTCAGGTTTGTGTGTCTCTGAAGCTTCCACTATGAGCAACAATACTCTGTTGCTTCCCAGGCTTTCACATGCCATTATTTTGCTCTTGGGCTGTGGGAAAGCATTAGAGAACTTGGGAGGGGACCAGCGCACTTAAGGGAGGACTAGAGAGAACCTCTGCTGTAAAGACATGACAGAAACACAGGAAGAAGTGGAGGAATGAACATTCAGTGTGAAACTGGCCACAGCCTCCTCAGAAATACAACAAGGACATCAAGAAGTGAATAAAGAAAAGTTGGACTGGACTTGTACATTTAACTTGCTCAGTGTATGTGTATACAAAACCTTTGTACTCAACAAGAGAACATCCATTCTTGTCACACACATTGAGTATTCACAAAAACTGACCAAAATTTCCCTTTCATCTGGTGGTGGGTCTGCCACAAAACTGCATGACTTCAGGGAGAACCATTCAAAAGGAGCTTTCTAGATTACCTATTGCATTTCATGTGAACTTCCAGATATGTTCACACATATGTCACATTTCATTTTGATGATAATGGATAGACCACCTTCATTTTTTTGTGTTCTTTTTGTTTTGTTGTTGTTGTTGTTGTTAATCCTCACCCAAGGATATTTTTCCATTGATTTTTAGAGAGAGTGGAAGGGAGGGGGCGAGACACAGAGAGAGAGAAACATTGATGTGAGAGAGAAACATTGATGTGAGAGAGACACGTCGACTGGTTGCTTCCTGTGTGGGCCCTGACTGGGGTGGAGGACGAAGCCTACAACCAAGGTACATGGCCTTGACCGTAATGGAACCTGTGGTCCGATGCTCTATCCACTGAATCAAGCCGGCTAGGGCTAGACCAGTGGTCGGCAAACTCATTAGTCAGAGCCAAATATCAACAGTACAACGATTGAAATTTCTTTTGAGAGCCAAATTTTTTAAACTTAAACTATATAGGTAGGTACATTGTTATTAACTTAATTAGGAAGAGCCACACTCAAGGGGCCCAAGAGCTGCATGTGGCTCGCGAGCCACAGTTTGCCGACCACGGCTAGACCATCTTCATTTTACCGGTGAGGCCACCAAAGCTGTGGAATAACCTAGCTAAGGTGCGCCATTTGCCAATCTTAGCGCTGAGAAGGTGAACACAGGGCTGCCTCGTTCTCAGGCACAGCCGCTTCTCTCTTCCAAAGAGCTTTGCGTGCTCAGGAGTCGGAGGGTTAGTGAGAGTTGTATGGCCATTTCATGAGTTAAGTGTTCTGGATACCACCCCACCCCCCACCCCCCCACCGTTTTTCCGCTCATACTTGTTTTCTGAAATAAAGTTCCAGAAAGCTATAAGCCTGACAATCAGAAAGACAGACAATGACAAATGTTGGTGAAAATGTGCAGGCACTGAAGCCCTTTAACATTTCTGGGGGGAATGTAAAATGGTTCAACCACTTTGGAAAATAGTTGGTAGTTCCCAAAATGTGAAAAATAGAGTTTAGCATATGACCCAGGTACCTACCCGAAAGAAATGAAAACATGTATTCACACAAAAACTTGTGCACCAAAGTTCATAACAACATTATTCTTAATAGCCAAAAAGTGGAAGCAGCCTGTGTCCATTAACTGGTAGGTGGATAAAAAAAGAGGTATATCCATACAGTGGATAAAAAGGGATGCTACAAAATGGATAGACTTGAAGATATGATGCTAAGTAAAAGAAGCCAGTAACAAAAGGCCACATATTATGCAATTATGTTTATATGAAATGTCCAGAATAGGCAAATCCAGGGAGAGAATGAAAGTAGATTTGTGGTTGCCTAGGGTTTGGGTATGGGTGGAATGGGCATGACTGCTGCTGTGCACTGTGCATAGGGTTTCTTTGTGGGGTAATGGAAATCTAAAATTAGATGATAATGATGGTTGAACAACTGTGAGTGCACTAAAAACTACTGAATTGTTCATTTTAAAGGGGCAAATTTTATGGTTGGATAGCTGATTCAGGGTGGTCACATGCAAGCCAAACTCAGACTGATAAAACGGCCTGTGGCATTACTCACAGCAGACATTTGTCCTCCCAGGAAAGAACAGTCCAGGGCAGGTAGCCAGAGTGACAACTGTCTCAGAGCCTTCAGTGGGGATAATTCATTCCAAGCCCAGGGCAGACCAGAAGCCCTTTCATAGGAAGTGTATTAAGCAGCTTTCTAGATCCTCTCCCCTCCATAGACATGTCTCAGCACGCTTACCATCCACTGTGTCTTCTGTTTTTGGTTCTCTGCTCAAAAATCCTATGATTCTCCATGGTGATCTGATAAAGGCACCCAAGAGGAATGGAATCTCCTAAGTTCTCATTAAATTCCTACCCGCATATGGTACAGGTGGGGAGAGCTCCACATCTCCATTTGTTGCTTGTGGGACTTCTTGCAATATCCCAAGAAAAGGAATTTTTTGAGACTCAAAGGGGAGCATGAGATATTGAGGAAAGCTTTATTTCTGTGGAATTAACCCCCTGAGCTTCTAAGGTCCCCTTTTCCTTCTTCCTGCCCTAGAAGAAGTGCAGCTTGCAATGGCCCTGCCTACTCTAGTCAATCCAATCTATAGTTCCCCAGTGAGATATGTCATCCCACTTTCACTGGATGTGCATCTATTCTCCCCTTTGTCCAGTTCCTTCTCCCAGTGGTCTCCAGGGAATAGGCTGATGGTTCCCTAGGGAGCGTGAAATTGCAGCTTCCTGGTGAAGCTGGCCCAATGGCCATATTTATAATGTCTGGCCTTCCTTTGGCTTATTTCCTATTAATAACTAGCTGATTACAACAGTATCACATATAGAACTGGAATAAAGATCATTAAGAAGGATGAGTCCTGCTCTTTGAGAGGCTGAATCCAGGGGGAGAATACAGATACAGCCACCAATTAAAAAGAAATCAGTAGCTGACTAAGAGATAATGGATGATGATAAGCCTCGAACTTGCTCCAGCTGCGTAGGCAAAGGTGGAGGGAGGGCGGTCGGATAAGTAGACTGAGGCTGAAAACAAAAAATATGGCCTTACATTCAGTCTTTGTGGAAGCCAAGGTTTGGGTTTCTCTTAGAAGTGATCTTGCTGGTCTGGAGATGGGCCACAGGAAGGTGTTTCGGGAAGACAGTCTGGTGGAGAATCTGGGCAGAGGGAGTAGATGTGATATCTAGTGGGATGAAAGCCACAAGGCCCCCAAAGCTCTGCTGATGACACCAGCCAAGGAGGGACCAGTCTCCTATTCTCCTTCCTCCAAGAAAGAGAAAGACAGACAGACAGAGAGAAGGTCAGTTTTACTATATGTATTTATCCAGAATTATGACTTCATAAAATGGTGTTTAAATTTTAGCAAAATGTAGGTTTGGGGACTATAAATTTACCTGTATGATGTATATGTGTGTACATGCATATATGAGTGTCTGTGAACATAGGTAGAAGAACAGTGTGGCTGAGTTATGCATGTGGGCTGTGTGTGTGGTTATATGTGGGCATGTGTGGATGATGGGTGTGATTGCCCAGGTATATGTGAGATTTGTGTAGGTGTATGGGTGGCAGGTCTGCATACAGGGATGGGAAAAAGTAGGTTTACTTGTTTTATGGAAAATAATACAATAAGTAATAATATAAGAATAAACTTTCGCATATTCACAACTGTAAACCTACTTTTGCCCACCCAGTGTGTGTGTGTGTGTGTGTGTCTGTCTGTCTGTATATCTGCGTGAAATCCCAATTCACATGAGATTCAATGGTCTTTGGAGCCTTGGGTGGGAATTCACATCCATTGTTGCCAGATACCCAGCCCTGCTCCATCCAAGGCACCAGCACACAATGACAAGTGGGCTGACTGAGTTCTTTGATGGAGAAGAAGTGAGGAGGACCCTCAGAGGGGAAGGGCAGAAGGGGATACTGAATTGGGAGTCTGGTGATAAAGCAACTTTGTTTGATTACTTTGTGCTTGAGCTCCATAGTTAGGCCATTTGGTTTGAGAGTTCCTTTCTCAACAGTAGCTGAACTGCCTGGAGTGCAGGGTAGGAAAAGAGGAAAAGGGGAGGCAAGTGCTTCTCAGCTTCTCAAAGGAGAGAAATATGGTTTTCTCGGCTCACGCGGACAGGTTCCTGGGCTATCTAAGGATGGGGCCTCCAGGCGGGCTGACTTGAAATGCTTCCAAACGGATATCATGCTTCAAAGAGCCAGCCCCTCTGGGCCAGAAGCTCAACCCAGTGTGGGAAGGGGACAGAGGGCTGGAATTCAGGCTGCCTCCCCTCACCCCACCCCCATGGGCCCTGGAGGGTTTGTTTAACCCCTCAGGGGTGCTGTGTGCCTTCCTTGTCAGAGGTGGTTTGTGGCTTACTGGAGCAATATTTATAGAGTGCTCTGTGATTCTTGGGCGAACATTCGTTTTATAAATGAATGATCAAATTTATTAGCAATGAGTAACTAACCCGTCTACATTTATTTTGTTGATAATACAAATTTACAAGGTTTTAATTGCCAGTTTTAAAACCCCAAAAACCCATACATAAATACATGGGTAATAAAATATCTTCTCACTGTGCCGTTGGCTTCTGTAGTTACATTCGGGCATAGGAGGAGGGTCTAAAGGAGGCTTCAGATGTAATCACAAAACTTGCCTAAAAAGACTCTGTCAGAAACAGTCTAATTCAAACCTGGCTGGTGGTAATTTTATGTGTTTCAACCAAAATGCTCCTACTAATAATTATTAATATTTTTATAATGCTTACTAATATTAATAAGCTCATTTATTTCTATTATTGTCTCATGTAATGCCCTATGACTTGCTTCTCTGCGTGTGGTCCCCAGACAGTAGCACTGATATCACCTGGCAGCTTGTTAGAAATTCAGCATCTGCCCAGCCAGTGTGGCTCAGTGGTTAAGAATCGATCTATGAACCAGGAGGTCACGGTTCGATTCCTGGTCAGGGCACATGCCCGGGTTGAGGCTGGGTCCCCAGTGTGGGAAAAAACTGAGCTTCAAAGCAGTTCCACACACTGCCTACTGTGGTCCCAAGGTCAAGCTGGATTTGAATCCCATCGGTTGTAGTCAAAGCTCTCAGCCACAAGCCAGATGCTGCAGGTGTGTAGCGTCCACACAAGAGTCCATAAGCCCGGACTTGCAAGGACAGTGATGAGAGTCCCAGGCCCTCAAAGTAGTGACGTCACTGGGCTCTGGTCCACGGGTTGTATACTCAGTTGTGTGTACCTTCCTCCTTTTGACCCAGCGTGGGGAAGCTTGTGATGTCCGAGCTCTGCACGCTATCCATCTCAGAAAGACCGAGGAACATTTTGAGATTATGACCAATGATGGTCTCATGTAAAATTTTCCTTCAATGGTAGAAACGACAGGTGGTTCACTTATTGCTTAAGAAAAATAACCTATGTCAGAAGTGATATGAATCCCAGAAAGTCAGAGAATGTCTGAGGCCAGAGTGAAGTGGTAAATCACATTCATTAATAGCAATTTTACAAATATGTAATGCGTGTGTACTATGTAAGGCAATATTCTGAATGCTGAGAATAGAGAGGGGCTACAAAACCAAGTCCCAGACCACAAAGAGGAAGAATGTTTAACAAGTAAGATGACTGGAGCTATTCCTGTATCTCTTCACCAGACTCAAAAGGAAGTCAATGCAATTCTCTGCCTTAGATATTGAATTGAGTGGATGCAAATGTCAGCTAAAGCAGGATTCATGGAAATTATGCAAAGTACTTGAGCTCCCCATGTCCCTCTGTTATGGTGGCCTTAACTCTATCTGCTCTCACCCTGAGGGCATCTCCTTTGTCTAAGACAAGAGGTCCCCATTTGTTGTGCTGAGCACTTTAGATGTCAGGATCAGATTCTGATCATGAGGAGAAACAAGGGATATTGGGGTACTTGGAGACTTCCCTACTGGGCATCTCCCCTACAAGGTATTCTCTAGCGTTGTACTCAGCAACACCCCTCCCTGCCAGGTTCAGTTTGCCTACCTGTCAAATGGGTAAGTAAAGATCCTCTTTATTTATACAAAAAATATGTGGATGTTCTAAGAGGTATACTGGCCTGTATTCCTGCACAGACCTCTCTTTTTCTGACTCCTCCGGCAAAAAGTTTTATTTTATTTTTTTTAATCCTCACCCGAGGATATTTTTCCATTGGTACATGCCCTTGACTGGAATCAAGCCCGGGACCCTTGGTCCGCAGGCCGACACTCAGTCCACTGAGCCAAACCAGCTAGGGCTGGCAAAACAGTGTTAAAACAATGCTCTTGCTCTCCTTTGCACTGTATTGAAATCATTCCCAATGCCTTCTGAGACCAAGGACCTTCTAAATTTATGACCTGTTGTCTGGAACTCTTCCCTGAGGGCAAAGTTCTTCTGTGAGGAACGCCCTTCATTGACTGGCATTTTCAAAGAATTTATGGGGGCTGGGGAAAGAGAGACTCACTCTTCCAATGGAACCACAAACAATGGGACCTACATGGGCCAAACCTCATCCAAATGTCTGGTCTGAAAACTACCCCTGGAGGCTCTCTGAAAAGGGGGACAGACAAAGACCCTTCACAATTGCCCTTTGTTTCCGATTTTATTATAAATTATTTTAGGATTATTGAATGAATAGGCATTTAGGGATCTAGTTTCATCTTTCTGGGTGTCCCCTTATTAGATTCCTGAAGTCTAAAGCAAACACAGGCCACCCAGTAAACAAAGCCTGGATGCCTGGGTCACTTGCATAATAGGTAAGAGAAGTGGCATAAAAACAAAAAATAATACAACATTGTGAAATGCAGTGATTGCTAGGAGACAACCATGGAACTGTTTTAATGGATGCTTCCTTTTTTACTGAAAGTTGCAACTTGCATATTTGTAAAACTCCCAGTAAATCCAAGTCTTCAGAGAAAGTGTAAGGTCAGAGAAGAAGGTGGTTCAGTGAGTGATTCAGGAAGACCTCTCTGAGGAGGTGGCAGTTTGGTTATGGCCTGAAGAATCAGGCCTTAGTAATGAGGGTCACGGGCAGCAGACTTACAGATAATGACAAAGCATGTGCGAAGGCCTTAAGTGGGACCAAGAGTGGCTGTTTTCCAAGAACTGAAAGAAGACCATCGAGCTGCAATGGCATTGCAGTGATGGAGGGGAGGGTGAGCTGATGTTGGAAAGGAAGGGAAGAGCCAAACCACACAGGTTATGTGGTCCATCAGTGAGCCATTGACGCGACCTGTTTTAAGTTTGACTAGCAGTCCTCTATCAGCTATTGGGTAACAGAGCCTAGGGTATTGGCATGGAAGCAAGAGAGCACTTCAAAAGCTGGTGAAATAGTTGAGACCCACGATGACGAGGTTCCAAAATGATGGAGCTGAAGAGAAGCAATTCAAAATTTAGTTTGGGCATTAGAATTCATAGGATTTGTTGATAGATTAGATATTAATGGATTTTTCAAAGATGCTACCAAGTTTTTAGTTTGAGATCTTGAGAAGATGGATCAGTTTACTACGGTTGCAAGAGGACCTGGTTGGGGGAGGGACAAATACGAACAGTGGGGCAACCATTCCGAAGGTACAGAAATTCAATAAAGCTAACCTGGCCAAGGTGTTACTGGTGCTCCATTTTGGTTCATCAAGAAAAAAAAATTATTCTGAGTGATCACTGATGCCAGATGTGAGCATAGGGAAAGGAGTTACGGCACATTTGTTGGATATTTACCGTTTCTGCCTTATCGGATATAGGACAATGTTCAGCTCATAGGGCTTGGTCTGTTGGCAAGTGTGCTGAGCCCTTGTGTTGCCAGGCACTGTTCTAGACATTGGCAGGGCAGGTTGAATAACGTTGACAAGAACCAATTACAATGCTTTCCTTCAAGTTTTAATGCAGGCATCATCCATGAAGCTCCAGACGGAGCATTTTGTTTCCTTTCGCGTGGTAAATGTGCACCATTCGTAGATGGCACACAATTGTCCATGTGGGGAAACCAGGCTTGCTGTGGAATCTGGAATACACGTGGCAACTCCCAGTTGAATGGAGCAATCATGAAAATTTGCAGCAAAGGGGTAAATATTCCAGCCACAAATTTTTTTTCAACACTTTAATACTTGACTAAAAGGAGTCTTTCTTCGTACACTTTGAAGGTCTGTCTTAGCTGTGGACTGCTAGGGGTAACACTCTTTTGATGGAAATAGGACCTTAATTCCAGAGCTCATGTCAAATAACATTGGGTCCAAGGCCAAGTGCCTTGTGTCATTGGCCGGTCAAACCAGACTGAGAATGCCCATTACAAAAAAGATCTTTATTGCATTTTATCTCTCTAAAGCAGCGACCCATTTTGGCATCTGGAACTGCCTTCTCTGGATCCAGTTAGTGGCTGTAAGGAGGCTCAGGTTTCTGGCAGTCAATCAGAACACAGGTGGAGGCAGCCAGTGGCCCCCAGCAGCCTCCTGGCCGAGGCTAAATGGGGATTTAGTGGACCTCCGTGGGATTTGTCAGGGAAAAAAAAATCACGTTTCAAGTGGGAAGAGAGTAAATCTAGAATTCATGAAGGGAGAGGCAGCTTATAATAATAGTCTCTTACCTCTGTACTGGGCTTTACATTTCATGAAATATATACATTATTCTATTTGGTTCTCCCTCCAAAAAATCCTGTGAGTTATATATTGTTACTCTCATTTTACACAAGGCTCACCAAGAGATTTGGAGACCAAGGCTCACAAAGAGAAAGTGACCTGACCAAAGTCACGGACTGAGAAATGCGAGTCGGATTCTGAGCGAGCTTTAAGGAAAGCAGAAAGGAACTAAAATGTATTGCATTGTACCTTGTGCCAGGCACAATGCAGTGCTGGGAGACAGGAAGTAAATACTGTCTACAGCTTCGTTTGTCCTAGTGGATACTGCTCCAGGCGTGATGCTTAAAACCAACAAACAGATAAATATGAGCCAATGTCTCAGGGATCAGAATTAATACTGGAATTTACATGTGGCCTCCATCATATTTAGTGAAAATGTGAGAATGATTTAGAGCAGGTCAGCAAACGACAGCGCAGGGGCCAAGCCTGGCTGTTCTTGTGCATCAGAGCTTATTGGATCACAGCCACGCCCATTCATTTGTGTGTGGTCCAGGCTGTTTTGTGCTGTGATGAGGGGACTGTGTGGTTGGGACAGAGACTCAAGCAGCCTAAAATGTTTACTCTTGGGCTCTTTACAGGAAAAAAAAAGAAGCTGTTGAGCACTGATTTAGGAAACCTTCCTCATCTTGACTTGAGTCAGGGACTCATTCTCAAAGGCCTTTTAAAATAGGAATTGCTGTGAAAGGTAGATTACAAACTGGCTAATAATATAAATTACCATTTAAGTACTTAGGTAAGATCTCTGGAATGTCCTCTGAGTGTGAAGTGAGCGTTGCCTGGGACATGGCATAAGTGTTTGAGGGTGGTATACCTGAGAATTTACCCACAAGGTATCTGTTATGTCAACAGCCATGGATGGAACAATGGAGCAAAGGGGTTGTTATAGACTACTTGTGTCCCCACTCAAATGTATAGGTTGAGCTTCACTTTCCAATGTGGTGGTATTTGAAGGTGGGGGGGGGTCTTTGGGGGTGATTAGGTCATAAGAGCAGAGCCCTCATGAATGGGATCAGTGCCCTTCTAAAAGATCTAGAGAGCTCCTCACCTCCTTCGCCATGTGAGGACACAGAGAGAAGACAGCCACTGATGAACCAGTTCGTCATTGGGCCCTCACCAGACACCAAGTCTGTCAGCACCTTGATCTTGGACTTCCTGGACTCCAGAATTGTGAGAAATAAAAGTTTGTTGTTTAAGCCACCTAATTTATGGTATTTTATTACAGCAGGCCAAACTGTTTAAGACAGGGGTATATTGTTCAGGGCTGGTTAGCTATATAGAAAAAGTCCTGATATCTTGGTGTCTTACCTTTCTTTATCAGGTTACAATTGAATGAGGATGAGGGCATTGTGCTCCAGGAAGTCATTCAGGGACCCAGGGGCCTTCACCATGGGGCTCTACCATCTTCTAGGGTCTCAGGGACCTCCACTGGATCTTTTGCATGTAGCCAGCAGGAAAGAGGAGCAAACATGGGGAACAGAGCAGGCGATTTTAGGGGTCATTCCTGGATCGACACATCCCTTCTGTGCACATTCTGTGGGGAATATGTCACATATCCTTACGCAAATTGGAAAATGCAATTTAGAAGCATGCTAAAGAGGAAGGAGACAGGGGTATTGGTGAGATTCTGCCTCAATGATATGTGGGGATCAGATAAAGTATTTTACATTTAAGAAATCTCCTGCCTTTCTCCTCTCCTTCTCTTCCTCCTTCCCTTTCTTTCTCCTTCCTTCCTTCCTTCCTTCCTTCCTTCCTTCCTTCCTTCCTTCCTTCCTTCCTTCCTTTCTTCCTCCCTTCCTCCCTGCTTCTCTTCCTCTCTCTCTTCCTGCCTTTCTCCCATCCTCCCACCCCTTCTTTCTTATCTATAATAATAAAAGCATAATATGCTAATTAGATCAGACAACCTTCCCAATGAAGCCGGGCTGCAAGGGCTGAGGCAAGCCACCACAGTTGTGAGGGCCAAGCCCCTTGCATGAATTCTGTGCATCGGGCCTCTAGTTGGTTTATAATCTGATATGTTTAATCTGATCCTTAGTCATGATAACTATAAAGGAAATGTTAAGAACTAGACCCTGTCCTGTGAACCGTGTTTCTAATTTCACCTAAATTGATAAGAGGGGGAAAATAGAAACAAATGCAAGAATCCTATCCCCATCACAGCATCTGTGGTGGAAGCGGGAATTTGGACGCCAGGCTCCCAAGCAGAATGGATTGGTTCCATTTGGCTTACGCATGTGTGAGTTTAAAGTGGTATTTAATTAAAAAGTTGCAAACTCGTGAAACAAAGGGTTTTGTTTGGCTCTCCCTTGTGTAGTCCCAGTTTCTAGGAAACAATAACTTATGATTTATGGGTTCCCTTTTCACAGAAGTATGGAAGTTATATGCAGCTCATGTTCAAATGGGGGGAAAAATTCCTGATGGTAAGTCATTATCTGTCTGGCTAACAAAGGACAGAGGACACGTCCTGGAACATCTTTCTTTGCCATTTCATATTTATGACACATCCTGTTGGTAAAACCTATTCTCAAGGCAAGCTCTGGAGTTTATTGTTCTTTGTCTTCTAAGTCTTCTTGACTGCATCATTTTTATTTACATTTTTAATGCCAGGCCAGATGGAAGCCGCCTTCTTTTTGGGTCAGGGGTGGAAAAGAGACCGTATGACGCCTTGTATGATAAATCCCACAGCCTGTGACCCCCTCTAGAAGGAAGATGGCCGTGTTTCTTCACAACCTGTGGGCTTTGCATCTCCTTAGCAGGGTTTATTCTAAGGGCTGTTCCGGTCCTGGTGCAAACTGTACAGGGACGCTGAGCCCCTCTGAGAGTCACTTTCTACCCCTCCTGGACATTCTACTATCATTGTTCTTAGTGATGTTCAGTGTGTATTATCTCCTCCCAAGAACCTGTGAACTCTGAGAGGGCTTATCCAGCACTGTGTCCCCCGTGCCTAAAACAGGGCGTGGCGCATCGTATGCTCTCAGTAATATTAAGGAGAGACAGAAGGAATGAGTGAGTGAGCACATCATGGTAGGGAACAGGTGAGGGCACTCATCTCCCCACACTGCTGTGTCGAGAGGAGAAGAGATGTGCACACTAAGAAGCGGTGCCTCCCTCGCCTGCAACCAATCATCCCCCATTGACTGGGGTTCATGGATTTGTCTTTGTTAATCATTCTGAATACTCCCCACCAGAAGGTTAGTGACAAAATGGTATTCCAGTGACTGAAACACCCATGAGGGGAAGTGTCAACAAATTCCCAATTTATTCCTCAGAGAGAAAGATTAGTGATTGTCTGTTTAGACGCCTTAGTTACTACAATCCAATTCTAGTCTAAGGAAATTTGGTCTCTTCCTTGGAGTACCGTGGGAAGGAAATATAGTCAGAAAAATAATTGAATTTCCATATTTCAGTTATGAGATTCCCTTCTTATTAGGAAGCAAACCAATAAGATCCCTGAGAATGAATATGTCACTACCCCCCCCCCCCCCCCCCCAGCTGCTTCTACAGCTATTAATCCATGCTGGCACTGATCAGGTCCCGAGGAAGGACTCAGACATGGAATGAGTATTTTCACTGCTCCTGTGAATTGATGAGGCTATGCTTGGCCTCCCTGGGCTCACTCCTAGAGGCAGTGAGAGGTGGGTTACCAGCTGTAGGACCTTGGGCAAGAATCTTACCGAAATCTTGGACAAGATTTTGGTTTTCTCACCTAGAAGATGAAGATAATGGTAGCATGAACCTTGCAGGTTGCTGAGAGAATTAGATCCGATCTCTGAAGGGTTCAGTGTAACATGTAGCACACAGTAGAAACTTTGCTCATGTTATTCAGTGTTGCCTTACTTATAATTATTCCACCTCCACAAGGAATCCCAAGGGGGGGGCTGATATTTTTATAGAAAGTTATAGAAGTTGAAGTATGACATTGTAGGTTGAACTAGGTAAACTAGGGTACCATTTTTTTCCTTTTTATTAATTTTATTGGGTTGACACTGGTTAATAAAATTATACAGGTTTCCAGTCCACAATTCCACAACACACCATCTGGACACCATATTGTGTGTTCACTACACAAGTCAAGTTTCCTTCTATCACCATTTATCCTCCCTATACTTTCCCACACCCCCACCCTGGCAGCCACCACACTCTTGTCTGTGTCCTTGAGTTTTTTCTTTTTCTTTTCTTTTTTGATGATTTCATGATCCCTGACCCAGCTCCCCAACCCACTTCATCCCCAGACAGCTGTCAGCCTGTTTTCTATCTATGAGTCTGTCTCTTTTTAGCTTCTTAGTTTATTTTGTTCATTAGATTCCACATATGAGTGAAATCATATGGTATTTGTCTTTCTCTGATTGGCTTATTTCACTTAACATAGTGCTCTGCAGGTCCATCCATGCTGTTGGAAGGGGTAAGATTTCCTTCTTTTTTATGGTCGGGTAGTATTTCATTGAGTAAATGTATGACAGCTTTTTCATACACTCATCCTCTGATGGGCACTTGGGCTGCTTCCAAACCTTGGCTATTGTAAATAATGCTGCAATGAACATAGGGGTGCATATATTTTTTTAGGTTAGTGTTTGTCTGTCTTCAGATAAATTCCCAGAAGTGAGATCACTGGGTCATAGACAGTTCCATTTTAAATGTTTTGAGGAAGCTCCATACTGTTTTCCACAGTGGCTGCACCAGTCTGCATTCCCACCAGCAAAGCACAAGGGTTCCCTTTTCTCTACATCCTTGCCAACACTTGCTGTTTATTGATTTATTGATTATAGGTGTGAAGTGATATTTCATTGTGGTTTTATTTTGCATTTCTCTGATAATTAGTGACACTGAGCATTTTTTTTCATGTCTATTGGCCATCGGTAAACTAGGCTATCTTCATAGAAGCTATGTCTCTTTGATTTCCTGTTCTACATCAAATAAGATTTTACTTAAAAAACATGTAACATTAAAATTGCTTTTCTTAGCAAGTCTGAACAGTCATGGTCTATACCAGTGTTGGCGAACCTTTTGAGCTCGGCGTGTCAGCATTTTGAAAAACCCTAACTTAACTCTGGTGCCATGTCACATATAGAAATTTTTTTGATATTTGCAACCATAGTAAAACAAAGACTTATATTTTTGATATTTATTTTATATATTTAAATGCCATTTAACAAAGAAAAATCAACCAAAAAAATGAGTTTGCGTGTCACCTCTGACACGCGTGTCATAGGTTCGCCATCACTGGTCTATACAGTGCTTCTCAACCTTCTGGCCCTTTAAATACAGTTCCTCATGTTGTGACCCAACCATAAAATTATTTTCATTATTACTTCATAACTGTAATGCTGCTACTGTTATGAATCGTAATGTAAATATCTGATATGCAGGATGGTCTTAGGCGAACCCTGTGAAAGGGTCGTTCGACTGCCAAAAGGGTAGCGACCCACAAGTTGAGAACCGCTGGTCTATTACATCTATTATACCTAATAGTGTTGCTGTAAATCTCAGCAATTAGAGTGTTATCATGGTCTAAGGAGGACAACAGATCTACCGCATGACAGCTGACACCCCAAGTCCAAAGCACAGAGCAGACATCACTAATCAATCAGGGCACTCTTCTGCCAAATCTAGCCTCAGTCATGCATTTGAGCAGGTCACTGTAGGCTGTCTCTCTCAGCTGATGAGATAATGACACACACTTCCTCCCTAACTGGAGGAGGCTGTGACAATGCACATGCTCTGGCTCTGGTTTAACGGCTCACCAGCTGGATGGCATTTAACTGTGTTTTTTCTGCATTATAAAGCTTCTATTTTATTAAAGCTCAAATAAACATTTCTTCATCCTCTTCACACTTAACATTGGGAGATTGACATGAGAGAAAAGTGGAAGTTTTATAGCAGCTTAACTCACATGGAAGTGCCTTTTCTGCTCTAGAAGAAATTAGCTCCAAATCCCATTGCATGATCTGTTGTATTCCTGTTTCTCAGGACACTATTAGGTTTCTCAGAGCCCCCGGGATGTTTGTGACTTCTGAGGGGGTCTCTTGTTTGCTTAGTCACATTTGTTTTAATGCTTCTTCTTAATGTTATGTCATGTACATGGTCCCCTGTAGGATACATTGACCTGGCTAAGGGTCCTTCCTAGCCTTTTTTTTTTTTTTTTTTTTTTTTTTTTGCTAGATTTAACCTCTTCCCACAACACACACACTGTCTAAGGAACTTCATGAATGCAGTAAGTAGGGTCAAATGGAGGCAGGTTTGCATATTGGCCACCTCTGTTATACAAACCCTTTTAGCTGCTCTACCACCTAAGTATTTTTTCTCTTCTTCCCTGCCCTCCCCTCCTCTTCCCTCTCCTTCCCTTCCTTCTTTTTCCCTCTTTCCTTCTTTTGATTTTTAAGAATTCACTGCACCACCTGTTAGAGTTCTCTGGTCCCTTCACATATTCTTAGTGCCTTATCTTCTCTCCACTTACTCCCCCCACTTCTTTCTTGGACCTAACAACAAATGTCAGAATCTTGGCATTTGAAATTAATTCCTACCTCAGACCTTCAGATCCTGACTTGGGCTTTATCTTCTCAGCCCCAAGTGGTAACTTATGGTGCCTTAGTAGTGATGGTCCCTTCTCCAAGAAGAATTATGTATATATGTGCTTGTGTATGCCTACATTTTGTGTCCTAATAACTGATTCATTCTCCCATTCTCTCTCACCATTAAGAATGCTGATTTTTAGCTAGCTCATCACTTAGCTGGTTTAAAAAAAAACCCCTCGTTCCTCTAGCTTATTTTGTAGCTATAGGCAGCCAAGTAACTAAACTGGGATTTAGACAGAAATCTTGTGTGGGATCTGTGGGAAGTCTCCAAAAAAGGGAAGAGAAGGCTTCTTCTATTCCTTCCTTTAATCTGCTGTCTGGAATGCTAATGAGTTGTCTAGAACTCCACAGCCATCTTGTACCACGAAGACCAGGCCCACCCTAGACATGATGGAACAGAGCGTCTGAAGGCTTTGTCGAATTGCCTAGGTTCTGGCTTCCAATTTGTTCTGTTTGAAAATAAAACTTCATGATTTGTATTCTTAGCTATGCTCATATATCTTTAGGTGGTGTCTTCCATTAGACTAAATGAATTGGATTTTTGCAAGCAGAAAAAAGTATCTTCCTCTATCTTTTGCAATCTTCCCACATGTCTGTTACATCTATACTCAGTGGGTTCTTAGTAAATGTTGACTAACCCATGAATAAAATGCTGTAAATTAAAAAACACCTTCTCTATTGTTTAAGCTCTTTATTCACACATTTGATTATTTTCAAAGCTTGCATCCTCATGCATTTCTCAAATTTTACCCCAAAGCATCTATGAGATACACCCCCTGTCCCCAAAACATACACTCTGTTTTAATTCTAAAGTTGAATGGAGGGAGCTGCAGCCAAACAGACAGGTGGATTGAATGTAAGCTCTTGGCTATGAAACAGTAGATCAGAGGTGCTCTGATGGGATATGAACATGGGTGCTGTTGAGAATCTTTTGCCCTGAGCTAATCCTCTGGCCCGGGTGAAGAAGTGTGAGATGGTTTCCAGAAGATAGGGCATTCCAGCACTTATGTCAACCTTATAAAGAAGACAAATGAATGTGGTCCTAAGGAAGGCAATGAACCCCGTTATTCCTGTGATGGGTTCCTGGGGAAGCCACAGGCAATTTTGCGGTTCAAAGGACAGACGTCACCCAAAGGTTGAGGAGTTCACATCAACTGAAGTGAACACTTAAGAAGAAGCAAAACATGAAACAGATGTCAATATCAAAATATCGAGTGTGTCATACCAACATTAGTCAAACATGAAAAATAAGTGGGACCAAAGAATGCATTTTTTTTTCTTTTTCAAATATTTTACTGCTTTTCCAAATAGGAAGAGGTTTGGAAAATCTAAGAAATTGCCAATATTGTGGTGGACTTACCACCACCTGGAGCTGCAAGGAGTTTGCTGTTGGCTCTTTCATCCCAATTGGAGAAACTTTGAACATTTAATGCCTCACAAGAACTGTGGTTAAAGAAAAAAAATCAGAGGCATCCAAACTGGAAAGAAGGAAGCAAAACTCTCATTATTCACTGATGACATGATATTATACATAGAAAACCCTAAAGACTCCACCAAAAAGCTATTAGATTTAATAAATTAATTCAGCAAAGTAGCAGGATACAAAATTAACATCCAGAAATCCATGGTATTTTTATACTAAAAAATAATCCCATTTATCATTGTGACAAAAAAAGAGATACCTATGAATAAAAGAAACCAAGAAGGTAAAAGATCTATATTCAGAAAACTATAGGACATTGACAAAAGAAATAGAGAAAGATACAAACAAGTGGAAGCATATACCATGTTTATGAATTGGAAGAATTAACATCATTAAAATGTCCATACTACCCAAAGCATCTATAGTTCAATGCAATCCCTATTAAAAGCCATAGGCATATTTCATAAATCTAGAACAAACATTCCTAAAATTTATATGGAACCCAAAAAAGACCCCAAATAGCCACAGCAATCTTGAGAAAGAAGAACAAAGTTGGAGGGATCACAATACCTCAAACTGTACTACAAAGCTATTGTAATCAAAACAGTCTGGTACTGGCACAAGAACAGGCATATAGGTCAATAGAATCAAACAGAGATTGACCCAAGCCATTATGGTCAATTAATTTTTGACAGAAGAGTCTAGAGCATACAATGGAGTAAAAATAGTCTCTTAAATAAATGGTGTTGGGAAAATTGGACAGACATTTGTAAAAAAAAAAAAAAAAAAGAAAAGAAAAGAAAGAAAGAAAGAAGGAAAAGAAAAGAAACTAGACCACCAACTTACACTATACACAAGAATAAATTCAAAATGGATAAAAGACTTAAATGTAAGTTAAAAAACTAGAAAAGTCCTAGAAGAAAACGTAGGTAGTAAAATCTCAGACATCATATGTAGCAGCATTTTCACTGATAGATCTCCTAGGGCAAGAGAAACAAAACAAAGAAAAAAATAAACTAATGGAACTACATCAAACTGAAAGCTTATGCACAGCAAAAGAAACCATCAACAAAATGAAAAAGGAGCCCACTGTGCCGAAACCGGTTTGGCTCAGTGGATAGAGCGTCGGCCTGCGGACTGAAAGGTCCCAGGTTCGATTCCGGTCAAGGGCATGTACCTGGGTTGCGGGCACATCCCCAGTAGGAGATGTGCAGGAGGCAGCTGATCGATGTTTCTCTCTCATCGATGTTTCTAACTCTCTATCTCTCTCCCTTCCTCTCTGTAAAAAAATCAATAAAATATATTTAAAAAAAAAAAAAGGAGCCCACTGCATGGAAGAACATATTCGCCAATAATACATCTGATAAGGGGTTAGTTTTCAAAATATATAAAGAACTTAAGCAACTCAACATCAGGAAGACAACCCAATTAAAAAATGGGCAAAGGACATGAATTGACACTTCTCCAAAGAGGACATACAGATGGCTAATAGACATATGAAAAAATGCTCAACATCACTAATCCTCAGAGAGATGCAAATAAAAACTAAAATGAGGTATCACCTCACACCTGTCAGAATGGTTACCATCAATTAATTAACAAGTGCTGGTGAGGATGTGGAGAAAAAGGAACCCTCATGCACTGCTGGTGGGAATGCAGATTGGTGTAGCCACTGTGGAAAACAGTATGGAGTTACCTCAAAAAATTAAATATGGAACTGCCATTTGATCCAGTGATCCCACTTCTAAGAATATATCCCAAGAAATCATAAACACCAATCAGAAAGAATATATGCACTCCTATGTTCATAGCTGCATAATTTACAATAGCTAAGATTTAGAAACAGCCCAAGTGCCCATCAGCAGAGGAGTGGGTAAAAAAGCTGTGGTACATTTACACAGTGGAATACTACACAGCTTTAAAAAAATAAGAACTCTTACCATTTGCAATGGCATGGGTAGGCCTGAGAGTATTAGAATTCTTTCTTGATCCTTTCAGTACAATAATTTTACTGAAATTTTTCTCAGCATTGGTTGATCTTTATCAATTTTTTTTCAGGATCTGTGAGCCCTTTCAGTGTGTTGACCCAGGTCTTCCTCATCTGCATATTTGTTTTATTATAATAAAAATCTTACTTCTATTTATGATTAGCAATTATCAATTTGCCAGATATAAATATATGTATATTAAATGATTTTAAGATATGTTTAAGATACAGAATATATATATATGTGTATCTGTATATATATATATATATATATATATATATATACACATATATATATAATCTTTTCCTCCATATCTACCAGCCTTCCTTTTAACATTTTTAATTCTTTTTGTCATTATCTGCTACATTTCATGTGTTTTCCAAATCCTGTTTCCTGTGGCTCTGATACTGCCACTTGTTTGATAGATGCAGTTTTATGTTCTATAAAAATATTCATTTTTCTTCTCGGATTCTTTCCTAACTCTGCTAAATCCTCATCCATTGTGTTATTATATTTTCTTACCATATTTTGACCATGTATTTCACCCAGGGCTTTAAAATTTATTTGAGAATTCATTACCGTTGTTATTTCTTTTTGTTTTCAATTAAAATTCTTCTAAAGTGAAACCCTTCTCTCTCCTTCTTCCCCTTCTCTGTCCACCCCCTCTCACTGTTTTCTCTAAACCTGTGTCTTTGGGGGGAAGAGGGGAAAGAAGGGATGGGGAACAGAATTGCCATGTAGAGACATGCCAATTTTCCTATTATTTCTCTCATTTTCTTCTTTTTTGTTTTATTTTTTTTAAGGTGGGGAGTCTGTCTTCCTGTTTGCCAGAACAATAATGTTTATCTCGAATGTGTGAACTCTTTTCTTGTAACATGATGTCGATAATCTCTCAGCTTCCCAAGAAAGGCAGTCGCTGCTGTGGGTAATGTTGCCTCTAATTAATCCCTGTTTGTTTTTTTGTTTGTTTGTTTTTAAGTATATTTTTATTGACTTTAGAGAGGAAGAGAGACATATAGAAACATCAATGATGAGAGAGAATCATTGGTTGGTTGCCTCCTGCACGTCCACTACTGGGGACTGAGTCCAAATCCCGGCTTGTGCCCTGAGCTGGTCCTGGTTCATAGGTGGATGCTCAGCCACTAGCCACACCTGCTGGGCGTAACCCATTGTTCGCCTTACGGGTCTGTAGGCGCAGGCGCGGACCTTCCACGCACGCCATGCGCGTCTATAGACAAACAATGTTTTCCCTAAGTGGCAGCCCTGACCAACTTTAAAATCATTTTTCGCGAGTCTTTTCAGCTGAAAATATTCAAGAACACCCGAATTGTGAGTAATATATTTATTTTTATACTAGTCATTGCAAATTGATTTTTTAAATTAAATTTAAAATATCGTGGCGTGTGGGGATGGTTTCCGTTTTGGACGCGTGGCAGTTCACTGGTTTTCATCTCTGGCTTTGTTAAAACCACACTAGATACCACCTCACTGAAGAGGGAAACCCAATGGGTGGTTGCCTGCAGAGTCCCAGGCTTCCCACCTGTGGTGTGAGCAGACTCCTTGCAGGGTTGGCGTTTCAGAAAAACCCTGTGGCTAGCGCGGATTTGGTCTCTGTGGTTACAGGCGTTTTCCTCCCTTTTATCGACCTCTTTTGCTACCGGGCCTTGGTTACAAACCTTGCTGCTACGATATTACTACTTGCTTGGCTCCTACCATCTGCTAGACTAGAAAACAATTACCACGTTTATCTCCTCCTCCAGCTCCACCTGGGAGGCCTCAGCTGTTACTTATGGGGGAAAGAAAGGTGGTTCTAGAAGGCACGTGGAGGGACCTACTCTGGCGTCTTTCCATGTCCCCAGTCCCAAGCCGGCTCTAGTCTGAGACGTTGGTGGGTATTTTTTGAGAATTTCCTTGCTTGTATTCGACCACTCTGTTTTTCCTTATAGGAGGAAAGTCTCTTTTGATTTCCAGAATCTTTTTTTTTTTCTACGTGGTTTAAATATAAACCAAATGATATTTCTGGATATTTAAACTACCACATAGGGACCATGTCTAGTACTAGTGTCGATAATTTTTACCTGTTTTGATTAATTTTTGTTCAGCTTGGAAAGGTGAAGTTTTACAAATTCTCAGGCTTCCTGTACCTCTGCACCCATCTTTTTCAGAATCTTCCTCCACTGGGTGCCATTGAACTATTTTAGCTTTTGAAGACGTCTGTCTTGATCTGCCTTGTATTTGAGTCGTGTGTGTATGTGCCAAATGCTGCTCAGACTGTCAATGGTTAAGGACAAGTTGTGTTTTAGTTTCCAATTCATTATACCTTTATGAGATGCAGTGAGCATTGACTTTATAGAAAATAATTTAAAAATAAGACATAGAATGCCAATTTGAATTTTTCTTATTAGCTTCAATAGATATAACATTACTTGCTGTCCAAGTTTCTAAATGCTGACTTGCAATTTCTCTATTTATTTATTGTGGTGGGTCAGGCACAGTCCATGGCGCCCCCTTTGAGTCTTCACTGTAAGCACCTCAAGGGCAGGGTCAAGGTCTTGATAACCTGTGTCTCCTTTTCAGTGTCCACCTAGCATTGTGCCCCCAAAATAACATCTAAAAAATAACTGCTGAATATATGAGCAAGACAATAATACTCCAAGTAGCAAGTGCCTCTTGAGGTCAAACTCTTAGGTTTATTCATGACCTTCACAACTTCCTTTCGCATTGAAAAGATGCAGGTGCTATTATTTGGATTTAGAGCCAAGGCTCAGAGAAGAATGGGTCTACACACAGGAGGCCTTTTTATCCATGCTGTTTTATTTGACCCCAGGTATTTTCCCTCATATGCTATTTCATGTCTCTATAGGGAGTACAAAGCATGGTGTGAGAGACAAGGCAGGATATTAACCGGACCAGGGCCTGGGCCAGGTGTGAGCATTCTGTCTTCTGTCTGTCACTTTATTTATCATCCTTCTCTTGAAGACCTTGTGAGGACCCTCCAATTCCCAGTGACACAAACGGACTCTGTGTTTGCAATGGTGAAATGCGTATTGGTGATAATACTGTCCCTGAACTAAGAAATAATGATCAAGCCTATGCATTTTGGTGTATTTTTTTCTCCAGAGCACTGGTTTATCAATTTGGAGAGAGTAACTGAGAAACTGGTCTGGTAGCTGAGCTGAGAGTCAGACATCATCGGTAGGGAAGTGATAATGAATAAGACGAAAAGAAGGGCCTCACTTACTGGTGAAATGGAGCCCAGCCCTAGAACCGAGTATCAGTGTTGTGCAGAGGACTGCACTACCCCTGGGACATGCAGGGATGGAAAGCAAGGCCTCCTCTTTGCTGGTGGGAAAGAAAAACAAAGAAAGCTCCTGATAAGGCAAAGCAATGTGTGTAAAGACCCGGCAGACCTGCACCTACGGTGCTAGGGTGATGCAGACGAAAGAAAGTATTTTTTAGGGGCAAAGGGTCACTTCCCAGATTATTGAAGTACACTGTCATCCTGAATTGTAGGTGTGTGCTCTAAATATTTCATCTGTTGATCCCTCTTGATTATTGAGTATACACTTCCTTTGCCATCCCTGGTGGCAATCACGTGTTGCATGTAATTTTCCCAAATTTCTCATGACTGTCTTTACTCATCTATAAAGCTGTTTAATGCTAAGTTTTTTGACAACATGTTTTTATTAATTCCAGAGAGAGAGGAAGGGAGAGGGGGAGAAACATGGATGTGATAAGAGAGAAACATAGATTGGCTGCCTCCTGAACGCCCTGCCCCACTGAGGATTGAGCCACAACTCGGGTATGTGCCCTGATTGGGATTTGAACTTGGGTGCATGGGTTGACACTCAACCACTGAGCCACACTGGCCGGACTCTAATGCTGAGTGTTGATGAGAGTTGTTGCTGGTATATTCAGTCAATAGTTTGCCCTTGTTTCTGACTTTCTGGACTCTGGTATCCGGGGAAAGGTTGTCGGTCAGTTATAATAACTGCATAAAATTGTGTTGAGCTCCTGTGAATTCAGAGATGACACAGTGAAGCCCTAAACAGGCAGAGGGATGATTGAGTCCAAGGATAAAAAGTGACCAAAATATCCAGAAATAGAACAGAAGAACTGATTTGTTGACAGTTTTAAAATATTGTTATGGCTTTTCTTTCCTTTGAGACAGGAAAGGGACTTTACATTATGAGAAGCTTCAGGTGGTTCTTTCTAAAACTCTATAACCTGGGATGTTGTCTAATAAATATTTGTTGATTTAATGGATGGACCTGAAGAAGCAGTTCTCACATATGTCACCATTGCCCCCAGGGCCACGTTGGGTCTCCTGGACTCAGTGAGCTTGAATAGTTTAGAATGATTTGGTGAGTGGGCACTAGGCTTGGAAAAAGTGTAATCCAGTTGAAGTCTTTTGAAAGCCCAGCTAGACTGGGGATCACCAGGGAAACTCAAGCTGTATTTAGGCATTAGGTTTCATTTCGTAGCTGAACACAAGTTACCACTTTCTAGACCAGTGGTTCTCCCAGCCTGCCTTGCTGCCTTTTGGCATGTGATTCCCACACAAGGATTCTATTGCACCACCACTGAGGCTTGGCTCTCCCCAACATGCAGAGAGAGCTCCGGGCCCAGGAGACCAGTTGGACAAGGACCCCTTGAGCTAGAAGGTGACTTTCATAAGGTGGCTGGGTGCTCTCTACAACCATTTCTGGTGTGTGCATCAACTCTGCTCTGACGAAACCGCTTCACAACACAGCTAGCAAAGGGGGGCTTGTAACACTCGCTTGTAGCCATTCTGAGAAATGGCAGAGATGTCACCAAGACAAGGAGTTTGCTTGTCGGTCAGTTGCATAGCACTTGGATGATGCGAGGTCATCCCAGGAGGGAAATAATCTTCAGTTTACACCCTGGATCTGTGAGAGGTGCAGAACCTTCTGGCAGTGCAGTTCAGTGAACGCAGGAATTCACACGTCCGTCCCAGCCAGCAGCACGACGCGTGGCAGATTGCAGGATGCATAGGAACTCAGCTCAGCCTGAGGTGGCAGGAAGCGGGGGGGAGAAGAGTTGCTTGCAAAGATCCTGAGGAGCCTCAAAGGAAGAAGTGAGGGAAGCCTTTGATGGTAGCCCAGGACCCATTGGATGAGAAGGTATTTTGCCATTAATAGTGAAGAGTAAAAAGCCTTCATTCACTCTGTTCTTCCTTTTGCTTCTTGTGTATTCTGCCCCCCCCCCCCCGCCCCTTCCCTTTGCTTCACCTTCTCCTCTCCTTTCTTCTTATTGGCTACCATTTCTTGGAATTTTAAGAATCGTCTTCCCCGAGCAAGCCCCAAGCCTCCTCTTTTCTAATTCTCAGTAATGAAAATGCTGTGGACTTAAAATCCTAGATCAGGGGTCCTCAAACTATGGCCCGCGGGCCACATGCAAATACAAATATTGTATTTGTTCCCGTTTTGTTTTTTTACTTCAAAATAAGATATGTGCAGTGTGCATAGGAATTTGTTCAGTTTTTTTTTAAACTATAGTCCGGCCCTCCAACGGTCTGAGGGACAGTGAACTGGCCCCCTGTTTAAAGAGTTTGAGGACCCCTGTCTAGATCATCAGACTTACAGTACCTATAAAATAAAAACTTAGCCCAGCCGGTGTGGCTCAGTGGTGGAGCATTGACCTATGAACCAGAAGGTCACAGTTTGATTCCCAGTCAGGGCACATGCCTGAGTTGTGGGCTCGATCTCCAGCAGGGGAGATGCAGGGAGCAGCCAATCAATGATTCTCTCTTATCATTGATATTTCTATTTCTCCCTCTCCCTCCTCTCTGAAATCAATAAAAATATATTTAAAAAAATAAAAACTCAATCCAGAGAAATAACTATCCACTAAATAAAACAGCTGCTCCATTGGGACTTTATAATTGAATAGAGGAGAAAGACATGTGCATTAATATTACAATCAACATTAACGACATGAAGTGCTTATCTTGAATTAGATCCTAAATGAGACATATTATAGACATTATCTTTAATTGTTCTAGCACTCTTCAAGAAGAGCCTGATTATTTCCATTTAAATAATGAGTTACAGAGGCTAAAAGATTAGGAGTAAGAAAGAAGTAAAGAGGCATTTGCCCTGATATTTATGAAATGGAGTATTTGATTGGTAATAAAAATCTTTTGTTAAGATAAAACATTTAATATATTTATTTAAAGCTTTAAATATATTTATTTAAAATTTATTAATGATTGTCATAAAAAGAAAATTTTTATAATAATTAAGACATACTTACAACCCCATAAATCATATTTTGCTTGTAAAACTTGGTATATCTCATCCATCTCATTTCTTTAAAAACTACATTATAGTGCATAAGGGTAAAGGAGACAAAAGATAAGAGTCATAACACAAAAGACCCAACAATTACATTAGCCTTGGTGGATAAATGAATTTCTTCCTGCGGAATTTCCCAATATAACCAAGTCATCTTGAGTCCCATAGCCAGTGTTTGCCCTTGAAATTGCACTTGGAGGAGTTGGAAACTTCTTAATTAGTCTCTATCAGTTGTTCCTATTGCTATTAATTTTTATTATTAACTAGAGGCCAGGTGCACAAATTCGTGCATAGGTGGGGTCCGGCCGGCCCACCCCGATGGGAGCCCATTGGATCAGGCCGGCATGGGGAGGAGGTGCTGCAGTGGTTGGCCGGCCAGCCCCACCCCTGGTTGGGGTACAGGGGGCATGATTGGGGGTGGGGCTGGCCAGTGGGTGGAGCCAAAGGTGGTTGGCTGGTAGGCCCTGCCCCCGATTGGGGTGTTGGGGGCCAATTGGTGGCAGGGCCGGGCTGGCCAAGGGGGCACTGATCAGGACCCAGATCAGGCTGGTTGGCTGCCACAGTGCGCATCATAGCCACCGGTCATTCTGGTCATTCCACCATTCTAGTCGCTGGGCTTTTACATATATAGATTATTATTGACTGTGATTTGGGGGATGTTGCTTAACTTTCTGAGCCTTGATTCCTTATTTAAAGGAAATACAGATTTATTTTGTGGGACCAGAATTCATCTCTTTTGAGTGTTTTTTCATTTTTCCTCCCTTACATTCTTCTATCTCCCTCAGACTCCCATCTTGCTTAGGGAAGTGTCTTACAGAGAACAGACAGGGGAACTGTTCACTGAAGCAAATGCCGTGTTGATCAAACCTTGGGTCCGCTCCTGCATTTACCCCTTGGCATTGCACCGTTAGCACTCCCTACAAAGTCAACCCAGGGAAGGATCGTTTCCAAAGAAAAGCCCAACCTTTTCATTTCTAATTTCCTTCCCTTTGGGTGTCACATGGAAACTGGGCAAGATATAATCATTTAATTTACTTCTGCAACAGCCCTATTTTTCATCTTTATTCTGAACTTCAGCTAGAATCTGTAAAATTTCTTTGAGTGAAGCCATTTTCACCTTGGTTCTCAGTGATTATAATAAACTATTGACCATCTGTTTGTCCCTTGAAAATCAAGCTAGCAGGTTTGGGTGGCCCTTATCTATCCATAATCCAGCAGGTTTGTTTAAACATGATATTTTCTGTGGAAATACTTTATTTTGAATATTTCAGCGCTTCTTGCCTGAATGACTACAGAACAGTGGTTTTGATCAAGGGCAGTGCTCATAGAAACTATTTTAGTGGGATAATTATATCTACAAACATTTATTGAGAAATATATTGCATAGAATGTGGAGTATTAAGACAAATTCAAAAATAAACCATGTTCTAATGAGGGAGACAGAACCCTTATCCTCAAGTAGCTAATCAAGTACAAAGCAAGAAATGCTGACACATAACTAAGTAGAAACATTCTTTTGTTGTTTATATCCAGCTTTGGGGAAGGAATTTATGGCATTTTACAAAGAAACATGAAATACTGTGGCGGCGTGGTGGGAGGGGGCAAGTGAGTAAGAAAAAACAAGGTCATCTAGAGCCAAAATTGAGACAAATTCACAAAATATACTCCTCCTTGGAAACGGTGGGAAGCAGGATCCACCTCTGAGGTGTGCACGAGGATGTCCCCAGTGAATGGTGCAGTTCCTGGCACATAGTAGAAATTCAAACAGCAAAGGATGCAATGGGCACATCTTCGATTGTCGGCTTTTACAGCACCTCTGCTAACTACACCACATTTTGAGGACCCCATATTTGAGGCCACCTTTTCTGTGCCAGACTACGTTGCAAAGTTGGAATCTGAAGACCCTGCTGCCCTATCTTTCCATCTGGGATGACTGTGTTTTCTTTGAAGAAAGCAGGCGGGGGCCTCTATATTACCATTTTATTTCACTGGTCTAGAGGCTGTGACCTTTCTAAGGCATTTCTCTTGAATTGCATCATTGTTACATTTATTTTGATAGGGAGGGTTTTTCTCCCCGTGTTTATGGTTTTCCTCTTTCTAGCTGAAGGCAGGTGGAGGGCAGGAAACAGATATTCTTCATCTTTGCAAATGTCCCTGTTTATTAAGCATATAGCACAAATACCTTGAAAGTAGCAGGCAGGTAATAATTCCTTTTTAAATGTTTACTTTTCTGGACATTAACAAATGCTAACTCAGTTTGAGATGGGGCTTTGTCATGCAAACACAAGGGCATTCTGCAAAGCCCGGTTTTACATATTGACTGCTAACAGGGTTCTGAAAGGCAGGATGAAGAAAGGATATGTCAATATGCATGTGGATGTCTGTCTGATCATGTCATCCACCAGAGTTCATTCTTTAGCAAAAATGACTCTAGGCATTTGTGATACCAAATTTGAAGTGTGAGTAGAGGAAATTAAGACAGGAGGGTCAGGAGGAAAGGGGGTGTGATGTAAAAGGCAAGGACAAGCCGAAACCGGTTTGGCTCAATGGATAGAGCGTCGGCCTGCAGACTGAAGGGTCCCAGGTTCAATTCCGGTCAAGGGCATGTACCTTGGTTGCGGGCACATCCCCAGTAGGAGGTGTGCAGGAGGCAGCTGATCGATGTTTCTCTCTCACTGATGTTTCTAACTCTCTATCTCTCTCCCTTCCTCTCTGTAAAAAAATTAATAAAATATATTAAAAAAAAAAGGCAAGGACAAGTGCTATGGAAACTTGGAAGCAGGTTAAGATGGAGAATATAAATGGAGAAAGAGAGAGGCTTTCAAGCCGCCATTGAGTAAAAGAGGAATAGAAGAAACAGGGTGCTTTTTAAACGAATAGCTTGCATTATAAAGTAGATCTTTTAAAAATGTTCTTTAAGAGAGACGAAGAAAGTTAGATGTATGTTTTAAAAATCGTTATTAATTTTGGCTTCTGTAGCATGTTTGCTTGAACAAGAAAGACTGAATCACTTGTTGCAGGTTACAAAAAGTGATGTAGCTTTACTTCAAAATGCGTGCTCTAGGTTACATTGGTTGCAATTACTCACTAAGTGAGTTAGGAACTTATGTAACCAGGAAGGAGTAGAAACAGAGCAAAGCTCTTCACGTGTTACTTTTTTTTTTTTTTTAAGTAACTTGAAAGCCTAAAATGTCTTAAATTTCATTAGTCATTTCAAAGAGCAATACAATAGTGTTTTCACCTAACAAATTAGCAAATATTTTGGAAAATATCAAAACATATGAAGTGAGTTCTATTATGAGTTTTTAATAGCCAACCCCCACACAAGTTAAAAACCTACACATTACTGATGGGATTACAAGTTGTACCAGAATTCCTGGAAAACCACATGGGAATGCCTATCAAAAAGCGTGAAACGATTTCTACCCTTTTGTGAAATCATTACCCGAAAGCAAGGATCAGAATGGAATATTATATACCCTTTAAATGGAGTCATTATTATTGGTATGATTTATCTTTTAGGTAAAGATGGCTGATAATTTACCAATGGTTGCCCACCCCTGTATGTACAGTTGACCCTGAACAACACAGGATTAAACTGCATGGGTCCACTTTTACGTGGATTTTTTTCAAATAAATACCTGTACTGTTTTTGACCTGCAGTTGGGAATCCGAGGATGCAGAGGATCAATTGCATGCATTGATCGACGCCATTTTATTTAGAGGACCTGGAGCATTTGTGATTTTGATATCCGCAGCAGGTCCTAGAACCCAGCCTTTGCAGATACTGAGGGACAAGTAAGTTTTTCAGGAGTTAAAAGTTATATGTGGGCTTTCAACTGTGCAGGGTATGGGTGCCTACCCTCTCTGTTGTTCAGTGGTCAACTGTATACTCATGCACTCACATAGACAAAAGGTGGGAAGAAAATGCTGCAACTGTTAAGTTTTATTCCATTATGGATGAGGTTTTTCTACTTTTTAAAATAAAAATTGTAGAGGCGGGTATGGCTTTAATAATGTGACAAAAAGAAACATTTTCGGGGGAAAAGTCTAGTTCATAACTTAAGCCCCTCTTAATCACCTTGCCTAACAATAGATCCTGTTAAATTTTCTACCAAAAAATACTTGACATGCAGACCTATCAAATAGATTTGTCACTGTGTCTTCAAAGGAGGAAATTCTGTTTCAAATGCATCCTTAGCCCAAAGCAGCTAATTTGATTTTATCAGTCACCAGCAAAGCCCTTCTGTTAAATAATGTATGCATTTTTTAGCTCCATCCCTGCCAGGCAAGATTCAGTACTTAATGAAAACCATCACACCACCAACTGCTAGCGCTCACCTAACACGTTGGCTTTGAGAAGCCTGGAACCTGAAGTAGTGAGTGGTCACCTAGGGCATGTTCATCTGATGTGACAGCACTGGGTAGGAATGCAGAGGTGGAAACAAGACGAGAAGTCACCATGTGGCTTGGAGGGAAGGCCCAAAGGGAAGATGCAAGGACCTGAGTGGCAAATGCAGGTGCAAAGATGATTCTCGAATGCAGTGGTTCTTAACCTTCCTAATGCTGTGACCCTTTAATGCAGTTCCTCATGTTGTGGTGACCCCCAACCATAAAATTATTTTCGTTGCTACTTCATAACTGTAATTTTGCTACTGTTATGAATCATCATGTAAATACCTGATATGCTATATGTGTTTTCATTGTTACAAATTGAACATAATTAAAGCATAGTGATTAATCACAAAAACAATATGTAATCATATATGTGTTTTCCGATGGTCTTAGGCGACCCCTGTGAGAGGGTCGTTCGACCCCCCAAGGGGTCGTGACCCACAGGTTGAGAACCGCTGATCTAATGGATGTCCATGGATGGGATAGTCTTATAGAAAATGAACTACTTCTCAGCACCAAAGTGCCTCTCCTGCTGAAAGACATTCCCAGATCGGCCTCCTTCTCCCCCGGCAGCTGGTGGCTGGAAAACCCCAGCAGCTGTTTCTCATTATCAGTGGAACTGAGCGCCCACCTTACCTAAAATCAGACCTGTGCTCCCTCGTCTGCACCTCTTCACGCCGCGTCCCCTCTGTTCCTGGCGTTCTAGCCAGATTGAATTTGTTCATCGTTAAAGTCCTTTTCATCACTAGATATCCCAGGAGGTTCTGACACTTGGCGTTTATTCCCCTGACAAGTGGGTTCTGGGGATGAATCGGATGTGGCTTGTCAGGCGCTTTGAAAACAAATCTCCTGGCAGCGAGGGAGTTGCTGTGAGTGGTGTTCCCGGCTTTGTTTCAGGACCCGGTGTGATTCCCAGACAGGTAGCGAGACAGGGCCACTTCATTTTTCGTGTCTGTTGGTGGGAGTAAAAGCAGTACACACACTGGGGGAGGTCTTTAGAAGCACGAGGGCTGCAGGGACTCAGGCACTGGCCTGTATGAAGAGGGATTTGTGAGCTGCTGGGGTGAAAGGCTGATACTGGAATCAAACCTTTCCACAGAAATGGCAGAGGAAAAGGGTCATCAGATTCCTCATGAGTCATTTCTTGGGTTCATCATCGGCTTTTCAGTCTTTTACCAGGAAGTATGAAATCATAGGTGAGGATGCAAACTCCCAGTTAGAAGAATGCGTTTCAGGGATCTAATGCCCAGCGTTCTGATTACAGTTAAAATGGTATCACACGGACCTGAAAGTTGTTAAAGGAGTAAATCTGAAATGTTCTCACCACACACACACACACACACACACACACACACACACACACAAAATGGTAATTACATACCAGCACAGACTCTTTCTTATTCTTTAAGGTGCATTGCTGTCAGTGGCAGCTTATCATACATGGTCTGCAGTGGGGCCCGGGGATCTAGACTTCAATAGGATTCGCAGGTGATTCTGTTGCAGCAGTCTCTTGAATTCACTCTAATATTGGCACAGTGGTTAGGAAAGTGGTTTTAAAATCAAAGGGCAGAGGAGTCAAGCCTTCCGCCGTTCTTACTGTTCTATTCTGAGAGCATTTCTCATGCTGTGTCTTTGCTGCCTTTATCCTATTCATCCCTCAGGGACATTTTTCTGCAATCACCACGCCTCTCAACCCCAGGAGGAACTTGCGGTCTTTCCTCCCATCTGCACGCAAACATTTCTTAACGCAAGCTGAGCCCCATATTCACTTTCTATTATCAGAACAGCAATTGAGATTTCTTATATTAAACGTGAGGTAACAGAATCACAGAGACCTGAATTCAAAACCCAGCTTGTCTACTTTCTAGTAATCTAGCATGTGACTCAGACAAGTTACATAACCTCTCTCAGCCTTCTTGTCTGTAAAATGAAGATTACAGTGTTATTTGTTTCATAGGCTTGTGGTGAAATATAAAAGAGTTAGTGCATGCTAATTTTTGTTGAATGAATAAAAGTTTGGCACAATGAAGACTCAATATGCTAACTGACTGCTGTCAATATTCTAGTTTAATTCAATAGGTTTGTATTCAACGTTTACTATGCTTATTATTGCTTTTGATTCACCCATTGGGGGAATTTTTCATTTTCTTCCCAGACAGAAGTGTTTTTAGTCTACATTAACATTTCCTCTTTGCCTTAATGTCTCCCTTTTGAATCATTGTAAGTGTTTCCATCTTCTCTTACAGCTTTTCCTTTAAACTATTTTGCTAGTATTTTTTATTCCCCCCACCCCTCCACCCCTCCACCCCTCTTCCAATTCAGCATACCCCAATTCTTGCCACAGGTGCTGGAAAGGGAACAGCACCCTTTAGTGAGCAAGCGACTGTGACATGTACAAGGTCCATGCTTTCCTTTCAATTAAAAGGCACTCGGCTGGGGCCTCTTTCCAATCGGGAGGTAAATCAGCCACATTCCTGGGTGAGAAACAATTAGTTCCACTTACATTTTAGTGGAATTCTTACTCCCTCAGGTTCCTCTGTGTTGCCTGCCACTTTCTTTTCTGTTATCTGTGCTTATGTCATTTCCCCCCGCCCCCCTTTACCTTCTCTATTTGTTTAAATTAAGCTTGGTTGGTATTTCTTTGAAAAGAAAACACAAGCTTGCTAGGTTGGGAGGTTTTTTCAAGGCCTCGTTGCTCTAGTAAAATCCTATATATGTGGGTCCTGCAAACCACCATTATTTGTGCTGTACAAACACCACGTGCATGTTCTAAGGCATGAGCCCTCTGTGTAAGATCCATTCACACATGCAAAACCAGCTGACATGTCAGCATGTCCATAGAATGAAAACAAAAGGACCCTGGTCCAGAAAGGTCAGGGCTGTTCTGCTGGGGCTGGTGCAGCTCACCTTGACCTTCATCCCCAGTATGAGCAATATGCTGGTGGGTATTCCAATTTTATACTTTCACATAGTCTGCTCCCAAAGATGCGCCTCAAATTTTGGATTTCCCCAACGGAACAAGTGCTAGTTTCCTACTGTTATGGAAGGATAGTACCACAAACTTGACAGCTTGATAAAACGACACGTGTATTCTTTTACAGTTTCTGTGTGTCAGGAGTTTGGGTATGGCTGAGCTAGATCTTTTGCTTAGAGTCTCACAAGACTTCAAAGTTTTGACGGGGTTGTGGTCTCATCTGGGATCTGACTGGGGAAGGACTCAGCATAGGTTCACTTTGGTTTTTGGCAGAATTCAGACCCTTGATATTGTCAGACTGAGGGCTCCTTGCTGCCTGTCAGCCAAAAATATCATCAGCTCCTAGAGCAGTGGTTCTCAACCTTGGCTGCACCTGTTACTAATGTTGTGGCTTCACCCCATAACAAAGAAACAGAATTTCCGGAGGATGAGGCCCAGAAACCAGGATTTTAAAAAGATTCCCAGGTGATTCTAATGTGCAGCCAAGGTTGAGAACCACTGGTCTAGAGGCTGCCCTTAGTTCCTTACCACATGGGGTTCCTCAACATGGCCTCTTAACTCCTCATAAGTCTTCATAACTTAGTTTTATTGTGCCAATATAGCATAATACCAACTTAAGAAAGAGAGACACAGAGAGAGAAGGAATGAGCTATATGGTTACAGAGCAGGAATGAGCTATATGGTTACAGAGCAGGGGAGGCATCTTAGGGAAAAAAGGCAGCACCATTTTTTTTCTGATATCAGACTCTGAGCCAGGAGGAACTTTGAGGACTTACTCCATATTGTCCAGTGTGTATATCTGTTTTATAGATGAAAGTACAATAATGCCTGGCTTACAGGGCTTCTGTGATAACTAAACCAATAAGGTAGCCAAAAGTCCTTTTGTAAACTATATAATACACCTTAAAAACATAAGTTACTTCCATGGTTAGAGACCCAAGTGAACAAAATTTATCCTATTTTTTAAAAGACTTCTGTGTGAAGAAAGGGATAGTTTAAGTTTCATAAGAATATAGTCATTCGACTCATTCTCTTTGTAGAAGAGTCAAGAATTCTAGAGAAAGTTACAGTTCTCCTGATGACCATCTCCAAATCCTAGCCCTTCCAGAAGTGAATATTGTGGCCAGTGAGTTATGTGTGTGTTTTAACCTTTAACTTCTTGTACATTTATTTACAGATTACTATAAATGTACTTAAATATTTCTAAATCAAATTTGGAAAAGTAAACTAGATCAATACCTAGGTATGTTTTCCCGTGCTTTCTATAATTGAAGTTTGAGTTAATTAATTTAAATAATTAATCTTTTCATTGATCTTAGTTTTGTTATGCCAATATAGCATAATGCCAATTTAAGAATCCTTCTAAATTTCAAGGGGATCCCTTCGAAGAAATTGAGTGAACGAGATCAAAAGGTATACATTTCTAGTTATAAAATCAGTCGTGGGACGTAATGCACAGCATTGTGACTATTGTTAATAATATTGTATTGCACTTTTGAAAGTTGCTAGGAGAGTAGATCTTAGAAGTTCTCATCATAAGAAAATCAATTTTTTATAACTATGGGGATGGATGTTAACCAGATCTATTTTAGTGATCATTTTACAACATACACAAATATCAAATCATTATGTTGTACATCTAAAATAAGTATGCTACATGTAGAAAATTAACGGATCTTTATAAAGTAAAAGGAAAGACTAACTTAAGAATCCCTGTGAATTTCTGGGTGTCTGTATCCTAAGAATAACATTCTCACGTACACAAGCAAGCGGTGCCTATGTTGACTCTGTGAGGTGGTGGATATGTTAGTTCTCTTACTCTTGGTACTTGTTCGGCAATGTATACATATGTCAAGTCATCACATTATGCACTTTAAAGATATAAAATTATGTTTGCCAATTACTCCTCAATCAAATTAAAAATAATCACATAGCAACGTAACGCTAGTCTTTTATTTTTTCAGTTTTAGATATTATTGATTGAACTTCTAGAATAGACGAAGACTTAGTTCTCCTTCCCCATTTGCCCCATACTATGCATATGTGCCTTTTATTTTCAATACACTAATATAATAATGTATAAATAAATACATTTTATTATTGTTGTAAGTGCTGTTCATTGATAAGATATATAATGTACTATGTTTATATATTTTTTTCTATGAAACTCTTTGTTTTTCTTGGAAGTAATAATTGCTTCACTTTTTCCTATATTTTGTTTTCTGTCTACCTGGTAATCATTAATCTACAAACTCTCCAAGAAGACTATTTATCTTCTCTTAACATGGCCATGCACATCAGTGGTGATAAATTGATACCTAATCCTCCAGAGCTGCTTTAGAAAACCAATGCATTCTGACCTCTGGAACTTTATACAGAACTCATTTTTCTGGCCACGGGATTTAGGACGTTTTCTTTATTGTGGTGTTCTCAAACCTCATGATAGTGTACCTAGTTTGAATCATTTTGTAGTCATCTTGCTGGACAATAGATCCCTCTCAGTCTGAAAACACGTCACACAGATCTAAGAAATTTTTCTTATTGTGGCTTTGAAAATTTTCTCCTTTCAGTTCTCTCATCAGCAGGCCTTTAGGGTTTTTTGTTTTGTTGTTTGGTTTGGTTTAGCTTTGTGTTTACTCTTTTTTTTCCCTTTTATTGATTAAGATATTACAAATGTGTCCTTATCCCCCCAGTGTCCTCTCATCCCCCCAATCCTGCCCTCACCCTCACCCCCTGTTTTCCACACCCATCGCTCATGCTTATATGCATGCATACAAGTCCTTGTGTTTACTCTTATGGAAATGCTACAATGAACATTTTTCCAGATTCTTTCTTGTGTTCATTTGTAAATTTTCTGTACAGTATATACAGAAAATACTGAGATGCAAAGTTGAATTTCTATATCATAAGATATGGATATTTTTTAAGTTCATGCCAAAAAAATGTATGCTTCTAATATTGAAAAATGTCTGCAACATCATTGGATAATTTCATTCAGGGCTTACTCACAATACTTCCAGATCCCAGTTTCACATTTGCTTTTTCAGTGTTCATAACTTCATGATTAACACCCTCCCCAAGCCAGTTTCTGATTCTCTTCTGGGGAGGAAGGACTAGGCAAGTCATAATCCCAGCTCTACCTCTCCCTGGCTGCAAGACTCTCATCAAAAACCTCTCTGAACTTTAATGTTGCCATGTGTAAAATGGGAATAATAACTAAGACCAGATCATTGATTTAATAAGAGATTACTTCCCAGAGCTGTAAAAGGATCCAATGAGATGCTTTTAGGACAGTGCCTGATATTGAAAATATTAATTCCTTTATTATCAATTATATACATTTGGAGTTAATGGAATTAGCATTTGTGGTCACAAATACAACTTAAATCCACACCATAACTGTAACTGGGATCTACCATGACTCTGGCCAGACCCAAGTCTACATGTCAAAATCCAGATATTCCTTAAGGGTCATCTAAGATCTATTCCAAGCTCCATCCCAAGAAATAGAGCCTGGACCAGTCCCTTTAGAGTGAACATCCCACTTTGGATGTCAGAGCACTTTCTTATCCCCAGAGCAGGTTTGGGATTGTTCTCCTTCTAGCCTGTCTATTTTTTTAATATATCTTATTGATTTGTTTACAGAGAGGAAGGGAGAGGAATAGAGAGTTAGAAACATCGATGAGAGAGAAACATCGATCAGCTGCCTCCTGCACACCCCCTACTGGGGATGTGCCTGCAACCAAGGTACATGCCCTTGACCGGAATCGAACCTGGGACCTTTCAGTCTGCAGGCCGACGCTCTATCCACTGAGCCAAACCGGCTAGGGCTAGCCTGTCTATTTTAGATCCATAACAGGGAACTGTGGTAAGAAAGAAAAGTTTCTATCCCATAAATTCCTTTTCCTGTCTCATTATCCAATCCATTTTTATGAAGATTCACGGTATAAAGTGACAATAAGCTAAACGATTATTGTTTGTTTGATTTATCACAACTCCAATAACACTTATCTCTTAAGCACATGCTATTTTGAGTCTGGCTTTGTAAAGGTAAATGCTCCTTCCCCTTTGCATGTCTGTATGTCCTTCCTTCCTTTCTTCCTTCCTTCCTTCCTTCCTTCCTTCCTTCCTTCCTTCCTTCCTTCCTTCCTTCCTTCCCCTCATTATGACAGGGATTGGCGTGCAGCCCTTGCTTTGCCTCTGGGTCTCTGTCACACACCACTGACAGAGACAATGTGGAGAGAGTACAGTGGCATCTTGCCTGTTCACTGCTCACATCTCTACATTTTTGCTTGACCTTGCCACTCCAGAATGCCCATCTGGAGTCCTACAAAGAAACCAGAGCCCCTGTTACATTTCCACTGGTGACCACTACTTATCCTTATGCTGAGGGAGTCCTCTCTGACACAAGCAGGTCAAGCCAAAGCAATTCCTGTAGGAGTTCTAGGCAAAGTCACAGGCCGGGACACATGGTGAAGATGGGTACATGGTGACAATCTAGAATTGACATGATCACATTCTGTATTCTGAATGTCTGTTTACCTGTTTCTTGGCCTCCCAAACTCAGTGGGATAACCTTACTGTTTCTACTGGGTATTTCAGAAAGCAGTTGAACAAGAGCTTTATAAATGAAGGTGAGCTCCAGTCTAAGGTACTGAAATACCTGGTCTACATGATTCATCACTTGGGAAAAACTTACTGCGTATCTACTGTGTGTCAGGCATTGCATGTGAGGTTGGGAACCCTTGCCTGTGGTACATATCCCTCTCTGACTCTCCTTGTCAAATCCCACAGGCAGGCCTACTTCTGCAGCAGTAAAGATTTAAATTCTAGTTTATAAAAGAAAAGTTATCCTTTGCTGGGCACTTTTAATATTCCACTCTGCCAATTACTTAACATACATTATTTCATTTAATCTTCATTTAAACCTCTTGAGATAGGCACTTTCATTATCTCTACTTTAAGAAATGCAGAAACTGGGGTGCAGAGAGGTTACGTAACTTGCCCCCAGACAAACAGGTTGGAGGGGACAGTACCAGGTTGGTGTCCAGGAATTCTACCTGGAATGACCACCTGACTCTCGAGTCTCATAAACACCCAGCATCGGGGATCCCATTTCTCTTTAACACTGAAAGGATAAGAATCCTACTTAAATCTTAGGGGTTCCCAGGTTCTTTCCGAATCCCTGTGCATACCTCTTTCACTAAGGAGCCAGTTTTACCCCATTGCCTGTCCTCCTGCCCTGCCCACTGCCTGCCCCCAAAGCGAATCCAGTCCCATCGCACATTTCCCTGAGGCACAGCTAAAACCAGGCCACTGATTTGACAAGCGATTACTAAAGCATTTGGAAAGCAGAAGGGGATTAAAATGCACACAACAGAACCCCTCCACAGACTTCCCACAGCACCTCCCTCGCTGACCCCCTACAAGCCACCATGTTGAAGGGGCCTGCTCCGCTGGACAGTTGGGAGACCCCCTAGTAGGCACCTCTGTCCTGGGCCCCCTTTCTGCTAAAACCTACAGCAAACAAACCAACCACAAAATCTCCCCCTAAGAGGAAGCACAATCTGCATCTATGTCTCCATCCCCAAAGACGGTTTTACATGATTATGCAGAGCCCTGTGGTCTGCAAACATCCCACATCACAAAGGGTCTTAGTTGCTTTTCCCAGAGCCCAAATGCCCTTTCAACAATTGTTCATGCTCCCCCCCCCCCCCCCCGACAGCTGCCCACAAGCTAAAATGAATGTAAGCCTGCTGGGTTCAGATTTGCCGGCATCCAGCAGGAAGCTTGAAAAGGGCCATTTCCCCATTTCTAGCCAGAATGCTTGAAAAACCTCAGGGCTCACTTTCAGTCAGGATGCCCAGTTTCACATTCAGGACTGTTTCTCAGCCAGCACCATTTCCCATCTGTTACGTCCTTGTACCTGAGAGATGAGTTGTCATGCTTGGGGACAACCTTCTGAATCTTCTCATGTCCCTACAGCATATGGATACTAAGTTCTGAGCAAGGCCTGGGCCTGACTATGAGCCTGTTTTCATAGCTTTTTTCCCCTATATCCTTCTCCCACCCTTGAATTATTTCCCCTTCTTACCTGCTCTTTGCTAAGGCAGAATATTTGACTGGGTTTTGGTAATTCGTGGGGAATATTATTCTCACAAACCATGATACCACTTTCTATAGGAGTTCCAGGACCTGATGAACATTCTTTTGCCGATCAACTTCCGGACCACTGCTGGTTCTGTGCAGGTGTGCAGTTTTAAACAATGAGCCGGCAGTTCAAAATGGGCTCAAGCCAAGCCCCACACAAGCAAGCAGAGTTTCATTCTATCGTTTGTCCTCTCTGCTTTGTGTGCAGTAAAAGGACATCCAGAACCTCCAGCCTGGGGTGTTTCTATAAATCACCCTCACACAATAGGACGGGGTGGGATTGTACCTAGAAATCGCTCTGGTTCCTCTTCAGCCTTTACCTTGCTTTCAGAGGAAAGGAGGGGAAGCAGATCATTATCGATGCATTGATCTGTTTTGAGGCGTGCGGCCAGAAAGGCCAGGCTTGTCACGTTGCCATGCGTGGGGAGGAATTTAATCTGATGCCTAACCTTAAATCTGACAGAAGGGCACTGTGAGCCTTTCTGTGCATGAGGAAAGACATCGTGAGATATGCCCCAGAGGTGCATAAATTCTTTCAGGCCAAAAGTAATAGAAAAAGTAATAGAAAGTATGTTATAAAGATCTCATCCGCTCCCCCCCACCCTCCACCCCCGTGCATGGGTCTAGCTTAAAAAAAGAAAACCCAAAACAAAACTTAGCAATAGTTTACTTGATAGTCTGGATTCATTTATCCATGGGACCGATTAAAGACAAGGGCCAGTTATAATTCATGGACAGACTACTGTATTTAATGTCATCATTATGAATCCAGTCTTAATGCACTTGTCCACCTCCATGGAGCCTGTCACTTTGTCTAACAACCTTTGATAGTCCCAGGCTATAGGGCACCTCATTTCCAATTTTTGGATTATCCTTCAATGACATAGGAAAGTCATTTATAGTGTTTAGGAATAGTAGCCTAATAGAGCTTCTAAAGTATGTGTGTGTGTGTGTGTGTGTGTGTGTGTATGTGTATGAAAATGATTCTCTCCATCCAATAGCATAACATCTTGGTTTAACGTTACTCATGTAGGACAACAAGAAGGAAATTAGTGGATGAATTTATTATCACAGTTATTAGCAAATAACTACAAGTCCAGGTCTGGTTTCATGACCAGCAGTAAATCTACACTTGACAGGATTTCATCACCAATGGGAAGTCTGACAAGCAGGCAGAGAAACCAATAGGAATTAAAAATGTTTTTTAAATTACCCTCTCAATATTAAAAAAAATTAGTTTATCTTAAACATAGCAAATCATATTTTCTGTGCAAACTGGTGCTCATGACTTATTTGCCATACATGTGCTAAGTTAGCAAAGCATGCTCTAAATGTGCTGACCTTCCATAAAGATAAATCATCAGGGGAATAGGAATGAGCTCCCCTTCATAAATCCATTCCTGGGTTTCCCCTGGCCTGGAATCAAACGGGTAGCTCTCACATTTACATGCAATTGTATGTGAGGGGATCTAATCAAGAAAATAAATCAAAGAAGGAAGTCTTATATCTACATAGAGAGAGCCTTGAATTAGCATAAAGCCATATTGGTTAGAAAAGAAAAACACATTTCCCCTAATATTCTTTTATTATTGTTATTGTATATTTATATGTTTTTCCCCAGTGAAGTTTGGCTGAAAGATCTCCTCACACATTGAGTGAATCCATTGGGGACTTAGTCTGGCTGGGATGCTTAATGGAGTTTTGATAATAAAACCATTACTGTGGCTGCATTTTGTGAGTTTCATATTGAGTTTTTAAACTTAGCGAGCTAACTCACCTAAAGAGATAACTGCTGTGCTGGTGAAACTCTGACCAGAGACCCCCCGAAGGACTCAAAGCTTGAAATTTGCACATTTGTATTAGTTTTATTTGGGTTTCATGCGAATTCTCTGATGCAGATACCACAGAACTGCTCTCTGTGTTTTACAAGGGTGGAGACTGGCTGACAGGGTGAGAGGCTTGCTCCAGACCAACTCTACCACTGGTGACAGAGTCCTAGTTAGAACCGTGGTCTCTCATCGCAGATGTTTCAAACATGCAGAGGAGACCTTTACAACCCAGCAAGAAAGAACAACCATCTGTCCAATCCCCTTGCTATCCCCAGCTTTTAGTCTGTGATAGGTGCTCAGAAAACAGTTGCTAAATAAACGAAAGCACCAGCAAATTGCAAAGAGGACAGTAAAGCAGACAGGGCTCTGGTGGGCCACACCCTGAGCCTCTCCACCTGCAGCAGTCTCGCCCATCACCACTCACTCCCAGGGCTGGTGGAAGGAAAGCATGGCCGGCCTAACGTGTTGTGGAATTTGCTGGTTCCCCACCGAGTCCAGTTCTCTGGCTTCAGGTTTCTGCTCACTCGTGTGTACTGTATGTGAAGCAACAGTGACTGGACCTAGCAGGAAGCTGTAATACTCATTAACAGTGACTTCCACAGCATTTGCATTCAGCCAAACAGAAGTGCTAAAACACATTTGCACCTAAGTGACTATGGGTCCATCGGTTACACGTCAACAGGAAGTATCAGGCAGGAATTAACGTATTACAAACTCTAAGCAAAAAATCACTCAGATTTCATGAGACCTCAGGAGGGGAGAGACAATACCTATGCCCTGTTCTTATTTGTTGTTCTACAAAATGTAACATGTAATCCCACTTTTTGAAATGGCCGCAGGTCAAATCCTCCAGAAACTGAACGGTGTGCAGTGGCTACTGCGCTTGGCTGCAGTTTTCATTATTGACATATTTTATATGGCAGGATGGGTGTTACCTTACGCTGGTTCCATTTTGATTAGTATGTTGCTAACTCAGGGTAATGCTATTAGGAAATGAACCATAAGACAAAAGTGGGTTTTACAAATAAAGAAGGATATTCTGGGATGAACCATTTCTACATTTAAATACAAACTGAAACAATCCATTCGTTTAACCTGTAGACTGCAGACAAATGTGTGTGTGTTTTTTTAAGTTGCTGGCAACGAAGATTATTTTAAATAAGCGTGTCCTTGCTCAATAGTCTAAAGTTTTGGCTGTACCACCCATGCATGCTCATGCCCCAAATTCTGGCATGAGCTAAGAATATTATATTATAATTCACATATAAACCTCTCCCTTGCCCACCATTAGAATTTTAAGTCCCAGGCTAAGACTGGGTCTCTGGTTGAGTCCAAATTTCAGTGGGATTTGGAAAAATCCTTTAAATAGATTTTTATTGGTTTTTAAGAACAGGGTTATTTTGTGCTAATAATGGGCATACATTAGGCTTTAGATAATTGCTTTATGTAAGTTAGAGTTTTGGCTTTCAGCTAAATAAACACTCTATGTGTTCACAGGTGTATTGTCCTCAAGGGCACTCGCTTTTAAGGGTGGCAGCTGTTGCCAAGGTGTTGCTGATACAGTTCTGCATATAATTTATTGGAAACAGGTGCTGGCTCATGATGAAGATAGACAGGAAACTAAAGCAGACAACATGTTTAACCACCATTAAAAAAGTTCAGGCTCAGAGAGACAATGTGTCTGAGATGTTTGGGGGATGTTGCCAGCATCCCAGCGCAAGTTTAAAAGCTCCTGCAGATCAGCATAAGGAAGAAATTGTACATGAATTTCAAGCAGCCCAGCCTAATGAGTGCCTGATGCTATGCTGCCAGATTTAATTGATTGCATAAAAAAATTTGAGTTTGTGTAAGGCTAGCAAAAAATTATAAAAGACTTTCCTAAGCTAATTGTTAAAAATTACTTTCAAATGAGGTAATAACTGTTAGTTTTCAATGATCTGGGCAGTGGATTAGGCTTATAATGTGTTTTCTTTATGCTCAGAGTGTTTGCTTTGGATTCTGTCTGTGGATCCTTCAGTGTCCGGAAGAGCCCAGGATGGGTGTCCACTGGGCACAGCTGCAGGTGAGGGCAGTGAGGCAGGAGACAGCATCTAGAAACAGGAGGACAGGATGTACACCCTCTCCCTGTGGATGCTACTCTATCATGGAGCCGGTCAGCAGGCTTGCGAATTACTGTCATGTCTCTCGTCTTCTGGCCCCATGTAGGAGTGGAAATGGCCTAGAGCCTCGGCACTCCAGGAGTGAGCCCTCAGGGCCAGGTTTGCCCCGGTGAGAACGAGGAGATATATCAGCTCATGACAGCTAGACATTCCCCGGTGAAGAGGCGTTTGTGTATTTTCCCAACTAATCTCCAGTCTAATCAGTGCACCACATAATACACATGTGTAATAAATATGCATACTAAATACGGCTGAAAAAGAAGTCGTTAAGAGTGCGTGCACAGTTTTTCAACCTCAAAAACCTAAATATCTTGGCCATTTACATGCTTAAAAAATACCCACAGGCATTAGACCACATTACGGACTAATGGCCTGCCAAATTTCATTTTTGGGAAAAGAATCTATGTTTGAGTTACAACACATGAGGGTAAAAAAAGCAACTGAAACAACAAAATTTGGTTAAAAGACATTTTTTGACCCCCAGGATCAGACCATGTATGCCAGAAATGTTGACAAAACTCTATACCAACACCAGCAGGCATGCACAGTCTCATATCTGCTTTATGTGAAAAAAATCATTGACAATTTAATGCTTGCATTAATTTGAAAGAATTTTATGCAGTAGGTAGAAACTTTCACATTACCATTCCTAATCTCTACCAGCCGTCGTGTTCCCTTCGCAGAAGGAAAGTGACTGACAGGCTGAAAAAAACGAATCTGCTGAAGGGCCCATGCAGCTGCTAGATCACCCTTCCAGCAGCCCATCCCAGCCCAAATGCAGGAATTCGCTTTGCATGCTGCTCAGAGCCTTCAACGGAGGTTTAGCATAGGAAAGCAAATAGCTGGTGTAAAAATAAACCTTTTATTTTAAAAAAAAAACCCTCTATAAGGCCCCTTTATTTAGTGGGAGAGTCACTCAAATAAATACACCGTTAACAAACTTATATAATGAATAATAATATATACTGTAGCAAGTGATGAAATGGAATCCCACAAAACAAGTGCTGAAATCCGATGATTGATTATCAAACCTATAGGATAAATAAACCTTCTCCAATTGATAGCTAGTCTTGGGGATGAGTTTCTATAGAAATGCCACATAAGAAAAAACACCAGTCACAGAGGTCCGGGGAGAGTCCAGTTCTGGAGTTAGCAGGACTGGGCTTTGCTTAAAGACAACACCCTTTTCAGTATGGTTAGGAGCTTGGAGGTCATACTGAGATACGCTGGTCCCACTGGGGAGAAACATGCTTTCTTCATCTGAGCTAATGAACTATCCGGGCCATTTGGGACCCATGTGTTTAAGTATCAGAAGAAGCTATTTTTAATTTATTAAAAGGGAAATTGAGAACCAACCTGGTTTCCTTAAACATGCCTCTTGCCAACAACCCAATGAAAGCACCCATTCAAAGGTTTTTATTCTCTAGCTTCAGTTTTCTAGCTTTGCATCCTTATTCTTCTCTCTCGGCCAATGTGGATATCCCAGTCAAAAGCTTCTTAGTGATTTTGGAAGGGAGTGGCTTCGTGTTTGTAACCAGCCATGCTCTGATGTGTAGGCTGCAGAGTTACGGGTAACAACAACTAATGAGAAATCACAGCTGGCCAGCAGCACACCTGCAACTCTTCCTCCCCACCACTTAGCGAGTCTTCATTTTGAAGCAATGGAATCAATGTCTCTCCAAGGGTCCCATGACCACCACTTTGTGACTGTGCTTTATTTATCCCTGATTTTGAAATAGAGAAGTTTGCAATGAAACGACCATACATGTTAGACTAGTTCTATGGGCATCAAGGATAATAAACCTTGTACATCTGTTGGTCCATCTGACCATCCACTCATCCATCCATCCATCCATCCATCCAAGCATCCATCCACACATCCATCCATCCTAATTGTGTCCTGTGTGCCCGGTTTCATAGTACACCCTTAAGCCTATTCTCTTCCAGGTGCTGTATTAAGTATGTCTTTTTATTTTGATGCTTTCATATTGTGGGCCCTTTGTTTACACTGGAAGGGACTGCCCTCTCAGGGTTAACTAATTCCTAGATATAGCAAACAACTCACCAGGAAGCATGCCTGGAATGATCCAGAACCCACCAACATATTCGAACTAGCCAATCCGATGCCTGTTTAACCTGCTTATCCTGCTTTGTCTCTTTCTTCCCATGAGAACATCCGTTAAGTTTCCCCCTCACTCCCTCTGCCTCCTGGTGATCCCCTGTGTGACCATGCATAGTGTAGCATGTCCCCTCCTTGGAAACTGTGGGTAATAAACTATCTTCTCAATGACAGTTATCTCCTGATCTATTGGTCTCATACCTAAATATTAATCAAACCTACATTTTTCAAACAGTTGAAATAAATAAGTATACCTTTATTTATAGCCTCAAAGCAGTTCTGATAGAATGGAAGTAGCCCTGAGATTGGAAGTCAAGAAACCTAGTCCTGGCTGCACCATATGTGTAACTGAGTAGTTCTGGCTACGCCATTTGACTTTGCTAAGGTTCTGTTTCCACATCCATCAACATAGACAATTCCCATTCTGCTGGATTTTTATAGAGCTCACATAATGGGGTTTGCATAAATGAAAGTACAAGCATGTAATAGGAACAGAGTCTAATCTGATATCATTCCCTTAAGTATCTTGGCATTCCTTGCTCACGTTTTATAAACCCCACCTTAGGATACTCTTCCTGTGTATGATGCCCATTTTGATGGTGGGCACACTAGGAGGCCCATTTTCATGCTCTGCGTGAGTGATAGAGTGGAGGATAGTGGGTGAGAGCACAGAAAATGGAATCAGATTTCTTGGGGTGACTGCACCACTCACTGACTGGGTGGTCATAGGAAACTTACTAGTCTTCTCTGTCCCTTGGATTTTTGATGTGTAAAACAGGGATACTTTCCTACTTCATAGGGTTGTTTTAAAGAAAATGTAACACACAAAAAAATAGGGGGTGTTCTGTGAATGCGAGCAAGGAGGAAGGATAGGAGCAGGTAAGGGTAGTAACAGTATTACAGGTTCAAGTACTAGCAGACTGCGCATGACTATACATCTTCAGGCACCATCATAATACCCTCCTCCTCCTGCCAAGATGTGATTTCTCTGGTCAATTGCCTTCTAGAGAATAGGGTTGCTGGTTTAACAGGCTACTTTTAACCTAGACATGGCGCACCTATTAGCTAAATTTCACATATTACTGTTAGGAATAAAAATTTTAAACCAGTACAAAGTCCTACAGGTTTACAAAATGACCACACTGGAACATCTGAAGGGGACGTAAACAACCTGATATTTAGGCTGATTTCCACTGAGGCCACCTTGGGCCACCAGACTTAGTGTCTTTCCATCCAATCACAGATATGCAATTATGAGAGCTGGACTTTTTCTTGCTTTCCCACTGCAATCCCTCCCACTAACCCCCAGGAAACTTTCTCCTGGTGGATATTTTTAAAGTACAAGTGGGGCAAAAAAACGATACATAGTTCTCATAAATTTGGGGCTAATAACCAACAGATAAATGATTGAAATGTGTAAACGCTGAGGCAGCAGAAGTGCATGGTAATCAGAATCAATCAGACCTGCATTTGAATTTCAACTCTAATACCTGTGCATGACATGTGCTTCTCTGAGCCTTGTTGACTCATCAATAGAATGAGAGTGACACATTGAGCCCACGGGGTTAGAAAGCCTGGTGACATGACCATTAATACAGAGCACTGTGCTGATTCATTTTAGCCCAAGCATCAGCCTTACAAGGTGGTTATTATGATTATCAACGTTTATAGAGGAAGGCTCTGAGGCACAGAGTGGGGAGGTGATAGTTGAAGCAGAGGCCTGGTCTGGACCCTATATCCTTAACTGCTCGGATATGTGGTCTCCCAGGAATATCTCCTCTGAGTGGTCAATGCCCATTGTTCTTGATTTCAGGTTGTTTGGGGGCTTCTGGGACAAGGAGTGTCAAGACCTCTCCCATCTCATTCCATCGCTTCTCTCTCACGGCTCCGCTGCCCACCCACCCTCATGCCAAGCCCCTTCTGTCACCAGCTCATATCTCTGAGAATGCAGCACTCCCTGTACTTCCAAAGTCAGGCCTCAGGAGCTGGTGGAAATGGGGGAGTTTGAAAGACTGGGCTGCCTGGAGAAGGGGCCCAGGGAAACTTGGAAGCAAGGCCGGAATGAGTCAATCAGTCAGCAAGTATTTATTTAGCACTAGGCAGCTTGGGGGATACAGGGAAATTATAAGACGCCATCCGGTCCCTGGCTGGGTTTCTGGCCGGGTTCCCCGCATAAGAACCAGGGCCGGAGCTGGGGCCTGCCCAGCCTGTGGAAGGCTGCCATGGCCTGGGAGACCTGCTGCCCATGGAGCTGCAGTGGGTGGTGGATGCCAACAGGAGCTGGGAACCGACCGGCCCAGACCCTGTCCCTGTAGTCCTGCACACCACGAGCAAGTCATGTCACTGCTCTAGCCCTCCGTTTCCATAACTGTAAAATGGGAACAGTACCAGTCCTTGCCCAGCGGGGTGTGGCACAGTATTGATAAGCTGGTGCCTGGGAAGTGGTTAGCCCAGGCCGGCCACGTATTATGCTCAACAATTGTGGGTTCTTATGCGCAGGCATTGATTGCATGAGGCAGGAAAGGAGGTATACTGGAAGTTCTCTGTGCCCTGCCTGATAGCCTCATAGCCTCCCTGTACTGCAGTTGTTGCTGTGCCAGCCACTCAGACCCTGTGTCCATGAGAGCACCTCTCTCACATTCTGCCCTGGGGTTCCTCTGACAAGGTTGAGCTGGTGGGGGAGCTCCTGCAAACCCCTTTGTGGCTCTGGGAGTGGGAAAGAGTTGACATCTTTGGGGGCCCTTGAACAGCATGGGGCAGAGCTGGTGGAGAAATACTCTCCCCTTCCGAACAGTTCTGAGGTGATTCTACGTGACTCCTACAAAGGTCCGGCTGGAGGAGACCAAGCCCCCCTGTGGAAGCCAGCTGAGCACGCCCTCATGTCTGCTGCCTCTCCATCCCTGGTGCACTCTCTCCATGCCCCCTGTCTCCAGGAACCACTCTCAAGAATGAACCACCTGGCCTGAGACTCTGCTGTTGGGGGAAAGTGGAGGGAAGTGGGGTGCACAGCATGATGGAGCATACTGGCCAAGCGTTGGGTCAAACCTGGGGTGGAACCCTGGCTCTCCTGCCACTGCGGTGCGAAGGACACCAAGAGTCTCTGATCCTGTTCCACCGTCAGTGCATTGGGGAAATGTCTGGTACTGGTCTCGCGCCATTGTTTTGAAGATTGGTGGGAAAAATGCATAGAAAGTGCTTAGCCTGTGCCATGTGGAGTGGGAAGCAGAAGCAGAGCCTGAGACCAGGATTTGGGGAAAGTGACTTATTGGGAGGCAATCTCTGGGAAGTAGGAGTGGGAGGGCAGGGAAGCCAAGTAAGGATATCAAGCCAAGTTAACACCACGAGGCCCTAGGGAAGCGGTTCTCAACCTGTGGGTCGCGACCCCTTTCACAGGGGTCGCCTAAGACCATCCTGCACATCAGATATTTACATTATGATTCATAACAGTAGCAACATTACAGTTATGAAGTAGCAACGAAAATAATTTTATGGTTGGGGGTCACAACATGAACTGTATTTAAAGGGCCAGAAGGTTAAGAACCACTGCCCTAAGGGGACCTCTGGAGACATGTGAGCGCTCCTCAGAGGGAGGTGGCGTCTTAGTGCGACCAGGCACACAGACTCCAGTAGGCTGAGGGCAGCGGCCGACAAAGAGACTCAGGTGCAAGCTGTTGGGCCAGCACCCACATAAGAAGCTGTGTGCAAGAAAGTGATAAAGGGAGGAAATGATAATGGGATCCAAGGAAATATGGTGGGCATGGACCATGTCAGCCACAGTATAGCAGTGGCGTTGTTGTGGTAATTGCACTTTTTTAAGCTTTCTGGAATACAGTGGGGCCTTGACTTACGAGTGTCCTGACTAACAAGTTTTTCGAGATACGAGCCGTCTCTCGGCCGATTTTTTGCTTTGAGTTGCGAGCTAAAATTCGGGTTACGAGCCAGCTTCAGATACCCCACCGCTAGTTGGCCCAGCGAACGTCACAGTGAACGCCACAACATCAGCCCAGCATTATGTGTCTCACTCTTTCACTTTTTAATTTGACATAGGAGTTATTTGAGTTACGAGCTCTGTCACGGAACGAATTAAACTCGTAAGTCAAGACCCCACTGTAATAGAAAAGCCAGGCTTTGAGCACAGAAAGCACAAGTTTCCCCAACTCCCTGGGGCCTTTCCTTCCTGGACTTCATCTTCACTAAAGTTCACACAGTGATAGCCATTCCTCTGAAGTACCAGCCTCCTGCCATCTGTCAACAGCAGCTCAAGGATTTCTAAGTTCCCCCAAGGGTCACTACGAGGGCATCCTAGAGATGCTCTGAGGATTGAAACAGTAATGCTTTCTTTCTCTCTCTGAAGCTTCACACATTCAATATTCTCTCCATTTCTCTGATGGAGACTGGACCAGGGTGGGGGTGAAGGGTGGCAAGAGATGCTGTGGGAGAGACCAGTTAGGAGTTAAGAGGTGGTTGGATTCTTCCCGGTGGAGGTTGGATTCTTCCCGGTAAGAGATGGTTGGATTCATCTCAACACAGCAGAGATGGGAAGAAGAGATTCAAGTGGTTGATTTGAAAGGTATTTATCACTGGGTTGAATATGAGGAGGTGAAACAGACAGGAGGCATTGAGGAGGCTGCCTGGCCATGTTTCTTACTTGGGGAAGGAATGGATGGTGGTGACATTCACTGGAATGGAAACTAGAGGAGAAGCAGTTTTAGTGGTGAAAGACAAGACCTGTCTGGGGTCCTTTTATTTCAAATGTGTGAGGGACACATCAATAAAACGGTTGTAGGCAGATGGCTCTGTGGGTCTGCAGATCAGGGAAGGCACCTTGGTGAAGCTACCCATTGGAGTTCTAGCAAAAAGAGGCTGCGCTGGGACCTACCATCATGGAGGAGCAAGCCTGGGTGTGGCCTGCCCACTGTGGGACTTGGTGGTTGAGCACATCCATGAGACACCATTTGCTTGCCTCTCTGCTGTGGAGAGCATGCACTTGCTCTCACATTGCTCTCTCCGATGTCCTTCTACCGTCTTAATGTCCCCGGTGATGGAGTATTTTAAACATATTGTTGATAAGGCATCACTTTGGGACTAGTGCTCAGGCAGGGGGAGCAGCTGCTCTTCCTACACCCCAATTTCTCCCACCCCAGCTTTTCCCCTTCTTGGAACTCTCTGGCAAAGAACTCGGATTCTGCTTCTCTCCAATACCTTCACATTAGTAGTGAACTCCTTCAAATTTCCTAGGTTCTCCCTCATTTTTAATACCTGGTTGACTACTTTTGCTACTCTCATAGAGATCTAATACTTTCCTTAATATCATTGATCTCAGCTCATAATTATACTCTTTTTCATCTCATTGTATGGCCATCTTTCCCACCACATTTGAAGCTCTGTTTTTTCTCACCATCATATTCCCAGAACCTTTCATGGTGCTTTCTGACAAAGTAGAAATTCAATCAATATGTATTGAATGAATGAGTCCCCTTCTGGTGTATTCCTTCTTGATAACTTGGGTCCCAAACTGAGAATAAGGGCTCTCAACAACATAAACCACTCTACTTGTTTTTCTAGTTAAAATTATATCAAAAGCACCTATGGCTTCTCTCACCCGTTTCTCTATTTGGTTGTATGTGCTCTAGCGTTCTTGGTTTCCAGTGTGTTCCAAGTTCCTGTTGGGCAGGTCTACCTCCCCTCAGGTAGTCCGATGAAGCCTGTAGACTTTCTCAGTAGCTTCAGACATGGCTATTGAAGTCCATCCACTACTCAGCTGTCAGAGCCTGAGGAACCTTTAATTACAGAAAACATGGATATCACGAAGACGTCTAAAGCCTTTCAAACTGTAGGTCCCATCTGGAAAATTTCAAAAAGGTTGGCCACGTGGTGTATTCCACATTACGTAACCCATGCCCAACACCCCTTCATGTTCCCAGACACTCTACAAAAAACAAAATAAATGTTCAGGGCATTTTTATCCCAAAGTATCTGGAGTCCTTATGGAAAACCTTCTCAAAATGTTCATGTTTATGCCCAAATTCAACATGCAAACCTTTTCCTTTGCTTTCCTCTTTGAACGCTCATGTGGGAATAGGATCTTACGCTGTCTGAAGATTCCTTTGGTCCTTGGCCTGCCCCATGTCAGGTGGTAATCACCACTTTAAAACATTGAGATCAGTGCGGTAAAAAAGATTTATTAATATTAATTCATTTTATAGCAGGTTATAATGTGACTTGGAGAACAAACAGAGTATGGTTTTATTCCAGTGCTTTACTGCAGACAAGAATGGGGTTGCGTGTTGTGGAAAATATTAGTTGGAGATGCTGGTTTGAAAACCAATTTGTTTCGAGAGCTTTGGCTATAGCTTGCCAGACACCCTACATTTCTGGAGAGTCTGTTCTGGGCAGTAAGGATCATTAGTTTTATCACTGTCATGTTTTTCATAATCGGCAGTGTTATCTAAAGAATTTTAAAAAATATATTCTTAAAAAGCAAACCCAAAACACTAAAGTAGCTGGTATTAAGAAAGAGTCCTTCTCAAACCTTCCAGAGATAGCTGTGGTTGGAAAGACTGAGTTGCTGGCTGGTCCCTTCTCCACAAGCCCAGTGAAGTCTCCATCTCACCCCTTCCCTGAAATCTCAAACAGTGCTTTCAGAAGTCACTGGAGTGTCAAATTTAATGGCCCCTCCTCAACATCCTTGCAGTATTGAACATCCTTGTCCCTTTCATTCAAACAACTTCCCTTGGCATCAGCAAGGAAAATTCTGAAAGGCTGTGTAACCATAATTAAGGGGACAGACTCTGGATTTGGCTAGGCTATCAGGGTTCCAATCCCAGTGCTACCCTTTCCCAGCTGTGTGACTTTTAGACAAGTGACTTAACCTCAGTGTCCTCATCTCTAAAGTGGAGATACCAATACTACTCAAGAAGAGTGAACGACTCAATGTGTATAAAGTACTTGGCACAGTGCCTGATACATGGTAACTGCTTAATTAACACTCTCATTATTTAATGAGTAACATTACAGCATTCAGGATGAAGCTGGCCCCTGTATGATAAGTTTTCAGTGGTGTATTTTTTAAGGGAAAATCTTCCACTCTGATACCTGAGCCATCAGTTAATTTCTTTAGAGTTTATGCTTTGAGTCTTGATTAAGGAATCGTCTATCCTGGGTCATGAAGATATTGTCTACGTTTTCTCTATTAATTTTAAACCTTTAATTTTCACATTTCGTTCTTATTCCATATATGGCTTATTTTTATTTGGTGTGAGGTAGCATTTTAATTTTAATTTTCCCATAGAGTGAGGCTATTTACCAAATAATCAGTCCTTTCTCCCACTGACTTTTTTAAAAGTATAGTTGACATACAATATATTAGTTTCAGGTGTACACATAGTCATTCAACATTTATATTCCTTATGATGTGATCACCACAATAAGTCTGGTAACCATCTGTCACCATATAAAATTATTATGATAATATTGACTATTTTCCCTATGATGTACATTATATCACTGTGAGTTTTTCTTTTATTAAGTGGAGGTTTATACCTCATATTCCCCTTTACCTTTTGCACCCATCCTCCCACCACCATTCCCTCTGGCAACCATCAGTTTGTTCTCTGTATCCATGAGTCTGTTTCTGTTTTCTTTTATTTATTCATTTGTTTTTTATTTTTAGATCCCACATTTAAATGAAATCATATGGTATCGGTCTTTCTCTGTCTGACTTATTTTACTTAGAGTATCTTCTAGGTTCATTCATGTAACTAATTCCAAAAGACATATACAGACCCTATCTGCATTGTAGCATCCTATATAATAAAAGCCTAATACGCTAAGTGTCCAACCGTTCATAAGACCAGGCACCATGATGCACACTGTCCACCAGGGGGCAGACGCTTCAACCAGTAGGTTAGCTTGGTCTGGCCAATTGGGACTGGGCGAGATGGGCCGGACATGCCCTGGACGAATCTGTGCACTGGGCCTCTAGTTACTTATAATAGCCAAGATATGGAAGCAACCTCGGTGCTCATTGATAGATAAATAAATAAAGAATGGGTATATCTACATGATAGAATATTACTCAGCCATAAATAAAATGAAATCCCTCCAAATTATTTGTGATGCCATCTCTATAATATGCCAAGTTCCCAGAGGCACCAGTCATAGCTGAGACTGTTCTAATCTGTTCCCTTGGTCTACTGGCCTGCTCTTACTCTATTGTCATACTCTCCTAATTATTATTGCTTCTCAATATGTCTTAATACCTGGCAAGAATAAACACCCTGCCCTATCTTTCAAAATATTCTTTGCTATTTGCCCTCCATGAACCTTCATGCATCCATATGTAGTTTAGAATACATTTCAAAAAATATGCTTAAACATTTTCACTCGATTTTTAATTTTCAACTTAATTCAGGATGTTTTGATTGATATAATTTCAAAGTTTAATTACCCCAAACTTGGGTGGAATATTTATGCAGCTATTCTCTCATGTCCTAGAATAAAATTTCAAAATTTTTCATAAAGATCCTATACAGTTTTTATTAAACTAGCTAATAGATAATTCACAGTTTTAGTCATCATTGTAAATTTCTTACTTTCTAATCACACTTTCTAAGCAAAATTTGTTTTGGTATGTGCACACTGTCAGTTTTTGTAATTTAATCTTGTTTCTGGCAAACTTGCTCAACTCCCTTACAAATTCTAATGGCTTTTTCCTGATTCTTATGGATTTCTATGTAATGGAGATAATGTCTTGTCTTTTCCAATTCAATTTTTTGTTATTTATTTTTAACATCTTACAGCTTTTGCAAATATTTGGAATAGCAGTTGCTATATTGGTTAGTTTTGCCTTGTTGCTGAAATGATTATAAAATTTCTTCATGAAGATAGTTTTCAATGGATTTTGGTAGAATAAACTTTATCAAATTATTTCTGGTTTTCTAATTTTTTCATAAGTGAAAAAAATATTCTTATATTTCTAGTTTTCTCAGAGATATTTTTTTCAGAAATGTTGATCTTTATCATCTGCTTTCTTTATTTCTATGGTGACCCTGCAGCCTTTTAGTCTGTTTTTAAAGGTTAGTTATATTGCTCATCTTTCTTAGATTGAATTATTCTTGAATCATTTCAATATAAATAGGTAATATTTTAAGATGTTTAAATATAAATTCAGAAATTGACTTATATTATTATTATTATTATTGGTTGTGGTGTGTTGTTGTTTTTTTTTTTTTGGTCTCGAACTCTTTTCATTTGGGTTAGCCCAGCCGTGGGCAAACTATGGCCCACGGGCCGGATCCGGCCCGTTTGAAATGAATAAAACTAAAAAAAAAAAAAAAGACCGTACCCTTTTATGTAATGATGTTTACTTTGAATTTATATTAGTTCACACAAACACTCCATCCATGCTTTTGTTCCGGCCCTCCGGTCCGGTCCAGTTTAAGAACCCATTGTGACCCTCGAGTCAAAAAGTTTGCCCACCCCTGGGTTAGCCTCATGAAATGAGCTGCCCAGACCTCCCTCATTTTCAACTTTCTAGGACAATGTGTATAAAATAGGAATTGTGTATTCCTTACCTCACCTGTAAAGTCTTCTGTCTGTCGTTTATCTTCAGAATACCATCTTTCTTGTTTCTTTGGATTTGTTCGGTTGTTCTTTTTAGCATCTTTAGATGATCACTTAACTCATTTATTTTTCAATCTTCTTTATTTTCAGAAAGCTATAAAAAGCACTCTAAAAACCGTTAGCTACAGCCAGCAAATGCTGACATGTACTGCTTTCATTTTCATTAAGCTGTAAAATTTTCCTTGTTATTTTCCAGTTTACCCTAGGTCTACGTGATAGAGTTATTGTTTTATTTTATTTTTTCTTAGTTATGGACACGGGTTTTTATTTTCAACTGATTCAATTTCATTAATTTTAAGTTTTATTGCATTGAAGTTAGACGACATTGGCTGATATTGAAACTTAGATACATATATATTTATATGTATTTTTATCTCTAATATATGATTTCTTTTTATTACTGATCTATTTATTCTAGGGAAAAAGTGTGTATTGAATGTCTGGGTGCAAAGTTTTATATAAATTAGTACATATAACTTCTTAATTATTTTATTAATATTTTCTATATTCTATTTTATTTTTATTGATTTAGTATATCAGTTTCTGAAAACAGTAATTTTAAATCTTTAATCATTTTTTTACTTCTCTTTCTCATGTCATCTGTTGCTTCATTTATTTTTCTGTTATTATGATTGCTTCTGGATTTATATCCAAATGCAACATCTCTTTTTATTCTTTATGATTTAAAAAAATCTTACATATATTAAGTTTTATTTTTATTCTTACTTGTGTGACACTTATTTTCCTGTACTATATTTTCTTTGATTCTTTGCCCTTTTATCTGAAGTGAATCTTTTTGAAACATTGGATATCTAGGTCTTATTATCTTTTTGATTTTGTTTTAATTCAGTTTGATAGTCTGGCTTTTGATCAGTGTATTAAATTTACCTATTTACATTTACTGTATGTTAAATATTTTAAAACATGTTTGCCATTTAACATTATAATTTTGTATTTAAGATCCTTTCCTACTTTTTATTAGACAGTTTTTTAAGTTACTACTTTTATTTTTCTACTTGTTAATTCTAAACTTTTTAGGACTCATACTTAATTTTTTAAAACAATGTTTGATGCTTGTAAATATTTACTTATTCTCCCCTTACAAGTAGCTAGTCCAGGGGTGGGCAAACTTTTTGACTGGAGGGCCACAATGGGTTCTTAAACTGGACAGGAAGGCCGGAACAAAAGCATGGATGGAGTGTTTGTGTGAACTAATATAAATTCAAAGTAAACATCATTACATAAAAGGGTACGGTCTTTTTTTTCAATGGTTTTATTCATTTCAAAGGGACCGGATCCGGCCCGCGGGCCGTAGTTTGCCCACGGCTGAGCTAGTCCCATGTCATCTATGTTGGTGTCTCTCAGTGCCTATTTTATATCACTGCTGTAGAAAAATACAATTGAAGAATTTTATTAATTTTGAAAATATAAGGTACAATGTTTTCCTTTCAATTCATCTAAGTCCACAGGAGAAAAGATATTTTCTTTAACCCACCTTTATAGTTTAATCATAAATTATATCTGGTGAATAAAATTTGTTATGAGAATAAATAAGAAAATTGATATGAATTCTTCATAACTGCTTCTGGATTCCAGTAAGTGTTCTCATACCTGCTTATTAGTATCAAGCAATTTGTAGGATATTTGAAAGCATATAATGACACATTCAAAGGTCCCTTAGACAACAGAAAGAAGAGATATTTCTAACCCAGTTATTTTCTCGGATCCTACAAATTATATATAAAACTGAGTGTATACGTATGTGTTATGCCTTTGGGTATATACACACATGTTTAAAGAATATGGCTTTCATAGTATTCTCTATGGGTTTCATAACCCAAAGGAAGATTTTAGTTTAACCCACTCATTCTCATTTTTAAAATCCCAAGCTGAGAACAATAAAAGAGAAAGTGATTTGTCTCAGATGTCACAGTGAATTGAAAGAGCTTAGAGGTGCTCATTGCTAGATGTTTAGGTCAGGAGCAGAGTCACTGGCCATTTTAAAGTTGAATCTAAATAACCTAGCATAGAATTGGCACAAAGTAGACACTCAATGCAACTGGTTAAAGGAAAGAATATTTGAGTAAAAGAATAGCAGCAGAATCAGGATGTGGCTGAGCTCCTTATATCCCAGCATACAATTTATATCTGAGCACTGAAAACTGCCCATTTTAATTGGCATCAATAGTTGCCAATATGGAGATTACAAAGATGCTAACATTATTTGACAAATATTTTAAAGGAGCCATGTTAAAATGCTTCAAATAGCAATTACAAACATTCTTGATACAAGTTTTAAGAACAAAGTGTCAGCAAAAAAAGGTATAAAGAAGAACTGAAAAAATACAATGACTGAAATTTAAATAAAAAGACAAAAAATAAAAACCCCAAACAAACACTAAATGAGTGGACTCAATAGTGGATGGAGGAAATAGAGGAAAGAATCAGCAAACTTGAGGACCGAAGAATAGAAATATACAATCTGGGAAATAGAGAGAAAATCGACTTAAAGCAAATAAACAGATCCTCAGGGGCCTGTGGAACTATAATATAAGATCTAAGATCTAACGTTTGTGACACATAGAGTCCCAGATGGAGAGGAAAAGAGAGAGGACTAAAAAGTACTCAAAGACATAACAAGCAATAACTTCCCAGATTTGACAGAAGACATAAGCCTACAGATTTAAAAAGCTGACAGAATATGAAACAGAATAAATGCAATGAAATCTATAAGACACATCAAACTTTTGAAACGTAAGATAAAGAAGAAATTGTGAATGCAACAAGAAAGGAACAACACCTTACCTATAGGAGGAAAATGATTCACATGAAGTAAATTTCTCATCAGAAACAATGGAGGATATAAGGAAATGGCACAACATTATTCAAGTGCTAAAAGAAAAGAATTGTCAACATGGAATTCTATATCCAACAAAAAATACTCTTCTAGGAATGAAAGGGAAATTATGACATTTTATATGAAGGACAGACAAAAGAATTTATCACCAGAAGTTCTACCCTAAAGAATGATTAAAGGAAATTCTCTAAACAGAAAGGAAATGATAAAAGAAGAATCTTAGAATAACAAGAAAGAAAAAACACACAGCACACTACAGAATAAGTAAAAATGTGGATGAATACAATTCATTTTTCTTCTCTTGGATTTATGAATAATGTTTGTCAGTAGAAGCAAAAATCTTAATACTATCTAATGTGGTTCTAAATGTAAATATAAGAAATACTTAAAACAATTATGAACATTGGAAGTAAAAATGATTAAGGCTTCTACATTTCACTAGTACTGGTAAAATGTCAGCATCCACAGATTGTGATTATATATATACACACATACACTAGTGGCCCAGTGCAACGATTCATGCACATTGAAAAGAAAATAATTAGAAGAAAATTTTAATATTGCTATTTGCCCTTTCTCTGTAATAGAAGTGTCAGAGCCACTGCTGGTCGCCATCTGTGGGACAATCGGCAGGGCGATCGGGCCCCAGCTCGCACCTGCATTGGCCTGGTGCCGCCCCTTACCTGCTCCACCATCCCGCTGTGGTCATGCTCTCATTGGGGCCCATCAGGGCTGGCAACACCTCCACTGCCTCCCGCTGCCAGCGCTGTGTCACCAATACCCACCATGTTCCACACCGCCCCCTGATGGTCAGCACACATCATAGCGAGCGGCCAAACTCCTGGCTGAACTCCTGGTCGGTCCAGGGGACAATTTGCATATTAAGCTTTTATTATATAGGATGTTTAAAATTTTTGAGAAACCACTAAAATACTATACAAAAAATGTACTAAAAAACACTACAGATAAACCAAAATGGGATTCTAAAATAAAATTAAAGTAATCAACTAGCAGGTATTAAAAGGAAAACAGAGAAATGAGAAGCAGAGAGAATAAACAGGAAACAAAAAGTAAAATGGCAGATTTAAGCTCTAAAATAGCAATAATTTCATTAACTATAAATGGTTTATAAACAGCAATTAAAAGTCAGAGATTGGCAAAGTGGATTAGAAATGATGACCCAATTATATATGCTGCCTACCAGAAACTCACTTCAAATATAATGATATAGGTAGATTGAAATGAAAAAGGTGAAAAATGTATATCATGAAAACACCCAAATGAGCATGTTAATATTGAATATTAATATATTACATTTTTAACAACATATTAATGTTGGATAAAGGAATACTGCATAATGTTAAATGGCTTGATCCACCAAGAAGACAGGAATCCTAAATGTGCATGCACTAAACAACCGAGCTGCAATCTGTTAGGAAAAGATGCTAAAAATTAAGGAGAAATAGAGAAGTCCACAATTACAGCTGAAGACATCAACATCCATCTGTTAGCACTTACTGGGACCCTAGACCAAAAATCAGTAGGCATATAAAAGAATTTAGCCATACCATGAACTTATAAATTCTAAACAACCTTTATAGATTACTCCATCCATGAACAGCAGAATGCACATTCTTCCCAAGAACCCTGGAACACATACCAAGATATACCATATTTTGTGATATAAAACAAGCCTCAACAAATTTAAAAGAATTGAAATCACACATAGTGTATTCTCTGGTCACAATGGAATAAAACTAAAAATCTGTAACAAAAAGATAACAGGGAAATCTCCAGACACTTGAAAATGAAACAATGTACTTTTACATAATCCATTTGTCAAAAGGAAGTTCAAGGCAATTTATTTATTTTTTTAAATTGTGTAATACAGCTAAAGCAGTGCTTAGAGAAAAATTTATAACACAAGGTTTACTTTAGAAAAAAAGGAAAAAAGTATCAAATCAACAATTTAACCTCCCACCTCAAGAACTTTAAAACAACCTCATCATAACTGTATAAACCCAAAGCAAACAGGAAAAAAGAAATAATATAGATAACAATAAACTAAGTGATACTGATGAAAGAAATCAAAGATTTAAATAAATATTCATTGATAGGAAAACTCTAAATGGTAAAAAGTGTCAATTCTCTCTAAATTTATGTTCTGATTTAATGCAATTGCTATTAAAATATCAATACGATTTTTTATAGATATAGACAAGATTACTTTAACATTTACATGGAAATGACAAGGAGTTAAAATAGCCAAAACAATTTTGGACAAGAATAATATGGGAGGAATCAATCTACTCAATTTTAAGACATTATATAGAAACAGTAATCAAGGCTATGCGGCATTAGTGGAGTGATAGACATCTAGATCAATGAAACAAAATAGAGAAACCAGAAATAGACCACATAAGTACAGCTGACTACGTTTTTTGAGAAATATGCAAAAGATTTTAATGATGGAGGGATAGCCTTTTCAATAAATGGTGCTGGAGCAGTTGGACATCCATGAGCAAGAAAAACAAAAACAAAAAACAGTGCCCCCCAAAACTTGACTGATAATTTGGGCTTCATCAAAATTAAAAAACTCTCCTTCTTCAAAAGACCCTGTTACGAGGTTGAAAAGGCAAACTGCAGACTTGGAGAAAATATTTGCAATTCACATATACAACACAGGACTACTTTGTAGAATATATTTTAAAAACAAAAACAATCCAATTAGAAAATGGGCAAAGATATTTTCTTAAAGAGGATGTATACATGGCACTTAAACACATTAGCCATCAATATAATATTATGACACGCCTATCAGAATTAGTAAAATAAAAAATAGTAACAGCACCAAATGTTGCTGAGGATGTAGAGAAATTGGACCACCCATACATAGCTAGTGGGAATATAAAATGGTGCAGCTACTCTGGAAAACAGTTTGGCAGTTTCTTACACACCTACACATGCAACTGCCATGAACCCAGCAATTGCACACTTGGGCATTTATCCCAGATAAATCAAAATTTATGTTGACACAAAAACCTGTGCATACTAGTAAATGTTCAAAGTGGCTTTATTCACACCAGAAATGACACAGGCATCCCCGTGGATTACACAAATTGTGGTATATCCAAAATGAGGACGACAACTCAGCAATCAAAGGAAAGCACTACTGACACCCACAACACCTTGAATTAATGTCTATGGAATTGGGCTGTATGAAAAAAGTCCAACTCAGAAAATGGGTGTGTATTATGTAAATGTTTTACATCTTGACTGTATCATTGTCAATATCATTGTAATATTGCACTCTATGTAATTGTGCAAGATGTTATCATTGGGGGCAGCTGGGCAAACAGTAAGAGGAATCTCTTTGTAGTATATCTTGTAACTACATGTGAATCTACAGTTGTTCAAAATAAAAAGTTAGCCCGGCCGCTGTGGTTCAGCAGTTGAGCATCGACCTATGAACCAGGAGGTCATGGTTCAGTTCCTGGTCAGGGCATATGCTGGGGTTGCAGGCTTGATCCCCAGTGTGGGATGTGCAGGAGGCAGCCTATTGATGATTCTCTCTTATCATTGACTAGAGGCCCCGTTAACAAAATTCGTGCATGGGTAGGGTTCCTAGCAGCTGCCAGCTGCTGGCCAGGGCCTTCCTTAGTTCCGTGCCACCTCTGGGTGGTCAGTACATGTCATAGCAAGTGATCGAACTCCTGGTGGGTCAAACTCCCGAGGGGACACTTTGCATATTAGGCATATATATATATATATATATATATATATATATATATATCTGTTTCTATCTCTCTCTCCCTCTCCCTTCCTCTCTGAAATCAATAAAACTATATTGTTTAAAAAATTTAAAATAAATAATATGTTAAAAACAACAACAAATGTAACATTCCTCATCAAATGGAATTTAACTACATTTTGTTTGGCTTTGTTTTACTAAATAATTTAACTGAACTGAATTGGTTAGTTAAGACCTTTGGTTTCACCCAGTCTTGCTGTAGTTCCCTCCCTAGACACCTTCACCCTCCCCTGCCCAGCAGGCCTGGTCAGACTTCCCTTAGTCATTTAGCATGGGGAGCATTCTGGATGAGACCACCTCCCCATAAAATTTCCCTTTACCCATTTAAACTATGGGAATTAAGGGACTAGACACAATTCAATTTCATCAATTTGAAATGATGACGCAGTCATACCATCCTTAATAGAGATGAAATACAAGAAATAGAGAAGAAATACTAGTTTGATCAGGGAAATGAAAGACCAGTAAAATTAAGAAAAATGCAAAAAATAGTCATGATTCGTTTAAAAACTGTGGCATGGTGAAATATTGCTGTCTGACTGGCTATCATCAACAAATCAACAAACGACAAGTGCTGGAGAGGATGTGGAGAAAAAGGAACATTCGTGCACTGCTGGTGGGAATGCAGACTGGTGCAGCCACTATGGAAGACAGTATGGAGTTTCCTCAAAAAACTAAAAATGGAACTCCCATTTGACCCTGTGATCCCACTTCTAGAAATATATCCCAAGAAACCAGAAACACCAACCAGAAAGGATATATGCACCCATATGTTCATAGCAGCACAATTCACCATAGCTAAGATCTGGAAACAGCCTAAGTGCCCATCAGTAGATGAATGGATTAGAAAACTGTGGTACATCTACATGATGGAATACTATGCTGCTGTAAAAAAGAAGGAACTCTTACCATTTGCAATGGCATAGATGGAACTGGAGAGCATTATGCTAAGTGAAATAAGCCAGTCAATGAAGGAAAAATACCACATGATCTCACTCATTCATGGATACTAGAGACCATTATAAACTTTTGAACAATAATAGATACAGAGGCAGAGCTGCCTCAAACAGATTGTCAAACTGTAGCGGGAAGGCCAGAGAGGGTTGCGGGGCAGGAGGGAGGCGGGTAAGAGATCAACCGAAGGACTTGTATGCATGCATATAAGCATAACCAATGGACATAAGACACTGGGGGGTAGGGGAGGCCAGGGGATTGTAAAAAAAGAAAAGAAAAGAAAAATATTGCTGTCTGAGACTCAGCATTAGAGTGGAGAACACTCAGGAACATGTATACAGACAGCTGTGACTGTAAGAAGTGGGCTGCATAAAACATGCTGTGTCCTCCTTCGGTGCCTCACCTGCTGCCTCTTGAAGTTCGCCTTGTCATAGAGCCATGGACTTCATACCACTTCTTGATTGTTTCAAACTCATTTTATGATAACGATGAGACTCATTTCATGTAAGGTTTTTATTGAAATTTTGCTCCTAGTTAACTGGCCATTTATGGGTCACTGGCATCCTGGAGTTTCCTGCCTTTACATATATGATCACACAGCTCCTCTGGCATGAGAAGCAGTGGCTGTGAGATCTGGTGGGCAGATTTTCTGAGCCACAGCACGACATTTTGGGTACATGCAAGTAAAAGTTAGCTTTGAAGTGCTAGAAAAGTCAATACAAGAGTTTCCATTTTTCATGTTGTTATTTATAGTCAACATTTTGTTCATAACAGCAAAATAGGTCCTCCAAAGTACCTAACTTTGACCCCAGTCCATTAATAAATACTTCATTATTTATATTGGCCTATTGGGATATTTAATGAATATATATCACATACTAATATATAATTTAATTTACATTATTATTGACCCAATGTCTATATGTTCTTATAAAGCCAAATTGAGATATAACATAATATATGATGTACCTTGACCTTGTTATCAGCATAATTTGTCTTTATTGTTAGAAAACAATATGTCACATGGCATATGTAAGAGAGGGAGAGAGAAAACAGGCTGATTTATATGCTTTTGAACAAATCATACCCACATCTTTTCTTGAAGGTCCCTTGACCTCTGCAAACCCATATGTTATCTGTCACCTATCTTCCAGGCATGTGGTCACTGGCTGTGGGCAGGGTCCACACTTGGGGTTGGTGTTGATTGATGAAGAGTTGACTATAATTCCATGTGTGACCTGGCTGAGACTGAGCCCTTGGGTCTGAAAGTGTGGAGAGAAGTGGCCCTCAATGCCAAGCAGTTTTGTGTCTGTGGTTGAAGCTGTTAATTCACATTTGACAGAAGGCGTTTCCTGGAGGTGTGGATTCATGGAGACGGGGTTATTGCTGGATGCTGCTGATTTGGAATTTGCTGAATTGTTTTAGGAAATAAGAAATGAGTATGAGGCCCACGTAGCTGGGGAGAGGCCGTTCTCCACACTGCCACAGGACCCAGCGCCACGGAGTCACCCCAGGGAGTGAAGGCAGAGGGAACGTCAGGGATAGTCTCTCTGGCCTGAGCCTGGTGACCTGGTAATAAGGGGATACTTGGCAATGACAGTAAAGGAGAGGAAAACATGGTGGACATCATCTAACAGAGGATCCCTCCTGGAGATGGTCTCAGTCAGACCATTTTGTGAACACATGGAAGACAGCAATTGGGGAAACGTGGAAAAAAACTGAAGGTATTTTAGAGGGGCAGCACTGGCCCCCAGAGATCACGCCATTTAGAATTAGGATCATGATCATTTGGGACTCAAATATGACCCCAGTATATCACTGCTGGCTGATGGGGCTTGATCATTTGATATATGGTTACATCTATTTTATTAATTTTTAGTAGCTATGATCTTTTCAGAACATTGTCTGCAATAATGCAGTCCTTACAAAAGCCTTGCAGGACAGAGATTGTCCCCATTTTACCGATAGGACTGTTGAGACTCAAGAGTGTTTCAATGGTTTGCATGAGGTCATTAACTGGTTAAATGGTAGGTCTGTCTGTTTTCAAAGGCTGGGCTGCAGTTCTTCACAAGCTCCACCTCAGATTTGATTTCAGGGCTTGATGCCTAAGAGCACAGAATCTTGCAAATTGGTGAGCATGCCACAGCGTGAATCCCACTGAGTAGTTCACCTGAAGGCTGGCTCTTGACCCAGCCTGGCCAATCTTGATACATCACCCTGTAGGATACAGAGAAGTACATGTATGGAATGGAGCAGGGGAGTTTCCTAAGGGCAGTGATATCCTGGGGGGACAAAGCCACACCTGGCTACTATATCTTCCTTCCTGAGGAGTGGTGACCTTTAAATTGGGGAGGGGGTTCAGATGGGTGAGAGAGATTGCACAGTCCCCAATCACATGCTTCTGGGGGTTTGCCTTGCAAATGATTCATTGTAATTATCTCCAGAGTGGGCTCCTGAGGTGGAGGTCATCAACTCCTTGACAGGAACAGATAACAAACTTGTTTATCCTCAGTCCTGACACCTGGGACCAATCTCAACCGACCGACCACTCCTTCCTTCCCCTGAGCTGGAAAACAGTCCTCACTGATGGATAACAGGATTGCCAATTCCAAGGGCACAGATTCTAATTTGCCTTGTCGGGTCAACCCAGATCGACTTCTTTGTAAAGGAGCTGCTCAGAAAATTAATTTCTTCAAACAATTTTAGAGCAAGCACTGGCCACTCCCTTCAAAAATGATACAATAAGAGAAAGGAAGTTAGAGGACAGGGATCTACATAATTTTTACTCCCCCTACTGCAGGCAGTAAGAGATAGAAATTAGGCTGGGGTGACATGCAATGTGTATGGCCAACATAGAAGTGGCAAAATTCATTTAGCTTGAAATAAACGGTTACCATTTATAATTAAACTTTCAAAGGGTTGTCCGCTGATTGAAAAACATTATCCCCTGCTCTTGTTTCCAGCTGTATTTAGAGCTGATTGGCTAATTTAGGGGCACTATGCCTTTGATATTTGAGTCCGTCTTTCACTATAACCTGAAACAGACATGCTGGGAAGAGGAAGTTGGGCTGGTGATGTGCTAATTCGTGTTTGCGATTTACCCCTGAGGAACTATAAGAAACCTGCAACTTATTGTAAGTTAAGAGCTGAAACTGGAGACAGCCACATCTGGTTTGTTGGATGCCCCCCCCCCCCACCCCCATTTTAAAAAATAAAGCAGCAGCCAATAATGCTTAGGCTAGGTAGTTTGATTATAATGTTAGGGATGAAAGGTCGGAGGCCAAAATGACCCAGAGAGAGAAGCTGAGGAGATTTGCAAGAGGGGTTAAAAGCATCAGTAAGTAAATGGAAATTAAAAATATATATATTATGGAATTTCTCAGAAAAACTACGCACCGAGATAAAGCTTTTAAATGCATTCCTATTTTGCAGTTGAAGGGCCAAGGGACTCTGAGCTGCAGTCAGACATGCTCTTTGGTATAGTTTTGGACTCTCCTGGGGCCCCAGGGCCCTGAGGGAGAAGCAGGTGGTGGGTAGGAAGTAATCAGCTTTATAAGGGCTGTGTTATGATATTCATGGGCTCCTTTCTCCATCAAAATATGTTAAAAATTATATTTTTATTATGTTGGTATAAAGACAAACATGTTAGTATTACATATGAAAACATTTCAATAAACTCAGTAATTAGAATGCATAATGTTTTAATGCAATATTTTTAAAAAGTCAAGATTAATGCAAAAATGCACGATTAACAAAATACCAACATTTTAAATAAAGGCAGGATCAGCTGTACGGTCACGCTTCTGGAAGCCCCCAACTGCATACTTGGGAGTCTTGGGAAGAGAAGTGGGGCACAAAAGAGGCTGGAGGCGCAGAGGGAGAAGTCTGGAGTGGGCACCTTGAGATCCGGGCCCTGGTCCTGCCTCTTCCCCACTCAGAAGTGCTGGGTGTGGTCTGACCTTTTCCTCTACCTCATTAACAGGGGTTTCTGAGTGGTGATGGAGGAAAATATCCTTACCACTGGCAAAGCGTAAAACTTGGTTTGTAGGTGGTCTGTAGATTAATATTTTTACTTTTTATTTTATTGTGTTTCATTTATTTTAATGTGAGCTTAGTTTCATGGATATTAGAAACACTGAAACTAGCACATTAAAAATGTGGTTTCACAGATATTGTTGAGGGCAAACGTAAAAAAGGAAAACAAAGGGTGGAGTAAAATAATTTAAATATCAATATCTATTAACAAATCACTGTCAGGAACTCAGATTGTTCTTCTGATGACATCTGGGTAGGACTACCTGAGGGGGGGGGGGGGCAAGGATTAAAGCAGACTGAGAAGTCACACCACTGGCTTCTTCTCCCTGCTCCCCTCTCTCAAACTGCATGGCCGGATGCATGTTATTTAGCCTGAGTGAGCCTCAGTGTCCTCCTGCGTAGAAAAAGAAAAGTCCCAAATGATTGCCCTACTCCATGGAGCTGTAAAGATGAAAGGAGTTAACTCCTCAAGGCATGTGGCCCAGACCTGGCACAAAGACCAAGCACAACCCATGTGAGCTCTATTGTTATTATTTGGAAAACATATGTATTATTTAATTTTGCTACAGGGAACATGCCTTGCCCTTATAGGGAGAAATAGCAATAAAGCTATTTTTAATCCCTTTGTCTCCCACTGAAAATTGAAATGCGTAAATGATAAGCCACGGCCAAGGGATAGGTTAGAAAGAACACGGCTTTGGAATCAGAAATGGTTTGGTCTTGGATCTACCCTTTGTCCGTGTGCGTCCTTAGCTTCTGTGACCCATCTGGAAATTAAGGAGAGCACCAGTGCTTCAAGGAGGGCTGTGAATATTGCTGATGGAAATCAAGTTCACTTCATCCGGTTGGGCTTGGCAAATCCAATTTCCAGCCATTCTCTGCCCTTCCCTCCCCGTGGTGCCCCTCAACCCTGCCCTTCCTGCCTTCCCCTCCTCTCCTCTCCTCTCCTCTCCCATCTTCTTTCCTTTCCTTTCTTTGCTTTTGGTTTTGTCTTTCCATAACCCTCTACATAGTTGCTTATCTGAGCCACCTCAATGTCCTGCCTGCGGTTGGTTTCACTTGCCTTGGAGATGTTCCTTTGACTTTAATTAAAATCAAGAGCCTGGAAAATGTATTCAGTCCCATCTTTAAAAAAAATAGACACGCATAATTTCCAGGCTTTTTTTTTTTTTTTTCAGCTCCTACACTCTTTTTAAGCTCTCACTGACTGAAACCCTGTATGTAATACACTTTCTTCCTCCTGTAGTCAACCAACTTGGCCTCAAGTCAATTAAGCATTAATTTTTTTTAATGCTAGAGATAGAGGCTAAGCAGAATGAAAAGGATCCAGTGGCAATGAAGATAAATGGCCCCACCATTTTAGCCCTTCTGAAAATGATTTCTCACTTAAGAGATGCTTTTGACTCAAGTCCAGACAAAAACACAGCAAGGTCAACATTTTTTTGAGGATCACAATGTAGTGAAGCCTGGGATTTATTGGAAAATATTTCATGATGAGATTTCCAGTTTATATTTCCAGGTGTGGAAAGTGTTTCCCCAGAAGTTTAATGACAGAGCCAACAAGAGTAGTGTGCTTTCCTGATTCAAGCAGGTAAATAGATTTGTGGTCTCCATCACACGTGGATTTTTTTTATTCTACTATTGTTAGTGATATAGGATTAAGAAGACGTTGACATGAACTCACTGTGTTCAGGTCTTAGAAAAGCCATGACTCACATGGATGAGTCTTAATGCATGAGCTTGGCTACAGGACTGTGTGTCTCCTGGGAACTCCAGAACTTGGAAAATAAGCTATTCCTAAAGAAGCTATTCAAGACCATTTATGAAAAACTCTAGCCATGATTTACCAGAATATGAAAAGATGGTGAGGAAATAATGAGAAACCAATGGAGTTGCAAAGGAAAGAAATTAACATCTTCTGAGTTTCTACTCTGTGCCGGGCACATCACAAACAGCATCTCATTTCATTGTCTCAAGAGACTGCCCAGAAAGCTATTTTCTCTGAGCAACACCTACCATGCCCACCACTCACTCTTCACAAATGAGGAAACTCAAATGGAGAGTCTAACCACCTTGCCCAAGCTATACATAATTGGTAGGTAACCAGTGTTGGGTTTGAGATCAGGGTCTGAAACTTAACAACGTGTGCCTTTCTACCATCTCTTGTTATAAATATTGAAGAAAAATATATTTTATTATTGGAGATTTTTATGGCTATAAGAAATAAAAACAAGAAAAGTAGGAACCAAAATTGAATTGCTCTTCTAGGAGCCCAGCCAGGCCTGGAAGATAAATGGGAGACAGTCTTTGAATCGGAGCAGCTGTACCAAAGGACCCTCAAGATATGTGGGCTAGTGCGATTCCCCACCCCTGAATGTGCTTCCACTTCCTGTGTCTCCTGTCCCCCCAACCCTCACTCTAATGCACTTGTGGGGTGGGAGAGGGAGGCTCCATTTCAGAGGCAAGCTGTGGCTCCCGAAAGGAAATTGCATACGAATATGGGCCTTCTGGGCTTCTCTCATTAACAACCTACAAAAGAAGCCTGGTCCTGTCTGCCAGATAGAGAGAAAAATGGGGGTACCTGGAACACCAGCCTAGTTCAGTGGTTCTCAAAGTGTGGTCCCAGGACCAGCAGCATGGGCAGCATCTGGGAATCTGTTAGAAATGCAAATTCACACACCCTACCTCACAGGCACTGAATCAGATATTCTCAGAGCCCCACAATCCGTGTTGCAACAAGTCTTCCAGCTAATGCTGATGCAAATGCACGCTGAAGTTTGAGAACCACTGGTTCACTGGATAATGGTGTCCCCCAGGACTGTTGCTGACTGATCCTATGCTTCCTCTTACTGTCTACTGGCCTTTATGTACGGTATTTTGTTTCATTCTTCTTGTACCTTATGTGGTTGGTGCTAGTATTTTTCTCATTTTACAAACAAGGAAGCTGGTATTCTCAGAGGTTAAAGAGCTGACTCAAGATCACTCAGCTAGGAAATGGGAGGGCCCGGGTTTAAGTCCACAGTATCTCATAGCACTATTTACATGCAGTAGGATCCTCAACACGGAAACTCCTGTCCCATCAGGAATATCTGCCTGATAAGTGGGGACTGAGAGAATAAAGTAAGGCTTAACAAAATGACAGACTATAGACTTGGAAGACACTTTAGGATTCATCTTTGACCTTGTGTATAAAGTCTCTCCAGCAGTGTTCCCCCAAGTGTGTTCATGGGCCAACAGTTTAACAGAATATTCAGTAGTTACACAGAAATAGAGTTTCAGGGTTGGTTAAGTTTGGGAAATGGTGGTTTTCATTCTGCTAAGTAAGTTTCTTAGAAGCAGGACTTCTCAGTGCTATTAATGAGTGTGATCAGATACGAGGTCACTCTCTGAGGTTCCAGTGTATGCAGCATGACTTATTTAGTTAACTATCCAACTGTTTTCTCACAGAGAATTTCTTGGATCTAAAAGGCCACAGAACAAGATTTTGGAGGCCCTGATCTACAATACCCTTTGAAAAGCAGCATCTCGACCAGTGATGGCGAACCTTTTGAGCTCGGCGTGTCAGCATTTTGAAAAACCCTAACTTAACTCTGGTGCCGTGTCACATGTAGACATTTTTTGATATTTGCAACCATAGTAAAACAAAGATTTATATTTTTGATATTGATTTTATATATTTAAATGCCACTTAACAAAGAAAAATCAACCACAAAAATGAGTTCGCATGTCTCCTCTGACACGCGTGTCATAGGTTCACCGTCACTGATCTAGACTATTGCCTCCAAGTCTATAGTCTGTCATTCTGTGTGTTGAGTAGAAACCTCCTCCTCAATAGCTTTCTGAAATTGTTACTTATTCTTGCCTCAGTAAGACTGAGGGACCCTAGTCTCTTGTTCCCATCCAAGCTATTTGGAGATCTGAAGACAAGACTGTATTTCTTACCAAGAAGTGTTTTTCCAGGTTTCAATTCCCAGGTCTTTCAGCCATTCTTCAATGGCCGCATCCCCTTTAGGCTGGACTATTGCAGTAGCTTTATAGCTGACCTTTCCTCTTCTGGTCTTCTGCCTCTTCTAATCCCCATAGCAGCCAACACCAAAAACACAAAGGAACCTACCCTGTCACTGCTTGGAACCCTTCAATGGCTCTTCATTGGATTTGGATGGAAATCCAATTCCTTAAAGTGGCCTAGATGCCTCAAGGCATCTTGCTCTTCCCTACCTGAAAATTAGCAATCCCTTTCCTGCAAGAAGCTCCAATTACACTTGCCTCTCAGGTCCTCAAGTGGCTCTTCCCACCTTCAGGCCTTTGCTCTTGCTGTTTCCTCTGCCTGGAATGTTCTTCCATCAGCCTTGAGAGGCTGTCTCCCACTGGCCTCTTAGATCTCAGTTGAAATGTCACTTTCTCAGAGGCCTTCCCAGAGAACCAGTTTAATGGGAGGGTCCTGTTAAACTCTACCTCATCACTTTGTCTTTTTCCTTCATTGGCACACCCCATGCTTACTAATATATGCTTGTCTCATCATTGGTTTAATGTTGATATCCCCTGCTTAAAAATAAAATCCCTTGTATACTCAATATAATCATGCATTGCATATGGAAGGCTCTCAAGATTTTTTGGTTTTGTTTTTAATTTTTTTTTATTTTATTGATTTTTTACAGAGAGGAAGGGAGAGAGATAGAGAGTTAGAAACATCGATGAGAGAGGAACATCGATCAGCTGCCTCCTACACATCTCCTACTGGGGATGTGCCCGCAACCCAGGTACATGCCCTTGACCGGAATCGAACCCGGGACCCTTCAGTCCGCAAGCCGACGCTCTATCCACCGAGCCAAACCGGTTTCGGCAAGTTTTTTGAATGGGTGTATATTTGTTGGTCTCCAGACCCCTCATATCTCTACCTCCAACTGCTCAGATGGAACTATCACCTCCCATTCCCTGCATATCATCCCTCTGTTCATGAAACTAAAGAACAAATTAGGTTTTCCAGTGGCGCCTCCCACCTTGGGCTCACATTAGACTTACATTAAGTCTTCAAACACACCCAGCTCTTTCCACATGTGCTCTCCTATGGTATGTCCTGCACATCCCCAGGCTAAACATGTGCTGCACATCCTCAGCCCTCAGACAGATCCTCCATCTCAACATCTGCCATCCACCGCTCTCTTTTTCAAGCATGAAGTCATGTCTCTTGCCTATCAGAGTCACTGATAACTTGCACAGAGCAAGGCTGTGAAGGTCCTGTGACTCAGACCCTCAGGTGCCTCCCGCCAGGTCGGCACCCTCATTTGGTGATGGTTCCTCTTTCAGTTGAGGGCTGGTGGTGGTTTTTCTGATGTGCATCCCCTATTGAAAGGAGAGCTATTAGAGTAGGCCATCTACATGACACCCATGGTAACCCAGTCTGAACAGAGAAATAATATCCTTCCATTCTCACTGGCACTTTAACCCACCCATTTTGGGTCCTGTATCTCTTCTGCTGCTGCTTATCTTGGGGGCACATATGCTCATCTCCAGGTTCTGGACCTTTCTGAGCTAAGTGGATATTCTTTTTCTCCCACATAGTCATTTTTTCAATTTAAAATGCCCTCTGCATTCCTCTTTAGTATTTACCACAGGTATTGAATTAAGCAGAAGAAGGGGAAATATAATGATTTTATTATATGATTATGATTAACATAGTGGTTTTTGAATCCAGACAGAATTGGGTTAAAATTTAGGCTTCATCAATTATGAGATGTGACCTCAGGAGCTATTTAAACTTGTTACCAACCTCAGCATCCTCACACACAAAATGGGAAGTTTAAATGCACCTTTTAGAATTGGAGCAAGGATCTCAATGGCACTGTTCTTGGCTGGTTAAAGGGAGGCTGGGACTCAAGTTGTTTCTTCTTATTGTTGTTTTGTCTCTGTTTCATCTTTTTTTCTAAAGAGAGGAGTCAGCATACGTTTCTGTGGAAGTCTAGGTAGTAAGTATTTCATGGCTTACAGTCCATGCAGTGTCTGTTGAAACTACTCAATTTTGCCATTGTTGCTGGAAGACATCTGAAGACAACATATAAACAAATGGGCATGTCTGTGTTTAAATAAAACTTTATTGACAAAGGCAGGTTTTTGCCTGCAGGTTGTACTTTGCCAACCCCTGTCGTAGGACTTCACTTTTAGTTGCCTAACTGATTGCTTTTGGAAACTCAACTCCAGGTTTTCATGCCACTTGACTTTTGTCCTAAAGGGGACGCAGTAATCCTTGTCACTGTGATCAAGTAATTCAAGTAATTTTTAGTTTTACTTGATGAATCTCTGTGCTGCTTTTTTTTTTTTTTTTTTTTTGGTAAATTCTGCAGACAGAACAAAAAGAATGACCTCAGTCAGCCAAAAAAATATTCCTTCCTAAAAAATATCACAGAGGTGACAAAATGAGTTTCTGGAAGGAGGATAGGAAACTTGCCCAATCAGTTGAAATGATAAAAATAGGTCCGGTAGCAAATGCCAAATTAAAAGAGGTTCTGACAGGTAACAGTTTGTGAAGAGGAAAGAATCCAATGCAGCTTGCTCGGTTTCTTGGCTGGCTCCACATTCACTCCATTTACTAGATTGCATTTGGCTGCTTAGAGCTGAAATCTGGCTATAGTGGCTGAATCAAATAGAGATTTAGCTGTTGATAACCTAATGGAAAATCTGGATGCAGCAGCCCAGGGGGTGTGTAGCTGGTCAAAGTTTCAAAGATCTTGGCTCCTCTGGTTTCCTGCCCTGTGTGATCCTTAGAATGTGGCTCTTAACTTCATAGTCCCAGGATGGCTGCTGTGCCTCCAGGCATGAAATGCAAATTTCGGGCTTGAAAACAGGAGAAGAGGCAAGGAACAAAGACCCTGACAGGGTTGTCTCTCCCAAGAGCCTTATGTATTTGGCTACCCTTAGCTGCAAGGGAGTCTGGAGAAGTGGGTGGGGTTTTTGTTGTTGTTGTTGTTTGTTTTTAATATATCTTTTTATTGATTTCAGCGAGGAAAGGAGAGGGAGAGAAATATGTAAACATCAATGATAAGAGAGAATCACTGATTGGCTGCCTCCTGCACACCTCACACTAGGGATCAAGCCACAACCCGGGCATATGCTCTGACCAGAATCGAACAGTGAATTCCTGGTTCATAGATCAATGCTCAACAACTGAGCCATGCTGTCCGGGCATGGAGAAGTGGGTGTTTTTAACTGGATACAATACTTCAAACAAATCTGGGGTTCTCTTGGTGAGGGGAAAAGGAGACTGGATTGGGGAAAGCAATAATAATGTTGTCCACATTCTCCAAAATGGCAAGTCTGTGATGCATGATGGCTAAGAGGAGAACTCTAAAATCAGGATGGCTCAGCCAAGTTTCCTCATTTCATTATCTCTCATAGAGTTGTTATTAGGATTAAATAAAACAATCCATGTAAAGTGGCAAACATTATCATCATTATTATTACTGCTACTCCCCTTCCTCTCCCTACCGCCACCTTCTTAGAAATTGCATTTTTCCTTAAAGTAAACTGAGTTGGTAGCAGAGTTGGTAGCAACCCATCCATGAACTTACCTAAGAAAGAGGCAGTACTGACACCACCTAACTTTTAGCTGTTGTTACTTTAAATATAAAACAATAGAGAATGCTTGAAAGTATTGAATAATTCTATTCACAAGAGTCCCAAGGGAACACTAGAAGTAGGTTCTGAAAAATGAATAAGAATTCGTCAGGCAGAAAAGAGGGAACCAAAGGGCATTCTAGAGAAAGGGAACAGCATGTGCAAAAGCAACCACTTCCAACTGCAGAGTATCAGTGGCATTTTTCCAACGGTCCCAAAGGCGTGACTAGAGAGATGGTTGTGAGGCAGCTACAGTGTTGCTACTATCAGAGATGACCACTTTGTAGAAGACTTAGATTTGTCAGATGGTATCATCAGAAATCTGAGGCTATCGTCCAGAACCCTTTAGACTACATTTTATTCTGCACCTGCTCTTCCTGTCCTGGAGTCAGTTTTTACCGTTACCATCATGTGGTAGCATTCTGATAACTTTATGAAGTAATGCCCATTTCATGTGTGAGCAAACTGGAGCGCAGGCAGGTTAAACCATTGTCCAAGTTCACTCAAGCAGGAGCTTTTGAATCTATGCCAGTTCTCTCAACTGTGAATTTGTCATGTCTCCAGGCAAGCCACCTACCCACTCTGTCATACTTTTAGATCATCTTTATGTAGAAGATGGTAGCAAGGTTTCTCAAGGCTTAACATTTTAGGGCTAGAAGCGTCTAGAGCTGTGCTATCCAATAGGGTGGCTAACCAGGCACATATGAGTATTGAGCACTTCAATGTGGCTGTCTGGCCAGTGAAACTGATGAGTTGGACGTGAATTTTGATGTTAGTTAATTTTCATTTAAAAATGAAGACCATTCAGATACTTTTTAGTATGTTTGGAATAACTTGGTATGGAAATCTACTTTTCATTCATAAATATTGTGAAATCTAACTATGGATTGACTATGAATGATGAAAAATTAGCATCTGAATTAAAATTTGCTATAAAGATGAGACACACCTGGGATTTTGAAGATATAGTACAAAATAAATAATACGTAATTTTTCATGACTAAATTTTCATGTTGATTCCATGTTGAGGTAATATTTTGGATACATTGGGTTAAACGGAATATCTTACTAAAAGTAATTTCTTCTGTTTCTTTTTTCTTTTTAAAGCCTGACTACTAGACAATTTTAAAGTACATATTTAACCCACTCTATTGAATAATACTGTTGTCGAGAACATATTTCAATGTCCAGGTGAGGGAAGCTGGCTTCTCTCCGTCTCAAAAAGAAGTTGACACTGGATGAGAACAGATCCCATTCATGCCTTTGTCTCAAATGGCACAACCCTGGGCAAGTCACTGTGCTTCCATAGGCCCACTTCTAAAAACCTGGGTAGAATTTTTTCACACCCCAAATGAATAGGGCCCCATTAAAATCCTTAGAGTTTCAAAGGTACTCATTGTCATAGATCGGTATCAGGAGGAAAATCAGAGATGAAGATGCAATGTAGAAAATGATCTGACAATGAGTTATGCTACTTTAATAGTAGTGTAGACCTGACTAAAAATCTAAATAAACTAGTAATTATCCTTATTGGATAAGGTATAAAGTATATATATGGTGTATACATATATTACACATTTAGATACACATACGTACACATAACATATATTACATATAAGAACATATGGTACTATTCTTATTTCCGTATTTTAAATAGGAAAAGTGGTTAAATAACTTACCCATAGTCACCTAGCTAGTAAAGGCTAGAACTGGACTCGGATTGTACTCTGTTTGACCCTAAGGTCTGCACTCCTATCCTCTACCCGCACTGTCAGTGCCCAGAGATCATATATAGCAAGTCCCTTCAAGATGCTCTTTCCTTCCCCATGGTCGGCAAACTGCGGCTCGCGAGCCACATGCGGCTCTTTGGCCCCTTGAGTGTGGCTCTTCCTAAGCCTTAGGAGTACCCTAATTAAGTTAATAACAATGCACCTACCTATATAGTTTAAGTTTAAAAAATTTGGCTCTCAAAAGAAATTTCAATCGTTGTACTGTTGATATCTGGCTCTGTTGACTAATGAGTGTGCCGACCACTGTCCTAGTCAGCTGTTCACCCATGGACCTCAACTAGGGCTATGGTAAAATGGGGAAGAAGTCAGTCAGGATGCCTGAAAGCTGCACACAGGGTTCAGGGCACTTGTTAGTGGGAGGTTTGCATTAGCCTCCCAGACCAAAGGGAGTGCCGCCCATTTGTTAATTTGATTTTGTTTAGGTTACTGAGCCGTGATTCATCCTTAATTGCATTGTTTCGAATGACTAAATAGTCTAAGTATTAACCATCTGCTAAGTGGTTGCCCAGCCTCATTTTAACTAGGACACCTTAGGAATCATTAAAATCAAAACACTGTTGGGTTTCCTCTGGGTATTGGGTCATCCACTGATGAAGGTCCTGGTGCGTGGGGTGGCAGAGCTCCAGCCAACGTCGCTGTTGCATGGGTGGGAGTTGAGCTGCCTCTTCATTTGAGGTTGAAAATTCCCATGGGTGGAATGCCGGAGTACATACTAATCTGAATCAGCACACAGACCTTCCTTCTGACTGTGGATCTTCGCAATGTGCTCGGCTGGCAAGTGTTAAAAACATGATAAAGCACAGATCAAAGTGTTTTTCTCAGAACATATTCTACCGAGCTTCAGATTCCTTCCTTATCAAATGGGAATAAAGTGTCAGCTCTACCCTTTACTCAGCTAAATATTTGAGCAAAGAGAATGAGATAATCTTTGAAAATGCTTTTCAAAGACCTTATGGAAATAGACAAGATTATTGGTTGACTATTTGTCTTTTCCAGCACATTTGTGGGTCTTTTACCTGCACATTACATTTCCAGCCCTCGCTTTAAAACTAAGAATTCCAAAATATCCCAGCAACTTGTGAAAGACAATCAGGCGCTGAGAAAGGGTGTGAACTTGGGCTCCATTTTATGGTTGTTTCCAGGACATAAGCATTGAAGGCGAAAGAGGTTATTGTGGGAATAGCAGTCCCAGGTCAAGTTGGTGTCACCCCTAGTTTGAGAGTGTGGCACAACCCCACATCATAGATTGATGCTTCTTGCACTCACTTCAGCAAACATAAAACCCACCTGCAGAATTTGTTAAAACACAGATTCCTGGGCCCAGGGCCCAGAAGCGAGTTCGGTAGGTCGGAGGTGGAGCTGGGGACAGTTCATTTCTAACCATTTCCACTAGAGGATGCTGACTGAGCCAGTCCACACACCATACCTGGGACAGGACCGACCAAGGTGATTCCTGCAGATGATGCAGCTACCAGGGCCATTCTAACCAGCCTACCCCATTTATTCATGGAACAGCTGGCTAGTGCCCTCAAGGAGCTCCCTTATTTCAGAAAGAGCCAGGCCCAAACTCTCCCTTCCCATTCATCCTTCAGTAATCTCCCTGCCTCAGAACGCACTTACAACCACACAGCAATTTACTTAAAAATAAGCACGGGCGTGAACATGCAAGAATCCACTTAACATGAAGACTGACAGATTTCAGAATAATGTCCTTGTCCTTACAAATACCCTCCCCCTGAGGACGGATTGAGGAGGGCTTAGGAAGGAACGCCTGGATGGATATTTACATCCGTGAGGGGAAAGGAGTAAGCCTCAGTCACTCTACCCCCCCCTCACAATCCTTTGCCTGCTTGTGACTGTGGGTCTGTGAAATGAGCCCTTTTGCCTCCTTCCATATACTGAGCTCCTGAATCAGGCTGGTGTGCTGCAGACACAGGAACATTCTTTAAGGCAGAACATCTGGACAGGGCAGGCAAGGGCTCAACCACGTGTCCTGTACATGTACTGTACTGGCGGCCTGCTCCGCTGTCTCCTAGGCATGAAGATGTTCGCTCTGGAGCCTCAGAGTAATCTGAGCTTGCTGCAAAATGCTTTATTTTGAATTTGAATATAATTCAAATTTAAGTCAACAGCATGAAGACCTGCCACCAAGGGACTATGCGAATTAAAGTTGATGAGGAGGACCGCGACTAGGAGGAGACATTTGCCATAAAAGAAAATGAACATCAGGCTCAGGGTTGGTGGAGGGTTTGGCTATGGGTGGCTTTAATGCATATCTAAGTTAACTGGCTCTCCGGATTAGCACAGTATCGTATTTGCCTAATACAGCATTAGCCTAATATAATACGGAAGTATTAACTCGGGATTCTTTTCATGACTAGGTATTATTTCTATGGCAATTTACTATTTTATTGGTCTGAGACAGTGCAGTGCCAACTTGCTTCACTCCCAGAATACACCCTGATAAACTCGGGCTTCTTTGTTCTAGCTGTGGTTTCAGGGCCGCCATTGGACAGACATAGGCTAAAGTCTTGGCCCCCCACAGATCAAACATCTGTGTCCGCATCACCTCACAGGCTCTTTGGTATGGGTTGATGGTCTGTTTGCATACCTTCCTCTCTTGCCCAAGGGGAGTCAGATGGGATGGTTAAGGTCCTTCCCAAATTCCAGATTCTAGGATTGAAAACAGAGCTATAACATGCCTGCTGTATCATAAGACGGGAGATGATGTCACCCTTTCAGGCTTCCTGGAATCCCCACAGCACTGGGCTTGCGTCTCACGTAAGTGGAAAAGTACAAGCATGACTGAAAGGAAAATGTCGGTCAGGGTCATGTCAATGTCAAGGTCCTAGAAAAACGCTGGAGGTCAGCGCAGTTTTCCCAGAGCGGAAGCTTGCTGACCCATTCCCCCCGAGATAGGCCCCTGCCCTCCTCCCCCTACAAAACACAGAGTGGGTCTGGGGCTCTCATGCTGGCCTTGAACATGAGAGATGGCTGCCACTGCAGCTCCTGCCTCCTGTGAGCTTCACCTCCCATGGAGACTCCTTCCTGCACATCTTCTCCTTCCAGACCCCTGACCCTGACCTTCGTCAAACCCCCCTTTACTCTTGCTTGGTCTTCTGAAGTAGGCTTTCAATTGGATGGCTTTGCCTCCAGTTTTTCTTTCATTCCAGCCGCACAATAATCATTTCATAATATAGGTACTCTTCTGCTCCAAAGCCTTTCATGTCTCCCCATTGCCTACAAAAGAAAATCCAAATCCTTGTGGTTTTTTAAGGCCCTGACTTCATAGTCCACCCCCTTCCTCTCCTCCTTCCTCCCTCCAAGACTCACTTATTTTATTCTGCTTGAGCAAGTGCAGAGATCACCAAATGTCCAGTGACCTTCCCTATCTCTGGGCTGTTGCTCATCTTGGTTACTGCTGCCAGGAATACTGTCCTTTGTGCCTTTGGACCACCATTCCAACTTCAAAGCCAAGTTCAGATTCCTCCTTCTCCAGAATTGTTTCTCCATGCCACCCATTTAGAATTAGTCAATTTTGGGCAATTACATTTGATCTTCTATTTATGTGTCTGTCTGGCCTCTCCAATAGACTCCACAAATAGAAAAAAAAAAAAAAAAAGCCCTGTCTGGGTTATTTCTCTGTGAATCTGGCACATAAAATGCTCACAGTTAATCTATGGGGACATAAAGCTCTGTACCTGCTCCGTAGAAATTACCCGTATATGCCTGTCCATTCTCTGCCTGTACAGATTTCAGTCACTTCCCATGTTTGTCCAAATATCATCATGTTGAATATTGATGTCATTCATGCAGTCCCTGGTGGCTATTTCTAGGTGTTCAACCATCATTAGGCAGAATCTCTGAGAAGATGAGAGGAAATTTTCTCTAAGGTGTAGAGGGTACCTCTGGATAACGATTGTTAAGCATGAGAAAGGTTTTGTGGCCATGCTGTATTATTATTATTTATTATCACAACGCTGACATTTGACCCAACATGAGCTAGGAGGGCAGTGTGATATTGTGGTGAATACTGAAAGCCTGGTTTATACCCAATGAGACCACATCAGTTTGAATCACAGCTCTGCCAGTACTTTCTCGCTGTGTGACCTTGGTCTGTTTACCTTACCTCTATGAGCCTGTTTCATTTTTAAAATGGGACTGCAACAGTACCTCCTTCCAGGGCTTTTTAAAGGGATAAATAACAGAGTATACATAAAACGCAGAGCGAGATGAGGGTATCTGTGAGGAGTTATGGCAGTGAAATGCCCTGGAGAAATCCCTATCCCCAGAGAGCCTATATCCACTTCATGAATGCATGTGCAAGTGACATTCACATGCAGGATTTCTGGAAGAGGACAAAGAAATATTCTTGTAACACCACTGCAGTATTACTTCCCATTGAGTTGAATATCAGACTTCCCCTACACAAGCAGTGCTTGGTCCTCCCTCCCCGCTTCCTCTTGCTCAATTCTGAGAGTCACTGCAGTTCTTATCATCTCCAAGTCACCTCCTCTGTTACCTCCTGCCTCCCAAACCTGATGAGTGGATTCTCTCCATCTCAATACTCCCCCTAGTTCCCAAACTCCCTTGCAGTACTCCCTTGCTGCTGTCACTCCATCACCAATACATGGCTGGAACATGGTAATTGCTCAATGAGTGCTTGTTGGGTGAATGATTGCAATGAAGCTATTTAGAGTAAACTTCAACTTTGGGGGGAAAATTATGGCTGAGCTACGGATCACTGAACTATCACTCAATTCCATCTCCCTACAAAAAAAAAAAAAAAAAGGCAAAGAGTGCCACTCAGAAAAATCCCAGCAACACAGAAATTCTTCTGAACGTGTAGTTCCTTTGGGACTTTATAATATGAATTTTATTTTATCACTCTTGGTCAGAATTATCCTTTCATCTTATGCAATTGGTTCAGTCTTCTGCACCAGGTTATGCATTCCTCAAAGTCAGAGACTATGTAGGGTGGGGGAAAAGTGGGTTTATAGTTGTTCGTATAGAAAGTAATACAATAATTAATAAATTGTAAACAAGAATAAACCCTTTCACAAACTCACCATTGTAAACCTACTTTTGTCCCGCCCTGTATCTTTCATTTCATCCTTAGCACCCTGCGAAGTCGAACAACCATGTGTCTTCCTGCAATAGAGTTCTTGCCTGTCTCTCTCCCTCTTTGCACAAGGATCTCAGTTCAAAAGCAAATAAAATGTGAACATTCAATCCTTTGGCTGGATCCCTTGTGGACATGGTGCCGGGCAAATGGCTGGGTGGTTTCTCACTTTGGTGTTTTGTTTTGTTCTCTGAATTTAGCATCATGTAAAGACAAAGCATAGCCTAAAGGTGCACTTAAAATGCCCTTTGGTTCCTGAGCTTATTCAGACAGGCAATAGAAACTGGCATCCTGGGTAATGAATGCCCTTAAAGGAACAGCACAGGCTAGCAACTGTAAACCATACGTTATTCGTCAGGGAGCACGCTTGCAAAACGAGCATGGAAATTCCCAGGCGTCTTCAGAGGGCAGGAAAGGGGAGATGCAAGATTCTCAGGATAATTTCATTATTATCTTTGCTTGATCTTTTTATACATAAGCCGACTGTTCATCATCATCGTCCCTACCTCTCCTGCGAGGTTGAATTCCTCTTAATTCATTTATAAAACAAAATTAGAGTGTTGACTGCAACCTTTAAAATAAATCCACATCTTTATTTAATTATAAATTCCATATAAGCTATTTTAAGATGACTGAAGTTATATATATAAAAAAGGAGAAGATGATTATTCTGTTAAAATGCCAATTAAAAACAAACAATTTTTTAAAATGTACATCTATATCATGGAAGAGACTGGGTTAAAAATGCCCCAAAACACAAAACTTTCTAAGAATGATGCCAGTTCACTGCTAACAGAAAAAGACAAAACTGGTTCAACATCAGATGTGAGTGGTTGAAATGGTGGTTTAATTTTTTTTCCTTCGAACTCCTTTTCCTCCTTTTGGAAACTGATAAAAGATTCTGTATTTTTTTTAAAAAGGAGTTGACCTCAGTTTTAGTTTATTTTCTAAAAGTAGAGATGTCTTTACATGTGTTTGAAAGTACGTCTCTCAAGCCTTTGGGGGACTTTTTAGAAGGAAGGAACCTACAACGAATATTTTACCAAATTGTTTGGGGATTTTCCGCTTTTATGTATTTGGGCATTCTTCCCTCTTAAACATCAAAACCTAATAATCGTGGCAGAAGGTTAAATATTTTCCATATTTTTGTTTCTGAAATTTGTTCCGTACAAAGAGCCTATGAGGGAAGGAAATTTACACACCCGATCTGTTACCGAGGGTTAGCTCTGGGGCTGAAGAGTGGGGTCTGGGGTGGGAGGCAGTGAGGGAGGGCTCTCATTTCTTCTTTTGTTTTATTTACAATAAAAATGCATTAATGTGCCACTTGTGTAATTTTTACAGTTAGTTAATAAGTAAAAAAACATCATATTTAGAGAAAAATATCTATTTGGATCATTTAAAAAAGTTACATGGTATCCCTGGCTTGAACACTGTATGTGGGATTCCCATAGGGAAAGGGAAGGGACAAGTTACCATCTGCTCGCTGATAGCATCCACCCTGTGGAGCATGTCTGTGCAGAAAGATTGAAAAACAGAACCAGGGTCTGGCAGAGTGAAGAATCTGCTATCCAGAGGGGAGGGTTTCTATTGGAGAAAGTTTTAGGAATTAATACTTTGACAAGTTATATCAAGTTCACACTCAATTCAGTTTCCCTAATGCCAGTTTGCTTTAACTCAATATCCAAAAAAAACACACAAACAAACAAACAAAAAAAAAATCAGAACAAAACAAAAGAAAAAAACCCTATGCTTTCATGACATCATCAGTTCATTTCTCAGGGCTTTAAAATAGAAACTTAAAGTTTACATGCAACAATTAAATCTAAGGGAGCACCTTATTTAAATTCCCCAGTCTCTTACGGGCTAGGAATGAAATGTAATGCTAATTTAATAATTTGTTCTCTTTCCACCAAAACACACATCATTGCGTGTGAAAGCCTCTTTCCTGTCCTTTTTTTCCATCAACATGTGGTGAGATTAAAAACTGATTGGAAGAGCCAAGTCCAGTCGCATCGTAGACCCTGGTCTCCCAACATCCAATATCATGGAACCTGTCGTGACCACGGCGCCCCCATTATCTTATTTTCTAAACGTGGGTGGTGGGTTTGAATGGAGGTGGATTTAAAACTGTGTACATAAAGCAAGCAGCTAGCACACGTCCTTGGTCAGTGTGTGCGTGAGTGTGTGTGTGTGTGTGTGTGTGTGTGTGTTTTGGAGAAAGAGTTGGATCAAATAAGTGGTTTCCTGTTCAGAGCAGGACATAAGTTTCATTCCATGAAAGGAAATATAATTGATTCCACTTCCATCAGCACACCAAGAGGATGGTGGGTAACTCGCCTCCTCCCCACCCAGACTGGGGGTGACATGGCCCAGAGGAAGGGGCCTGGGATGGGCCCTGGCTGCCCCGGGAAAGCACATACCCAAATAGCCCCTTGCCTCTCTTTGTCCCCATGGACTCTGTCAGTGTTTGAATTCCGTCCTTTTTCCACTCTTGGGAGGACACATGATGTCCCTCCAGGTCCTGCAGTCTGGGTTTGATTAAATAATTATAAACTCCCAGCAGCAGATCTATCATTTATGTTCCGAAACATGCCAGTATGTGTCTTTTGTGGCCATGCCAGCCCATCGTCAAGCCACTCTCGTTATTGTCACTGAGGACACAGTGGTTCAATGTTTGTGCTAGTTCCTGGATTCTGGCGATCGAATGTAGCCCCGCCGCGTGCTGCTGGTGCCAACGTCATTACAGAACTTCATAATAAATCCTTTCTATATTTACTCAGTCCACCACGCTGACACTGAAATTGCCTTATATGAGCTTATGATTGGAGGCTCCCATTTTTCCACTTCTAACTCTGGGTGATTACATATTCTTCGGGCAAGGACATCAAGGCCTGTTGTCTGTCTGTCTGTGCAGTGTGGTGCGGGGTGCTGGTTGCTTGGGGGGTGGGGGCGCAGGGGTATGGGACTGGGGTTGACCGTTCCTTCACACAAAGCAAGCACAGAGAGGCCACCTCGCTAATCCGTTTAGTTAACATGTTTAAAATTTTCCACTTCCTTCCCAGCTAAAGCCCAAAATAAAGTTGTTCAAGTCAAGCAGTATTTCATAGCAGTATGTTATCTCCCCCAAAAGCCCAGGGGGAGGTGGAGGACACCTCCTCATTGAGTTCAAGGAACGTTCAAAGAGATGTTTTTGGTCCTTGCCTTAATTGAATCACAAATGATGGCTAAAATTTCCCCCCATTTAAAGTGTATAATATCCTAAAAAACGAGAGAGAGAGAGAGAGAGAGAGAGAGAGAGAGAGAGAGAGAGAGAGAGAGAGAAAGAGAGAAAGAATTCATGGACACGGACAACAGTGTGGTAAATACCCGGGTGGGGTCGGGGTGTGTATGTGGAGGTGGAAGAGGGTATAGGGAGATAAATAGTGATGGGGAAACAAAGAAATAAAATTTAAAAATATATTATTTATTTAAAAAAATCCCACTTACCATTGCAAAAATAAATAAATAAAGTGTATAATATCCTCCCTAACTTGGAAAATAACAAACACTTGAGTGGAAAATCTCCCCTTTTTGTGTACATGAATAATCTTGCTCATGATGCTATACATACATGGCCAGAATTAGCTTCCCATTCCACTAATGATAACATCAGAAGAAGCTGCTAGAAACCATGATGTCTAAGAATTTAGCAAGGAAACACAAGCTTTGTTTTGGAAAGAGAGAGACGTGACTTCTTTTATTTTGCAAAGTTCTGTACAAAAGACAGAAAAATAGCAGGATAAATGGCTGACGTGTGTTTCCATTTTTGAAAAATGATCAAAGTCACTCATCTATTGAAAAGAGTACAATGAAATGAGATAATAGAGATTAGTGAAAAGCAACTCTATAAACGGATGGAAGAGTACCAGACTCACAAAATAAAATTCATCCGTCACTTAGGTTTTCATCACTGTCTTGTATTTGCATTTACATGGACCGAAATGCCACGGACTTGGATTAGTGTGGGGCTGAAATGCGAATCTTGAAAGAAGAATTACTTCATACAAAGGTAGAGTCGACTGAGCTGTGTGTTTTGTTTTTATTGCTTCCTTTGAAAGGATGATTAAAATGTTTCCATTGAATGCAGAAACAGTAATATTCCATCATCACAGGAAAGGGTTCAGATAATGCATTTTATTTTTAATAGAATGGGTCTTAGAAGAATACATACCAATGAAAGATATTTAAATGTGTACAATCTAACATTATTTTCTCAAAATGAAAAGGGCTTATTTCATGTATATATAGTTAGAGATAGAAAGAGAATTATGAGAGTTATTTTGTTTTTAAGATTTGAGATATAACGTCTGTCATGGATATAATTCCTGGTGATACCACATTCACCCCAACGCTAGTTAAATAATGTTTTAGTTTCAGTATTTTTGAAAATAAAGTCAGTTATTCTTTTAAATAAACTTAGACTTCAAAAATAAATCATTTTCAAATATATCAACTTAAAACTAGGCTGTACTATTCTACTGAGGCATATTCAATTTGGAGAAAATTGATAATAAAAACATTTGATGTGAAATGTGTAGTAATATATAATAACAGGTTCTTTGGGTGAATATTTCTGGGGGGGGGGAGGCAAATGGTTAGGAAAAAGCAAAACCTTTGATTAGAAATTCTGTTTTCTTCTCCCTTAGCTTTATATAGGAGATCTTGTATTTGCAAACATAGAAAGATAAAGTCTTCGTAAAAGAGAATACATATTTCAAATGTACAACTTTAGCCATCTGTGAGGAAAGCTGGTTTTTAAAATGCTCTATCGTGCCGAAATAGGAATGCAGCCCAGTGCAGAACTGCTTTCAGTTAAGCATTTTGGATGTGACTGTCAAGCAGAGAAGTGATCGGTAACTGGCCACTAGGGGGCTTTCCCATTGGTCCTTTTTATAAAACCGGGAAAGTAATTAATAATAAACTGGGAAGATGTACCCCAACATTTTCTATAATACATAGAAATAGCTGGTTGGGAAGTGGTTAGAAATGCCATCATCTGCTTATTTAGATAATAAAGCTATTGATTGAATTTTCCCCTTTACTGAACAGACCTTTTTTTTTTTTTAATATCAATTGTTGCGAATTTTTTAGTTGGTTTTTCTTTTTTGCTCAAATAATGGTTGCTGTATCTTCTTTTTATGTAATCTTGTGTTATTGATTTGCCCCAAAGTTTGAAGTTAGAAATTTAATCTAATCCAACCAGTGCATCGATTCCGTCTGGAGGGAGAACCTGGGTCTCTTTACTCAAATTAACCGAACAGATGTGCACGTTCCTCTCTCCGCACATCTCTCCACACCGCGCTCGCTCCAGTCAGGGAGGCCGCGGTGGAATGGGCACTCAGCAAGCCTTTAGTGAGCACTTATTATGTACTGGGTTCTGTGCTGGGTGTTGGGCTGCAGCTGGAAACCGGCGTGGTGTGGCTGACCTTGAAAAGACAGCAAGAAACACACAAGTCTTTACCAACAGAAAATACTGAGAGGCCGAAAAATGTGCTTTGAGAAACAATGAAAGAAGGTAGGAGGCGAGAAGTACTGCGTGTGCAGGGTGCTGGGCAGCTTTGAGGAGATTGCATGGGAACCGGGGAGGAGATGTGGAGGCTGGGGCAGGGGGTTTACATCAGGAGGCCTGGGCCCAGCTCCCGCCTCCCGGACTCACCAGCTGAGCGCCAGCCCGGGAGGCAGTGGCCGAGCTCAGCCTTCTCTGTCGCACCTGTCAGCCTGGAGGTTAGCAGGGCTGGCTTTCATCCCTCACCAGATTTTGGGAGGCTCAGATGAAGTGATTTATTTGAGAATGCTTTATAAAGGGATGGAGTTATTATGTGATTGCTCCTCAAAACAATCAGTGGTTTTTATTGAGTACATTCTTGATGAGAGCACTTTAATGGACAGGAGACAGTCGTGTCCTCGGGTTTAAAAATATTTAACTATGGATGGTGTCGGGTGGGTACTTGAAATAAAGTATATGATTGTCTAGCCACTATGTTATACACCTGAAACTAATACAGAATAATAGTGAATGTAAACTGTAGTTGAAAAATAAAATTTAAAAAGGAAAATATCTAATAATTTATTGGCATGGACAATGTCCCAATACATTAAGTTTAAAAGGTTTTTGCAAGAAGTATCTTTTTTTTGTAATATTGATACATATATGCATATATACATCATATCAGCAAAGATATAATCCAAAGTTAATATTGCTGGTTTATTTTAATATTTTTTCTTTTTTGCTTTCTGTACATTCTGATTTTCTGCAGTGATCCTAAAATGTTTTCCAATAAAATATTATGTTAATCAAAATAATTCAGAAAAAGGGATATTATTAACTTGATTGAAAAACATTCTATTTTACCCAGATGAAAATTTTCCTTACAAATATTTTGTTAAACATTCAAATGAGACTTTTCATCAAATATTTAGATAATTTTCAAATCTCCACAAAAACCATTATCATAAAAATAGTTTTAATTTTTAAAAATTAAATTTTCCTTTTATGACCTAAATATCTCTTTCACCTGTTTTCATCACCAAAGAAAAACTTATAAAAATAATGAATACTATTTTCTGTGTAAATACACATCTATGTATTGACTTCCACGTTAAAACATGTTTTTTAAGATTTGTTTGTAAAATGGGTAGCTCTTCCGAATGGCTCTGGCTCCCCATTTGGTGCACAGGAGGGTGACTTCTGCTCATTTGTGTCACTTTCCAGGACACATTTGAATGGCCCGCACAGTTTAAAAAGTGCCCATCATTGCCCTTTCCACATCACTCTGATTTCGTTATAAGAGGCATTTTGTGTATTTCCACCTTGCTTTTATAAGCTGTGCAACTTTATTTTCTCTGTCTGAATCCCTTGGTGATTGAAACTTGTTTGTTCTTCTAATGTTTTGCTTCTTTTCAAAGAAAACAAGTACTGAATTAATCAAATTTGGTTCTTACAAATACAAACACGGCAAATAGTATCAAATCCGTTCTCTCCATTTTACCCTCTTCCTGGAGGTCACTGCTGTTGTCCGTGTGTTGTGTAGCCTTTCTGTTGTTTCTGTATGCATTTGCATTCACAGACACATGCTGAAGGAAGCGAATAGTTTAAGGGTTGCTTTCTCTTTTAAACACCTGAAGTGGTATCATATTGTTCAAGTGTTGCTCCACACTCCCCCCCCCCCAAGATTATATCTTAATATCTTACAGATCTCTGTCAGGATACATAGATCTACATCATTTAAAAATACTCTGCTGTTTTTAAAGACCACATCCTTAGTCCTCTTTGGGTATCGCATGTTTCTAAAGAACTTAAGTATCAAGTGAGCAAAACATGGAATTTCAAATCTGTTCAGAGTATGTTGGATGCCTGCTTTGTGCAGATCCTCCTGGAGGAATGGGGTATTTCTTCAAGGGGGAAAGGAAGTGATAAACTCCAGGGCCATGAACTCGTCTGCCGTATCATACATTTAATAACGAAGTGAGCAAATCCACCCAAGAACAAGATAATTTAAACTCCAGGCTCCAAGCCCCAGAAGCTGAAAGGAGCCTCAGAGGTCACCTGCATCTGTTCTCTACTTTAAGGCACTTCACTCAGGATGGAAAATTAATCCTGGGGGTGGGGGGGGGGGGATGATGAACACCCAATTGAAACTGTACACACCCAAAAAGAGACTAATATATTGCCACAGGCTCAGTTATTCTGTTGTTACCATTTCTTTTTTCTGCACTTGTTTGCTATCTTGAATTTTCTCCATAGCTTAAGGAATGTTTTCAAATGAAAACATTCTTATGTTTTCAAACGAAAGGCTGGGTCGGTTTACCCACCCACAGCCAGGAGGTAGACCACAGCTTTGTAGAAATAGCTGTGAAGAAGTGAATGTTAGCAGGTCCTGAGACCTGCCTCACTAGTGTTGGAAGGAAACGCGGCCACAGTCCCAGGGATCTTGCCGGGGAGCTCCCGCTGGTCGCTGCCTCAGAGGCTTGCCTTCGCTTAGGTGCTCACACGATTCGTAAGGCTGGGCTTGGGTTTCTAAGAAATGTCCAAGTGATCAAACCTTGTGGTTGGGGTCAATGTTCTTCTAAATTGATTGGGTAAAATAGGAAATGTTGGGCTCCAGATGAGGCAGAAAATTAAGGGTGGAATTAAACTATGCCAAAGCAGCTGTGATCAGCATGTAAGGAGCAGATGGCCCCACCAGGCTCTGTTCTGGCTCTGGTGCCCCTGGATCCCGGCAGACAGACAGACAGATGCAAGTGCCTGGGCCATGGGAACCAGTCAGGTGGAGCTTTTAAAAATTCTGATCCTTTCTCCAACAAACATTGAGTTTTAACAAAATGATTATTGGAATTAAGGAGGAAGTTTTCCCCCTGAGACAATGAAAGTAATGTTTTTATGGACTATACTACCAAAGATGTAAAAAGAAAAAAGTATTTCATAATGTAATGGATCCAAAATGCCTGAAGAACCCAGCTTAAGGAGCATTTCTATTTTTTAAGAATTAAGCTTATATTAGGTACAGGAAGATTAGTTTTTGAAAAACAACAACAGATATATCAGGAACTGATTATTGACATCACAGGAAGATTTTTCTGTGGCCTGTTTTAAAATACAATATCCCACTGATGCCCTTATATTTTTATTTAACTTTTTACAAGTCTGCACTTTTTTTTCTTTTTTAAGGAAAAACAAAACAAAAGACGGATTTAGTATTCTTGAATCGTAAAATATTAGAGGCTTATATTCATGTAGCTGTATCCTTGAAAGTTATGCCCAGGGACATAACAGGACATCTTAAGAGAGCTGGTAATTTAAGATACTTTGTTAAAACACACGCCCATGAATAAAAATAGGGTGGAATCCATCTCTGGTTGAGAAAATTATGTGTTAATTCATTTTTGTTTTCTTTCAATTTGGACTTTTCTTAAAGCAAGTGATAGTTTTAAGTCAATTCAATACAATTTGTATGCATCGTTACATTTCCCTCCTACAACAGAGACAGGCAATACTAATAAAAACCATGCTTTGGAGCTCCCTGGGCTTTCTTGTTTCAGATGGTCCTTACTTCTGGGTGCAAACGTTATATAGATCTCCAGCTCAAAGGCTATTCACATATCATATGTCTTATCAAAATCAGTTACTCTATTTACTACTAATACTATTTTTCATTATAGTTTACAAGAACATGGCATTTATCAATTCGTTACATGAAAACAGGGTATCACTAAAATTTTACTCAAGAGGAAGACAATTCTCTGAACTAGAAAACTTTTTACCGAAATCATGTCTTCTAAAGTTGTTGAAAAATATGGCTATTCTTTTAACATCAACCCCAAAGAGTAAAACAATACAAAGATGCCACTTTGATTTTTAGCATCCCTTGCTTTCCATGTCACTAAGAATTTATCATTTAGAAAATATATTTTTGAAACAATTTAGAGCTTAATTTGAAGCAATTGAGAGTTTAATCTGTATCACATTTAGAGGTAGGAAGGCAAGAGTTAGATGAATTTACAACCCCAAAATGCAAAACAGGTCTTCCTTTAATTTGGACTCAGCTTATGCCCCTTGAGTAGTGATCTGAGCTTGGGGGACATGCCTTTGCTCACATGAGCCACCCACTTCATGAACTACACACACCCCTCAGAGCCGTAGTGTTCCACACTTGAGTTTCAGCTCTTGGGGGAGTCATATGTTACAGAGAATGCCCGAGGGACCCTGTCCAGCGGCAGTGGGCTGGAGAGCACATGTGTTGAACCATAGCCCATGTCCTTAAGGGAGAGGGGTTAATGCAGGACTTTGAGGGCCAGGAGAATAAAGAGTCTGGAAAACGCTTTGGAAAATAGAGAATCAGTCTACAAAAATTTTCATTTTATGTGTCTTTGGGGAAGGCCAAATATCAGACAGGATGTAATCTGACATTTAGATCTAATTCTGTTGATAATCTCCAGATTTGGGAACACGCGTCCTAGAGTGTCCAATGTCACAGCTGGCTTTACACAGAAGGGATACTCGCTTAGAAGAAATGAACTGTCGAGGCAATTTGCGGTGCTTTCACACCCTGGATTTCATGTAAAGGCAAGGTTTGCTAGATAAGAGGATTTAAAGAATAAAGGCAGGCCAACCTAGGTTTCCTTCCACCTTATATCGTCCACTGATGAGTTCTGTGACTTGGGTAGGTGAGCTAACCTCTCTGGTTCTGTTTTCTTGTCTGCAACACGGTGCAAATATTAATAATAATAGTTCTATTCATGCGAGTTTTAATATGTTCCAGGCTTGTTCCAGAAAGATATATTAACTCAGTCTTCACAGAAAGTTTTGAGTTTAAAATCATTACTATCTTCTTTGTCCAATCCAGGAAACTGAGGTTTGGATGGAGCCAATGACTCCAGCTCACGCAGGTAGAAGTGCTGGGTCAGCATTTAGGTCCAGCTGTGCAGATCCACAGGCTGCGCGATGACTCACAACGCCGGGAGAGGCGGGTGAGCGCCAGCTAAGGACAGGACTGGGTCCCCACAGGCCTCCATCACTACAGGCTCTGCCACATTGCCAAGGGGTGGAGCCTCCTTGCATCTTACATTTTCCACATGTAAACAGAGGATAATAACGGGATCTGCCTAATGCCATTGTTATGAAAATTAAATGAGTTAATGTTTGTTAAAAACTCTGAACAGTGCTTGTTAAGGGCTAGATAAGTACTTAAGTGCTATTATTATTATATTAGAACTCATTATTCAATACGTGGATTGGAGCAAGGATGGAGATATATATATATATATAAATTACCTGCCTGGACATAATAATTACCCAATAAATAATTCCTTCTGGGATATTTTGATCCAAGTGTGACACTTGATATAGGTGCTGGGGAGATGCAGACCACAGGGCACAGGCCACCCGCCACAGAGCTCACAGGCTATGGGGGCAAAGGGGAACAGTTTTCTCACCTGAAGGGTATTGGAAAGGCCTGTCTTTAAGCAGCCGGCTGTACATGATTTCTCACCTGCCTGTAAGAGTAGCTCATGTAATGTGACACATGGACTGATTAGCGTTCATGGACCCATCTTCTGCCCCCGCCAGGAGAGAGAATCCTGTGGACACTTCGATTCTGCCCTCCCCCCCCGCCCCACCTCCGGGCACCTCTGTAAGAAGGCAGATGGACTTAGAGGCCAAGTCAGTCTCCATAATGAAACACTCAGTGAGGGGAGGAAGAGGGAGGAAGGAAAGTGCCATTCTCAGAACACAGCAGGGGTTTGTGCACATGTGCATGTTGGATGTGTGTGTTGTATCCACCTACATGTGTGTGTTTTATGAGCATGTGGTTCTGTGTGTGTGTGTGTGTGTGTGTGTGTGTGTGAGAGAGAGAGAGAGAGAGAGAGAGAGAGAGAGAGAGAGAGAGAGAGTGTGTGTTAGGGGCTGGGGTGGTTGCAACGTCTGGGGAAGGTAGATGCTAAGAAATGGAATTGCAGTAAGTATTGCAAGGACCAATATATTCTTTCTTATTTTGAAAGATAGGGGTAAAGAAACTCCATTCCTTTTTATTAGTTTTGACTCAAAAATGTGTTCGTGCATGCCATGCTCCTTGGAGACCAGACAAGCATGTGGCTTGACAGGGTCTGGAGCTCCTCTTTGCCAGAAGCAGCGCTAGGCCCATTGGTTCAATAGGGGCTGTCAATTCCTGCCTGTCCTTGGCTAAACCCTTTCAGTAGATGATGTCAGGGCTGGCCTGGTCTCAAGGGCCACAGTCAGCAGCCATCAGGACTGGCCAGAGATGGAGGGGCAAAGCCAGGGAGATGAGAGCTCAGAAGCCAAAAGAGCTTTCCTGGAAGTCAGGCATGCTCCCCACTGTCCTACCAGGTCACAGCGGGCTCACTCCTGGGTCAAGGAGAGGTGGGGCTGCTTCTGTCGGCCCTTTCCAATGAGGTATCACTTGGTGTTGAAGCAGGCTGGCTGCATGTGAGCAGTTGGCTTCTTAAGGATTGCATTTTAGAGGGGAGGGTTGACTAAGAAGAATAAGAGACTAAAACAAAAACAGGAGTCAGACTGACTGGGCTGCCTGGTCCAGAGGAAACAAGGACAAACAGGGGAGGACGAGTGAGGGGTGTGCCCAGATGGTGTGGCTCAGTGGTTGAGCATCGACCTATAGCAGGAGGTCACAGTTCAATTCCTGGTCAGGCAGATGCCTAGGTTGCGGGCTTGATTCTCTCTCATCAGTGATGTTTCTATCCCTCTGTCCCTCTCCCTTCCTCTCTTTGAAATCAATAAACACAAACAGAAAACCACCCAACAACAACAAAAAAGAGCAAGGGACTTTGAGGGGCTTTGGCTGATCTCTCCCACACTGTGAAGGTTCAGGTACACTCTGTCTGGGAGCACCATTGTGCTGCATGTTTTCAATTTTCTAAAGAGTTTTCAGGGCAGACCAGCTCCTTGAGGCTCCTCGGTGTGTGGGTGTGAGGAGGAAGGGTTAGAGCAGATCCCCAACCCTGCCCTTTTGGAAAATGCATCAACAGATCTTTTACAGCGGGGGTTCTCTGAGCCTCCCATGTAGGACTCGGGGAGGAGGTCTTAGATGGGCATCATTTTCCAGTTTTGGGCCACAGTGGTCTCTCTAATATATAGTCAGAACTATTGACTTCACATGGTACAAACGCCACGAACAGCAATCTACTGAGGTTTCCTAAACTACCCTGATGGTACCAGTCACAGAGGGCTGTTGAAAGCACTGATTCTGGGTTCAGCCTAGAGCTGCTGAACCAGGAGTTTCAGGGGAAAGGCCTGGACATTTGAATTTTGAAACAAACATCACAGGCAGTTTTTACCAGTAAAGTCTGGGACAACCATGTGGATGTGCACAGTGTTGCAGTCATTCCTCACTCTGTGTCCAGAAACCGTCTGTCTTCCCTGGTCAGTGCACTAGCCACCTGGGGTCACTCAAGCTGGGGTGAGAAATGAAGGCTCCTTCCCTGATGCAGGTAGGACCACATCTAAAACCCACCTTAGCAGCATCAAAAACAAGAACTTGGAGACCACACATGGTTCAGTCAGAGTAAGCAACACTGTGGACACAGCCTGAGAACAGAAGCCTCCAGGAGACCCTACACCCTCCTCACACTCCTTCCTGGGCCGCCTACCTGCTGCCTCTGGGCTCCCTGCCGTCTTGAACTCCTGAGGTTGGCATCTTAAATACGATGTCCAAAGCCCCCAGATGGCCTCATCAATCGATCTTCTGAGAGCAAGTGTCCTAACAGAACACACAACACAGCATCTGGAAGGGGCTGAGGATCAAGATGAAATCTCTTCCACTGTGCAAATGGGGATGTCCTGCCTAGGGCTAAGGACAGCCCTTGAGCTGACCGTCCGGAGTGGCTCCTGTGCCATTCTTTGACCACCTACAATAGTTTGCCCCTAATTCAGAGCTTACCTTACAGGTCTGTAGTGAGAGCCTGTGAACCTTCTTTTGTATTTTTAATGGAAATGTATTGTATGGTTGATTAGTTTCCTATTGCCATGTAGCAGTATCACCAGAAACTCAGCAGCTCTAAAGAGCATGCATTTATTACCTCACAGTTTCTGTGGGGTCAGAATTCCAGGCAGTTCCACCCACGGAAAATCTCACAAGGCAGCAATCAAAGTGTTGGCTGGAGCTGTGATCTCATTGGAGGCTTGACCGGGGATGCATCTGCTTCCTAGGTCAGTCAGATTGCTGGCAGAATTTGGTACCTCATGGCCACAGGTCTGAGGACCTAAGTCTTTTGATGGTTGCTTACCGGAGGTCACCCTCAGTTCCTTGGCTTGTAGGGTCTCCCAACATGACCACTGGCCACCTCGGAGCAATTAAGGGACAGACTACAGCAAGATGGATGCTACAATGTTATATTACCTACTCGTATACCTGTAATCACATATATCCTATCACCTTTGCCATATTCCATTGGTTAAAAGAATATCACCAACCCTGGCCACACTCAAGGTCATGAACACCAGGTGATAGGATCATGGGGGTCACCTAACGAGTCTATCTGCCATTGTAGTGGTCAGTTGTAACGTCTGCTCAACCTGAAAACACTTTTTCTCTAAGAACTGGGTCAACCCTGGTAGTCCTGTGTGTGCTATGGGACCCCATCACCAGATCAGAGTTGTCTGATGTGCAGGTAGAGATCTGGCCCAATGTGAAGCAATAAGATTCGTCCTTCCAGGATTTCAGCATTGGGATTTACAGATACCTAGTTAGTCTGGCCTATTTCCTTTCAAGAAAAAGAGACAACTAGTGGTTGGGAAATCTTTTCCAACACATGTGTGGAGGACGGAGAGGATGAAGCTGGAGCAGAGAAAAGAATGAAGCTGATCCACAGGAAAAAGAAATGGAGGTTAGACAGGGAGAATAAATTTTGTCCGGGTTTTCAGAAGCTATCCAGTTGCCAGTTCTTGTTCCTCCTGTAACCCAATGATTTTTGAGTTTCAGAACTCTTCTAATATCCTGTCAGTAAATCCACTATTTTGCTTAAGCTTGCTCAAGTTGGTTCCTGTTACTTGTCAAGGTAAAGAACCGTGACTAAGTTGAGATGTCAGGGTGGGCCTTATTTATTCTTCACTTATAACCTCTCCATCATCTATCCACCTGCCATCTACTCAGAAATATTTTTCTACTCCGTATCATACACTGTCATCCAGGCACTGTCCTGGGTGCTGGGTTACAAGAGCAAACAAGACTCAGAGCTCCCATTTTCACCAACTCATAATCCATGGAAGCAGAGTCACAGATGGGAGGTGCTGAGGAGCACCCAAAGGGAACATCCACCTGAGCCTGGGAAGAGGGCTTCCCGGGATGCTTCCTGAAGGAGGTGACTAAGCTGAGATTTGAGAGGTGAAGAGAAACCAACCAATTGCAGGGGAGAGGTGGGGAGACTGTTCTAGAAAGTGAGAACAGCGTGCTCAGAAGGGATAGGAACATGACGAATCTTAGAATCAGAATGCTGAGTATAGGTGCAGAGACCTTTTATGGAAAAGGTGAGGAAACTAATCATGCTGTGATTCCCCAGCAGATTTGGGTTCTGTGCTGAAAGGCTGTAAGAACAGAGAAGCAGCATTATCTCTGGGTCAGGTCTGCCTTTCCTGGCCTTTTGCTGTAGGGCTAACGACACACGTTTCACAGAGCCAATAAAATGCACCTTCTCAGGAACTGTTACGACAGCTGGCTTCCAGATCCTTCGATTGTTAGCTCTTTCTCAAGAAGCATCATTAATTATTTTTAATTATCTCTTGATTTTACCAAGAAGGTCATTATTTCTACAGCCAGTTCACTGATAAAGTCGGAAAGTGTTTTCATGTTGTTTTTTTCCTGTGGTGTGGTGTAACATTCTTTGTCATCGATACATACGTCAAGTCGGGCTAACCAGAGTATTTCTCCAGCCGCAGCATATGGTTGGGTCATGCAAACAACCATCGTAAATCCTCCTTGACAATGGCCCAAAATGATATCGTGACCTGGTCCCCTTGGAATCCAGATTTATGAAGATCTGGATGTGAGAACTGAGTGTTAGGAGCATGGATTCTTAAAAATGTGCCACGTGAGTACATCTGTCTCTTCATGTGGCTACTTGCCGCCACATGTGGCAAGTGCATGAAAAATATGTGCGGAGGTATTTGAAAAATTCTTGAGGTGCCTCAATAAGCTTGCCTAGAGCCCAGTGCAGAATAAGCACCCAATAAATATTCATTGAGTGAATGGGCAAATGGATGGATAAATGAAGTGGAACTTGAGTGAGTTATAAAGTCATCTCATTTTTCTAGAAAGCAGCTCATACTAGGAAGGCATACTTGGTTGCCTTTCCAATACCTTCCTTCCTTTTCTACTTGTGAATGCACACCCAATTTTGTTCAGCAAGGCTCTCTAATTCCAGGGGCAGAATCTTACTCTAAGGCAATCAGAGCATGCCATTTTTCAGAGAGGTTGTGTTTGGTCAGAGAACAGTCAAGTGGCCCTTATAGCCCAATCAGGCTGAAGGGGAAGAGGTTAAGTTTATGGCCTCGGGAGAAGTTTTCCATTTCTTCTGTTGGAGATGGGCAAGGAAGCATGTTACTGCATTTGCTGCTCTAGAGTTTTCCCTGCCATGCCAACCAGATCCTGCGTGGGCTGCCCTGCTTACCTTATGACTTTGAGGAGAAACAGCTTTGGTTTGAGGCTAGAGCTACACAAAACAGACTGGGAAAGATCGCATCCTTGATGACATGGTTGAGCTCCTGGACTTTGCTGCAGAACACCCAGATTCTGGGCCACCTGTTATTTGAGAGAATAATTTCCTTCTGGCTTAAGTCACTCTGAGTTTGGATTTCTGCTGCTTTTCCCAGAAAACAAAACACTAAAGTAAAAGTTTGAAGTTGAGAAGAGACTGGGAACGAGGAATGTGCTTGGTTATTTAGTGTTGTTTCAATCAGTAATAACACCAGCCTCTTTGTGTCGAGCACACACGAAGCTGGCTTAGATCATGCCTTTCATTGCAAGTACCCTGGGGGGTAAGTACCCTCATGCTGGTTTCACTCACTTCTGGAAGGTAAGACTTGCACATCTGAAAAAGAAGCCCCAGTTGGGGGTTTACATGGCTCCTTTGCAACACAGAGGAAAATACTTCTATCATCACATACTCCACAGCCCTTTTATGTGTCAGCCATTCATACCATTGCCTCTCTCACTAGTATGTGAAATTTAGAAAACACCTTAGCAAATATTCCTTTTGCAGTTACTACAAGCAGGATACCTTAAATAGAAATGATTTTTGCCTATCAAGATTTTATCTTCTGATTGGGATGACAGGGCCCAGCCTTTTAGACAGCGATGGGAGACTTAAATGCAGACCTGTGTTAACCATAAAAAAACCTAGTATAGTATTAATTTTTGGATGAGAGAAAAATAGGAAGAGCTCATGAATCCAGATGTGGTTTTGGTCTCTTTCCACACCACTATCTTTTGCCTGGATGGCTGCAGTAGTTTCCAGATGTATCTCTTTCTATCCTGTGTACCATCTGGTCAGTTCTCCACACTGAAGCCAGAGAGATCTTGTGGAGAGCAAAAGAGACCATGTCATTCCTCTGTTCCTCCTCCTCCCCTACAAGACCCTGCCGCTCTGACCTCTACAGCCTAATCTCATACCCATACCAGACATCATTCCATTTTTTCTGTTTCTTTCCTTCTGGGGGCTTTTCAGTCCCACCCAGCAAAGGCCTTTGCATATGGTGTTCCCCAGGCCTGGAACACCCTTCCCTCTCCTTTTCAACTAGTCAACACCTACTTGTCCTCCTTCCAATAGCAGCTCAAGCACCCTGTCCTCAGAAAAGTCTTTTCTGACCTCCCTGAGTAGGACAGAATCTACCACAGGCTCTCATAGCACCAGGAATCTATCCTTTGGACTTGTCCCCATTGAAGTTCTGCAGTTTTTGTCATCATCTGACACATCACTTCTACCCCACACACACCTCCAGGTGGGCAGGAATTTTATTTGTGTTTCTTCACCATTGGCTCTCCAGAGCTTGACAAAGTGTCTGGCATATGATAGACGCTCAGTAAATATTTGTTGAAGAAAGAATGAGTATATAAACATGCAATCCACACTCGTTGTGAGCTGGGCATTATACTCTGGAGCTAACACATTGTCATTTACTCCTGAAAACCACCCTATGAGAGAAGTGCTATTGTTGTTCCATTGTATAGTGGAGTACCCCGAGCGATGAAATAACATGCCCACAGTCGATTTAGGAGACAGAATAGGAATTCTAACTTGTCATGTGACTTCAGAAACTGAACTCTTAACTACTGGCCTCCACCATGTCTCAAATGTGAAAGTTCTGGAAGTCAAGAGGAGCAAGAAGCTTAGTGAGTGAGCAGGAGTTTGGGCTGGTCTCATAAGGCAAGATGGCTTTGGCCATGGAGGTAATTAGGAGGGTAGGTGCATAGGGACACTACTAACATAAAGGCACCTTTGAGTGAGGCCCCGCTTCTGGATAGGTGATTAGAAAAACAACAGCCCATCTTCCTGCAGATGCAGCCCCATACCAGGACACGCAGCTTGATGAGCCAAGTACTGGCTCAATTTCAGGTCTCATTTTCCTCCTCACCTGGGCACATTTTATAGTGCACAAACCACACAGCCATACCCAACACCCTGCAGGAATGAGGGTTTAAACTTCAAGCAGGGGTGGGAAATGTCCAGCTCAAGGGCAATGTCGGGCACGCGAAGTCATTTGGTCTGGCTCTGCCATGGCATTAGGGGTGAGTTAATTAAATGTTTGACCAAATATAGCAGGCTCATTTTTAAGTTGGTAATTTTGTGTGACCCACAAATGATATTATAAATATCCAAATGGCCCTTGGCAGAAAAAAAGGTTCCTCACTCCTGCTTTAAAGGCACAAAAGCAAGAGGTGAAAAGATCCATTTGGCTACAGTGGATGCCTTTCGCAGTGGTTCTCAACCTTCTGGCCCTTTAAATACAGTTCCTCATGTTGTGACCCAAACATAAAATTATTTTTGTTGCTACTTCATAACTGTAATGTTGCTATTGTTATGAATCGTAATGTAAATATCTGATATGCAGGATGGTCTTAGGCGACCCCTGTGAAAGGGTCGTTCGACCGCCAAAGGGGTCGCGACCCACAGGTTGAGAACCACTGCTTTAGAGGGACATGCAGAACTCTAACACTTGCTTTGTCTAATATAGAAGCCAATAGCCACATGTGACTATTTAAATTAAAATGAATTAAAATTAAATAAAATTTAAAAGTCTGTTTCTTAGTCACAGTACCACTTTTCAAGTGTTCAAAGGCTACCTGTAGCCAGTGGCTGCCATACTGGGCAGCGCAGACAGAGACCTCTCCCTTATTGCAGAGAGTTCTGCTGCACAGCACTGGTCCACCAGCAAGCTGGAGCCCTGGGTTGTAAAAGGAGCTCAGGCTTTATGCCAGAGGCATGGGGGCCATGAAGGGGCTGTACGTGGGGCAGTGATGGGACTAGGAAAGGTAACAACTACTTATTGAAGGATTCTGATGTGTCAGGTAGTGTACCAAGTGCATCTCAAGCATGCTCTCATTTAATCTTTATAAGAGCCCTATAAGGCACATATTATTATTATTATCCTCATTTAATAGGTGATAAAATTGAGGCCCAGTGAGGTAAATAACTCTTATAGCTCCAGGTCTGTCTGACTCCACAAGGCCCCACTTTATATCATGGTCCTGGTCTGTATCCAAATTAGCCTGATGTCGGGAGTAGATAATTCAGCAAAGCAGAGACCGAGGTCAGGAGGCCCGATCAGCAACCCCATAGAAGTATTCTAGGCATGAGCTGGGAATGGCTTCAATGGGTGGTCACGAGCTGCCTTTGTAGAAAGTGTCAGGTGTTTCTTGGTCTGTTTCCAGCCTATAGTTTGCCGTGGTCATCTTCTCTTCCTCCCTAATCATCCATCGCAATGGGCTAAATGCTCACAGGAATCATCTTTGCTTATCCTTCTGCTCCTTGTGCTGGTGTTTCCAGAGAAAGCTGTGTTTTCATTAGGTTTTAACCCAATAAATTTTTATCCCTGGGAGGACGTCTCTTGCCTCCTCCTGCTGTTTGGCCTCCCCCTAGATATCGCAGGACACAGCTGGAGAGCTTGTGTGGGCCCCACCAACGAGCCAAGCCAAGCTCCCATCTGCCAATGTATATGGCAGAAGCCTTCCCTGTCCTCCCAGTTCCCTGGTGAATGGAAATGCACCAATGGATCCTACTTCCTGCTGGGATGTGGGGTCTTTTTGCCTCTTTGGCCTGCTGGTGTGAAAGGTAAGCTTTCCCACAGAGTGGTTCTCTCTGCATTGTAGCTTCAGCGTCCTGTGAATGTTTGTGAATGTTTCAGCTTTAGGTGAGGCCTGTCGAGCAGTGGGAATGGATTGCCCCTCCCTTGGTCTTATAAAGAGAACTCATTTCCAGTATTTGGTTTCCCGGATTATGGGCAAGCCGACCCCCATTGAGCCCACTTAGGAAATCTGTGAGAGAAACCGTTAAATACTGACCTATGTGTGACAGCTGGGGACACTGAGGCACAGGAGGACAGAGGGAATTTCACGTGCGTCGGAATTAAAGAGCTAGAAAGAAAGCCATGATAGATATCCAGGTTGCCTGGTCTTGCTTTAACCGCAACCCACACTTGCCTATTTAGTTACAACAAACACAAAAGAGATAAACATAGATGTAAGTTAGTCTAAACACCAAATTTCAGAAGTTTTTCCTCTGATGTCTACTCAGCCATCCTGACCTTTATTGGAGGATAAACCAACTCGCAACAGCTGTGGACAATTATTTACTGTAAGTCAGAGACAGAAGAGCTGAGGTAATGAAGCGAATTCAGCATCAGGAGGAGAGCCATGTGCTTGGTACCAGAAAGTTACCTTTTAAGTCTATTTTTTAATTCCCAAAGACTGAGGTACCAAATTCATGACAGAAGAGGTGCTAGCAAAGGCCAGGATGTGTGGGGCAGTGGGCTTTGCTCCCATGTGAGCAGGGTTATAAAATCACCCAGCCGCACGAGGACCTTCCTCAGCTGGAGTTATTCAGGAAGATGCTCCAGGCAGATGAGACCTAGAAGACATGTCCCTCGCTGTCCATAAAAGTGATCTACAGCTGGTTGGGTGGAGTTACCCGGCCGCTGTGACTATGCAATAAAAAACAGATTTGGATTCCCTCACTCTGGCTGTCAGATTTTACAGCTGCCCAGTGGTCTCAGGCAGTGTGGCCACTCAGCAAGAAGCCGCTGAAGGGGCCCCAGAAACATTTGGCAGTCAAGAGAGGGACAAAAGCTTTGCATAATTCAGGGGAGAGTTCAAAGCCAATAACATTTACACGCCATGCCAAGAAAGCATTGTAAAGCCAGCGAGGTGCCTCTAAGCCAATAAGGTGTTATTACCTTTCATCATATCCTTTTTGCCCTTTGATAATAAGCACTGTTTAAAGTATTTGAAAATTCCATCCACAATTTAAAACAGGATATGTCACCTCTGCACTTTGAACTTCCAAGAGAAAAGGAAGCCTTGCTTGAAGTTGATGCCCATCATTACAGACAGATGATCACACAACACACACACACACACACACACGCACGCATGCACACACCCTCACCCTCACCAATGCTGTAAAATAATGGAATCTGGCCACCCTGACTGTGGCAAAAGGAGCGACGAGGCTAATGAATTTCCTCTCCAGAGCCTCCTGCCTAGAGGCCAGCCAACTCCAGGAAAAATTTTGCTGTAAACACTCCCATCTTTTGAGTGGGGTTTAGCCCCATGGTGCCATTCATAGCCAGCCCTTGGCCTGAAGGGAGAGAAGCTCAGGACTTAATGTTCTAGACTTTTAATTAAACAGACCACAAAACCACTTGCTCCCAAATTGAATTCTAAGTCTGCATTTGAGAACAATTGAAGTCCTTAAATTACAAATGACAACAGACAGAGAATGTCTTTGTTGTCCTGGGCAAAGTAATTGAACATTATAGCAGAGAGAGTATAAGGTAAAAACAAAACAAGCAAACACAAAACAAAACAAAACAAACGAACAAGCAAAAATTAGATCTAAATGACTTTGATTAAAATGCTGGCTCTGCCCTAACTGGTTTGGCTCAATGGATAGAGCGTCGGCCTGTGGACTCAAGGGTTCTAGGTTTGATTCTGGTCAAGGGCACGTACCTTGGTTGCAGGCACATACCCAGTGGGGAGTGTGCAGGAGGCAGCTGATCGATGTTTCTCTCTCATCGATGTTTCTGGCTCTCTATTCCTCTCCCTTCCTCTCTGTGGGAAATCAATATAATATATTTTTTAAAAAATGCTGGCTCTGCAATTTGCTAACTGTGAACTTGGGTCTATTTATTACTTAATTAAGGTGGTTGGTGAACCCTTGTAACTTGGAATCATGTCTTAGAACTGGGAAGTAACCTTGGAGATCATCTTGTTTAACCATTATCCCATTAGGCTTACCCATAATGGTTTAAGAAGGAGACTCCAGTTTCCTAATTCTAAGCCCTTCATTACTTCCAGCAGAGAAGACCATGATAGGAGGGCTTCTGACTCTTTTGCTGAACACATTAGCCTAAATTAGAAAATATCTGAGAGTCTCTGGTATTTTGAGGATGGACAACAAAGCTTAAAGCTTTGGACCTTAGGAAGCTAATTGACAACTAAGAAACTGCATCTTATCCTTCTCCCTCCTTCCAGATTCAGTCTCCTTGTTTCTGGATTGAATAGGATCATGCTACATCCATTGTTCACCATATAAAGCATGACATTTACTGTGGAATACAATGTCCTTTTCCAAATGCCCCATCCTATTCGTCCAGTCACAAATTTCACCACACATATACTCTCTGTCTGATCACACTAACCATCTCCTGGCACCTAATGTGTCACATACATTCATGACTCCATGGTATTTCCTCTACTTGAAATGTTCTTTCCCCTTTCAACCTGGCAAATCCCTGCTCATTATTCAAGGTCAAAGGCAATGTTAACTATTCTGTAAGATTTTCCCAAAGATTATCACTAATTCTAATAATAGAAAGGTTCAGAACCTACTAAGTGTTGAGCACTGTGTTGATGTTTTTCATGATTATCTAATTTCATTCACAAATCCTCGCTACCAGTCTATGATGTATTATGATCCCCATTTTTTGAGACAAGGAAAATAAGTCTTAGCAGAGTTAAATAACATGCCAAGGTCATGAGCTAGTTAGTGGTAGAGTTAGTCCCAAGTCCAGATCTGTCTGACTCTAAGTGAGTTGTTCCCCATCTGTTCATACAGACTTTCCCAATGAACTTTATTCATGCCTTGGTTACGTCATCTTCCCGGTTTAACTTTACATCTTTTCTTCTCTTCTAGATCAAAAGTCAGGTTATGTGTTATTCTGTTTTATATCTCTAATACTTAGCTCACTGCTTGGCCCACAATAGATGATTAACATAAATATGTATAAATATGTTGAATGGAGAAATGAATAGATGGTTGGATGAATAATGGATGGAAGGAAGGAATCAAGGACAAAATATTCAGCTTTCTCAAAGTGCATATTCTAAACAAGCTAACCAATTCCAAGTACACCAAAAAATTATGTTCCATAAAGGAGAATGCTAATGCCTTGAACATATTCAACACCTTTTTATATTGACTCTGAGCCTTATTAATGGCAGGAAATTCAAATGAAAGTCAAGTATACATTGTGTACACCTATGGCCACAGAAGAGAAGCTTAAAAATGTTGGACATGCCCTGGCCGATTTGGCTCAGTGGATTGAGCGTAGGCCTGCAAATTGAAGGGTCCCGGGTTCGATTCCAGTCAAGGGCACATCACTGGGTTGCAGGCTCCATCCCTAGGAGGGGGCGTGCAGGAGGCAGCCGATCAATGATTCTCTCTCATCATTGATGTTTCTGTTTCTCTCTCCCTCTCCATTCCTCTCTAAAATCAATAAAAAATATATATTTTTTAAAAAAATGTTGGACAGCCCAGCCAGCATGGCTCAGTGGTTGAGAGTGGACCTATGAACCAGGAGGTCACAGTTCTGTTCCTGGTCAGGCCACATGCTCAGTTTGTACTCAGTCTCCAGTAGGGGATGTGTAGGAGGCAACTAATCAATGATTCTCATCACCAATGTTTCTCTCTCTCTCCCTCCCCCTCTTCCTCCTTGAAATCAATAAAAAATATATTTTTTAAAATGTTGGACAAAGTAGAAAACATCTGGACCAAGTCATAATCTTGAAGAATAAAGATACATGCTCTCTGAGCTTAGTCTTTCTACTTAAAAATGTTTTTATGTAGTTTTCCTGACTTGAGTACCTTGCCTTTTGATATGTCCTCCAAGGAAGAATTTTCATCCACAGATGTCAAATAGGTAAGCTTACAGCTGCTACAAATTCAAATGTTTAGACTACACCAACTAGCTTTTATTAGAGATGTATAAAAAGATTTAGAGAAAATGATAACAGATTTTAGCCTTGGGCATAAATATATAAGGCACCAAGCAGACACACTAGGGGCGGTTTAGAAGTAAGTTCCTGTGCCTCAGTGTGCAAATTAGCCAGGCCAGAAGGAATGCAAGCCAGCGTGGCTGTCATTCGGTGTTTTCAAAGCTGCATGGAAGGCAAACCTGCGAATTTCCAGGTAGAGATAGAGGGAGAATCAAACTTCTGAGCAACATATTAAAATACAGTCTCATGTTCTGAAAGGCCTACTGTTTGAAGTAGCATCAATTTGGAACCTCTGTGGGGTGGTCATGTCCAGGTATGAAGTCACTGCAGGTCCGTCTGTGATGGGGCCCTGCCTTCGTGTACTCTTCATATGGGGAGGCTGAATGATCGTCTGATTGGAGGCAGATGGGAGGTTTGGAAGCTGAATTAAGTAGAAGCTTTCTGCCATCTGTCTTTGACCCCAAAGGGATAAGTTCAGACCAGGCCTTACAAAGATGTGAGTATTTAAGCTTGGTAACCCTTACAGATATCTCAGCAAAGACTTTGCTTCAGCATGAGGCATGTGCCCTTGCTTTGGGTGGATGCCTGAAGCTGCTTTCTACCTTGATTTTGTCCAGTTTCATTTTGAAAGAAGAGGCTTTTATAAATTAGTCTAATGTCCTGTGCATGCTTCCATATCCTAAATATGAGAACTGATAATTGCTTCCAGTTTGGGGGTAGTAATTAAGTGTGAGACACTCAGCAAATTGCGCGATAGATCATTGTCTCATTTAATCCTCACAAGCAACCCTGAGAGAGAGGTGCACATTCCGCTGTTTTATGGATGAGGATACTGGGATTTGTCTAATAATTTCACAGCAGATACAGGACTCGCGTGTAAGCTTGCTTCAGCACCATCTCCACACTCGCTTTTACCATAACGTAATACTACCCAACTTTTCACATATTGATTCACGTCTCCCCCAGGTTCGTGATGACTAGGACTGTCTTTCTCCCTCTTGTGAGCATCATACAGCACAGTGTATATATAATACAGACAGCTAAATAAGTTGATGGAACGTGTTTTTAATGAAAAAGACAGAAATTGAATTTATCAGAAGATGAATATGACCTGTGTACTGAGTCCAACAGTAATGAACTAAGAGAGGAGTTATGTCAGCACGAGAGTGGAGGACTCCTGGGTGGGGCTGAGGTTGAAGGCACCATCTTATATCGAGATACAGTGAACCTGGAGGACAAACAAAGGGTATTTGTTGCTGGTGTGTCAATGTTCTGTTCACTCAGGAACCAAGACCACTTCAGAGACCAGGCGCTGGCTTGGTGAGAAGCTGCTGCCACGGTGAAGAGTCCCTGTGTCCCAGCTGCCCATAAACCTGTCTTCAAACAGCAGGAAGGAGCAGCCAGAGCAGGGAGTGGAGGCTCAGGAAGTGGATGTGTCTCCCTGAGTAGCGCCGACTGAGCCAGGAAGGTTTCCACGTGCCGGCTGGCCAAGACAAACACAGCCCAACGCTGACGGGGAGGCCGCCATCGGGGAACAGCTGAACCACTACACTCATGCAGCCTCTCTCAAGATTGTCACCGCAAGAGCAAAGGCAGGGCCTGTGGTTTCCTGTCGTCCTCTCTGGTACACAGCTCTGGCTCCCAATGACTCATGGCCAATGGTGTGCCAAGATTTCACGTCCCATCTCCCATGGAGCCCAACCTGCACCGAGCCAGGGCTGTTCCCCCTCCTCCCTCCTCCCGAGGCGCTTGAGGAGGGGATTAATGATGACCAGGATGTGAGCGGACATCTTCACAGGAGCAGCCTAGCTGGCTGTAAACTGGCCGTGCACAGGCACGCAAGGACAAAGCGGGGGGTCAAGGCTGCTGTGACTGAGCTCTGCTGGCCGTGTGGGGAGGAGGAAAAGAAACTAACATTTATTAAGTCAGGCCTCTAGAGAGGTGGTGTGGTTCCGTGGTTAAGCGCGTGGGCGTCAGATTGCATCTGGCTTGCAACTTACTAGCTGAGTGATCCTGGGAAGTCGCTTAGCCCTCTGAACCTCAATAGTCTCTTCCAGCAAAAAGGAATCATAGTCGTATCTACTCCATCAGATGTTTCTGAAAATCAAATGGAGATTTCAACTGTGAAGCCTGATAAATAATAGCTTTTGTCGCCGTTATTACTGCCACTGATAATCGCGTTTGGTTGGGGGTGGAGCTGAAGAACAGAGGGAATTAATATACATCATTGAATAAAATGCTTTATGGACATTGAACACTAAACTCCAGTTACAGGTTAGAAGAGAGCCTTGACCCACCAGTTCAGGGTATGTTCTGAGGACAATTAGTCTGAAGACCCTTTGGGATCTGTGTCTACCTCAGGAGTATATGGTCCAGAGTTATCATCTCACTCACCTAGTCCCATCATTACTGACCCAAATCCCAATCACATACAAGCCTGCTATTCAGTTCTACCAAAACATATTGAAGGCCTGTCATATGCCCGCACTACACTAGGCGCTGGTTAGGGGCTCAGGAATATATCATAGAGGAGTGTAACATTACTGTTTTTGAAACACTAATGGAAGAGATGGATACATGTACTGTACACTCAACTAACACTAAGCAGGACAATCATTGCTCCATTGATGAGACTATCTACATGCAGGATGCATCGGGGAGATATTGATTTTGAGTGGAGATACCTGTGAAATCTTGAAAGGTGTATACTTTGAAAAGGGTCTCAAAGGTTGAAATGAGAGGGAGGAAAGCTGTGAAGATACTAGTAAAGGGGTCATCTTTTGCGAAAGCAGTAGCCTAGAGTAGAAGAAAAGGACCGCATTTTGTAAAGTTTTTAACTATCAGGTTGAAAGACTTTGGTTCTGTTGTTAATGCTAGGAAGCAATATGCTGTGGGAATAAAAGCTCAGGCATTGACGCTGAAACGAAGTTGAGTCATGAGCATGGTATGACCATGGGGAAATACTTCCCCTCTGGACTTCAGTCTACCCACTATAAAGCAGGAATCACAGCAGTGGCTAGCTCACAGGGTTCAGGATGTCCAGAGGACGCTCAGTACAGCACCTCAACATAGTAAACTCCTATAAAAAAATGAGCTGTTGGCGATGACTATTAGCAATCAAGAAGCTATTACAACACTATTTATTGAAGAAACTTTCTTTACCCTGCTGTATATTCTTGCCTCCTTTGTCATAGATGAATTGACCATATAGGAGTAGGTTTATTTATGAGCTCTCTATTCTGTTCTGTTAATCTATGTGTCTTTTTTATGCCAGTACCATACTGCTCTGATTATTATATCTGGGTGGTATAGTTTTGTTATCAGAGGTCTGCATGGATTGCCTTTCTCCATTCCTAGTGGAAGTGCGGTTCTTAGGGCACCACTGGAATAAGAATTTCTGAAGGTACCCACAGGAGGATAAGATGTGATAGAAAGCTTTATTTGAGTGAAATTATACCCCTCAGGTTATAAAGTTCCAATTCCCTTAAGTCAATCCTGGAAGAGGTTCAGCTGGGGATTCAGCAGAACTAAAAGCAAAGACAGTGTTAAGAGTTTCCATTCCATGGTGGAACTAAGTCTGGTAGAGCATCAGGCTAGTTGCAATCCATTAGTCCATTGTGTGTGGACAAATGCAGGAGTGTGAGAGCACACCCCCTGCAACAAGAGTCCCAAGAGTGCAAGAGAGGGAATTCCCTTGTTCTGGAGCTTATGTATTTCAGATTTCATGCATTTGCAGTGGCCACACCCATTTTGGCCAATGATCTGCTCCCAGGTGTAACCTATAGACAAGTATCTTTCTTCTGTCGTCCATACTTTACTGGCCATGTCTATAATACCCAGACTTTCCTTTGTTCCTTTCCAGTTAATTAATAACTGGGTTAAATACAGAGATATCAGTTTGATATCAGGTAATTTGATACCTCCAACTTTGTTCTTTCTCAAGATTGCTTTGGCTACTGAGGACTCAGGGTCTTTTGTGGTTTCATATACATTTTAGGATTATTTGTTCTAGTTTTGTGAAGAATGCCATTGGTATTTTGATAGAAATTCCATTGAATCTATAGATTGGTTTGAAACTAATGTAATATTAAATGTCAACTATAATTTAAAAATCAAACAATTAAAGATGCTATAAAAGGAAGGATTGTATGCACCTTTCAGAGTCAGAATGGAAAAGTTAACAGCTTGGGTATGAGAAGTGAGCAAGGAGGAGTTAATAATGTCTCAAGGATTCAAGCCCAAGAGACAAGGAATTTGAAATGGTGTTATCAAGGTGGGGTCATGAACAATAATTTTTAGGTGTAGTAAATCAAAAGTACTTGGCAAGGCCTGGCCGGTGTGTCTCAGTGGTTGAGTATTGACCCATAAACCAGGAAGTCATGGTTTGATTCCAGTCAGGGCACAGGCCCAGATTGTAGGCTCAATTTCTAGTCATGTAGGGGGCAGCCAATTCATAATTCTCTCTCATCACTGATGTTTCTCTCCCTCTCCCTATCCCTTCCTCTCTCTGAAATCATTAAAAACATATTTTTTAAAAAAGCGGCTGGCGAATCCTTTTGTGTGGTCTTTTCTATAAGAATTTCAAATACAAAGGTCTGAATTGCAGTAGAAGTGTTAGCATAAAATGCCTAGATTTAGGGGAACATGCATGTAGCAGTAAAAGTCAAGCCCTGGGAATGAGAAGATGGTCCTGTAAGGTCTTTTTTTTTTTTTTTTTTTTTTTTTGTAAAGGTCTTTAAGATCAGTAAACTTGCTGGGAAATAGACATTCTAAAATGTGTCTCTATAAGAGAGGATAAAATTAGGGAAACAGAAGAACCAGGCAATTGCTGTGTTCCAGAAACCAAACGACAAGGGTTTCAAAAAGGCCATGGTGGTCATCTCTGCAGATGGAGATGATGTCACACATACCTTCCATGAGCATCTAAGGAGAGTATAGGAGGGGGAAAGCTAGTCTGTAAGGCATTAAGGAGAAAATAAAGGTATATGTGCAGGAGGGACATGGTGTGTGATTAACTTGTAAAGAAGTCCTGAAATTTAAGAAATGTGAGAGGCAGGAGTGAGTTTTGGGTGGTAGGTAGAGGGAGCACCCACTAGAGAAAACTTGAGGATGCACATGAGGAAAGAGGTCATTGATGATCTAAGGTGAGGTAGGAAAACATGAATTCAAGACTCAGGAGGGATGTTAATTTTGGAGCAAACCAGGACCACATCTCATGTGGATTCCAGAGCAAGGCAAAAAGACTGTTTTATTATTCTTTTTAAATAAAACTTTAATTGATTTTTTTTCAGAGGGGGGTGGGGGGAAGGTATAGGAAGAGAAAGAAGCATTGTTTGAAAGTGAAGTATTGATCACATGCCTCCCACATGCCCCCCACCGGGAATTGAGCCGGCAACCTGGGCATGTGCCCTGACTGTGAATTGAACCTACAACCTTTAAGTGCATAGGATGATGCCCACCCATTTGAGCCACACTGACCAGGGAAAGGCTGTGTTTTAAGGCAAAAAAGTTTTTATTTTTATATGGGTAGTTGTCTGATATCAGTTGGTGTACCTTTATCTTCTAGTAAACTATTGATTTTCCATTAATGATTTGACCATCTTCCATAAGTTATTTTTAAAAACACAATGAGAAGTGGGATTTTATTCTCTTAATTCTCTTGAGAGGCAGAGTTGGGGATCAGGAATCAATAAGAATTAATTTGAAAGTCAAAAGTCCAGACTAGTCATAACCTCCTCACATCTTAGTAATCTGGTCTACGAAAGGAGAAAGCCCGCCCAGAAGACAGACTGGGATTCCGGCGGGGTAATAGACCTGTCTGACTTTGTAAACTTGATCTGCAGTTAACTGGAGTTGGTTATTTTTCTTTATCCTATTTGTCACATTTTGTTCCTGAAGCTGTTGGGGGAACTTTGTCCATTACTTGAAGAGAAAATGACAGCTGGGACATGAGCAACATGGAAAGTTTGCCCGGTGCTTTATTCGTAGTGTGTGATGCAGAGGAAAGCAAGGCAGCATCCCTGTCAGGGACTCTGAAAAATGTGCCACCAACATTAGGGGGACTTCATAGACTTTCCACTGAGGACGGCCACACTCCCCCAACATTTTTCCAGTGATGTCTCCAGCGCGGTTCTGAGTGACTCAAGCTTTGGGACTTCTACCACGTCCTTGTTATGCACTGTTGCCATTTCCCAGATTTCATCATGAGGGCATTTCCTGAAATTCAGCCGATGTCTTCCTTTTTTTCTGATTTCAAAAAGGATTCTGTTTCCAGCCTCAGCTGTCAAATGGGGACCCCAGCTGTGAACAGTAGCAAATTTGACTGTGACATCAGAGTTTCCAATGGGAACCCGACTTTCCACCCTGATATCCAACCCCCCCCACCTCCCCGCCTTGACTCAGAATTTAAGAATAACGCGCAGGCTTCCAGACCTCATCGAGGTGCCACTGTGGCAGCCAAGAGCAGCAAGACCCCAAGTTGCCTTTGCAGTTGGCAGCCTGCAAGGACTGTCTGCCAAGAACCCCTTGGAACCTGCTCACCTTTCCAAGACCCTGTTTTTAAGCAGATTAAAGTACTTTCCTCATGCTGGTGGAAGCCAGAGGTCCAGGTCAAGGTGAATGAGTGTGGCATTCTGAAGGAAGCTGGCAGAACATCAAAGGATTGGGTGGGACCTGCGTCCTTTCTTTGAAAACTCTTTTCTATTGTTTCCCAGGATTTTTCAACCTGACAAATCATTGAACTTGCCTCTCTGTTCCCACCCTGGTCTCTGCAATCCTTATTCAGCTGTTCATTACTTCAGTCAGCTGATGCTTAGACCCCTTAGGTATCTACATGTTCCAAAAGCCAATGAGCATACCTATGTACTGATCTGTACCAACCACCTTACCTTAAGCCCTGAACACATGATGATGAAACTTTCTCTTTATTCTGAAATTACTTTGCTTTATCCCCCATAACATTTAGTATGCAGTTCTGGGCCTTCCTCACCGGCCTATACACACCCTGAGGACAGCAGCTGTGTCCTTCTCGTCACCTTTGTGCCCTTCCTCAGGCCTAGCACAGAACCGGCTACACTTCAAACATGTATTCAGTGGTTAGTGATCACTGCAGGCAGTCTGAACCTTCCTCCTAATTTTAACAATTGTCCTTCTGTACCATAACAAGAACTTTTGGGGCACTGAATCCTCACTCTTGAAGGGCAGGGAAAAAATACATTTGAGTCATCGCTTTGTAACTTAGATCAATACAAAAATAATCACGTGCAATGGATACAATAAATATAATAAAAATTATAGCCATTATGGGTAACATTCATCAGACATGTACTATGTGTCGCACATGTGTAATATGTGCTCTGCTATGTGTGACCACATTTGGCTCTTAACATTAGACTGTCCTGGGCTCAGCCCTTGGTCTTCACCTCATCACTGTTTGCACTCCCCTTGGTGATCCCACTTAGCAGCTGTCTGCCACCAACTCCCAGCTTCTCCAGATCTGACTTTTCTCCCAACTCCAAAGCCAGTGCCTCCTCTTGGGTGTCTAACGGACATCACAAACTCCATATGTCCAAAACTCACTCCTGGTCTCTGCAAAAACAGCTCTACCTTCTGCCACCTTCCAGCAGCTCGGGTCCAAATCCTTGGAACCTCTCTATGCTACTCTGTCTCTTGTATCCCACATCCATTGCTTTGGAAAGGGAATCCTGCTGTCTCTATCTTCAAGATACATCCGGAATTCAGCCATTTCCCATCACTTCCCCCTCTACTGCTGCAGACCACGCCACGGCCACCTCGTTCTCAGTTCGAGCTCTAGTCTCCCACCCTTTGCCCTATCATATGGCACCAACGAAACTACCAAGTTATACATTTTCTCAGATCTTGACCATCCAATGTTTCCCAGTTTCACTCAGGGAAAAAGCCAGAGTGTTCCCAAGGTCTGTGATGATTTGGGGTCCATTTGCTCTTTGACCTCATGTCTTAACACACACCCATTGTTCTCCTGGGTCCTGCTACTTGTGCTCCTTGCTCTTCCACTAACGGCCTGGCAGGCTCCTGCCTCTGGGTCTTTGTTCCAGCACTCCCTCTGTCTGCAGTGAGCTCCCTGCAGGTACCCCTGGGCTAATTCTCCACCCTTTCAAGTCTCAGTGAGGTTTGCCCAAACCACTCTCTGAAGGCCATCACTTGCTCACCCCCTCTCCTCCAACACTCCCAATTCCCCTCATCTTGCTCAACTTTTTCTTTTTCCCCCTAGTGTTTCTCACCTTTTAACATCCCATGTAAAGTTGTGAGTATATTTTGTTATTTGGTTATCTTTCTTTCCCTTGTATCAGGGGTCCTCAAACTTTTTAAACAGGGGGCCAGTTCACTGTCCCTCAGACCGTTGGAGGGCCGGACTAGAGTTTAAAAAAAAACGATGAACAAATTCCTATGCACACTGCACATATTTTATTTTGAAGTAAAAAAACAAAACGGGAACAAATACAATATTTGTATTTGCATGTGGCCCGCGGGCCATAGTTTGAGGACCCCTGCCTTGTATAATGCAAGATATGTGTGGGTACAATATTAGTCTGTTTTGTTTGCCAAACATCTGACTCATCAAAGTAGGCACTCAGTGTTGAATGAAAGGGTAAGAAATAATGGATGTCCTTGGAATCAAGATACTTAGGCTCCCAGGTTCACAGCTCCAAGTGGCTTTAATGCCCCAAGTACAACACATTCTTTCACCCCTCGAGTTCCATCTCAGACTCAAGTGCCCTCATCCACAACCCCCAGTCCTCCAATTCCCCTTCCTACAGCCAGAATATCTGCCTTGAGAAACTACTTCTGTCGGCAGAAAGTGACAAGGCATCAGTTCATTTGCTTGAAACCAAATCCAATTAAGGATGGGAGACTTCTTTGTCACAAGTGACTACTTGGTGGAAGCTAATAAAATGCAACCAGCATGGGCAGCTCTCCTGGAAAACTATTTTTTGAAGAGAGAATTACAGCCTGTCACTGTTTCTGGCATGTGATTATCCTCTTCTGCTTCTGAAGCCCACTGAGGAGGATGCTGGGAGTGTGCTTTCAAACATCTAAGGGCAGTGATGGGAAAAGGGTACTTATTTGGGGCAAACAAAAAGGCGTGCTTTCCATTTGCGGGGGAGAGGAAACTATCTCCTGTTTTAGTAACTACAGTTCTATGTGTTGGCTATAGTCTTTTACAGGGATCTAGATTAAATAGTCACAACTCAACTCTCAACTCAAAGAATAAATTCACTCAAGATGAGAGTCTTCTGGAAAGTTCTCCCTTAGCATCACAGACACTCAGCAGTCAAGTGTCAACATGAAGAAGTGCCAAGCCTCAGATGGAAAACTTCCATGCCATCTTCTTTTTCTTCTTCTGCTCCTCCTCCTCTGCCTCCTCCCCCCACCCCCTTTTTTTTAAATACACCTGAACATTGGATGTTATCATACCAATATCTTTTCTGAACTTTGATCAAAGAGAATTGTTTAGGCTCAGTTTAGCATTCTTAGGGAGAAATAACATAAACTCCCTGATTTATAACATTTCAGAAACCCCAAAGAAGAAGTAAAATGAATTTATGGAGCAACAGGACCCTAAGCTGAGCCCCATTTCCCGTGTAAACACACCCAATGTCTGTGTTTTCTTCAAATCCACTAATTATGTGCTCTACCCAGCAGGCCCAGTCTACAAAACATAGGCTAAGCATTGATTCTATTAAATCATTTCTACCAACAATTGTTCATTGCAATCCTATTATTATTTTGTATGTCCCCCTTATGCACCATGCATAGAGTGCTGGCAATACTTTCAGGTCTATTTTGTAAAAAATTTTGTCTCTTCCTTGACTTTCTTCTCTTTATTATCATTTCATTTTTATTATTTTTGGAGGATGGGAAGCGTTTGGGAGGAGGGCAGCTTTCTCTCTGTCTTTATGGTACCCCTGAATTTCAGGTGCTTGCAATCTGCACACATTCCTTACATCTGTTCTCCACACAATAACCAGAGTGATATTTTAAAAGCTCAGATATGTTCATGACTGCCAGTGACAAAACCTTTCAGAGATTCCCACTACTCTGACTTTCAAGATCTCCATCTCTGAAGTGGCCTCTGGGGTCGTAGGCATTCTGGTCTCATCTTAGACTTCTTTGACACATACTCTCACCACTCTAACCATCTTCATGTTTCAGTTCATGAATTACCCACCCTCTGTGGCCCCAAAAGGTTTTTACCAGGCTGTCTCCCCGGCTAGGATGTCCTCTGTCTCCACCCTCCATGCTTGCCTCATTTCCTAGTTAACTCATCTTAAGATTTCAGCTGAAGCATCATTTTCTCAGGGAACTCTACCAACTCAAATCCTCTCTTCCCAGCCCTGGCCACATAAGTGCCCAGCGTTGGTACTGTCATGCCACCAGGTGCCACTCCTCCATAGCACTGTTTTCCTTGTCTGTGTCTATTGTCTACTTTCCACAGTAGACACTGAGCTCCAACCAAAGTGCTTTTCCCACTATTGTATCCTCCACACCCAGCATGCTCCCAAGAATAGTGTGTGCCTAGCACATAGCTGTTGAGTAAAGGAATTAGTAAATGAATACGTGAATAAAATAAATATCTCATTGTCACCTCTTAGTACATAATTGAGGTTAAATGTGATTCCATGATGACCTCGCAAAAGAGAAAATAATTTACTGATACATTAATCAGGGTAGGTTATGCTACAATAACAACCCCAAAATGTCATGGCTCAAACAATACATGTTTTGTTGGGGATATTAAATGGTGTTGCAAGGCCATTTCTTACAACCCTGAACAGGTGCTTACTATGTGACCCAGTAACTTCACTCTTGAGCATTTATCCCAGAAAAGTGAAAACTTATTCACACAAAAACTTATACACAAATGTTTCAGCTTTATTCCTAATAGAGTAAATCAGAAACCACTCTAATGTCTGTCAGTGGGTGAATGCGTGAACAAAGAGTGGTGCACTCATATCAGGAAATAAAAAGGAATGAACTGTTGATATACACAACAGCTTGAATAGAACCTCAGGGGATCATGACGAAGGGGGAAAAAAGCCAGTCTCAAAAGGTTATGTAGTTGGTTGCACGACACTGTGAATGTAATTACTGCCACTGATTTGTAGACTTAAAAATGGTTAGTGTGTCAAATTTTAGGTTATATATATATTTTACCACAATAAAAAGTTTTAAAAGTTACGTATTGTATGATTGCATTTACATAGTCTTGAAATGTCAAATTTGTAGATAAGGAGAACAGATCAGTGGTTTCCAGGGCTGAGGGAGAGGGAAGAAGGGAGGGAGGTGCTGTGCTGTAAAGGGCAGCACCAGGGAGCCTTGGGCTGGGAGCCGTCCTGCATCTTCCTGGGGTGATGGCCATACAAATCACACACGTGATCAAGTTTCACAGAACTAAATACAGACAAGCATACACTCATGAGTGAGTGTAAATCTGATAGAATTTTAATCAAAGCAGTGGGTTTTATCAACATCTATTTCCTGGCTGTGGTCTCGCATTATAGTTATGCAAGATTTACCACTGGAGACAACTGGATCGAAAGTATTTGGGATCTCTTTGTATTGTCTCTTACAACTTCATGTGCATATACAATTATTTCACAATAAAAAGTTAAATGACAACAACAAAGAGTTATTTCTCACTCATGCCACATGTCTCACTTGGCATGGCTGGGGATTCTAGTCCATGTGGGTGGCAAAGCTATTAGCACCTCCACCATCTGGAACATCACTAGTCACCTCATCAAGGGAAGGAAACAGAGCAAGTTACTCCCTGGGTCTTAAAGGCTTCCACCTGGAAGTGACACACTCATGTTTCATTGGCCGAAGCAAGTTCCTTTGGTTCTCCTAACTTCCAGGAAAACAGGGACATTCAGTCTTGCCATATGTCTGGAAAGAAGAGAATCAAAGCATTGGTGACAACACTAATGATCACGGCTGTTGTTTCAGGTTATATAAATGGCTAAAATATTCATAAAGCATTTGGCATTTACTTCATCACCAGGTGGCCAATGGAGTAAGTGACTTCCACGTAATGATAACTCAGATATAAGGAAACACAAATATGAATCTTACACTGGTCACTGAGGACAAAGCTTTGTATTGGGCCCGAGTTTTACCTTTAAGGAAAAGTGAAAACTTTCTGAAAAAGATAATGAAAATGCTAAATATAATGGTAAATGCACCCATGTAGCAAACAGCATTTCCCCTCATCTTCTGCTCTTACTTCCAAATGTATGTGGAAAAAAACTGACCACTAAATGTTCACGAAATTGGTGCTTACAAATGACCTTCAGCTTTTCAATCTGAAGGCGCACATGGCCAATTTAAAATATAATTCAGGTGAGGGTGAAAGTTTCTACATGTTCAGGGAGGCTATGTGGAGGGCATCAGGGAGGATGGGCATGGGTCATACTGATATATTTCAAGGGCCACAGTGAAGGACAAACAACAGTAAAGCCAGGAATTTGCTAAGAAAAGAAACATAATATCATTAATTGACAAATATCCAGATTGCTCTGGAAATAATTGACTAAATGTTGTGGTTATTAAAAATTAAATAAAATATTTTGCTATTTGGAAATATATCTAAGATATGGTCTTTAACTTGTACTTTGTCAGAAGACAGTTATATTGATCAGCATTGCTCAGGAATAGGGACAAAGGGAAAGCTGCCTTTTTTGAGCATCTATTACATGTTGGTCATTGTCTATGCCAGCCATTGCTGCACGATACTCTTGCACCGTCATTACCACCCTATTCTGCAAATGCATGAAGAGTGAGAAAAAGGAAGTCATGTGTGGAGAGCTGCCTTTGCACTCAGGACTGCCTGACTGCAGAAGCTTGTTCTTTCTGGGGGACTCTACTGTCCCCCTCATTCATCTCCAGTTCCCTGGGGGCAGGACTATGAACAAGAGCCTCACGACTGTACTGAGGCTCCTTTTTAAGATTCTGTTCAACTGCTTCTTTCCATGACCCCTAAGCTCCAGCCAGAGGACACCTGTCTCACCTCCCCAAACCCAACCTTCAAAGTCTAGCCACTGTGCCTTTACTAATACTATTCCTCTGCCCTTTCTTCCTTCTGCACCCCATATCTTACCTATGATACAGGTCATAGCTCATGCACTATATTCTTCAGGTTTTCCTACATCATTGTCATAAGATCTTTCAGATATAAGGCAGGGAAGGAATAAATGAGTGAATGAATGGACAAATGGTTCTTTCCCCTAAAAGGAATGCTTCATCCCTTCTTTCTTTCCATTGCACTTGTTGTTGTTAGAGTCTACTGGAGGTTAGCAGCTATTTCAGGTCACTTCAGAAAACATTAATTGGCTTCTTCCTATTACAAAGCTCATTGCTGAGTAGGGTGGGGAATACAATAGTAAGACCCAGCCCAGGCCCTGGCCTTTAAGTGTTCCGTCACACAAATAACAGGAACCTTTTGTGAAATGAACTTGATTGCACTTGAGAGTTCCTGCCAGACACTCAGCTCCTTGAAGGAGGAAGTACATGTTCAGAGTGGGAGACACAGTTTCATGCCTTTTCTAAAAGAAGTCTGACTCACATCAACATCCTTCATCAAGAGCAAAGTGCAGTGCAGAATGACCTCGTTCCCAGCCAAGTCAAGACCTGCCAGGCCCCGCGATAGATGGCCTCACCACCCAGGACTGCAAATAGCCCCTTGCGGCTTCAGCTGGTCTGAAATGATAAGGTTAGAAAACCAAACAATATCATCCCAAATGTTCGTAAAAATAAGTAGAATTTAGAGAAGCCTTAGCATGCTTAAGAGTTATCATTTATTATTATAACCTTGCTCATTTTAAGGGTAATCCCAGAACCTTTTGTAAAAATTATAATAAAGTAAGATGGCAACATAATACTACTATTTAAAGTAAAATCACAGATTAATACCAGAAAACTCCAGACTATTCCATTTAACTTCACGTAGGGGAGTCTTTGAAATTAGGTTAAGTGACTCCAGCCTTTTTATTTATAGAAACTACTTGGATGTTGGTCTGAGAAGTGAGATATCTTAAGTTTTCAAATAAACTCAAGTCAAAGAGAATTGTAAGTAATGAAGAACCCTGTGGATGAAAATAATTATTTTAAATACCCTAATTGATAGGAAAAGCATTCCATATTAGATAAAACCCAATAAAACGAGTTAAAGACAAGATGTAAAAATTATATACATACACAAAATTGCAAAACCTGCACCAGCATTCTGTATCCCGAGGGAACCAAAGGCAAGACGCTGAGGGCCCCGCCTGGCTGAGTGCCCAGCAAGCCAGTAGCCGTCCTTTGTCTGAATTAGCAAAAGGCGCCCCCTCTGGGTGGATACATGGCTTGGCATCCAAAGAGCCTTTATGCTAATAAAAGGTGCCTTGGCCTCCCAGGGAAGACAGTCTCACCCGGGAGCTGGACCGCAGCCTCTGGCCCCCTTGTAGGACATCAATTTCACCATCAACCCTCCCTGCCGGGCAGCAGGGCACCATTCTCCATAAAAGGTCTGAAGAAAGGGCATTGGGTTGTAGTCCCCATTCTACTTTTGGGACTAATCTTTAGGGCTCTGAGCTCAGTGTTTTCTGTCAGTGAGAAGGCAATGTCCACTCAGACCTACTGTGTGATGATCAAGTGCCGTAAGCTTACTCCTGGGGAAAGGGGGGGGCGGGTTAGCTGCCAGTTATCACGCTGGAGCCCTGTCCCATCTCCCTCTCGGGGAATGAAGTGTCTATCTCCTTTGCCTCCTGATGCATTGTTAATGTATTCTTACCTGACATTGTAAAGTGTATTCATTTTTATATTTGCCTTCATATGTGTTTGTTGCTTCAAGTAAAAATCATAATAGTAAACCAAAACATGGTAATGTTTGCCATCCACTGACCGTTTCCCATGTGCCTGGCATTGTTCCAAGCACTCCCTATATCTGATTCTCACAGCGTGCGGGTGCCATTTCCTCCATTGTACAGATGCAAACACTGAGACCCAAAGGGTATGTGACAGAAATAAGCACAGCCAGGGTTTAAATCCACATCTTTGTCGGCCAGCGCTTCAGCTGCAGATCTGTTCATTGTAGATCATCTGAAAAGAGATAAACAAGGAAATAGTAATGAACTTTCCTATCAGCTCACTGCTAACGCTGAATGCTCTTCATCCTCGAGGTGTTGCTCTGACATTGGAGGATGACCCCTTCAATTACAGGCAGTAGAGCAGAGAGGGGATTTTTTAAACAGGTAAGGATGCAGCTATCAATAGCTAGCCTCCACCAGCAGTTTAGGAAGAAGGGAGAAAGACTAACATTGTCTGTCTTGTAATTGCCTTCTCTAAGCCTTCGCAAGTGCCATCATTATAATGCCTAACATTATTCCTAGAGTCATTTATTCTTGTTAATAATTGCAGCAATAACCATTTGCAGCTTTGGCAAAGGCAGCCAAGGAAATACACATTGTATTTAATTAAGTCTCTATTGAGAGTAAGTGGAAGGTGCTTAATCATATTCATGAGCCTGTAACTACTCTCTCTTATCAGAGACCCCACGTGGGAGGCCCTGTAGCTTCTTGGTTCTGACAGGCTGCAGATCATGCCTGGGACTGCACGGCGGCTGCGTTGGAGAAACAGCACCAGCAGCGTATGCACACCAGGCCTCCACATGCTGAGCTCCGTTCACGGAACCCATCAGGTACAGTTCCTCCTGATTTCGGAAAATCTTCTCAGTGTCAGACCATGAGCACCCACCTAGGGTTTAAAACATCTGATTCATACAGGTGTGAACTATGCAAAACATTGCTCATTCAAAAGCCCATTTGCTTTCCCAGTGTTTTGGTCTGGTAATAACCGGGAGAATTTTGGAGAAATTACTATGTGGAAGGTAATGGATTGAGCAGTTAAGAGTTATCTCTTTTAATGCTGAGAACAATTCTATGAAATAGTTAATGCCTTAATTTTATAAATAGAAAATCAATCTTAGAGTGATTAAGCATTTTTTCCAAGGTTCTGTTTCTCCTAATCACACAAGCATTCTAGTTGTCTTGACTCTGGCAAGTTTTTAACTACTAAATATACCACCTCCCAAGTTAAGCATCAGCCTCAAAGAGAATAGGATGGTCCCTCCTCTATCACACTCCTCTCTCTGGTGAGCCCTCTGGTTCCAATAATGAAAAAGTAGCACTTTCCAATAGCATTTTTCAAAGAAAAAAAATAAATAATCCTAAAATTTGTATGGGACCAAAAAACAAACAAACAAACAAAAAACCTTGGAAAGCCAAAGCAGTCTGGAGGAAAAGAAAAGTTGGAGTTATCTCACTTCCTGTTTTGAAACTATACTACAAAGCTATAGTAATGAAAACAGTATGGTATTGACATAAGAACAGACATAGATCAAAGGAACAGAATAAAAAGCCAAAAAATAAACCCACTCATATATGGCCAATTAATTTGCAACTAAGGAGCCAAGAATATATAATGGGGGAAGGATAGTCTCTTTAATAAATGGTTCTGGCAAAACTGGAGAGCCACATGCAAAAGAATGAAACTGGACCCCTATCTTAGACAATATACAAAAGTCAACTCAAAATGTATTAGACTTTAATGTAAGGCAAGAAATCACAAAACTTTGAGAAGAAAAAATAAAGGGTAAGCTTCTTGACATTGTATTGGCAATGATTTTTTGGATTTGACACCAAAAGCAAAAATAAACAAGTGACACTGCATCAGACTAAAAAGCCTCTGTACAGCAAAAAAAAAAAAAAAAATACCAAAAAAATTAAAAGACAACCCACAAAATGGAAAAATATTTGAAAACTAGAGGCCTGGTTCATGACATTCATGCACTGGGGGGTGAGGGGTGGGCTCCCTCAGCCCAGCCTGTGCCCTCTCACAGTCTGGGACCCCTTGGGGGATGTCCACCTGCCTGCCACAGAGGCAGGAGAGGCTCCCTCCACTATTGCTGGGCTTGCCAGCCATGAGCCTGGCTTCTGGCTGAGCAGCGCTCCCTTGTGGGAGCACACTGACCACCAGGAGGCAGCTCCTGCCTTGAGTGTCTGCCCCCTGGTGGTCAGTGTGCATCATAGCGACTGGTCATTCTGCTGTTCAGTAAATTTGCATATTAGGGTTTTATTATATAGGATTATATCTGATTGATAAGGGATCAATATCCAAAATATAGAATTTATACAACTCAATAGTAAAATTTTTTTTTATTTAAAAATGAGCAGAGGAGCTAAATAGATATTTTTCCAAAGAAGACATACAAATGACCAACATCATAGATACTCAACATCACCAATCATTGGGGAATTGCAAACCAAAACCACAATAAGATATCACTTCACACCCATTAAAATGACTATTTTTAAAAAGACAAGGAATAACAGGTGTTGGTAAGGAGAAAAGGGAACCCTTGTGCACTCTTGGTAAGAATATAAATTAGTGTAGCCACTATGGAAAACAGGTTTCTCAAAAAATTAAAAATAGAATTACCATATGACTTAGCAATTCCACTTCTGTGTATTTATTCAAGGGAACAGAATCAGTAACTCAAGATATCTGCACTCCCATGTTTATTGTATCATTATTTACAATAGCCAAGACATGGAAACAACATAGGTTTCCATGGATAGATTAATTAATAAAGAAAATGTTATTTCTTCCCTAACCAGTTGGCTCAGTAGAGTGTCAGCCCGTAGACTGAATGTTCCCTGGTTCTATTCTGGACAAAGGTACATATCTTGGCTGCAGGCCAATACCCAGCCCTGGTCGGGGTGCATATGGGAGGCAACCAATCAATGTGTCTCTCTCACATTGATATTTACCTCTCTGCCTCTCCCTTCTACTCTCTAAAAATCAATGGAAAAATAGCCTCGTGTGAGAAGTAACAAAAAAAAAAAGAAAAGAAAATGTGGTTTCTATACAGTGGCATATTATTCATCCATAAAATAGAAGGAAATTCTGTCATTTGTGACAACATGGATGCAATTTGGTGGCATTATGCTAGGTGAAATAAGGCACACAGAGAAAGACAGATACTGTATGATATCACATACATGGAATCTAAAACAAAACAAACAAAAATACATAGATACAGAGAACAGGTTGGTTCCCAAAGGCTGAGTATGGGGGTTGGGCAAAATGGGTGAAGGTGGTCAAACGGTCCAGTTATAAGAAAAATAAGTCCTGGTGGTATAACTGTGTAGTGACTAGGGGTGGGCAACCTTTTTGTGAGTGCGTGCCAAAACCAGCAAAACCTCTGACTCAAAATTCTTCTGCGTGCCAACCCTAATTTTTTGAGAACATGTTACGCCTACTTGATATCTCTTAAGGTGTACGTATGTGAAGAACCTTGAAGAAATAATAAAATTCATTCGAGCGACAAAAACACAGTATATGATGATGAAAAATACATTTATTTTTTTATGTATACATGTTATGTAAAATTATTTATTTATCTAAGATGCACCTACACTGAATGTATCTGAAAAATAAAAAAGTCGATATTAAGAAAAAAATTGTGAATGGAAGATTATAAGAGAGGGTTTCACGTGCCAGCAAAAGTTACTGGCGTGCCATGTTTGGCACGCATGCCAGGGGTTGCCTACCCCTGCTATAGTATATTTAAAAGTTGCTGAGAGAGTGGGTCTCAGAAGTTCTCATCACACAATTTTTTTTTTCTTGATGGATGTTAACAAAACATTTTGGTAATCATTTTGCAATGTACATATATATAAAATCATTATACCAAAGACCAAAAACTAAGACAATGTTATATGTCAATTATATCTCAATGAAAAAAAATCACTCTCTTTAGTAGAACCAGGATTGATCTAGTGGTTGAGTTCATTTTCTTGATATTTCACCATTCCAGACCTGAGCCATAATCCACTCCTCTGCGATGCTCTGGAGGAATTTCAGGAAATAAGAAAGGATTCACAGAGCAGTTACCATCAACTCAACAAGGCTGGCTGAACAATTGAAGGACCTGGAAATTACAGTTTATTCGCTTCCCCTCTTCTACAGTTATGTGCTATTCAGGAACAACACCAGAGATGAGGTATGACTGCAAGGGAAAAGTGGACCCCACACCATTTTCACTCACACATCAGGGTAAGTTTCTTTGCATCCTCACTGGAGCTAATCTCAAAGGGGGCCGTTGGGAAGGGGCTGGGGTTGATCATGCATGCCTAGTGTCACAGCTCTCCCAGAGGCAAGCAACACTTGGGTCCTTGTGGGAAATTCTAGTGCTTGCAATTCCAGCTGTGCAATGGATGTCATTCTCACTCTGTCTTTCACTGGTGTGGGATAGCTGAGAAAATGCTATACTTGTCATCCTAACTTTCAAGGGGAAAAAAATGTCTCTATTACAAGGCACTCTATAGTTTTTCAATGTTTTCTCAAGGAAGGAAAAAGAGGACGTGTTGAAAGACATGGCTGCCCGTGGACATTGCTGAGTAAATTTTGGCCAGCTTAGCATTGTCATAAAGCTCCAAAAATACATTTTTTCCTGGTTCGAGGGAGAAGGAAACAGTTCTACCGCTCTCCTAAAGATATGCTGGACTTGACAGACAAATAAGAAACCTACTCTTGCTGTTTGCTCTGAAGTGTTTCCATAAGTCCAAACTTCTGGGTGGTTATAAGGAACTTGCTTCAACTTAATTTCTTTCATTCATATTTATGAAAATAATGTCTGCCATAGGCAATGGAAAATAATTATTAAGTCACTAGCCTTGTGTTGGATGGTCAGACAGCAAAGACCCATTAGCTTACATGTCAATGTTGAGTTGCAGTATTATTGAACTTACAGGAGCGACAGAAATTCTAGGCATGAGATGACCAAAGGAGCCCCTGTCATCTTCCACTCTTTAAGCTCCTTGCCTTTCTGCTCTGGTCTTCAGCTTCTCCAGAACTCTGCTGCTATCTCTTGAATGAATTGATTTTGCCAACTCTGAGGATCCTCCTTAGTAATCTGTTCAATATGTGCGTTCCCTTTGGAAGAAATACAGTAGTCGTGTGTGCATTTCCTATCTGCTCCTAATTTCCTATTCTGTGAATTATGTCATCTAGTTTTTGTGCGGTTGCCAGTGGGAAAAGGCTGTCTAGATCCATTTGGTCAGACCGCCTCATCCCCCTAGAAATACCAATTACTAGTAGATCACCACAAAGTTGACTCACACCCAGGAAGACCAACCCCAATTTCCTGTGCTGTTTCTTATTGCTTAAACATTTAGCCTGAGGAAGGCTCTTGGGTAAGTCATTTGGCCCACAATGCTTCATCCAGGATCTAATACCATGGTGAGTCAGATTTGTACACATCTTGCAAACACAACAGAAATGTGCTGAGACACTAAATCTAGGAAGAGATCTATTCTGGTTATGGAGGGTGGCTTTTGATCCAGGAGGTAAAGTGTTTTGGTTCCCAAACTTCTGAATTTCATCAGAGCAGCTACAGATGAAGTAGGAAACTCTTGTGATTTATACACTTATTAGGTTAGAGAGTAAGGGATCATATAATGCCAACATCTTCACAAGCAGTGAAGAGTAAAACAAAAAACCCTCATGTCCAATTACCTGGATAATTGTCTCTGGTATTCCATTTTGTGTCCATAATTTGAAGAATTTGAGAAGTATTTTCATTCGACCCTGTCCTCTTGGCAGAATTCAGTTGAGAGGACAGAAGATTAATTTCTAAGGCTCCCTCTGAACCTAAGATCTTAAGAAGTCATACCTGTAATCTGGACACAACTTCCTGAATGCCCTTATCAGTAACATTAAATGTTCAAACACACTTTGTAGATTATGGCATTTTCTCCTCTTTATCTACCCTACTCAGTATTAATCATTTGATTAATGGATACAGGTCCAATAAAAATTGGACTTATATTTAGAAGTTGTGAAGGGGATGGAGGAGACATTTCTTTGGCTGTCCAGCAGGACTTCTTGGAAGATGGTGACTATCACTCCGGCCTGGGAAGGGGAGGCAGGAACATGGCCTCTGTGTAGAACATGAATTTCCAGTATTCCTTATGCCTCTGGCTCCCAGTACCCCAAGACTGAAAACCTATACTTTCTGTGCCTGGACCCTAATTGCCGAAGCTCTTGTCAGTGTTCTGGCCTCTGAAACCAAATCTAACTAGTGATGACAAGGATGGCCCGATTAATTCAAGGCTAGAATCTGCTTTCATCTGGACCAATCAGAGAGAATTTTAGTTGGACCTGCGAGAAGAGAGGAATTTGCTCCCAGACTATGTTCTTGGGCTATGGTGAGTGAGGCCAAAGGGTGTTGTTATTTTACCTGATTGTCCCAAATACCTAACTCTGTACATCCCTGCTCTGGCTTTCATAGTCTCTTGCTACCATCAGAACTAAAGATACTCTCTGGTTAAAATAGAATTAATTCCAGACCAATCAGAGACAGCTACCTGCATACTCCAGATGCCCCAGTGCTCCTGTGGGAGGTGCCTTCATTCAGACATGCCATTGTCATGGTTCTGTTTGTCCAGTTTACATAAATGAGAAGCTGATTTTTTCAGTTCTCTCCACCAAACTCAATACCCACATGGAAACATTTTTACAGATCAGAGAGGTAATAATTGTCTAGAAGCCCCTAAGTTGGTATAACATTCTTTTTAGAGCAGGACATGGTATGATATTATTTTACTATAATGATACTACATGATTATATTATTGTTTCAAGTGATGTAGGCATATAAAAATATATTAGAAAAATGTATTGCTCCTCATATATACAAACATGGGTCCCCCCCTTCCTCCCCTTCTCATGAAGTGATGGCTGTTAACAGTTTGGACATATCCTTCTGGAATGTTTAAAACTATACTAAATATTTGTTTTTATTTTTATGTTTTGTATAGTTTTAACTTATATATGTCAGGTTAACTTTTTTAAAAATTAGTAAGTCTTGGAGCCTTTTTCCCATCGGCACATATACATTTTACCACCTTCATTTTAATCAAAGAATCTATCTCCTTCTCTCCCAATATCAGGGGAAATGCTTCCAGTTTCTCACTATTTACTATGATGCTTACAATAAGGTTTTTCTTTTAGATTTTGTAATCCAATGAAGGAAGTTTCTTCTAATGTTGACTTGCAAAAAGTTTTTAGCATGATAGTTGTTAAACTTTATCAAATTTTTTTCATGCTTCTATTGAAATGATTTAATTAGTTCTTTGTCTTCTGTTTATTGCTGAATTACACTGATTTATTTTTCAAATGTAAAAACACTCTCATATATGTGGAAAAACTCTTCTTGGATATATGATGCTATCCTTTATCCTTTTAATGCACTAGTGGATTTTTCAAAATAGTTTATTGATTTTTTTAGAGAGAGAGGAAGGAAAAGGTAGATAGAAACATCTATGTGATAGCACAACATTGATCAGCTGGCTTCTCCATGGCCCCTACCAGAGATGAAGCCTGAAACCCAGGCATGTGTCCTTGACAGGGAATGGGACCAACAACCTCCTGGTGCATGGGACGACACCCAACCAACTGAGCCATAGGGGCCAGGACCCAAATAATGGATTTTATTTGCTAACATTCTGTAACATTTTTGTTAATGAGTTTCTTCTTTTTTTCCTTAAATATATTTTATTAAATTTTTTTTTGTTTGTTTTTTACAGAGAGGAAGGGAGAGGGATAGAGAGTTAGAAACATCAATGAGAGAGAAACATCGACCGGCTGCCTCCTGCACACCCCCTACTGGGGATGTGCCTGTAACCAATGTACATGCCCTTGACTGGAATCGAACCTGGGACCTTCCAGTCTGCAGGCCGACGCTCTATCCACTGAGCCAAACCAGTTATGACAATGAGTTTCTTCTTTAATTATTGTTTTAAATACTTAGGTTCTGGAATCAGTTTATGCTGACCCAATACACAGAATTAAACAATTTTTTTCTATTTTCTAGAAGCATCTGTATAAGACTGGTTTACCTTTTGCTGAAATTTTTGGAAACATTCCCCAATGAAATCAACTGTGCCTAAAGTTTTGTTAGTGGGAAAGTTTATGTAATGAATTCCATTTCTTTAATAAATATCAAGCCATTAAGATTTTTCTTCTTTTCATCAGCTTCCATAATTTGTATATTTTATAGCATTTGATATTTTTATCTAAGTTTCCAAATCTATTGGTCTAAAGCAGTTTACTCTATTATACTCTTTGATTTTCAGTGTCTGTAGAATTTGTTGTGATACTGCCTCTTTCCTATCAGTTTCTCTTTTCTTTCTCCTTTCCTTTATTAAAAAAATATTCTTAGTACAGGTTTATAAACTTTATTAGTCTTCTCTAGGAATTATTGCAAGGTTTACTTATTTCTTCTATTAGACTTACATTTTGTATTTCATGGATTTATCATATAGTTTGTAAGATAGAATTTTTATCAATTTTTTAAAGACAAAGAGAAGTGAAAAATTAAATAATTTAATAAAAGAATATATAAAGTCTCTATACTGAAATGGACCTTGTCCAATTTTATGATAAAGTGATATATGCAGTCTTTCCCAAGCAGGACAGAAAGATACAAACTGAGAAGTGAGAGCTTCTTTCCCAACCCCACCCGAATGCTTCTCCCCACATGTAACCATGTTTTTTCAGTTCCTTGTCATTACACTTAGAAATATAACAATGTTCAGCATGTATCTGTTTAACCGCATATGGATATGTGTTATATATATTTTTAACTAACAGGATTGTACTCAACAGAACATTTTTACTTTTTTTATTCTCTTAACTTACAGATATTTTAAAGGGTATATGTATATTTATTAATTTTTAATCATTGTCAAAATATTGCATGCACGTGGCTAATGTGTACAAAATTATGGAAGAGCTCATAAGGAAAAGTATGCCTCCCCTATTTCATCCCTCCTCTATTTCAGGCCTCAGATCAAACACTTTTAATCCTTTTAGCCATTTCTTCTCTACAATTCTAAATTATATAATAACAGAACTACTCCTTGATGTTTGAATTTTAGATATTTTTCTCTAGAATTACTGGGAACTTAGCTTGTCTTTTGAATCCCCCAACCTTATACCATTCATGGATTTACCCCTTTCTTTGATGGGCTTTAATAACTCTCTCCTGAATGTCACCTGCATTTCCATCTTACCTCCCAGTGTGAGATGGAATGAGATCTGACAATATTAGTAGAGATCTGCCAAAAAATAAACCAAAAAAAGACATATAATGAGAGCACCTGAACATAACTTGCTGGATCATAAGAACAGTAATGCAGAATAAGAATAACAATAGTATCAAAAGCATTTAATACCATAAACAAGAAAATCTTGGTTTCTGCCTGTGGTAAGCAGACTAATGGCCCTCAAAGACATCTACCTTCCTAATCCCTGAAACGTGTGAGTATGTCACCTGGCATGGCAAAAAGGATTACCTGTGGTTGAGGTTATGGGCCTTCAGATAGGGAAACTACCCTGAGTTCTTCAGGGGAGCTCAACCTAATCTCATGGGTCCTTAAAAGTGGAGAACCTTTCCCAGCTTCAGACAAAGAGATGAGGCATGAGAAGGACTCAACCCACTGCCATTGGCATTTAAATGGAGGAAGAAGGCCACTAGCCAAGGAATTTGAAAGTCTCTAGAACAGTGGTTCTCAACCTGTGGGTCACACCCCCTTTGGCAGTCGAACGACCCTTTCACAGGGGTCGCCTAGACCATCCTGCATATCAGATATTTACATTACGATTCATAACAGCAACATTACAGTTATGACGTAGCAACGAAAATAATTTTATGGTTGGGTCACAACATGAGGAACTGTATTTAAAGGGCCAGAAGGTTGAGAACCACTTCTCTAGAAGCTGAGAGTGGCCCTCAATTTATAGCTACCAACGCGTCATGCAATCTCTAGGGAAAACTTCCCTGGAGCCTCCAGAGAGTGAGGCAGCCCTGCCTCTACCTTGCTATTAGCCTGGTGAGACCCACACCACACTTCAGACCTGTAAGACAGTAATAGTGATGTTGTTTTAAGCCACTAAGTTTGTGGTAATTTGTTACAACAGCAATAGAAAACTAACAGACCACCCTCATGTAGCTTGCCGACCAAAGTAGGAAGAAGGAAGTAGATTTGCAGTGACAATACAGCAGGGTACTTCTTATGGGTGTCGATGACTTTGTTGTCAAATGATGATGCATATACATTGTACAGTAAGCCCTCACATAATGTCGCAGATAGGTTCTGCGACTTTAAGTGAAATGACGTATAAAAATACAATTTTACTATAGGCAAACTTACATAGACAAAGGCTAAGTTCCTAGGGTATCTTGTCAACGTTATAATGAAACAGCGTTGAAGCAAACAACATTGTTTGAGGACCTGCTATAGTGTGAGTACGTATATGTCATTAAATAAACCAATTTTTTAAGTATAAACATTTAAAGAATACAATTTTCTTACCCTTTTGAAGCACTTCTTCATGTTCTGATAGTCTGCAGATCTCAGAAGAAGTGGTCTGTGTCTCTCTCCTGCCTATGCTGAAGTGAATGGGGATGAGGCACGTGCAAGGAGCCGGGGTTGAACAGGGCTGGTGGAGGTGCGAGTTGTGCTCTACAAGGAAGAAAGGACATGTGCAAAGGCCAGTGGTAAAGACAGAAATCCGAGCACGGAGGACCTGAGAGGAGATCACAGTGTCTGGGCCAGTGATAGGGTGAGGGAAGCACCGGTGATGCTGGGGAAGCAGGTAGGGCCTGTTGGTGTAGGGCCCCGAAGGCTGTTCTGGTGTTTGGATTTTACCCTAAGGGTAGTGGGAAGCCATGAAAGGTTCATGCAGTGAGGGGAGGGGCGGGGAGAGGAGGGTTGTGTCATGAGAGCCACATGGTTCATTGTTTCCTCTGGTTTTCCTCGCCGGTTGTAATAGGATGACCCTATTAGCTGCCCTCTCTACATCTAGTCTGTCTTTAGGGAAATGCTCTTGTTTTCTTTCCCCACTTTCCTTTTTGTTTTTTTTACTTTTTATTATAAAAATTTTCAGACAAACAGAAAAGTAGAGTATGATATAATTAACATCTACAAACTCATATCCTATATTTAGCAATGTTAACATTTTGCCATTTTGAGTCATCTATTTTTTTTTCTGATGTTGAAGTAAATTATAGGCATTGAGATATTTTATCCTAAAATAGTTCAGTATGAATCCCAAAGAAAGACATTACTCTGCATAACTTCGTATCAGTATCATTCCTAACAGTGTTAACAATTGGCTTGTATCATCCGAGCCCAGTCTACATTCCTATTTCCCACATTGTCCCCAAATGTCTTTTACAACTGTTTTGTTCAGTCTGAGTCAATCAAAGCCATGTATTTTATTTGATTGTTAATTCTCTTAAGTTTCTTTTAATCAGACCAGACCTTATCACTACCCTTTCTTTATTTTCCCAAGACATTTAAGCTTGTTAAAGAGTTCAAGCCACTTGTCCTGCAGAATGTTCCACTTTCTGGATTTAATTGGTTCATAGTGTTGATAAACTTGTTCCTCTATCTCCTCTTTCCTGGTTTTAGACTCCTTCAGCACTTTTGGCACTTTTGGTACTTTGTTAGGAATTCTAGGGGTACCTCATGTCTGGTGCCCCCACCATGATATAGGTCAAGATCAACCTCTACTTAAGGCAATGACAATGAGAGGTTTCACAGTTATGAGCTGCAAGTATCTGTAGGATAATATGTTGACACCATGTGTATATCTAGTTCTCCATAATGGTTTGCCTAAAGATTTTATCTGAATAGGTTTATTCCATAAGGGTTGTGAAATGGTCATATGCTTTTTGATCCAGTGATAGGCTAAACCAGTGGTCAGCAAACCATGGCTTGCGAGCCACATGTGGCTCTTTGGCCCCTTGAGTGTGGCTCTTCCACAAAATACCACATGTGGGTGCACACGTACAGTGCAATTGAAACTTCGTGACCCCTGCACAGAAGTCGGTTTTCGGCTTGGGCGAGTCTATTTTAAAGAAGTGCCCTTAGAAGTGATGGGTGTCCGTCGGTCAGTCGGGCGACGGGAGACATGGCGCAGGTGGGCCGCGGGATACGCAGTGCGTGATTCATGCAGGAGTTGAGTGAGCCAGGCAGTCAGCAGTCTCATTGTGCAGTGGTTAGTGCTAGTCGCGCACGGGTGACAAAAGTACCTACTCGAAGCATAAAGTTACTTGTATTTTTCCAACCAGCTGCAAATCCTACAGGTATTTTTGTCATCGATTTAAGAATTGTAATTCTTTTGTGTTGGTGGCTATATTATTATAAAATGAAACATTTTTTTAGGTGCCCTGTTTGAGATGGCTACCAAAAAGAAACAAAGAAAAACGGAAGATGAAAACCGTGAATTTAAAGTTGAATGAACCTACCTATATAGTTTAAGTTTAAAAAATTTGGCTCTTAAAAGAAATTTCAATCGTACTGTTGATATTTGGCTCTGTTGACTAATGAGTTTGCCGACCACTGGGCTAAACCATGAAAGTGATCAAATTATTTTGTTTGGAAGGACCAAATAATTTTAATTTGGAAAATCTCTAGTGTTCCTCTTTTTTTATTTTATTTTTTTTGACAGTTCTGACAGCCTGGGTGTTGTCTGAAGGGGCATGTTGAAGGTTGTCAGCCCTGATGTCCCTCCCTGCGGCCCCTGCACACACACACACACACACACACACATACACACACATACACACACACACACCTAGCCAGCAACCGAGGTTTTCTTTCAATTATTGACAGAATTGCAGCCAGATGGCCTCCTTCCAAGAGCAGAAGGTGTCCGGCAGCAGGAAGCATGAGGCCCTCACGGGGCCTCCTCCTGCCAGCCTGGCCCTGTCACGAGGGCAGTCAATTGCCCATCTCCTGTTTGCTTTATGGGGTCACCCAGCCGAGCAGGAGCAGTGGGTCGGAGATTCATTCAGCCCTAAGGTTACAACAAGGAAGGAGGCCCTAATGGGTGATTCTAGAGATTTCTCATGACAATCAGAAATATTTCCAGCAAAAGGCACAGCAAGCTAACCTCACAGATGGGTTGTCTTCTGAGTGGCCTCCTCGTGCAGTCGGTGCGCCTGCCTTCTCCTCCAGGACACGGGCACTGGGCAGAGCCACCCAGTGCTGTTCTTGTGAATGGGGATTCTGTAATTAAATACCCCTGGGCTTCCGGGAGACATTTTCTAGGCAATTATTGATTCCAATTCAACCAGTGGAAAAGTTCCCCACATTCTTGGGAGACCTCCCTGAGACAGCGACCTTTTCCCCCAATCTTTTTTTTTTTTTTTTTTGCTTTTACTATTTTGTTAACCTTCCTTGTACATTTGGAAATTACGCAATCATCCAATAAAACCCGAAATGAAAATAACCGGGTTCCTCAGCAAATTCAAGTATTTGTTCTTTTCCAAAAAGTGGAGGCATTTTATCTTCAGGTTGCTTTTGTCCCCTTTGTACATTTAGAGTGTATGCCTCTTGGCTGCGATTTTCTCCAGTCTCCCGACCACTAAACAGTGACAAATACAGGGACGCAGCTCGGGGGGGCTTTCGTGTGGCTCCTGTCTCTGGAAAACCAGCGGCTTGGCATCCATGGGCTCAGCATGTTGGTCTAATATTCTGTCTGCTAAGGTAACATTGTGGTTTAGCAAGGGGAAGGAAAGAAAATACAGGGGAAGTGGAATGCCACACTATGGTGTAAAAGTCTTGTTTGGAAAATCATTAAGAATATCCAGGTTCAGGAGGTCATTGATTTCAAATCCAGAAATGGGGGTCAGATGGCTGGTAACGCCTAGACATCATCACCATTTCGTGGGTCTTTGCACTTGAGCATGTTCTTGGGAGAAGGGTCGTGACTTTCACCAAATCCTCAGGGGGAGTGGTTCATGATCCAACAAACGAGTGTGACTTTCTGTGCTCAGGAAGGCAGAGAAACACACCCCGTGGAAAGAAACCAAAGAACAAGATAAACCGCACCACATGCCCTCCTCAGACAACAGCCCGGGTCGAGCCTGCTCTCCTGGTGTCATGAATAATACCACGTTTCAGTTTCAGAAGGTCCTCCCTTGGGTGATCTCCCTGGTTATAACCCTGGTCCCCACTCTCTTGGCCTGAGGTTCCCACTTCCCTCTGCAAATTGCTGACACCGTGCTTTTCCCAGCACATCTGTTTAATGGAACTTTCAACCAAACCCAGATCATATCTTTTTGGCTAACACTATCCTATAAATGGTGATAGTGCTCCACTCTCCTAATCAAATCCTGCAGGGTAAGTTGGGCTCAGGACCTGGGGCGCAGGCAGGGCTGTGGGGCCATTGCTCAATAATGTTGTCCCCTTGGGTGGGTGCAAGTCAGGCCTTTGAAGGGCAGGTAAGGGGCAGGGGAGAACACAGGGAAATGAGGACTCAGGCGAGACCTACTACTCACTCAGGTAGCACACTTAGACCTTCGCTCCTGCACCCAAATACAGGGAGGGGGACGCAGGAGGCTACATAGAAAGTTCTTAGGTCCTATGGCACATTTTTTCAACATTTTCAATATACAAGGAATCAAGAAATTTTTTAAATATCCCTGGTCCCTCTCAAACTCTGGGAAGCCCTAGGCCAGTGATGGTGAACCTATGACACAGGTGTCAGAGGTGACACGTGAACTCATTTGTTTGATTGATTTTTTCCTTGTTAAATGGCATTTAAATATATAAAATAAACATCAAAAATATAAGTCTTTGTTTTACTATAGTTGCAAATATCAAAAAATTTCTATAGGTGACACGGCACCAGAGGTAAGTTAGGGTTTTTCAAAATGCTGACAAGCCAAGCTCAAAAGGTTCGCCATCACTGCCCTAGGCCCAAGGGCACTCAATCATTCAAGAAATATTATTGCGCACCTATGATGTGCTAGACACTGGGAATGCATTGTGGGCACAGTAGGTAGGGTCCTGCCCTCCCAGAACTCCAGATTGTGCTTGTGTGGGGTGGAGAGAGGGGACTCAGAAGTGTGGCCAGATGCCGAGCTCCCAGCCCATGGTAGGCATTCAGTAACTTGTATTTGTTTCTGAATTTAGCACTGACTGGGTCTTTACTTTGAATACATAGGGTAATATGGTTTCTTTTATATGACCAGTAAATAATTGATATTTAATTGCTGATGTCCTACTTATCAAATGAGAATCATCTGAGAATTACAAAGAATTGGTTTTGTTGTTGCCACACTGATACATTCAACAGGCTAATTTCAATTACTATGAATATTTAGACAAATTAGGAATTAAATATTTTATGTGAAATACATAAATGTGCATTTAAATATATACATACATACATTTATATATGTCTCTCCAAGATGTTAGCTACACATGTGCACACACCCACACAGAAAAGAAGGAAAGACAGACACCTACACGTCTTTTTCAAAATATTGACCACAGAGGTTGGTTTCTCTGAGAGAACATTACAGTTTCTTAAAGAACTTGACAACTGACACCATCAAAATCATTCAATGATTTTCATTTGCTTTTGTCGGTAGTAACTGAGGCTGCTTCATTAACCCTTACCTTTAAAACCTGACGTGTCATTCTAGAAAATGGCTGGGAAAGGTTTTTGAGAGGGTTACTCTCTGCAATTTATCTTTCCCTTTGGAAATAGTCACTTCAGTAATAAACCCGACCTGAAATGCACTGTCCGCCCTTGGCGAAGGCACTCTGGGAGGTCACGGATTTCACAACTCTCGGATCTCTGCAAACTGCAAGATCTTTCCCCGTCCCGTGTGATAAATCAAATTAATGTCTCCAATTACAGCCCGGGAAAACGAGAGACAATTGGTTCAGAATGAGCCGGCCCCCTCGCCAATTACGACCTTTTTATTTATCGTATGTATCACGCCTGCCTTCTGGGCGTTTTTATTGGAGGTGTCTGTAATTAATGACATGGTTCATTAGTTAGAGGGCCGCTCAGGCAGCTCGGCAACACAGTAGTTCCCAGCACTGTGGGGCTTAACTAATTCCACATGGCCCCAAATATTTCCCTAAGAGGGCCTTCGCGGGGATATTTTGATGTGTACATAGCATATGACATATTTCCAGCCGAGAGAACACAGTGAAGGTGTGGGGGGCCGGGCCGGGTTAGTTTTGGCTGATACGTAATTATTATCCCAAGCTGCTCCTGTCACTTAGGCTTTCCCCACCCTTGATGTCCGTCAAACTCAGGCGACAGCATTGAGGCTATTGATCAGCATGTCACTGTCTTGACTTGCTGAGAGTAAAGGGAACCCCTGCGTCAGGTGAGAGGTGTAAGCTCATTGGTTTCCTCTGAATTAAATGCAGCCCAACCAGGAGGGAGAGCAGTCCCACCGGGTCCTACACGGTGCACTTTCCCCAATGGACCCCAGATCTGGCGACACAGGCCCTCACCTGCAGTGCCCTCAGAGACACTGAGCCTATCACAGACCTCAGCTAGGGTGGTAGGGCCCAGACATCAGCAATTTAAAAAACCTCCCCAGGGTTAAGAGTCTCTGATAGACTTTGACCCATGAGTCATCCTTTTAAACAGTAGTTGGATTCAGCCTTGGTGGTTTCCCACTATATTCACATGTCACGTAAGCCTCTTGTGCCCTGGAGACCCTGAATGACCCAGCCCCTGACCTCACCTTCTGCCACACCCTGCCCTTCCCCGACCCTGGCTGTGCCATGAATGTTCTTTCAACTCTGGCCTCTGCTCATGCTCGTCCCTCTGCCTCGTGTGCTCGTCCACCCTCCTTTGCCAAACTCAGTCTTGCTCATTGTTCAGGTTCCAGCCTGAATATCACCTGCCAAGGACAACCTCTCCTGCCAGTTTAAAGTACTTCCCGGTGATTTGGGCAGCCTGTGACCTTCCTCCTCCATTCAGCATCGCTTGTGCTCAGTAACTCTTTGTATGGCATCCTCTCTCTTTCAGGAATGTGGTCCCCAGGGCTGGGGCGGCCTGCCTGGCTCATGGCTGGACACTCGCTAATCGGTCCTTCATGTGACAAAGAGGGGATCCTAAGTATTGACACATTGACGATAAAAGAATGCCTAGATAAATGGCCATGAAACCTCATAAAATGACACAGGATTCAGAGAAATTGAACCCACATGGACAAAACCTACAAACTTACCACGGACAGTGAGCATATGGGTGAAATGGTGACTCATTTATAAGCAATCTGCTTTCTGCTTTTGTAGAATAAAGTACACTCTCCGAAAGCTGAATGGAACGAAAGTGCTAGCAGTTTAGAAACTTTGGTTGACTTCTAACATGTTTGAATTTTAAGAAATTTTAATATAGTTTTTAGTGCCTCCACATTTCAAATACGAGAAATAGAAAAACAAGGTTTTGGGAAATTTTGCTTTCACTGTATCATCTCTTAGAAACCTCATGTCACACACATGTAATATTAATTTCAAACATCTGTATGAGCAGTTATTTGTCCCTCGCAGTGCCACTTCTGAGCACTTTAATTTCACGCCTAACAGTTCTCTGTTCTCCACTGGGAACATAATGATAAAGCACCAATAAGAAGAATGAAGAATTAATTTAATACAAAAATAAGATATCTCTAACTCTGAGGCTTGGCACTTCCTGGAAATATATTCTTTACAAAAGAATGGATGCTTGCACTTGTTACAGTAAGATATGATGGCTGTACCCTTCATCTGAATATTGGAGAAGATTGCCTAATTTTGCAGAAGTGCCATGGATCAGGAGGGGGAAAAGCTCGATTCTAACCTTGAATCTGCCCAAGCAGCTATGTGACCTCAGACGTGTGCTGTTTGTCCCACAGCAGAGTGTAGGGGTGGACATAGTGATTATCAAATCCACGCCTGCACCCCATCTTTTGTGTTGATCTTTGAGATACTGGGTTCATTAAGAGGAAAGAGGAAAGCTCAGCAATTCTATTTCTAGTAAACATCAAGCCTGGGTCAGGAATGGGGTGAGGAGAGGGAGGCAATTGCCCTAGAACAGAGATGGCGAACCTAGGGCACGCGTGTCAGAGGTGACACGCGAACTCATTGTTTTGGTTGATTTTTCTTGGTTAAATGGCATTTAAATATATAAAATAAATATAAAAAATATAAATCTTTGTTTTACTATGGTTGCAAATATCAAAATTTTCTATCTGTGACACGGCACCAGAGTGAAGCTAGGGTTTTTCAAAATGCTGACACGCCGAGCTCAAAAGGTTCGCCATCACTGCCCTAGAGTGGGGAACCCTCCAAGTGTGAGGTTTAGCCCTTGGTTGGGATGAACTGAATCTTCCAACCACTGAGAGTATTTTCCTTCAAGGAAAAGCCCTGTGTCACTTGGTGGCAGATGATTTCAAGAGCTAGACCTACCTTTTCCCTCTGCCCCAGAGAATCCAAAGGAAACTCTGGAATTGGTTTGTTGAGCTCCAGAGCAAACATTTCCCACATGACGGGAACTTTTGCATGTCAGGCTTTACCCACATGTTTGGATGGACCGAATAGACCTTCTAACATTTTGTAAAAATAAAATGATATCAGCTATTCCAGTGACTTCAAACTTGATTCCTTATTATTATTACAACTATTTAGGTAATTTTCTTATCTCCACAAAGAAGTGTACGAAGCGATAGATGTCATTTCTCTTCTAATTTAGTTTTGGGAAAACAGATCTCAACAGTCACCACGTCAGGAAGGCCAGCTCCTCCCCAGCACTTCTCTTCGTGCTCAACCACGATTCTCCTCCTCAGACCTTTGCTTTCCTTGAGTGGCACCAATCACTCCGTGTAATTATCGTATGCTCCATATCCCGCCTAGACTGACGTGGTCCAGTATGACAGCCATCAGACACATGTGGCCATTGAGCACTTGAAATGCGGCTGATCCAAATTGGGCTGTGCTGTTCATGTGAAATGCCCACTGGATTTCAGAGTTGGTAGCAAAATATACCTAATTAGAATTTTCTTATGTTGATTACATAGTGAAATAAGATTTTAGGTATATCAGGTAAATAAAAGATATTATTACAAAATTTTTTTCTATTTCTTTTTAATTTTAAATGTGGCTTAAAATTTTAAATTAGAACATTTAAAAATTAGAAACATTTTAATTGCATATGTGGCTAGCATGGATGGCCTGCCAGACAGTGCTGGTCTAGAAGGCACATGCTTTGGGCTCAGGGACAATTCTGTGTTGTTTACACCAGCTCTTGGACATCAGTTCTTGCACTCTTGTGCAAGCACAGGGCCTGGCACACATCAGATGCCCTTACAACCCCCAAATGGAAGCCCTGTTGGTTAAATGGAGCAAAACTTTATAGACATTCCTATATAAATCCAAATCTAAAATATGCAAGCTGTTAATTTTAAAGCTTGAAACTATTTATTTTTAGAGTTTGGGGCTGCATCTGTCAGCTCACCACTTCCTTGAGGCCTCTTCCATGGCATCCCAGAGCATCCATGGTGATGCTCAAGCAACACATCCAGGAAACCAGCAGTTTCCAGGCGCCCTGTGTACTTCCCTGTGTTCCCGAGGGTAGCCAAAGCAGACTGAGAAAGGTCAAATCCTTACTGTAGACTGACTATGATTTTGGAACCTTGATAGGCCATTACCTGGTCAGCATCATAAGCTACTCTCCAGGAGACCTAATTCTTTTACCAATTGTTCATTCCTCTGGCTTGAGACTTTGGCAAGCCACTGGCCCTTGCTGACCCGCACTTCCTCCTCCCTTAAGGACACATAGCAGGACCCGAGATGGGTCCTTGACTGGGTTGTTGTAAAGCTCTAGTGAGATGCTGACCAGCATAAGGATGCTTGGAATAAACACCATTTCTTGTATAGCAATGAAAAAGCAAAGAAAATAAAAGTCCCTCCTTTTGTCACTAGTACATTGAAACCTTTTTGCATACACAGAGGATATGCAGAAACTCCCTTTGAGGGATAAAAACAAAACTTGTTTCCTTAAGGGAATCATACTTGCTGCAATTTCTTTCCCTATATTTCCGAGAAAATGTCTCTGATGTTAATAAAGAAAATGTCAAGAGTACTCACCAGACAATGGATGGACACCAGCTGGGAAAGGAGTTGGTGTTGATGTAGAAGAGACTATGGAAGAACTATCCATGTCAGCCCCTTCACCAACTGACCGCCCCATGGGGGAAGCCAACCCAGTGAGTTGAACTGTGAGTTATTATATATATTTTAGCCAATTTTGTGTGTACATATGCATTATATATATATGTAATATATATAATATATGTATTATATATATGTACTATATATATGTTATATCCAGCAATGTTTAACAAACAAGAAGGTTCATTGCCTGGAAGTTTATTCTTTACAATTCATTTAGACATCATGTCAATAAGAATTCGTGACATAATACTGGGTATAAATTTAAGTGCCCAATTTTTCAAATGGAATTGCAAACAAAGACTGGTGTGCTTTGCCTATGTCCACATGTTAAATCTGGCAATAGATGCTGTTTTCCAAATCTTCAACATGTGTGGCAATTTTTTAGGCCCAAAGCCAAATAAAAAACCAGGAAGGGGGGATAAATGAATATATATAAATTCCTTCCATCATGTGATACTTTGTGGTGCAAATTATTGCTTATTAATGGAGATCTAATTTTCCCAGCTCTTCCATGAGAGAAAATGCTTAATTTGTATCTCTATAGCTTTGGGGAATTTCCCCCGCACCACCCCCCCCCCCCCAGTAGCCATGCAGTCCTAACTTTACCTCAATAGTTCAGTGAGAGTTAAAATTATTTTTCCTAAGAATCTATGGCTTAGTTAGGGACGTAATCTAGACACTTGTCCTTTGAGGATTTCAGATGTTTTGGGTTGATTTGTTTGTCCTAATAGAATTTCACCTGAAGTCCTTGAGCAACTAGCAAAGTTATCTTTGTCAACTGATAATGTGGGGGCAGCATTGATATTATATTCATGCATCTCAGCCTTCAGCTGAGGCAACTAAAACATCCAACAACAACTGTTCCAAGGGTATAAGGTGTTAAGATTCAGCCTGGACCCTTTTCTTTGGCAAAGGTGAGAATATAACTGATTCTAAAATAATTTAGATGACTCAAAGGGTGCCTTTCAAATCAGATGAGCAGGCATCTGGATTATAGCTGGGATTCTCCAAGTCTCTGTGGCAAGAGATGGTGACTGAATGTTTTATAATCCAAACATTATTTTTTCCCTTTTTCTTATTTATTTATTTATTTTTTAATATATAATTTTATTGATTTCAGCGAGGAAGGGAGAGGGTGAGAGAGATGGAAACATCAATGAGAGCGAATCATGATCAGCTGCCTCCTGCACACTGCACACTGGGGATCGAGCCCGCAACCCAGGCATGTGCCCTGACCAGGAATCGGACCATGACCTCCTGTCCCCAAACCTGGACCTGAGCAGCGTTCTCTATTCCAGGTCTCCTCTCAACCACTTAGCCACACTGACTGGGCTGATCCAAACATTATTGCTTACCAAGTGGTATATCAATAATGTGCACTAGGCAAATACATATCATAGGAATGAATGGGGTGGTATAAAGCTCAAATAAAACTGCCTTCAGATTGTTGGTTCTTTATTTCTACATTTGCCTCGTTTCCTATATAAATGCAAGCTACGGCTTAGTAAGTATTTATTCTATGGATGAATATAAATGCATCCTCCTTCCTCAGAGTTGGTACCCAGACCCCCGCACAACAACTGGCCTCACACTGGATATTCACTGTGTTCTAGTCATATCTTGAACGAGTAGCGAGTAAAGGTTGGTCTTCTCCGTCTGGGGAGAAATGAATGCCCCTGAACCCAGTCTTTTCTCCCAGGCAGCTGGTTCGACCATTCGCTCTCATGGAATATTTACTTTTCAGACTGAAATCTAGGTTGCCTCAGACCCTTGTCCTTACACAGTAAATAAGGTTATTTTCTCACACCCCCCAGTTTTTGTGCTGCTCCCAAACCTGGACCTGAGCAGCGTTCTCTATTCCAGGCTTCCCCATCGTCCCAGGGCTGCTTCTCCAGGCATGTGAATAGCAATGAACTGCCACAACCTGCTGTGTCATTTTTGACCTGTTGGCCCAAACTGAGCGTCTCATTAATTCTGGGCCCTCTCTTTTCAGAGGACAGTGTTGCCCTCATTGTCCCTCTGGGCACGGCTTTATAAACCTGTGAGAAAGCTAGTTTTCTCCCAACCTTTATTTTGGAGGCTTTTTCTCTGGATGACGGTAATTCTATGATGAATATCTTTCTTTGGCTGGAGGATGCTGGCTTCTGGGCATGTAGCATTCATCTCTGTTTCGAGGTTTCACACCCCCTTGCAGTGGTCTTTTCCAACTGAATTGGCAACGCTCTTATCGTCAATGAAAATAATAAAGATTAATCGTCGGTGGCTGCATGGCCTTTGGTAGACCATTAATCACCGAGCTTCCGCATTGTGCAGCATTATTGGGCCCACCCTGCGCTATTTCCAGGGCGCAGATCCATCATTGCTGCCTGGTGAGGACGCTCACTCTCCCCAGCAACGTGGCTGCTCGCAGCTTCTGCTCTGGGCCTGCCTCTCATCCGAACCGTTTCTCTCCTAGGAACTTTTACTCGCTCCCTGATACAGAAAGAGCCTGCTTTAGGGGGGTGTGAATGAGACACCATCAGTCATGTCTGGCACATGCTGATCTAATCTTGAGCTGATCAGGGTGTGTGTTATCTATGCTTTCAGCCTTCTTAAATTCTAGACCAGCCGTGGGCAAACTACGGCCCGCGGGCCGGATCCGGTCCGTTTGAAATGAATAAAACTATTGAAAAAAAAGACTGTACCCTTTTATGTAATGATGTTTACTTTGAATTTATATTAGTTCACACAAACACTCCATCCACGCTTTTGTTCCGGCCCTCCGGTCCAGTTTAAGAACCCATTGTGGCCCTCGAGTCAAAAAGTTTGCCCACCCCTGTTCTAGACCATTTTTTATTATTTCCAATAATCAGTGTAAAAATAAAAAAAGCTCCCATTAATGGGTGCTTGTGACTGGCCCTTCCTATGCGCATGTGTGTTACGTTCAACCTTTCTGTCTGCTCCACAGCAGACCCCTGAGGTGTGTGTACTACTGTGCTGCCTATTTTGCAGATTGAGAAGTGAAAGTGATGAAGTAAAGAAAGTGATGTGTGCCCTGACCGATTTGGCTCAGTGGATAGAGCGTCAGCCTGCGGACTGAAAGGTTCCAGGTTCGGTTCCGGTCAAGGGCATGTACCTTGGTTGTGGGCACATCCCCAGTAGGGAGTGTTCAGGAGGCAGCTGGTTGATGTTTCTCTCTCATCGATGTTTCTAACTCTCTATCCCTCTCCCTTCCTCTCTGTAAAAAATCAATAAAATATATATATTTAAAAAAAAGAAAGTGATGTGATTCGAGGTCACAGAACCAGTAGTGTTGTGTTTAGGAGTTATTGAAACAATAGCAATTCACAAGGCATTGCAACTGAACCCAGCCCCCCCCCCCCCCCCCCCGCAGATTAACCTGTATGAAAAAGGCAATCTCGTTGTTCTCATACATTCCTGACCTTCCCGCCCTCCTTTCTCTCTGAAACTCATAAAAATGGCTCCTTATTCTCCCATTAGTCTTGCTGGCTCTCACCCTTCTCAGCTAGAGATACTAAGCCAGCTGACTCTGAGCCATCGGCTCACAAAATTGTGTGTGTTGCGTTGGGCAGAGAACTTTCACACAACTGTTTCTCAGCACTCCAAATTTCATCGACCGGAATGAGCTCCGAGGCCCCTTTAGAGCAGCGTGGGTCCCATCATTCACATACAATTAACATGCGAAATGGGCACCGGCCTGTGAGTGCCGAAAAGTTACAAAGATGCCTGTGTGCGTTTCTTTAACCCTTTTCCACTAATGAAACTTTTCATCTGTGATCAGTTTACCATTGTATTTTTTCAAAGTAAAACTGGTAATGAAAAGCTGAAATGTCATCCGGACAATAAACTCTTTGGCTGGCGTTCACAGTCACCCAATAAGTTAAGGAAACAGTTAATGAATTAAACGGAGGGTAGGAAGTGGACATAAATTAACTAAGCTTCTGTATATTGTTTTAACTTTAAGCGATAGTATGAAGGCTGTAAGCACCCAGGAAAGAAAACAGCCCGGCCAGGTCCATTCCCCTTCGCCGACTCCCAGACACCCCCATCCCAGGAGAACTTAATTAAAGTCTCTTGTGTTACTCTCACCTTTGCTGCCTCCACACCGACTCTGCTGAAAGGAGTTCTGCCCCAATGATGGGTCAAGGTGTGAGCGAGCATACATTAACTGGTGAGCCAGCAGCTCCAGGTGAGAATGGGGGACCTCAGCTCGGGCATGCCTTTCACCCCTGGGAATCCCAGGGGCACCCTAAGCCTCTCCTCCTCTGGTCGGGGAACTGAAGCCCAGCTCTGAAAGAAAGAAGAGCATGACAAGTGATGTGCAAAGCTGGGAGCCTGTGGCTCAGGTGGTCACGTCCAGGAGTGGACTTAGGGCGCACGCAGGAGGAGAGAGATGCCCTTCCCGATGAACTCCTCTGCAAAAACTGGCTGCAAGCTACCCCTGAGGCTGATTTTATTTCATTTACTGTTTACTCTGTTTCACAAATAATACATGTTCCTTGTTGAAACATTAGAAAATTCAAATGAGCAAAAATTAAGTACATAGCATCACTGAAATCCTGCCCACCCTCCCATTCCACCAAGATAAACTGTCAGCATGCTGCTGAATGCCTTTCATGTCTTTTTGCTTTTAAAAGAGTGTACATTATGTCACTCTTACACCCCTCTTCACACACAAATGGAATCAAATGTTTTAGACCCCGGCTTCTTAGTGTAGCTTAAAACATCTTTCCATGTCAATTAGTATGACTTGCTTCTAGTTTCTATGTCAAAATGAGACTGGAATGGGCAGGTTCCCCTTATCACTTATGCATCTGCAGCCTGGTCCATCCAAGGGAATCATGAAGGCTGACACAGTGTGTGACTAAATGTTTTAAAGTTGTGAAGCTAGCCTATATGGTGCTCAATAAAAAATAAAAAAAAGTTTTATCCTCCAATCTAGATAAATATGACTTTGTAAGGACCTGGAGGGTCAGATTCAAATTCAGACTCCTTGGACCTTTTGGGTTCCATGCTGGAACACAGTGATGCAAGGTGAGCCCCTGTACCCTTGGAGCCCTTTCCAAACACAGCTAATTTTATACAAGCAGAGGCCTTCTGTGTCCACATGTTCAAATTCTGTCTACACTGCCTGCAAACAGCTACCCCTGAAGCCTAGGGCAGAGCACACTGGTGGCCCAGGCAACCCTTGGGAGATGGACCTCAGAGCTCTAGGCCTTTCCCAGGTCCTGAGCACTGGGGCGTGGTCTAGAGGGAGGAGCACAGGATAGACATGACCCCTTGGTTCAAGGCTCCCTCATTCTGAAAGGAAGGGCAAGGCTGGCTGGAGGTGGGCCAGAGGAGTTCACCTAAAGTGGGGCTCCATGCAGGGTAGAACTGGTGATCAGCATCCTTGTGCACTCATGTTTGTACACTTCTCCAATTCTTTCCGCAGGCTAGAAGCACGCTCATTGAATCAAAATATGACCATTTTAAGGCATTTGTAATGGATGACATTTCTGAATGCTGGTTCCACTTCACAATCCCAGTGATTGGATAGGAAAGTGCCTGTAAGTACATGCCATGAGCACATCTACCTTGAGTAACATAAATCTTTTCCATTGTTACAAGTTTGATGGATCAACATGGCATATTACTGACTTAGTTCACCTTTCGTTACTTAATATGTGATCAATCCTTTTTCACATCACTATTTCATCTTCTGTAAAATAATAAATCACATATTTTAGCTTCGTTTTGGGTGGTTTAATTTGTTCTATTTGGGTTCTTGATACATTAAAGATATTAGTCCTTTGGCATATCTATGAACAAAATTTATTCTTGAACAAGGTACATTATGTTTGTTCCTACTACCCTTTTCTGGATCCATGTCCTCTCAGGGATAAGTTCCAAAAATGAGCCATTTTGAGATATCAATAATGCCAGATTCAATGACCTGGTTATGTAGGTCAATTCAATTTAACAAATACTTGTTCATCACCTGTATGTGCTTGGCACAGTGACATAGGATCCTACTATTACATTAAAAATTATTGCAGCTCAATATTGAAACAGAATGGAGTTAATGTTATAGGAACATGAGAACATTTTTGAATTCTCCACTATTCTCTACTTACTACTAGGGTTGAGTGCCTAGATATACAGACGTGTGAATTACAAAATAATTATAGTTTTTGTTTGATATCTGAATTCATGTGTGCTGTATTTTCTTGTGGATTTATAACATTTTCAAGGATTATTTCAATTACCTACAATTTTCACCTTATACAATGAGGTTAGCCCTGTAATGATGAGACACCTCTGTACACAAATTATTTTGAGAAAAGAAATACTACTACTACTACTACTACTACTAATAATAACAGTAATGGCAACATCAACACATTAATGGACATGGAAGAGGAAAATACTAAATCTTATTAACAGGGAAATATTAAGCCTCCATGAGAAACTCTATCTTGAGAGAAAGGTATTTAGTGAGTTGGAAAATATTAAATGTCTATTTATTCATTTTTAATATGTCCTTTTTCATTGGTTTTAGAGGGAGGAAGAGAGAGGGAGAGATAGAAACAGATTAGCAGAAACCTTGATCAGCTGCCTCCTGCACGCTCCCTACTGGGGATAGAGCCTGCAGCCTGGGCATGTGCCCTGACGTGAATCGAATGGTGACCTCCTGGTTCATGGATTGATACTCAACCACTGAGCCACACTGGCCGGGCATGAATGTTTCCTACGTATAGGTGGGGTGGCATTCACTGTGCTAAGTGAATTGCATTGTCTCACTTAATCATCAAGAAACTCCTTCTATGAGATGGGTTCCTTAAAATGATTTTACATTCCCCATTCCGCACATGAGGAAACAGGCAGTGAGAGATTGTAATAACCTATAAGAGGTGGCACAGGTCGCAAGAGGCCAACAGTGGATTGTTCTGCTGGGCTCTGGAACCTGCATTCTTATCTCTTACTCTGAAATCTCTACTGCCTCCCATGAAGGTCCGTGACATTTAGGGAAAATTCTGGAAGGAAGATGTAGAGAAGGAGGGGGGGGGAGAGGAAATACAAAATATGTTTGTGAAATGGAGCTGTAAATCTAGAAGACAATGGCAGATACCTGGCATTGGGCTGCCACCACCCCCTCCAGGGCACATGGTTTCCTTCCTTCTGAAAGTGCATTAACCTTAGACTCCCTTTCAAAACTTCCCTCCAGGTAGTCAGTGCCGAGCAGGAGGAATTATGCTATTCTGGGACTCCCACGGAAGTGCTTTACCTGAGGCTCAAGGATTTTCTGGGTCCATGTTTAGAGAATATGATAAAAGTGTATGTTTGTACAAATGTGTATTCTCTGGAGAGGCAATCCATCGCTTTTAGCAGATTTTAGCAGTGGGGTCCCTGACCCAAGAAAGATAAAAAAAAAACAAAAACTACTAATCAGGACTGAAGAAAATTCTGGGGTATATTAAGAGATAGCTGCAACCAAAAATAGGGGAACAAACTCTGAGGATCTTTAGTTCAACAAATATTTATTGAACTTATGACATGTGATGATCTCTACCCTTTTTTATTTAAATTGAAGGGAGCTGGTGGTACAGTGGGGCCTTGACTTACGAGTGTCCCAACTAACGAGTTTTTCGAGATACGAGCCGTCTCTCGGCCGATTTTTTGCTTTGAGTTGCGAGCTAAAATTCGGGTTACGAGCCAGCTTCAGATACCCCACCGCTAGTTGGCGCAGCGAACGTCACAATGAACACCACAACATCAGCCCAGCATCACGTGTCTCACTCGTTCACTTTTTGATTTGACATACGAGTAATTTGAGTTACGAGCTCCATCACGGAACGAATTAAACTCGTAAGTCAAGGCCCCACTGTACAAAGATTTGGAAGCCACTTAAGTGGATGAAAAACTAGAGGGTGTTAAGAATTTGGGGCTTTATTCATATGCAAAGAAAAGGAATGATTTTATTCTATGGGTTTCTTATGTTACATGATGTTATAATTTTATGTTGTATGGTCTTTATCTATGTATGCCCCATAGAATGGAGCTAGCAATGGCCCATTCCCATAAAGACATTTCCCAGAAGTTCAGGATGTAGTTTTGATTCATATTTGGGACATGGCAGTGATTTCTTCAAAGAGGAACCACACCACCTAGAACCAGTCAGGATTTGGGAGACAGAGAGCTTCTGCCTTCTGAGCCAGAATGGTCTCTCAAACTTACCTTCATTGAAGCATTTGAGCACATGTTCATTCCAGCTTATGAAAAGAATAGTCAAAAATATATGAAAATAAACCAATTGTTGTCTAACTACCACATTATGCACATTGCAAAACTGAGGGGGAAAGGGAAAGAGAAGGGCCATACAGTAAGTCAACATTAGAGCTGGGCAACATTAGACTATAATCCAGACCCCAGGATTCCCAGTCCAGTGTCCAAATAAGAATCCTCTTTACAATTTATGAAGTATGCTCATATCCTTAGTATCCATTAATCCAGATGCTGTCTCCTTACTGGCTTATGGCCATTCCCTGCAAAGCACAAGAGAATGGAGTTTCCTACTCATCTAAAGGCATGACTCTCTGTGGCTCCCGACTTGGCTCTGCGCACCCCTAAGGTACACGAGTGCATCCCAAGGGGAATGTATGCAGGGAGTTTTAGAAGAATATGTTTCCACACCCTCTACTATAATCTTTGCTAAAATTGCTTTAGTTGAGGATACAGCAGCAGTTGAGGCAGGTCTTAGTTTGAGGTCCCCCAGCAGTGGGCACAGTAACAAACCGTTAGTTTGGAAGGCGATCCCAGGAAACACCTGTGGGAGAGTGGGGACAGGTGATGGGGAAGGAAAGGCAGCCTATGGAACGTGTGTTTGTCAAGCCTCAATCCTGCAGGGGGAACTCTGAGAGCCACAGCCACAGTAGGACGTGCGCTGGGAAGGGATGGAGATGTGGGCTGTGAGGACGGAGCAGGCTCCGGGTTCCAGGTAAAGTCATGGAGGGCATGGACATGTGTGGAGCATTGGTAGCTCTCAGGAAAGGCATCATGCCCAGTCTCTTTCCCACCTGCCCTCTTACGGTCTCTCTTCTGCTCCATTACAAAAGAAGGGCCAGCCTCTCTCATCCTGTTCCTAGCATATTGTGCTGCCTGAGATGTACAGTGTCTCAGGGTGCCAAACAGAGGGACAACTTAGAGTGCTCAAACTTCTCTCATGAATGCGTCATAAGCCTACCCCTACTTGGTTTATTAAGAGATGCATTACCAGTAAAAGTATACATTTTATCTGTCTAATATTATCTTATACAAATGTGTACTATATTTATATTTTAATCAATTATGTATTAGTACTACATAATGAAAATTCCACCCAGAAAAATTTTTTATTTATAAATTGAAGGTCACAGGAAATTCTAAATTCTAGGTTTTAGACATATTTGTGTCACAGAGTATTATGATAGGTAATCAATAGGAGACTTGTAAACATGGAAACAGCATTGCATTAGTATTCAATTCCATAGAAAGGAGAAGGGAAAAACATTTCAAGAAAAATACAAAATTTCTCGGTCAAAGACCCTGTTCATTTATATTTTAAATGGCGGGTTTCAAATCACCAATGTATTTATATTTCATTGGATATATTTTAGAATAGTAAAAGATTTCTATTATAAAATTTTAATAGTTTCAATATGCTGTAACTATTTAAACATGTTGAGAAATGTTAGTTGTTGGATTAAAAAGGCAAAAGATCATATATAAGTTTTTAAAGTTTTTTTTAGGGAGGCGTATAGGTGCAAGAAAGTTTAGAAATATCCTGATCTCAAATACTTTTTGCCTTCTTTGTCTCCATTAGGCAAATCAGTGGTTCTCACCCATCCTATGTTGCTGGCATATTTGTAACATTTGTGTGGTAAAATGCAGTACATAAGAAGCAGTGTAGCCCAGACAGTGTCACTCGGTGGTTGAGCATTGACCCATGAACCAGGAGGTCACGTTTCCATTCCTATCAGGGCACATGCCTGGGTTGCGGGATCCATCCCCAGTAGGGGGCATGCAGGAGGCAGCCTATTGATTATTCTCTCTCATCATTGATGTTTCTATCTCTTTATCCCTCTCCCTTCCGCTCTCTGAAATCAGTAATAATAATAATAAAAAGACATCCTTTACATTGGAAATGTACAGATCAGTGATTTATCACTAAGTGAAACCTCAGGTAACCATCACCATAGCAGCAGAACATTCCAAGCCCCCAGAGGCCCAGCCTGTGCCCGATCTGTTCTCCCCGCCCCAGGAGAGAGACCCTGATCTGATCTTTGTGGAACTCATGTCCTTGCCTTCCTTTATGGTTCTATCAGCTCAGCCTGCATTCCTAAACCTTCTAGTGTTGCCTGTTCCCCCTCCTCCCCCCCCCCGCCCCCGTGTTTTATATAAGAAGATCCATACCACATAGACCAGTGATGGCGAACCTATGACATGCGTGTCAGAGGTGACACATGAACTCATTTTTTTGGTTGATTTTTCTTTGTTAAGCGGCATGTAAATATATAAAATAAATATCAAAAATATAAGTCTTTGTTTTACTACGGTTGCAAATATCAAAAAATTTCTATATGTGACACGGCACCAGAGTTAAGTTAGGGTTTTTCAAAATGCTGACACGCCAAGCTCAAAAGGTTCGCCATCACTGACATAGACTCTAGGACACAGCTTCTCTCATTCAGCTGTTTGGGCTTTTCATCCAGGTTGATCCATTGTCCTTGCCATGGTAAGGACATTATCATGGTTCTAAGCCAGGTATCCCATTTTATAAATATACCACCATTTATTTATTCATCTTAATGCTGATAGACTTCGTGGGTTGTTTCTATCTCTGGGCTTATATGGGTAACAGGTATATGAGCATTGCTGTGCATGTCTCTGGTGCATACTTGCTCACACTTCTGTTGACGATATGTCTAGGGCTGAAATTATTGGGTCATATAGTAAGTGTAAGTTCAGGTTCAGTAATCAATGCCAAGAAGTTTTTTTTTAATTGCCGCATTAATTTTTACTCCAATTGGCAGCATCTGAATGTCCTCATTAGTTCTCATTCATTCTCACACTTGCTATTGTACAACTCCTCAATTTAAGCCATTCTGATTGATGTGCCCCAGTACCTTATTGTGGTTTTAATTTATAGTTTCTTGTTTATGAAAAATGTTGGGCATCTTTTTGTATGTTTATTAACCTTTTGGATATCCTCTTTGATGAAGTAGAGCCTCTTGCCCATTTTTCTGTTGGGTGATCTTATTAATTTGTATATTAATTTATCTACACTAATAAAAGAGAAAGATGCAAATTGACTCTACCTTCGCAACACCCACCAGCCAAACAGGAGTGAGAATGCAAATTAACCCAACAAAGATTGCAGGTTAATTTGCATACACAGGCACTGAGCAACTGGGGGCGGTGCATTCTGCACTGCCCAAACCACTCCAGGCCTCTGGGCAGAGTGGGAAGGAGGAAAGGCAGCTCGGGCCAGAGTGAAGGCAGTGTCAGCAGCCAGGGGAAGGAAGGCCCATTCTTGCACGAATCTTCGAGCATCAGGCCTCCAGTGTGTGTGTGTGTGTGTGTGTGTGTGTGTGTGTGTGTGTGTGTATGATTGACAGACTTTGTCAATATCTTCTCCCAGTCTTTATGCTACATTTTCATTCGTGTAAGGATGTCTTTTGATGGAGGGCAGTTTATCACTCTTTGTTTGTAGGGTTAGTGCTTTTTTGCACCCATTCCATTTAAATACCCTTTCCCTACTCCAAGGTCATGAAGAGACTCTCCTATATGGGTTCCAGAAGCTTTATTGTCTTATCATCACTTTTACTTCTCCAACCCACCTAGAATTGATTTTCTGTGTGCATGATATAGGGGTAAAGGTCTTTATTTAATATAAAGAGCAAATTGATGCAGCCCAGCTTATTGAAACTGTCCTTTCCCTGCTGATTTGTGGTGCAAGTTTGGCCTAAACCAAGTGTCTACATATGTGGAGGTCTGTTTCTGGGCTCTTTTTTTTCTGTGCCATTGTTCTATTTGCTGATTCTTATGTCATTACTACCCTATCTTATTAACCATACATTTAATGTTGTTGCACTATTCTTTCCACTTTTTTTCCCTTGCATTAGACTAATTTTTCCCTTTGTATTTCCATAGACATTTTAGAATCAGCTTGTCCATTCCTACAAAGATGGCTGGGATTTTGACAGCGTTCCATTAACTATATAGATAAGAATTAACCTCTGAAAAGATTGAGGCGTCTGATCTGTAAACATGTGTATTCCTCTAGTTATTTAGACCTTCTTTAACTCCAGTAACATTGTATGATTTTCCTTGTGGATATCTTACACATTGTTTGACAGCCCTCACCCCCAGGTATTGGATGTTTCTTAATGCCATTATAAACCGTAAAGTTCTAAATTATTTTTGCAATTTTAAGAATTATTTTTGTAAAACTTTAAATTATTTTTGGAAGCTTTTTTAAAGTTTTTGAGTTTTAATAAATTTAGATAGAAAAACAACATATTTCTGTCATATTGTCCTTATATCTAGCAATCTTAATAAATTTGTTAAGATTCTTTTGGATTCTATAACTGTTATAATTATTTATCTGGAAATAATAGTAGCTTTGTTCTTTCACTCATTATGCATCTTCATTATTTGTCTTGCCTTTTTGCACTACCAGGATGTGTGACAATTAGAGCAGAACCGTGCTAATGGGCGTCACTGTCTCCTTCCCCAGACCAGAAAAAGACTTCTTAACATCTCACTATTGATGAAAATATATATGTCTTTTGTAGATATTTTTATTAGATGACAGAATTCCCATCCTAGTTAAAGTTTGCTATGAGTTCTGAATCGTAAGTGGGTGTTGAATTTTATTAAACACATTTCTACATGTATTGAGACACACATTTCCCTCCATTTATTCTATTAATATAATGGCTTACATTGCCTGATTTCCAAATGTTACAGCAACCTTGAATTCCTGGAACAAACCCAAGGTGGATGTGATGTGTTATCCTTTCCATAATTAGTAGGTCAGGCTTGTTAATATTTTGCTTAGGATTTTTGCCTCTATGTTCATGAGAGAGACCGGCCTGTAATTTTCCTTTCTGTAATGTCCTTGCGAGGTGTTGCTCTCAGGTTGCTCTGGCCTCATAAAAAGGGTTAGGAAGCATTCCCTCTCTATTCTGCCAAAGAGCTTGCATTCCATTTTTCTCTCTCTCCAGGCGTCCCTCTGGTTTTCTCATGGGTCCTGTTTTCCACTTCACTTTTCAGTTGTGTTTAATACGCTGTTAAAGTGTTCATTTCAGTGACTCTACGGTTCAATTTTGTTTCTATTTATGTTATTTCATAACTTCCTGTTGCCTGCTGACATTTTAAGTATTATCTTTTTGAACAAAGCTCATCTTTGAGAATCTTATTATCTAATGCTCTCTGGATTTATTTCTATTATCTGTTTTTTCTTTTCCTTTTTTTTTTTTTTCTCAAAAAGCTTTATAGTTTCATTTGATTCAATGCGTGGGAGAGGGCTTCAGGGTGGTTAAAAGAATGGCTAGTAGTTTTGGGGAGAGGCTCGGGTAAACGCCAGACACCAGGGGGATGCAGAGGGCCCCTCAAAGGCCTCTGGGCTCCAAAGGCTCCTGGTGGTGCTTGAAGGTGAGCCTTTAGAAGAGATACTCAACCAGCCCAGCCTGGGGGCCGGCCGCCTGCAGAGGTGAACCAGGTGTAGCCCATCTTCTTGATGAGTTTCACCTCCTCACCCCGGAAGTGGTTCTCCAGGAAGTCAAATAGCTGAGGATCTGCGTGGTAGAACCCTGGGCTTGCAGCTCCAAAAGGGCCTGGTTCAGGTTCCTCTCCAAGGCCAGGGCGGCTTCCATGGCGTCCTGAGTTTTGCCCCACTCCTCTTGGGAAGGCTTCAGCACGTCCTGGAAGAGAATGCGGCCACTGTGCTTGTTTTGCATCTTTAAGAGCCACTCAGCACCCTGCAGCTTCTTGGCTTCTTCTCAGTCAACTCTCCAAAGAAGTGCCCTCCCGCCCCGGCCCCCTCACAAGCCACATCGTCCAAAGAGAGGTAGGTGTGGGAGGCCCATGGAGGCAGGTTGGCCAGGTGGTTGACGGCAGCCTCCACCTCGGTGGAATAATCCTGACGAATTTGGGAGCTCATGGTTGTTCGGCAATAAGGAGTTAAGGTAGAAAAGAAACCGGTGTGTTGGCTGGTCTTGGAGGTGGTTCTGAAAGTGGTGAGTGAATAAGAGCAGGAGAGTGGTCGGAGGCTGGAAGAAGGGGCGTCCCTGCGTTTGTTCCTTTCAAACACTGTTGAAGCAAGAGACAGATCCAGGGCCGAGGAGGGCACTCCCTCTCTTGTTTTTTTTTTTTATTCCATTGCCCTGTCTCCTTGCCTGGGAAGGAGAATCAGGCCAAGTCACAAGACCAGCCCACGTTCGTGATGTGGAAACACAGACTCCCGGCTTGATGGGACGAGCAGCAGGCACACTGCAAAGGGCAAGGGTCAGGAAAGGCACAATCCATCTGCATTTTGATGGATTAATTCCTGGTTCCTACAGTGAGTGGGAATTCATCTTCTTGGCAATTCCCACTCATCTTAGAACTGAGTCACATTTCCCAATTACCCATTTTCATATCACCACTCATATCTCACTTGTAACACATCATAGTAAATTTCAGATTCATAGGGGAGTTTTATTGGTTAATATGAATTTTCAGCACCACCTTTATGCTAAACAGCATCTTATTTTTATTATTTATTTATTGTTTAAAGTATTACATATGTCTCCTTTTCCCCCCATTGACCTCTCCCCAGCCACTCCCACCCCCTCCAGCACATGCCCTCACCCCCTTGTATCTGTGTCCATTGGTTATGCTCATATGCATGCATACAAGTCCTTTGGTTAATATTTTACCACCCCGTCTCCCCCAACCCCCTCAGCCTTCCCTCTGAGGTTTGATGGTCTGTTCAGTGCTTCTGTCTCTGGATTTATTTTTGTTCATTAGTTTATGTTGTTGATTATATTCCACAAATAGGTGAGATCATGTGATACTTATCTTTCTCCGTCTGGGTTATAGGTATATCGGTTAATGTGGATTTTATAATCAAAGAAAACACGGTAATTTCAAGAGAAACATTAAAAGTGCTTTATTCAAAGTAATGTCCATCGCTAGCTACGCATTTCCCCCATCTTTCAGGTAATTTATAGATACTGTCCCAATAGAACTTTTCTTGTTTTGAGGCAAACCATTCAGAGACCCAATTTTCCACTTCTTCGTATGTTTTGAAGTGCTGCTCAGAAAGTGCGTGTGCCATCAATCAGAACAAGTGGGAATCTGAAGGAGCAAGGTCTGGTGAATACAACGCATGGGTTAATACTTCCCAGGCAAGATCTTTTAATGTGTCTTTAACTGGTTTTGAAATGTGTGATGGTGCGTTATCATGAAGCAAAATTACTTAGCCGTGTCTTCTGGCACATTATGTTCGTTTTAGGATCAAAGTTTGGTTCAAATTGATTATTTGTTGTCGGTAGTGATCAGTATTAACTGTTTCACCTGGTTTTAGAAGCTCATAATACGCCACACCTTCCTGATCTCACCAAATGCAGAGCATTGTCTTCTTTCCGAAGCGATTTGGCCTTGCAGTCCATGTTAATGGTTGACCTGGATCAACCCATGGTTTTGTGCGTTTGGGATTCTCAGAATAAATCCACTTTTCATCGCCAGTCACAGTTCGATGCAAAAAAGACTTTCTTTCGTGCCGTTGAAGCAACCTTTTACTGATGACTTTACGGTTTTCATTTGTCTTTCGTTCAGTTGCTGTCGCACCCATTTTCCTTCCTTTAAAATCTTTCCCATTGCTTGTAAAGGATCCGAAATTGTTTGCTGAGCAACATTTAATCATTCTGCAAGTTGTTTTTGAGTTTGACATGCATCTTCATCCAATAATGGTTGTAATTGCTGGTCTTCAAATTTTTTCGGTTCATTTGGACATTCTTTGTCTCTCACATTGAAATCATCACTTAAACCATCACTTAAAGCATTTAAGCCAGCATTCACAAGTATCTTGAGATGGAGCATGTTCACCATAAGCTTCCCAAAGTATACAGTAACTTTCAGCAGCACTTTTCTTCCAAATAAAGTAATGAATTAAAACTTTCCGCAAATGCTCTTTTTTTGGCATGTAATTTGACAGTTTTAAGTGTAAAAATATCTATGATGTTAACACCTTCAGAAAATTTGACATGAAGTTTTGAAGCTTATTGTGAATACAACAAAATAGCATACATATCAAAATCGAATATATATCAACATATGTGTAACTCCATCTATTGAAAAAAATTCGTATTATTAACAAGTGCACCTGGTTTTTTCTCTTAGCATAATGCTCTCCCTGTCCGTCCATGCTGTTGTGAATGGTAAGAGTTCCTTTTTTATAGCATTGTAGTATTCCATTGTGTAGATGTATCACAGTTTTTAATCTGCTTATCTGCTGACGGGCACTTAGGCTGTTTCCAAATCTTAGCTATGGTGAATTGTGCTGCTATGAACATAGTGGTGCATATATCCTTTCTGATTGGTGTTTCTGATTTCTTGGGATATATTTCTAGAAGTGGGATCATTGGGTCAAATGGGAGTTTCATTTTTAATTTTTTTGAGGAAACGCCACACTGTTTTCTACAGTGGCTGCACCAGTCTGCATTCCCACCAGCAGTGCAGAAGGGTTCCTTTTTCTCCACATCCTCTCCAGCACTTGTCGTTTATTGATTTGTTGATGACAGCCAGTCTGACAGGTGTGAGATGGTACCTCATTATTGTTTTGATTTGCATCTCTCGGATGATTAGTGACTTTGAGCATGTTTTCATATGTCTCTTGGCCTTCTGTATGTCTACTTTTGAAAGGTGTCTATTTAGGTCTTTTGCTCATTTTTTGATTGGATTGTTTATCTTCCTTTTGTTAAGATGTATGAGTTCCCTATAAATTTTGGAAATTAACCCCTTATCGGATATAACATTGGCAAATATGTTCTCCTATTCAGTGGGCTTTCTTGTTTTGTTGATAGTTTCTTTAGCTGTGCAGAAGCTTTTGCTTTTGATGTAGTCCCATTTGTTTGTTTTCTCCTTAGTTTCCATTGCCCTAGGAGCTGTATCAATAAAGATATTGCTATGACATATGTCTGATATTTTGTTGCCTGTGGATTCTTCTAAGATTTTTATGGTTTCCTGTCTTACATCTAAGTCCTTTATCCATTTTGAGTTTATTTTTGTGTATGGTATAAAATTAACAGCATTTTAAATAAGCCGCACCTGTAAAAAGGCAGCAACTAAACTATGTTACCTACTCTGTATCCCCTCCTAAGTCAGTACATGATATGTGTTGGGTGCATAATAAATATCAATAGAGTGAAAAAATGTGGTTGTACAGCCAACCACGTGAGAAAGATATCACTACATAGCCCCCTTTTTCAGATGACAAAATTTAGGCCCAGGGAGATTACAGAGCTGGTCAGTGGAAGCTCTGCAGCCTGTCTGTAAACGCTGTGCTGTTGGCCACTGCACCCTGAGACCATAACAGCACCTCACGGCTTGTGTGCTTGGCAACAGGAAGGCCCCACAGTCCAGGGCAGCATTTTCATATTAGGCTCATTTGTGTATTAGAACTGGATCCTTAGGAAAGATAAGAGATTTGACCTGTTGTGGGCCTAACAACCATTACACATTGGAATGTGTAATTGAAATGCTTTATTTTTGTATTAGGCAATATCAACTGAGAGAGAAACCAGATTTATTACCTTTGTGGCACGGGGGCCAGAAAATGGCCTATTTGTCATCTTCCTTTTTTTGACTCACGGATGATTGCATGTGGCAGAGGCAGTTTACATTCAGAAATTTTCCTTTCACACCTGTCAGGTCAGTTTCTCAGAGTCATTAATCCCTACCTGCCCATGGCAGGCACAGAGCTGGCCGCTCCTTCAGTCTGTTCTCAGGATAAAACCAGTGGGGACGAGGTGAAGATGGCCACGGGTGGCCCGGTCAGCCAGTCAAAAGTCAACAGAGAGCTACCTGGTCCAGGCTTGATCCTAAACAGTCCTGTTGTGGAAAGAAGCCTTGACCGAAATATTCTCTCACGGAGGCTTGGTTTTGTGTGAGCTTTAGTCGTGTCTGTTACTAGCTGGGAGACCTTGTGGAAAGTTACTTAATCCCTCTGAACTTCTATTGTTGTCATCTGTAATATGGGATGGATGATACCTAATCTCTCAAGCACTGAAGGTTAATCTGCAGCATCATAAAATACCCTTGGTCCAAAGGAGTGTTGTGTTAGCCTGGCCAGCATCGATGCCCTCTTCCCCGGGGAGCAGTGCACCGTGTCACTTCCTCTGGGGAAACATGCTCCATGGCAGTAGGTCTCTGGGTTTCAGGTTGGAGGTTGGCTTCCACTCCTGGCTCCAAGGACAGAGCACCTAATTCAGGCCTGGCCAATCAGGAAATTCTATCACTCTGACCATACTCAAAAGTGATTGCTTCATAGTCAGGCATGTGACCAGTGTAATCAGAGTGAATCCTGGACTTGAACCCAATAGGATGTGGGTGGGGAGCTGGGTCTGTCATCTTGCCATCGTGTGGAGCCTGGACAGGAAGCCAGCAGAGATGACAGAGAACCTGAAGATGGGTAGTACCAGGTCCTATTGACATCATTTAAGTTCCTGGATTAAGTCACATCAGAAGGCTGTAAACCTATACTCTCCTATTATTTAAGTCCTACTTGGATTTTTTAAAAGTAAATTCTTCATATCATTCCCCATTTCACAGACGAGGAAACCTAGGTTCAGAGATGAGAAGTAGTAACATGTATCCAAGCACATGGTGAAATATGAACCACTAGCAAAAAAATGGACATTGTTATTGCCAAGCCCTCTTCTCTTCCCCTTTCCTCACTCTGGCCCCCTGCCTTGCTTTCCTTCTCCCTTAGTTCCATCTGGTTAACTCCACCCAATTTTCCAAGTGCAGCTCAAGTCCTCTTCTCTCAGGATGTCCTCACTAGGTTGCCACATGCGTCTCAGGCAGGTCAGTGTATTCCACAAACGCACAGCTTTCTCTCTGACCTGCTCCTCTTTTGAAGTCTGAGTGTCTTGAGGAGATTGCCTGAATTGCTCAGATGGACGAAAGGGGTCTAAACACTGTCATTCTTAGCTCCTCATGTTCACACTGGACACCTTTTCTTGCCGATAGCTTAAGATGTATCAGTCACCAAAGTTAAAGTGAGTTTTATCAAAAAGAGTTGATGAAAAGTTAATTATGAAGAGCACAAAATCTTAGTACAGGAGGAAGGCATTGTCAGTCTGGTCTTTTTGACCAATAATTCTATGGAATTTCAAGGTATATTGCCATTTTTTCATTTAAAAAATATATAAATTGAACTTTAAAATGAAACCATAAAAAATGGAAGCAGTAAGGATGACCGTCTCACTTTGGGATGGAGGAGGCTTTCCTCAGCAGAGGGACAAATACAGAAACCATAAAGAAATGTAGTTATAGTCCTAAACGGTTTGGCTCAGTGGATAGAGCGTCGGCCTGTGGACTGAAAGGTCCCAGGTTTGATTCCGGTCAAGGGCATGTACCTTGGTTGAAGGCAACATCCCCAGTAGGGGTGTGCAGGAGGCAGCTGATCGATGTTTCTCTCTCTCTCATCAATGTTTCTAATTATCCCTCTCCCTTCCTCTCTGTAAAAAAAATCAATAAAATATATTTTTTTTAAAAAGAAATGTAGTTATAAAAAGATATGCATGTATACTTGACACATAAAAATCCACTATTAGCAGAAGTAAATAATGATAAACATGTGATAGATGAAGATTACAACTTGACAAATTCTTTAAACAATAGAAAGTTAACAAAGGACTTGAAAAGAAAATTCACAATAAGGGGGTGGGGGGAGCTATTCACAACCAATTCACAGAGTCAAAACAGGTTCATCGTTATTTAAGCCAATTAGAAGAAAAAAAAAAGATACAGTCCTTTTTTGCCTCTAAAATTGATGAAAAATGTGTCAAAATGGTAAGTTGTATGGATCAGAGTACAAAGGATGAGCACCCAAACATATTCCCCTTTCAAACTGTGAAGGGGTGATTTATAGTAAATGTCAAATCTGAAATGTGTACTGCCTCGGCCCCTGTAATCCTGCAGGAATTTATACTGAGAAAATCATCAGGAAAGATTCCTGCACAACGAGTTTAGTTTTTATTTCATCCCTTTATAATACTGAAAAGTTGAAAATAACTTAAAAGTCCACCAACTTCACAGTGCTTAAATTATGATAAATGGTACATCAATGTAATAGGTACAGTTATCAATGGTGATGGAATATGAGTATATTTGTTAATTTAGAAGGATGTTTACAGTATCTGAAGTGAAAAAAAAGCTATGAAATTTGTAGGATCTCAATTTGTAGGGAACAGACAACAAGGAGACAGTAGTGTTGATTTCTGGGTTGCAAGATCATGGATGATTTTTCTTGTTCTTGCTTTTCTGCACTTTCCAAATTTCTGTTCTGAGCATGTCACTTTTAAAAATTGGAAATATATACATTAGCCCTAACCTGTTTGGCTCAATGGATAGAGCGTCAGCCTGCAGACTGAAAGGTCCCAGGTTCGATTCCAGTCAAGGGCATGTACCTTGGTTCTGGGCACATCCCCAGTAGGGAGTGTGCAGGAGGCGGCTGATCAATCTTTCTCTCTCATTGATGTTTCTAGCTCTCTATCCCTCTCCCTTCCTCTCTGTAAAAAAATAAATAAAATATATTTAAAAATTAGAAATATTTTAAAAACTAAGGAGCATGCCTTTATACTTATTTTTACCAATGCATCCGATGTCTGCATCTGATAGCATCCGAAAAGGTTTATATATTATCAGGCTCGCATCATATGCCAGCATATGGACCACTTGGGCCTCTTCTTTTACTGCAACTGGTATTTTGGGTCACAGTGATCTGCTTACTACCTGCTCCGTCATCCACCAATTGGGCACAGGCACCATAAACATTGTCATTTCCCAAATGGAAGAAGGTGTGGCTTTGAAGAGCGGATGGAACCTTTAATCAGACAAAACATCTCACTTTGCCTGAGCCATTAAACTGACTTCAGAGACAACGGCCCTAGGCCCTCCATCTGCTCAGTCTGTATAAAGACAGTCAAGTGATGCTGAACACGGGGAATACCGAGTGTTTATATTAGAAGTAATGAACTGAAAGCAGGGCATCTAATCCCTTCCCTCGCCAGGAGGTACTTCCAACATTTTAAAAGTCTTTTTTAAAGAGTAATAGAACTTTATAAGCATATTGGTCCTTTCATCTCCCAGAAAGTATACTCAAGGCATAATTCAGACCTTTGCATTAGATCATATTAAGCCTAATTTGGTTCTTCAGCTCAACAAAGAGCCTGGGGGTCTTTAGGAAGTTGTAAGCGTTATAGAAGCTAAAGAACCTGACTTTTTAAACAAACAGGCATCTTTCCCTTATGATAATGAATGTGTTGAATGTACTGCCTGGGGGGTCTTGCCAACATATTGAAGGGTAGGTAATTCCATCAACAAAGGGATGTCTGGGGAAGAAAACACCAGCCAGTATCTCCCCCTGGGACTCCCGGTTTACTGAAAGAGCTCCTCCTTTTCAGTTTCTAGACCACAGCCATGCTGAGGCAGCTTTTGGTGAGCCAAGAGTATATTGGCCCTGAAATTCCCATCTGGCTTGCCCCAGGGACCTGCCATTTGACTCTTAAACCACGATGACTTTCATCATTTTGTTTTCCAGCCACATCTGAGATCTCAGACAATAGTCATTTGATTCTTTAAAAAAAATCTATTTGAACCTGACCGGTGTTGCTCAGTGGTTGCACATCGAGCTGTGAATCAGGAAGCCATGGTTCATTCCCTGGAAAGGGCACATACCTGGGTTGCAGGTTCGATCCGTGACCCGGGTCAGGGTGGTGAGTGTGAGAGGCAACCAATTGATTGATGTGTCTCTATCACATCAATGTTTCTCTATTTCTCCATCTCTCTCTCCCTCCTTCCTTGTACTCTCTCTAAAAATCAATGGAAAAAATATCCTTGGGGTGAGAATTAAATAAATAAATAAATACAGGGATGAGCAAAAGTAGGTTTATAGTTGTTAGTATGGAAAATAATATAATAATAAATAATACAAGAATAAATTTGTGTACACAAAACTGTAAACCTACTTGTGCCAACCCTGTATAGTGACAGCATAAACCTCACCAACAGGTGTATCACTCCTGGATTAGTAGAGAGGGCATGGGCTCTGGTCCTAGGCCTGGGTTCAAATCCCAGCACTTCCATTACCTTGCTGTGGTCCTAGGACAAGTCGCTCAGCCTCTCTGAGCCTCAATTTCCTAATCTCTGAGGGGAGAGGCGATGGTCATACTTTCTCAGCCTACCTCACAGAGTGGGAACAAATGAGATCATGAATGTGGAAACACTTTGTGAACTGTAAGAAACTACATATTCCGACTATCTTGCCAAGTGTTGTTGTTTTGCCAGCTCCTTATGCAGTCAGTATCAAGTATCAGAGATGGGAAGAGTGGCCATGAATCCGGCACAGAGGTGCTCAGCTCTGAGCCTGGGGGCCCTCAACTCGGAGTCGATTGTATGGTAAACCTAAGCCCCACCTGCTGTTTGGAGTCATCAGTCACTTTCTTGGACAGCAACTCCTAGGACGATGTGCCTTGTGTGATAACTGAGAGTTTTGTTGCAAAGACTATTGCTCAAGTTCACAAAAGCTGGATGCTCTGCTGGGACAGGAAAATCTTTACAGAGAGATTCCGTTGGCTGATGGGATCTTCTGAAGGGGAATTGGCCAGCAGCCACCCTCATCCGCCTCCCCTCCCCACGCTGACTCTGCATCTATTAGCATGAAAAATGGGGAATTGATTGGGCTTATATCATCCATAAGTTAGCTTAGCTGAATGGAGATCATTTGTCTAGCACACATATTCTCGAATCCTAGGGAGGCCCGCCATTCTCTTTTCCAGTGAGGTCATCCTCCCTGTCTGCAGCTTTGACATCTAGCTACCCAGGGCTCTCACCACGGGCTGCATGCTAACAGATAGAGCGGCCTTTCATCCAGAGTGACAGGCCAGCTTGGGGTTTCTTTCCCTTTCTCTGTTCTCTTCTCCTGTGTAATGATCTCTGCCTTGGCCGGGTCGATAAGACCCTGAAACCTCAAACAGAGATACCTCTCTTGGCCCTGAAATGTTGCTCTCCGTGAGGGCCAGGGAACACGGTTTCCTCTGTAGCTCATTTTGAAGTTTTCTTTTTCATGCGGCGTGGCTCACACAGAGCTTTTCTTTCATTGATGGGGCTGCTGGTGACTCTCAAATGAAAACACAGGGTAAGATCAAAAGGGATGGTCAGCCAAGGGACCTCTGGGGGCACTGGATTCACAACCCAAATGTGCCTGAACTAAGACGGGAAAGCTCGGGATGTCGGGACCTGCAAAGCCCCATGCCGATTTCACTGTTCAAGGCCCCATGGTGGAGAAGAGGTTTGTTACCTTTCTACTATGTGCCAAGCCATGCTGATGCTCAGTCCCACTTTTGAGTGAAGGAACCTAAAGCCCAGAGAAGTTAAGCAATTGCCTAAGGACACACAGCCACAGCCGGGAAATCAAAGCCAGTGGGCAGTGCTCTCAAATGTTGTTGGGTTGTTCATTCAGTCACTTAGTTCACACCCACCGGGGGATAATCCAGATTCCTGTAGAAATGAATAAGAAAATGACACACAGAAACAATTTCAGCTGTTGGTAAGGACTTCAAAGCCCCTACAATGAGGTGATTCGATTGAAAGAATGGTGGGGTGGATCAGTTCCTTCAGCCAAGATCAAAGTCACCTAGGAGTGGGAATGTAGATCTGCGACTGAAAAGTGAGAAGTCAGCTTTGCCAACGCCTGCAGAAGAAAGCAGCAGGCACAGAGGCTCTGAGGATGGGATGGGAGCAGAAAGGTCTGCAGGCGGCCCTGAGGAGCAGGGCCTGTGGGAAGAGTTGTACTTGGAAAGGCAAGCGGGGACCTGGCCACGGTCTTGAGGTCTGCAATCTGGTGCTTGCATTTTATTCTGAGAGGAGGGGACGCCATCACCAGGTTCTCGGTGGGGGACTTTCTCCTTTTCTAAAGAGATCACCCTAATCTCTAGTCAGACAAAAGGAAGACCAGTAAAGGATTTGGCAAACCGGTGACCAGAGATTTTATACCTAATTTATACTGTCACATCTGTAAAATGTGTACCTTCAAACATATAGATAGATATTCTCTACTTTGGCTTAGTATTTGAAAATTGATATCAATTACTTCATTTAACACACAAGGAAAATGCATTCCCTCGCTGCAGACGTTCTCCCAGGACATGGAGAGATAACGTCAGAGTTGGGTGGTGTCCCTCTGCTGGGGCTTCCCCCAGAGAAATGCCAGCGTGGCAGTCCATAGAGGAGGGCATTCACAGGGAGGCTGGCATGGTGTGAGATGGCAGAGCCCACGCAGAGTGAGGGGCATTCTCGTGGGTCAGCCTGATGCAGGGTGTCAGAGCCCAGGTGCGGAGGGAGGCATTTGAATGAGGTAGGAGGCAATGGCTGTAGTGAGAGATTGGTTACATACAAGAATAGATTAAATAAGCAAATCTATTAGGATAATCTCTGTCAAAGGGAGCTACAAATATAAAAGGGGAGAAAACTAGTTTTCTGGAGACATAAAGCCTGAGATGGTGGGTTGAAACTGCAGATATTGGATGTGTGAATGCATAAATTTCAATACATAAAGATATGAAAGTATATATTGATATGTTCACATGCATGTGCATATCCATGCATGTGTATATATTGCATGTGTATACATGTGTGTTCATATATGTGTACATATTAGACAAGTGCATGTTCCCACATATGTGGGTGTATTTATATGTGTACTAGAGGCCTGATGCATGAAAATTCATGCAAAAGTAGGCCTTTTTTCCCCTGGCTGCTGGCACTGGCTTCTCTCCAGCAGCCGGGACCCGGGCTTCCCTCAGGCTGCCCGCAGGCACCCAGGACCGGGGCTGGCTTCCCTTGGGCCGCCTGCAGGCACCCGGGACCTGGGATGGCTTCCCTCTGACGTCAGGAAGGACGTCCGGAATGACATCCAGAAGGACGTCTGGTCTAATTAGCATAGTAGCCGTTTATTATTGTAGATGTGCATGTGTCTACATAAATACATTCATGTACATTTATATACATACATTTATTCCCTAGCTCTAGCTCTATCCACTGATAGGACTTGGACACAACAATACCCCAGTGAGCATGCCTTGCACTCGGATCTTTGCTTTTATATACCCTACTCCTCTAAAAGAAATAAGGCTCCTTGAGAAAGGACTGATTCTTGGGATGGGACCAAGAAAGGGCAAGGTGAACCTGGAGCGTCTCATGCCTAAAATTAAGTGCTTGAAGAAGGATGGGAGCCCTAGCTGGTATAGCTCAGTGGATAGAGCTTCAGCCTGCGGACTGAAAGGTCCCGGGTTTGATTCCAGTCAAGGGCACATGCCCAGATTTCGGGCTTGATCCCCAGTAGGGGGCATGCAGGAGGCAGCTGATCAATGATTTTCATCATTAATGTTTCTATTTCTCTCTTCCGCTCCCTTCCTCTCTGAAATCAATAAAAATATATTTAAAAAAAGAATGATGGGAAAGGCCAGATGGACACTGGCGATAAGTGGCACTGACCAATTTGAGGGCAATTTGAATATTAAAATAAATAACAATAACTTACTAAATCCTTTGTATTAAATAAGAGACTGTTCATTCATACTGATGAAAATAAATAAGACATCAGCTGCTTACACAGTTTCAATGTACCCCCTTAGAAAGTATTTATTAATTACAAATGGGAGACTTATTATTTTCAGTGGATAAAATACTACATTAATCAAGTAATCAAAACAGACATTATTGGTAATGGAACAAACTGAATGTGTGTGCTCTCTGAAGGAAGATAATGAGAATGCAGTATCACTTCCACACTCCTGCCTAAGATGCATGACCTGAATCTGAGGAAACACCAGATAAACCCAAACTGAGGTCCTTCTCCAGCACAACTGGCCAGCAAGCTGCAAAAGTACCAGGTGCAGGGAAGTCAAGGAAAGATCAAGCCGCTTTCCCAGACTAAAGAAACAGCTAAATCCAGTGTGTGGTTCTGAAATGGATGTTTGCCATGAATGATAATTACGACACTGGGGACACTAGCATGAGGCCTGAGGGTGAGGTGATGGTGGTGTGTCCTCGTTACTGTCTTGATTTGGGTGTTTTACTGTGGTTATGTAGAGAACATCCTGCATCCAAGGAAAGCCACTACTGAGTCCTGGGACATCAGGTTGACAATTTACTCTCAGATGGTTCAGGGAAATGTTCTTTGTACCCTACAGCCAATTCTTCTGGAAATTGTGATCGTTTCAACATTTTTTTTTTAAGTTAAGGAAAAACATACAATTTAAAAATGTAGTTTACCTTTTCTCAGATCCAGAATCAAGCTGAATCTTTAACTCTGATAGATTGGAGAGTTTCAAATGCCTTTTCTCTTACTTGTAGGCTCTTGTAGTTTATTTTTTTATGTAAAAATGTCACTGTAAGAGCAATTTCTTTAATCTTTAATCTTTCTAAGATTTTTGCCTTATCCCATCAAATGAAATTGACTTAACCTCCACAGTAAGCTGAAACTTAAAAAGAAATGAAGTCAGTATGAGGATTACATGCCATGGGTAAAGGCTGAGAAACATGTCAAATCTTAACATCCGGACAATCATCTCGTGAAAACAGAAAGAGCCTTACAACTTTCTAGACCAATCATAACTCACTCCAGGACTGGGAACGAAGTCCCTGGAGAAATAGGTTTTGATTTTGTAGACATGTAGAGGATTTCCTCTATGAAGAAAAATAGTCAAATAAAAACCATTCATAAATGCCTGTTTCTCTAACATTTTCATCTTCAGCATCCTGATAATTATTGTTAACTTTAAGCATTTTAGAAATACTTGAATCATGTTAAATTATTTAAATTTGTTGAGTACATATTTTTATAAAGTAGGAAACTTATTGAATGTGTATAGGTATTTCCTTAAAAGATTATTTGGTGTAGTAATCTCCAGATTTGAGGATTTCATAGGTAAAAAAATTATAACAATTTAAATTGGAAACACTACCCTCAAAGACGGTATTGCATTAAAAATGCTTTTATGCAAAGGACACAGACTGTCTGCAGCTTATTAACACCTGTATCTCTAGCACCTAGAGTGGTATAGCACATGGAAAGACTTCAATGAAAATTATGGAAAAAATAGAAAACTAGGAAAGTACAAAAATTTAATATAAAAAATGTGTTCGTAATCCCATAGTCCAAAATGACCACTCTTACAATGTTGGGATAATTCCTTACTTTTTCTTCCTATGTAAGGAGGTATATAGTTAGTCAGACTTGCAAAATAATGTTTAGTTTAATTTTACCTTGTTTTTATTTTTCCACTTAATATTGTACCATGTACATATCCAAAGTCATGAAAAATCACTTAAAAACACAATTTTAACAACTGTGTAACTTTCAGTCATAAGGATTTAGTAGAATTTATTTAAATAATCCTTGATTAAGAGATATTTTATTTGTTTCTAATTTTTTACTAGAAATAATGCTACAAAGAACATATACATACTCAATCTTTGTATCTTCAAGAAGTGATGAGCGACGAGTATAGATTTTTTGTGAGCATTCACAGCCTTTACCCCTTGCATTCTAAAAGTTTTACTGCTGCCGAACCGGTTTGGCTCAGTGGATAGAGCGTCGGCCTGCGGACTGAAGGGTCCCAGGTTCGATTCCGGTCAAGGGCATGTACCTGGGTTGCTGGCACATCCTCACTGGGGGGTGTGCAGGAGGCAGCTGATTGATGTTTCTAACTCTCTATCCCTCTCCCTTCTTCCCTGTAAAAAATCAATAAAATATATATATATTTTTTAAAAAAAGTTAAACGTAAAATTATTTTTTAAAAAATAAAGAAAGAAATAAAAAAAAATAAGTTTTACTGCTTAATTCATTGTGCTAATGAGGATAATTGATAGAGAAAAGAATTGGAAGAAGAAAATGACCTAAATTAATTTTTTAAATTTAACTTTTCAAAAATTAACTTTTTAACAAGTGACAAGTAATTACTCAAGAGAGAAACCCAGGGAAAGTTTGGAGGGGCTGGCTGAAGAACGGAGAAGCTTCTGGAGAGGGAGAGTCACGTGTGATCACCTAACATGATGCATGAAAGCAGAAGGTGATGCCCAAAGAGGATTCATCATTTTGCTGCACATTGCACAGCGCAGTTCCCCCTTCCTGTTGCTCCAGGAATCTTCACAAAAGCCCCATGCTGCATTTCAGCTTTTTTGGAGTTGCATTTATTCTTCTTTTGGAGTCTGAATTTGATGGAAGATGAGAAAAAGATTAGAAAATCACCGTCTCTGGCCCCACCATTTTTGTTGTTATTGTTATAATCTCAGGAAGAGCTGTAGGAAGTAGAATTAATTGAATGAAGAAAGCATGCATTTTAATGGGCTGCTGTGATACCCAGAACAGTGCCGCAATGTACACTCCCCCCAGCAGAGCATGAAAGCATGCCGTGTGCTCTCAACAGGCGCTCTCAACATCTTGGGAAAGCAACTGTTTCATGTGAATTTGTTGCCAGGCATTTTGGTATGGAGGATGGCTTTTATGGACAGATGGCAAATTCTAAAATGGGGCATCATATGTTTCTTGTAGGTCTCGCCCATCCTGGTTTGGGCCAAGATCAAGAAGGAATGTAGAGAACATATTATGTTCTCCATAGTTGAGCTAAGCCTGGACTGCATTTCCTTATATACTTGGACTCTGCTATTTTTATTCCCTGGGGACATTTTGGGTGATTTTCCTGAGAAGAACCACATCAAAACAGACTGGGGAGTTTTTCCCAAGAATACAGTATGGATATGTGGCACCAACTGTTCCCACAGTAAGAGCGGAGGAGAGGGCTTTGGGGAAAGGGACCACCTGCTCTTCCAAGAGCTCAGGAGCGCCCTCTCCTGAATGGGCCAGTGCTCAGACATATAGCAAAGCCTCTGAAACAAAAGGGAACCACAAAGGCAAGCTGAAAAAGTCCACCTTGACGTGGTGTGTTTTCGTTGTTGTTGTTTGTTTTTTATCATTTCATCGCCTGATCGTTGAGGAATCCGAACACATCCCAACAAGTCAACGAGACCCATGTATCCTCCTGTTTTTGGAAAAGGCCAAGCAAGACAATATGTTTCATGTTGCTGTCTCGGACATCTGAGTCATTAAACCTTTTTCTAAAGAAAAACCCCAACCAGGAATGCATGCCCCCTTGTAATCTGAAACAGCTTCGCCTGGAGGCTTCCATCTTGAGACAAAATGCTCTGGTGCTCCTGGAGTTCTGAGCCAGGACTGTTCTTCCTGGGACTGCTTCTGCGTCTCACTCGCTCCTAAGTGCTTCTTGTAAAATATGGTAAATGGAGGGCCTCAGAAACGCTTTCCTTGGGGGAGGGAAGAAGAAAGCTTTGTGCAAGATAGACAGCTGAGCACACATAATGATTGCCATATGTCAAAGGATTTTGAGCCTTTAAAATGGACTTGGGCAATACTTTGCTAAGTGTTCCCATAAAACAACTGCTTTTATAGGTTTCTGAGGTCTTAGCAATGGAAAGCGTGGATTCCTGATCTTTCTGTATCTTGTTTAGTTTTATCATTCCTTTGTTCCAAGGACTTGGGGACTTGTCTCCCTTTGGCACCAACCAGAATCTGATCTGGATCATCCAGTTATGGGCCCATGAGTTACAATGAAACATCTTTCTCATGATATTCCCAATTTTATTCAGCCTTTAAAATTTTGGGAAAATTGCCCTTTAAGTAAACCTGAGAGATCTTGGAAAAGAAGTTTATGAAAATCATGTCCAAGTGAACTGCTTACCGGCTTCCCATGTCCCTCTTCCTCTTCAGTGGGAAAATGAATGATTTGATAATGAGGCAAACGCCTTAGGTGGGCGGGGTGTATACATATATTAATAACTTCCTTTGTATATAATCCCTGGTCCTGAGAAATTTCCTGTGAAGTCCTCCCTGCAATCTAAAATGTTTCAGTTGGCTTCGGCATCTCAGGGAAAAAAAAAAAAAAAAAAAAAAGCAAAGATCCTTTCAATGGACCCAAGGGAGAGCTTTGATTAAATTCTTCAAATCAGAGAAATTGAGTGATCTCACTTCAAGCTCTCCCCATGTACCAGTTGCAAAGTGCAGCTTTCCACCCAGCAAAGACTAAGGCAGGCTCTGCGTGTGTTAAGAGAGTTCAGCAAAGTCCTTATTCTCCTGGAACTTATGTCCTGGCTTCAGAGGCAGAAATAAGAGAGGAAACAAGTAAGATTGCTGTTTACTTTACTAAGTGCTCCTGAGGAGAGAAACAGGAGGGTTGCAATAGGGCAGTTGAAGAGAAAGCTTTCTCTGGAGGTGGAGCGGTCAGTGCAGGTCTCCTCAAGAAGCTGACCTGGAACTGACACCTGAAGGACAAGTTGGCCATGGGAAGGTCATTCGAGATGGAATGAACAAAAGGCTTGGCAAAGAATACAGAAGGCTAATGTGGCGGAGCAGAGTGAGCAAGGGGGGAAAGCATGAGATGAGGATAAAGATGTAGGATGGTGGGGCGGCTCCCAAGACTCTGCTGGGCCCTGGGGGTCCTGAAAAGGAGTCTGGATTTCAGCAAACTCTAGGTAGTATTAACTCCTCCAAGTCAAGAGTGAATCTGTGCATGGTATTTGGAAAGCCATATGCCAATAAGGAAATTGGTATGAGGAGAGGTTCCAAAATTATGAATTTGCATAAGGAAACAAAGGCATAGCACAGAAATACCATTTAAAATCTTCCCCTCTCACACAGCCCTCTCCGTTTAACATCAGCTGCTGTCCCAAGGCATCCAGTCACTGTCGTTGTTGATTGTACAATGTAAATATCAGACAACACAAAGCAAATGCAAGGCAAATGACTGACAACAATGAAATTGCCAATTTTCCAAAGGATGTAAAATTTCTTGGAGTCCCTGAAAATTGAAGAACCAAGTTAGCCATACTCAAAGCCATGGACCAAGGAGGACTGGACAGACTTAAACCAGAGAGAAAAATCAACCACACTGAGGCTATAACTGGAGCTTTGAAAGAGAATAATTTGAATAACAAAGATTAAGAAAGACACACCCTGGCCTGTGTGGCACAGTTGGTTGGAGTGTGTCCCATACACCAAAAGGTTGCAGGCTTGATTCCAGGTCAGAGCACATACCTAGGTTGCAGGTTCAATGCCACCGAGGGAGGCAACTGATCAATGTTTCTTTCCTCTCTCTCTCTCTCTCGCTCTCTCTCTCTCTCTCTCTCTCTCTCTCTCTCCCCTCTCCCCCCCTCCCTCCCTCCCTCCCCCTCTCCCCTTCCCCCTCCCTCCCTCCCACCCTCCTTCCCTCCCTCTTCCTCCCCCTCTCTAAAATCAATGAACATATTCTTGGGTGAGGATTAAAAAGGAAATGTGAAATCCTTAAATAATTTCAAAAAAGAGACAGTTTATGATAACTTGCAAAGTTCAAGGCAAGTTGAATTTTTCTATTATACAAATTTGTCAGAACAACTGGAAAAAACACACTCAATTCATATTGTATATTTTCTAAGAGGGCAGAATTTTAATTTATCCCTCTATTATGATGTGTTTTGTTAAACATTAAATCAATTAAGCTTGTTTTCATCATTGCTAGCTTTGTTTTTATATTAAAGTCTCAAGTAACTTTTTTACAGTTTATTTTGAAAATTTAGTTCCTATTTTTTGATGGATTCATTTTAAGTAGCATTTTTCCAGAGCTAATTATCCTCAGGTAATGAAGGCCTCCTGTGCACACAGTTAGGAATGCGCTGCCTCTGCTTATTACGATGGCAGCCGGAGGCACTCGCCAATGTCCAAGTACCTTGAGTTCTTCTTGGAGCTTTGAAAGAGAGGGTGAGTACTCATACTCTCCCCTGATCCTTCACCATGTGTGAGGAGCTGTCTGGGAAAGGAGAAAGCTGAGTCTAAGACCCGCTTGCTTCCACCAAGTGAGTTAATCAGCAGTAGTCCAGCCAACAAAGGAAGATACTGAGCCCCCAAGGAGAAATACTTCTGTTTAGCAAGAGCTTTCAGAAACTATGTTTAAAATTTCTTTGTCCCGGGAATTTTCAGCTGTCTGGATAACAGTGTATAGACTTCCCAGCTGGAAGATGTGCTCTATTCAGGAATTACAAATACGAAATAAGTACTTGAAATTCCTTTGCACACTGCCTCTGAGAATGTCTGTCTATGGAATCCCTTCAGAAACTATCTGAGGCAGAGCCAAGAGTTTGGGACGTGGTGTCCAAGAGACTTGGAACTGTATCCAGATTTTTCTACTTCCTAATTGTGTGATCTTGGACAGTAGACTTCCCTTTCATTTATCCCTGCTATGAAGTTGGGCATAGCAATACTAACTGCCTTATAAGGCAGTTGTGAGAATTAAGGCGTGTAGTGCATAGAAAGTGCTAAGCATTCTGCCGGGTCAGGAGTAAGCTCTTTGTACATGTTCTGCAGTAGTAACAAAGCAACACCACCTGGAAAGAAGTCACACCTGATAATTCTAAATTCCATAGCACATTCTGAAAATGCAAGTATTTTGTGGTCTCAGCTCACATTGCAGATAGTGGAGTGTATCATGTACTAAAGCAACATATTTCAACTTTATTCCATACGTTAGCAAAGCCTTGGGAAAGATTTAATTAATGGCAAAAGAGGAACTAATTCTAATAACAATATTAGCTAACATTTATTGAATGCTTGTTATATACCAGGCACTTTTTATAGCGCTTTTTATTTAATTAATTAATTAATTAATTAATTTGGCATTTAAATTCTTTATTGTTTAAAGTATTACATATGTCTCCTTTTTCCTCATTGACCTCTCCCTGGACACTCCCACCCCCAAGAACATGCCCTCATCCCACTAGGGTGTCTGTGTCCATTGGTTATGCTTATATACATGCATACAAGTCCTTTGGTTGATTGTTTACCCCACTTCCCCCCTTCCCCTGCCTTCTCTCTGAGGTTTAATGGTGTGTTCGATGCTTCTATGTCTCTGGCTCTGTTTTTGTTCATCAGTTTTTGTTGTTCTTTATAGTCTACAAATGAGTGAGATCATGTGATATTTATCTTTCTCAGACTGGCTTATTTCGCTTAGCATAATGCCCTCCATGTCCATCCATGCCATTGCAAATGGTAAGAATTCTTTCTTTTTTACAGCAGTGTAGTATTCCATTGTACAGATGTACCACAGTTTTTTTAATCCACTCATCTGCTGACGGGCACTTAGGTTGTTTCCAAATCTTAGCTATGGTGGATTGTGCTGCTATGAACATAGGGGTACATATATCCTTTCTAATTGGTGTTTCTAGTCACTGGGCCAAATGGGAGTTCCATTTTTAGTTTTTTGAGGAAACTCCATACTGTTCTCCACAGTGGCTGAACCAGTATGTATTCCCACCAGCAGTGCATGAGGGATCCCTTTTCTCCACATCCTTGCCAGCACTTGTTCTTTGTTGAGTTGTTGATGATAGCCATTCTGATGGTATCTCTCAGATGATTAGTGACTTTGAGCATGTTTTCATATGTCTCTTGGCCTTCTGTATGTCCACTTTTGAAAGGTGTCTAGTTAGGTCTTTTGCCCATTTTTTTGATTGGATTGTTTATCTTCCTTTTGTTAAGTTGTATGAGTTCCCTATAAATTTTGGAGATTAACCCCTTATCGGATATAACATTGGCAAATATGTTCTCTCATGCAGTGGGCTTTCTTGTTGTTTTGTTGATAGTTTCTTTTGCTGTGCAGAAGCTTTTGCTGTTGATGTAGTCCCATTTGTTTATTTTCTCCTTAGTTTCCATTGTCCTAGAAGCTATATCGGTAAAGATACTGCTATGACATATGTCTGATATTTTGCTGCCTATGGATTTCTCTAAGATTTTTATGGTTTCCCATCTTATATTTAAGTCCTTTATCCATTTTGAGTTTATGATTGTGTATGGTGTAAGCTGGTGATCTAGTTTCATTTTTTTTGCAAGTATCTGTCCAGTTTTTCCAACACCATTTATTGAAGAGACTCTCTTGACTCCGCTGTATGCTCTTGCCTCCTTTGTCAAATATTAATTAAGCATAATGGCTTGGGTCTATTTCTGGGTTCTCTGTTCTGTTCCACTGGTCTATGTGTCTGTTCTTAAGAACAGTGGCTTTGTAATATAGCTTGATATCTGGTATTGAGATCCCTCCAACTTTGTTCTTCTTCCTCAGGATTGGTGCAGCTATTTGGGATCTTTTTTTTATTCTGAATAAATTTTCGAAGAGTTTGTTCTAGGTTTGTGAAATATGCCATTGGTATTTTAATGATGATTGAATTGAATCTATAGATTGCTTTGGGTAGTATGGATATTTTAATGATGTTGCTTCAACCAATCCATGAACATGGTATGTTCTTCCATTTGTTTATGTCTTCCTCCATCTCTTTTTTCAATGTCCTGTAGTTTTCTGAATACAGGCCTTTTACCTCCTTAGTTAAGTTTATTCCTAGATATCTTAATTTTTTGTTGCATTGGTAAATGGGATTGTTGTTGTTTTTAGCTTCTCTTTCTGTGAGTTCATTATTAGTGTATAAAAAAGCCATAGATTTCTCGGTGTTAATTTTGAATCCTGCTACATTGCCCAATTCATTTATTAAGTCGAGTAGACTCCTAGATGGAGTCTTTAGGGTTTTCTATGTACAATATCATTTCATCTGTGAATAATGACAGTTTTACTTCTTCTTTTCCAATTTGGATGCCTTTTATTTCTTCTTCTTCTCTGATTGCTATGGCTAGCACTTCCAGTACTATGTCGAACAGACTGGTAAAAGTGGACATCCCTGTCTTGTTCCTGTTCGTATGGGACATGATTTTAGTTTTTGCTCATTGAGTATGATGTTGGCCGTAGGTTTGTCATAGAAGGCTTTTATTACGTTGAGGTATGATCCCTCTATTCCCACTTTGCTGAGAGTTTTTATCAAGAAAGGGTATCAAATGCCTTTTCTGCATTAACTGATATGATTGTGATTTTTATCTCTCAATTTATTTATGTGATGTATCACGTTTATTGATTTGTGGATATTGTACCAGCCTTGCATCCCCAAAATAAATCATAAATAAAAACCAATAAAATCAATAAGGTCATGGTGTATGATCTTTCTAATGTAAAGCTAGATCAAATTTGCTAGAATTTTGTTGAAGATTTTAGCATCTATGTTCATCAGGGATATTGGCCTGTAATTCTCTTTCTTTGTAGTGTGTTTATCTGGTTTTAGGATTAGGGTAATGCTGGCTTTATAGAAAGAGTTTAGAAGTGTTCCTTCCTCTTGAATTTTTTGGAATAGTCTGAGGAGGGTATATTTTAGTTCTTCTTTGAATGTTTGGTAAAACTACCATACAAAGCCATCCAGCCCAGGACTTTTGTTTGCTGGAAGTTTTTTAAAGACTGCTTCAATTTCCTCCATAGTTATTGGCCTATTCAGATTTTTTTATTCTTCCTGATTCAGTTTTGGAAGATTATATTTTTCTGGAAATATATCCAGTTTGTTGGAATAGAGTTGTTCATAGTATTTTTTTTTTTTACAGTCCTTTGTATTTCTGTGGGGTCGGTTGTTATTTTGCCTCTTTCATTTCTGAATTTGATTATTTGGATCCTCTCTTTTTGCTTTGTGGTGACCTGGCTAGAAGTTCATCAATCTTGTTTATCCTTTCCAAGAACCAGCTCTTGGTTTTATTGATCTTTTGTATTGATTTTTTTGGTCTCTATGTCATTTATTTCCACTCTGATCTTTATTATTTCCTTCCTTCTGCTCACTTTGGATTTTTCATGTTTCCCTCTAATTCTTTAAGTTGTAGGGTTAGATGTTAGATAATTAATTACCAGTTTTTCCTGGTCGTTTTTTTGTTTGTTTGTTTGTGTTTTTTTTGTTTTTTTTTTAGGTAAGCCTGTAATGCTATGAACTTCCCTCAGGACTGTTTTCACTGTGTCCTCTAGATTTTGGATTGTTGTGTTTTCATTGTCATTTGTTTCCAGGATGTTTTTTATTTCTTCTTTGATAACCCAATTATTATTTAATAACATGCTATTTAGCCTCCAAGTGTTTGAATATTTTTATTTTTATTGTAGTTAATTTCTAATATTATGCCATTGTGATCTGAAAAGATGCTTAATATTATTTCAATCTTCTTGAATGTGTAGAGAGACTTAGGCTGTGTCCTAATATGTGGTCTATCTTTGAAACTGTCCCATGTGCACTTAAGAAGAACATATATCCCGTAGCTTTGGGGTGAAATGTTCTGAAGATGTCAATTAAGTCCATCTGATCTAGTGAGTCATTTAGAATTGCTGTTTCTTTGTTTATTTTTTGTCTTGAAGATTTATCCAGTGATGTCAATGGGGTATTAAAGACCCCTAATATGATTGTATTGCTGTCTATCTCTCCTTTGACCTTCCAGAAGTATTTTATGTATTTGGATGCTCCTGCATTGGGTATATATATGTTTATCAGAGTTATATCCTCTTGTTGTATCGATCCCTTTAGTATTATGAAATTTCCTTCCTTATCTCTTTTTTTTTATTATTATTAGTTAAGGTATTACAAATGTGTCCTCATCCCCCGCTTTCTTCCTTATCTCTTATTAAGGCCTTCACTTTGAGTCTATTTTGTCAGATATAAGTTTTGCTTTCTTTTCATTTCTGTTTGCCTGAAAAATATTTTTCCATCCCTTCCCTTTCAGTCAGTGTGATTCCCTTGTTCTGAGGAGGGTCTCTTGTAAACAGCATATGTATGGGTCATGTTTTCTTATCCATTTAGCCACCCAATGTCTTTTGATTAGAGCATTTAACCCATTTACATTTAAGGTTATTATTGATAAGTACTTGTTTGTAGCCATTTTTATTCTTTATGCCTGTGTTCCTTCTTCCCTTTCTAATTCTTCTTTTTGCAACAGTCCCTTTAGCATTTCTTGCATTTCTGGCATGGTAGTGATAAACTACCTTAGCCTATTTTTGTCTGCGAAGCTCCTGATTTTCCCTTCAATTTTGAATGATAGCCTTGCTGGATAGAATATTCTTGGATTTGGTCCCTTACTTTGCATCACTTTGTATACTTCATTCCATTCCCTTCTCGCCTGATATGTTACTGTTGAGAAATCATTTGATAATCTAATGGTATATCCCTTGTAGGTTACCCCCTGTCTCTCTCTTGCAGCCCTTAAGATTCTCTCTGTATCTTAACATTTGCCATTATGACATGTCTTGGTGGGTTCATCTTGTTTGGGACTCTCTGTGCTTGTGTGACTATTTTCTTCCCCAAATCAGGGAAGTTTCTGTCATTATTTCTTCAAATGGGTTTTCTAATCCTTGCTCCTCTTCTTGTCCTTCTGGCACCCCTATTATATGGATTTTACTTTGTTACATGTTGTCTTAAAACTCCCTTAAGCTCTCCTCCTGCTTTCTAATTTTTTTCTCCAATTGCTGTTCAGATTGGGTGTGTTTTTCTACCCTGTCTTCTCACTAATTCGATCCTCTGCTTCTTCTAGTCTACTGTTGGAACCTTCCATTGTGTTTATTATTTTAGCTATAGCATTCTTCATTTCCTCTTAATTCTGACATATATTGGTAATTTTCTGATCTAACCGGTTTAGGAACTCTATGACCCTTACTCTGAATTCTTTCTCTGACATATTGCTCACCTTCATGTCATTTAGTTTCTTTTCTGGTGATTCCTCATTTTGTTTCTGTTGGGGTTGTTTCTTTGTCTCCCCCTTTTACCCTATCTCTTTCTGGCCCTGGGCTCTCTGCTTGGGGTCTGAGGGGTTGAAGCCCCTAGTGGTTCAATGATCTGGGACTTGCTACATGGGAGGTTGGATCTGCCTTGAGTTTCAGACCTTTATTGTCACTACTCTGAGTTGTACTCCCTTCTCCCCCTGGATCTGGTCCCTCCATTGTCCACTTCAGATTCTCGGGGTCAGTGGGGGTGCATGTACAGTTTCTCTGGTGTGCAATTCCCTGTGAGGGCCCAGGACCCTCTGGCATCCAATTCACTGTGCGGTCCTGGCACCCAAGGCAGCGCACATTCAGCATGGTTCTGTGACCTGTGGCTGGGCACACCAGGTTGCACCAGCAGCTCTGACCTGGGCCAAGGGTAGGGCATGCACCAGTCTGAAGACTCTGACTGTGTGAGTGGGTGGGAGCCCATGCTGGCCTGAAGGCTCTTTCTGTGCCAGGGGGCAGAGCCTGTGCCAGCCGAAGATTATGTCTGTGCCTGGGGCAGAGCGAGCACTGGTATGTGGCTCTGTACTGGGACAGGGGATTGGGCTGAAGTGGGTTATAGTGCTTTTTATATAACAGTTTAATCCTTACACAACTCTATGAAATAGGGACTATTATCATTCCTCATTTTACAGATGTGAAATTTAGGAACAGAGGTTAAATGGAAGAGCCAGGATTTAAACTAGGAAAGTTGGGTTTCAGAACTAGCACTTGTTACCATTAGTCTGTAGTGTCTCATGGGAGTGCCATCATTCCATTGGCATTTCAAAGGGCTGGACTGGAGGCAAGGGTATGAATTATGCTGTTGAAAGAGTCCAGAAGAAGCAGGATTAAAACATGACCTAGGCTTTGATAGTGGATGGATCAGGATTTCAAAGATCTGAATGCAGGCAGAAATGAAACATTGCTTAGTTTTTGACAGAACCTGAGGTGGATGATGAGAAGAGAGAAGATTTAAGAAGAGTTGGTGTCTGCCTTGGTTGACCAGTTGGCTGACTTGAAAATACTTATAAAGTGAATCTGGTATAGAGTAAAAGTGGATGCAAAATTCAGTTTTGGACCTAAGAGGTTTAAAATTCTTAGAAACATCCACAGAGAAATGTGAAAAATTTTTGTAAGCCAGATAGATGACAGAAATTCTAGGGAGGAAGCAACATAGTTTACCATTTAACAAATAAACAAAATAGACAACCCACAGAATGCACAAAAATATTTGCAAATTATGTATCTGAGAAGGCACTTATAAGTAGAATATATAAAGTACTGCTACAATCCAACAATAAAAAGACAAATAGCCCAATTTTGAAAAATGGGCAAAGGATTTAGACATTTCTCCAAAGAAAATATACCAATGGCCAATAAGCACATGAAAAGATGCTCAACATTATTAGCCATCAGGGAAATGCTAATCAAAGCCACAATGAGATACTACTTCACACCCACTAGGATTGCTATAATAAAAATAACATAATAATAAGTATTGGCAAGGAATTGGAGAAATGGAAATACTCATAACAATGGAGAAACCAAGTTCCACCCTATGATTTTTCCAAATGAATTGTTTAAAAAACTCATGAATGATATCTAGAATTACAGAAAAAGCTCCAACTCTCATAAATTGCTGGCAACCAGCAAGCAAATGAGTCAAATTAATTTTCAACTGGCAATTTTAAATATTTACAAAGTCTGTCTAATTCCCATCGTGTTTGAAAGTGGTATGCTGAAGGACTTACTGAGTCATGATTGCATAATGGATTCAAGTGGTAGGTTAATGGTAACTGGAAAGGACTCAACTCGAATTAATCTAAACCCATAATTGTAGGAGTTTACAAACAAAGGTTGCACTATAATTCTGGTGGGTTTAAAAGTTTTATTCCAAAGACCTGTCCTTTCATGAATAGCAGCATCTTCCCCTTCCCCACACCAAGCTAATTTTCTATCATCAGCTCTTAAAATAATTTCATTTTTTTCTGAAACCAAAAAAACAGTCTCATGTCCAAACTGCAATTCATTAGGAGAGGTTTCGTGGTGTTTGTCAGGCCTTCTGCCACGTGCTTTCACTGAAATGGGTTTCATACGCTTCCATGGGGTAATGGTCTGCATTCACTTAAGATGCCCACCATGTGGCTGGAATTTTTATTTGAGATTTGGAAAGAGAGAAATGTGAGGTTCAGACAAGGACCTCTGTGCTCATCCTGTGCCTGTGGACAGCATGGATGGAATGCCCAAGAGCTGGTTCTCGTGTGAATCCTGGGAAGATGTGGTGAGTCAGAGCATGACCACAAGCTAAGGTCTTTGAGCTTTTGTGTGTGTGTGTGTGTGTGTGTGTGTGTGTGTGTGTGTGTGGACATGAGGGAGCCCCTTGAGATTTTTACAGAAAAATGGAATAATTCAAGATGACTGTTATTTCGATTATATAAAATCTATACCATGAATTTGAATAATGGGTGATTTTAGTGAGCACTGCCTGTGTGCCAGGCACTACCTTTACACTTGACCTCCATGACATTTTCTCCCTATACTTGTCCTATAAGGATGTCTTTTATTATACCTGTTTCCATGTGAGAAGATCACATTTCAGATAGGTTAAGAAAATAATCCAAACTACTGAGTTTACTCAGTAAACAGAAAAGCCAGGACTCAAATTCCCACCAATATAACCCAAAGATTTACTTTGCACATCCTTGCTCCTCCAGATATGAAGCTGAGGCAGCTTGGCTGGGAGGCTATCCCTTCAGTGAGGAGTGACAACGGCTTGAAGCAGATAGTAAGGGAGGGGCCAGGTGTGTAGGACATGAAGAGAGGTGGATGGGACTAGGTGATTAACTGAAGGTACCTTGTGGTCTTTCTCTCTGCCCCCAGCCACTGTGTGAGCAATAGGACACAGAACCACGGGTCTCTCCTCCCTTCAAGGGACTTCCTCTGTAGTCCCAGGATGGGACCCACACAGTCAGACCTCAGGGCTGAGCTTGCTGCATGGTGGGCACAAATGCCTAGGAGAGATGGCAAAAGCTGGAAGGAAGATCAGGCTTCCTCCTGTCAAGTTGGTGTCAGAGGTGGGTAGGCTGGAGGGTTTTGAAACCAGATCAAGCACTTCTGCCCTACACTTGCCACTACAACAGCCATTGTGAACCAAGTGCTAGTGACATGCTGGGGACATTATAAGCACATAACAAATGTCGCTTCCTGTTTTCTTCTTATTGCTCCTGTTACTATTATCACTCCTTGGTCGGGGCAGGTTGGCTTCTTCTGGTTGGCTTTAACTCATAGCTGTCCTTCAGATCTTTTGGATTCACTGGATACTAAACTGTAATAAGAAAGAACTTTCATTTTAAGAGAAAACCTTCGAGAGTTGAGGATCCCACATCTTCTTTATCCATTCATCTGTAGACTTATACTTAGGTTATTTCCTTCTCGTGGTTATTGTAGTAATGTTGCAATAAAGATGAGGTACAGATATCGCTTTGAGGTAGTGATTTCAAAAACGCTATTTTGAATGCAAGCCCTGGAATTGCTCAACAATGATGTAGGTATTGATATACCTGCTTTAGAAATAAGGTGACTGAGGCCATGGAAGTTAAGCCTCATGTGTATAATGAGGATATGTTTCTATCTACTTCACAGTGGTTGTTGTAACAATTACTCATTCACAAACAGACATTTAATGAGTACTGGGGCATGAAAGTCAAGACATCAAATTCCTGTTTGTTTGTTTGTTTGTTTGTTTATTGTTAATCCTCACCTGAAGATATTTTCCATTGATTTTTAGGGAGAGTGGAAGAGAGAGGGAAAGACAGAGAGAAACATTGATCTGAGAGAAACACATCAATTGGTTGCCTCCTACATGCACCCTGACCAGGGCCCGGGCCAGGGAGGAGCCTGCAACCAAGGTGTGTGTTCTTGACCAGAATCGAACCCGGGACCCTTTGGTCCACAGGCCGACGCTCTATCCACTGAGCCAAATCGGCCAGGGCCAAATTCCTGTTTTTAATAGAACATATTTTTATCAGTGAAGATAGACAATGAAGGAAACAGAACAGTGTAAGTAATGATAAGGGCTCCAATGAAAATAAAATAGAGGTACATGATAGGCACTTACTGGATGAATATTTGGTTTCAATGACCAAGAAAGGCCTCCCTTAGGAGGTAACACATCAATTGAGACCTGAATGATAAAAAAGGTGCCAGCTACAAGAAGACCCTAGGGAAGAGCATTCCAGGCAGAAGAACAGCCAGTGTCAAGGCCCTGAGGCAGAAACAAGGCTAGTGTGTGAAAGTAATGAAGGAGGAAGGAAAGAAGCATTTTTTAAGTAGAAGTAAGGGTGGCTGGAAGGTTGGATCAGAATGCAGGCAAGGTTATAGAATTTCAGAGCTTGGATATTTTTGCCCTTGAGTACATAATAAGATTAAACTTTGTTTTCCCAGAATTTTATTATAAAATATTTCAAATATACAAAACAGTTGAAAGAATTTTACATTTGAACTCCCATCTATCATCTAAATTCATAATGAATATTTTACTGTATTTTTAAATCATACCTAGCTATAGCCATATTTATATTCACCCATCAAGCCACCTTTTATTTTTAGGCATTTTGAAATAACATGGGGACATAAGTAAGTCTCTGATGAAAGAAAAGCAAAGTTACACAACTTGACGTATCTTCTATGAGGAAAATGAATCCAGAGATAGGCAGTGAGGGCGGTGAGGAACAGCATAGACACGGCTGGGTAGGCTATTTCAGTTGTTCTGTGGCAAGATTCTCATGGCTTGTACTAAGTTTAGTGGTAGAGATGGAACATAGCGGGGAAATTTGAATGTTTTGTTGGGGGATAGTCAGCAGGATTTTCTGGGGGACTGGGTGTGGGGTGAGGAAGAGAGGAGTAAGGGGCGTTCAAGCATTTGCGTTATGCCACTGGGTGGTGAGGCTGGGGCTGGTGAGCCTATGTACTGAGATGAGAAAACGGGAAGTCGCGGGACTGAAGGGGAAAGCACAGAAATCTATCTGGGACACATCAAAATTGAGATGCTTCTAATACATCCAGTGGGTAGGTGAAGTGGCAGGTAGGCATCTGAGTCTGGAGCTCTGTGGAGGAGTCAGGGCTGGAAAGGTGAACCTGGGAGCCATCTGCCTCTAAAACTGGGGGACTTAAGGAGATGACCTCGGGAGGGAGGGAGATGGAGAAGAGAAGGGGCCCCTAGACCAAGAGCTAGAGCTAAGACATGCCAACATGAAAGGTAGTGAGACGAGGAACAACAAAAAGAGAAGGAGCACCTGAGAAAGGCAGAGGAAAACCCAGAGAGGAGGGGGCCAAGGGCTAGGAGAAGAAAGGACTTTAAGAACTGGTGGCTGAGAGGACATATATGACCAGGACAGGAAGGTAAACACTGGATTTGGTGTGCAATACCTGACAATCTAAGGGAAAAACTATGCATAATTCTCTCCAAATTGAATAGCAGTATTATTACTGCTAGATTATTTTATCCTGTAGCACATCTTACTATTTTCCTTCTCCTATATCAACCAGTACTATCTGCCTTTTGCTATTAACAACACATATGACATCATTTTCAATGCTAACAATAATACTAGTTAGCATACTGGTATTTTATATTCTGCCATTAGCTGCTAGTTTAGTAATTGTAGATTCTGCCCTCTATTCTTCTACCAATGGATGCAATATACATTAGTAACAATATTTCCAGCAGTACCACTGAATACTATATATAATGCTTCCTAAAATTTCAGTGACATTCAGAGAACCTTTCTTTTATCATTGAAATATGTGTCAGTACGGCAGCCAGGATGGCCTAAGTTTTAAGAAGAGTGAAGAAGTTTGAAACATTTGTTGGGGGTTGTGGGATAGAGGCTGACTCAGGGAAGAATATGTATCCGGATTGGGCTGAAGGCCCAGCTGAGACCAATGGCTGAGATTTTTATGGGTCTCCCACTGGTCTACCCAAGTGGGCTCAGCAGCGGAGGTAACCATAATACTGCATTTGTGGATTTCGGGCTCTTAGCTAGATTAAGGGAGAAGTGAAGACACAGAAGAGCAAATGGACAGCAGAGTGGCCTCGGGGTGTGAAGACAGGAATAGTAGCAGGGAGGTGAGCTGACAGGCTTGAATTAGAAAGTAGGGAGTGGAGGCCCGGCAGTTTGGGGAAGTGACAATAATGTCAGTGGTTGGGACATGCTGAGGTGTAGCAATACAAGATTGTTGCTCATTCTTCATTCATTGGGTATTTGATTGACTGAATACCCAAACTTTGGAGCCAAATAACCTGGGTTCAAATTCCAGTTCTGCCACTTTGACCTTGGGAAAGTAACTTTCTCTCCTTGTGACCTTGTTTCTTCACCTACAGTCACATCCACTCCCTAGATTTGTTGTGTGGATCACAGGGGTTAATCAGACAAGTATGTATTTTATCTATCTATCTATCTATCTATCTATCTATCTATCTATCTATCTATCTATTTATTTATTTTATTTAAATGGAAGACAAATGTGTTTATTATCTTAACAATTTCATTGTTATCTATTTAAATGAGAATTATGAGCATGAAGAACATTTTGAGAGTACTTTCCTCTCAGTTTTGTTGTGTTCCTAAACTGCTCTAAAAAATAAAGCTTGTTAAGTAAAGAAACAAAGAAATAAAACACAGTTAAACCAATATTAGCCTAAGCCCCTTGAGAAATAATTACATTATTAGGTAAAATAATTTGTTGTAATCCATATTTAAGTTAAGGCTATCCGTGCAACATAAAAGACAACATAGCCTGGCCATCTTTTTTAAAAAATAATTCTTTATTGTTGGAAGTATTACATATGTCCCTTTTTTCTCCCATTCCCATCCCCACCTCCCCGCCTCCCCGGCCCAGGCCTTCAGCACCCTTTTGTCTGTGTCCATGGGTTATGCATTCAAGGTGTTTGGTTGATTACCTTCCACCCACCCATCCTCCCTACCTTCCCTCTGAGATTCTGTACTCTGTTCTATGCTTCCATGTCTCTGGGTCCATTCTGTTCATCAGTTTATTTAGATTCCACATATGAGTGTGATCATTGTGATACTTGTCATTCTCTGACTGACTTATTTCTCTTAGCATGATCCTCTCCAGGTCCCTCCATGCTGTCTCAAAGAATAAGAGATTCTTCTTTTTTATTGCTGCATGGTATTCCATGGTATAAATGTACCACAGCTTTTTTATTCACTCATTTACTGATGGGCACTTGAGCTGTTAGCAGATCTTGGCTATTTTAAATTGTGCTGCTATGAACATAGGGGTGCATACATTATTTCTGATTGGTGCTTTAGATTTCTTAGGATATATTCCTAGAAGTGGGATTACCAGATCAAATGGCAGATTCAGATTTAATTTTTTTGAGGAAACTCCAAACTGTTTTCCATAATAGTTGCACCAGTCTGCATTCCCACCAGCAATGTACTAGGGTTCCCCTTTCTCTATATCTAGCACTTGTCATTTGGTGATTTATTGATGGTAGCCATTCTGACAGGTGTGAGATGGTACCTAATTATTTTGATTTGCATCTCTCAGATGATTAGTGACTTTGAGCATTTTTTCATGTCTCTTGGCCATGTGTATGTCCTCTTTGGAGAAGTATCTATTTAGGTTCTTTGCCCATTTTTTAATTGGATTGTTTGTCTTCCTTTTGTTAAGTTGTATGACTTCCTTATGTATTTTGGATATTAACCCTTTATCAGATGTATCATTGCCAAATATGTTCTCCCATACAGTGGGCTTTCTTTTTGTTTTGTTGACGGTTTCTTTTGCTGTGCAGAAACGTTTTATTTTGATGTAGTCCCATTTGTTTATTTTCTCCCTAGTTTCCTTTGCCTTAGGAGATGTATCTGTAAACATTGCTATAAGAGATGTCTTAGATTTCGCTGCTTTTGTTTCTTCTAGGTTTTTTATGAGTTCATGACTTACATTTAAGTCTTTTATCCATTTTGAGTTTATTCTTGTGTATGGTGTAAGTTGGTGGTCTAGTTTCATTTTTTTGTAAGTATCTGTCCAATTTTTTCACCACCATTTATTGAAGAGACTCTCTTGACTCCATTGTATGCTCTTGCCTCTTTTGTTAAATATTAATTGAGCATAATGGCTTGGGCAAATTTCTGGGTTCTCTGTTCTATTCCATTGATCTATATGCCTGTTTGTGTGCCAGTACCAGGCTGTTTTGATTACCATGGCTTTGTAGTATAACTTGAAATCTGGTATTGTGATTCCTCCAACTTTTCTTCTCAAAATTGCTGCAGCTATTTGGGGTCTTTGTTGATTACATATAAATTTTTGAAGTATTCTAGCTCTGTGAAATATGCCATTGGTATTTTAATAGGGATTGCATTGAATCTGTAGATTGCCTTGGGTAGTATGGACATTTTAATGATTTGATTCTACCAAGCTATGAACACGGTATATTCTTCCACTTGCTTATATCTTCTTCTATCACTTTTTTCAATGTCCTGTAGTTTACTGAGTACAGGTCTTTTGCTTCCTTGGTTAAGTTTATTCCTAAGTATCTTATTTTTTGTTGTTGTTGTTGCAGTGGTAAATGGGATTGTTTAGTTTCCCTTTCTGAGAATTCATTATTGTTGTATAATAAAGCCATCGATTTTTGAGTGTTGATTTTGTATCCTGCTACATTGCCAAATTCATTTATTAAAGCTAGTAGTTTTTTGGTGGAGTCTTTAGTGTTTTCTATGTACAATATTATGTTATCTGCGAATAATGAGAGTTTTACTTCCTCCTTTCCAATTTGGATGCCTTTTATTTCTCCTTGTCTGATCACTGTGGCTAGGACTTCCAGTACTATGTTGAATAAGAGGGGTGAAAGTGGACATCCATGTCTTGTTCCTGTTCTTAGGGGAAATGCTTTTAGTTTTTGCCCATTGAGTATAATGGTGGCTGTAGGTTTGTCACATATCATGTTGAGATATGCTCCCCCTATTCCCACTTTGCTGAGAGTTTTTATCAAAAATGGGCATTGGATTTTGTCAAATGCTTTTTCTGTATCTATCAATATGATCATGTGATTTTGGTCTTTTAATTTGTTTTTGTGATGTATCATGTTTATTGATTTGTGAATATTGTACCAGCCTTGAATCCTTGGAATAAATCCCACTTGGTCATGTCTATGATCTTTTTAACATATTTCTGGATGTGATTTGCTAACATTTTGTTGAGGATTGTAGCATCTATGTTCATCAGGTATATTGGCTTGTAATTCTTTCTTTGTAGTGTCTTTATCTGATTTTGGAATTAGGATAATGCTGGCCTCATAAAGAGTTTGGAAGTGTTCCTTTCTCTTGGATTTTCTGAAATAGTTTGAGGAGTATAGGTGTTAGTTCTTTTTTGAATGTTTGGTAAAACTCCCCTGTGAAGCCATCTGGACCTGGGATTTTGTTTGCTCGGAGTTTTTTGATTACTGCTTCTATTTCATCAGTTGTTATTGGCCTATTCAGGTTTTCTGATTTCTCCTGATTAAGTTTTGGAAGATTATATTTCTCTAGGAATTTGTCCATTTCATCCACATTGTCCAGCTTGTTGGCATATAGTTGTTCATAGTATTTTCTTAATATCCTTTGTATTTCTGTGGTGTTGGTGGTTACTTCTCCACTTTTGTTTCTGATTTATTTGGGTCCTCTTTCTTTGTTTCTTGGTGAGTCTGGCTAATGGTTTATCAATTTTGTTTATCCTTTCAAAGAACCAGCTCTTGGTTTCATTGATTTTTTTGTGTTATTTCTTTAGTCTCTATTTTCTTATCTCTGCTCTAGTTTTTATTTCCTTCCTTCTACTTTGGGCTTTTCTTATTCTCTTTCTAGTTCTTTAAGTTGTAGGGTTAAATAGTTCATTGCTGATTTTTCTTGTGTTTTTTTGAGATATACCTGTAGTGCTATGATCTTCCCTTTTAAGACTGCTTTTGCTGTGTCCCAGAGATTTGGGATTATTGTGCAGGCATTTTCATTCATTTCCAGAAAGTTTTTTCTTTCTTTCTTGATCTTGTTGGTAACCCATTCATTGTTTAATAACATGCTATTTAGGCTCCATATGTTTGAATGTTTTTGGGTGGTTTTACTGTAGTTGATTTCTGTGATCTGAAAAGATGCTTGATATGATTTCTGCCTTCTTGAACTTGTAGGGATTTGTTTGGTGTCCTAACATATGGGCTATCTTTGTGAATGATCCATGTGCACTTAAGAAGAATGTATATTCTGCTCCTTCGGGGTAAAATGTTCTATAAATATCAATTAAATTTATCTGATCCAGTGTGTCCTTTAAGAGTCTCTGTTTCCTTGTTATGTTTTTGTGAAAGATCTATCCAGTGAGGTCAGAGAGGTGTTAAAATCCCCTACTATGACTGTATTGTTGTCGATTTCTCCGTTAAAGGCCTCTAGAAGTTTTTTGTATATATTTAGGTGTTCCTATATTAGGTGCATATATGTTTACCAGGGTTATATCCTCTTGTTGGATCGATCCCTTTAGTATTATGTAGTGACCTTTGTTATCTATTGTGATGGACTTCATTTTAAAGTCTATTTTGTCAGATATGAGTATTGTTACTCCAGCTTTTTTTTTTCTTTTCCATTTGCATGGAAAATTCTTTTCCATCCCTTCACTCTCATCCTGTGTGTATATTTTGTTCTGAGGTGGGTCTCTTGTAAACAGCATTTACTTGGGTCATGTTTTTATATTCATGAGACTCCTTGTACAGTGGGCTGAGGGGAAAACTCGGAGGAGGGCAGCTTTAGGGTTTTGGTTTGAGGAGCTGAGTCAGTCCGAAGAAAAGAGTATGGTAGAGAGGGATCAAGGTTTTTGCTTTTGACACAATTCATTGGAGAAAAGTATTAGCTATTTAAGTAGATCAATAGAGTGGCCAGTTGTTTGAAGTCATTGATGAAACATTGAGGTACTGGGCAGGGGGTCACTTACATGATGGTGATGCTTGACAATGTCCTGGTCAACAGTGTGACTCAACTATGCTGTCTTTATGTCACAAACATACTCAAAATTATGCCATTCCACTCTTTAGAATGTGATAGGGAGTAAAATTATAAATATTTATGTTGCACATATTTTACATCATTAACATGAAATATGGGCATTATAATGTAATATACTTATTGTTGCAGTCCTTTGGAATTTTAATGGAGAATGATTGGTCATGAGATGTTATTTTTGTAAAAACATTACATTATAATTGGTTAGTGCAAATATTAAGCATTTTAAAATTTATGTGAGCAACATGAATTCATTTATTTAGTGCACGAAAGTGAACAGTATCAATGACCACAGTGGTCACAATACCAGGGCCCCATTGTTGTTAAATTTTGGCAGCTTGGCAAGTTATAACATTGTCATATTGTTAATTTAAAGAAGTACCACAATGTAGTATTGGCAGTCCTATAAATATTGGAATCATTTTAGTATAAAGTAGTATGATCACATCAATTTTTCTAAAATATCAAAGGCATAATGTGTTTTTTAAAAGGGATTTAAGGGGTGTTTCCCACATGGCTTTTAGATGTCTGTCCTACAAAGCAAGGCATCTCGATCCTACCTAGGCACGGAAATTATTTCACTTTATTTGGTAACCGTGATACAATGGAATCTGTTTTCTTTGGTCCAGGATGCAGGGTTTTAGGAATGCTTACAGGTCTGGGTAGTTTCACATCTTGTAATATTTGAGATCTAATTTCATCTCTTGTTTATGGGAAAAGCCAGAAGCCAAATGCTCAAGCAATAAGCTTGGGAGTCATTTGTAGTCATTGTTCCTTTCCTTCTTCAAGCCTTCTCACAATGAATTCCTAGGATTTATGACTTCTTTATTCCCAATGCCAAATAGTTCAAAACTTGCATATTATGGGAGCATGTGTTCTCATCCATATTATGATTTCTATTGAAGTTCAGTTCAATAAAATTCAGGATTCTATGTCATAAATTTTCCCATGTAGATGATATTTTTATTTCCTTCTGTAAATATTTTTATAACCGAGATTGGAGCATCAAAACAATTGTTAAATATTTGCCTAGAATCTGCTTTAGAGCAAAGTCTCTGCCAACAACCACCCCTTTCCTGGTGTCTGGAATGGGTAACTTTTTCATGCACGCGGCAATAGAGTGCTGATAAAACCCAAGCAAGGAGGTTATGATTTTAATATACTTTATTTAAAAAGTACACAGTTTTAAATTGGTTTCAGTGGGTTTCAAGCAGAAGGGACACTGCCCACTGGCAGCCCCGTTTCTGATGAAGGGTGGTTATCATGTAGCAAACTCACATTTACATGACTGGCAAAGTAAAAAGATAACATTTTTGTCAACATGTCTTTAAGAGTTTATATCACGCACAGTTTAAAATCATGAGATGCTGATGGTTGGACTATATTTCATGTCTCCTATGTCGCACCATGTTTTGGTTCACAGTTTATCCATTATTTAGCATGCCGGGAGAACATCTCGGTCAGTGTCACCTTAAGAAGAGCAGCAGAAGCAGAGGGGACAGGATAAGGACCATCTTGGCCTGGAGGCTGGGTGCACCCCCACATTCCCTCGCATTTTCCTGCAGAGAAAGGCAGAGGGGGTCAGAGCAGAGACAGAGTCCAAGATGCCTTCTCCCCACTCTTCAATTGTTTGAACAAAGTCTCTTGGGACCTAGATAATTCAGGGAAATTCACTCGTCTAAATTTCATCAAGTTAGCGATGTGAATCTCTGATTACAGTTGTAAATGTGTAACATATTTAAAATTACTCTTTGCATACATGCTATTATGTAGACTGAGGGGTAGACTATCTGTTGGGATATTATAAAGGCAAAATATTGGCTTTCTAATTTTTCCCCCATCAGAAGTTAAAAACAAAATTGCATCTAAGGGAGCTGATCATTTTTGGCTATGAAAGGTTTTGTTTCTTCTTTTCATTTGGGGGGAAGGAGGGCTCTGTTTTACAAAAATGAAATATTATTACTTTCTGCAGTGTGCTTTTTATCCAGTGACTGATGCAAGTTTCTCCAACTCCATTATTCTAACTCTATTTTTAAGCTATTTTCCTATTGATGGGCACTCGTTTTCTCATCTGTTCTTACTGCTACAAAGAATGCTGAATGTAGGTCCTCAACAGACAGTGATATTTGCCCCTGCCTGTGGTAGAGATGACCAGTCTTGGAACTGCAGGCCTAACAGGTATGTTTGCCTTTCTTGGCTATAGCTAGATATTTCATTGTTACCTGTATATTCAGATCACCCAGTGACTTGTTTATTTTTATATGTGGTTGTTTGACTTATTAATTTAAAAGTGCTCTTTATAATTTGATTTCTAAGTACATTTTTCAAGTTCTATAAATTGGCTACTGACTTTAAGTAATCTTTTTCCATAGAAAAGTTATCATTTTTACATAGTTAAATAAATCTGGTTTTCTCCCATAGCTTTCTTGTCTCAGATAGGAAGTTCTCTACAATCCCTAGGATTTCTTGTGAGACTGTTATTTCACTACTTAAGTCTAATTTATATTCTTCCTTTTGAATTGAACCTTTGTCATACATAAGAGTTTCTATTCTGTACCATTGACCTCATCTTACTACATCCAGAAACTTACAGGAAAAAAAATACAGATTTTGTATTAAGTAACCAAAGCAAATTATCTTATTAACTCTAGAAGATTTTACTCTGACTCTAGTTGTCTAAGTATAATGTTCTGAAGTGATTTTAGTGTTTGGGGAACTATTGTTTGTGTTTGCATGTTACATATTACATAGAGCTTTTCTCATGGGTGATCATTGAATTTTATCAAAGGCTTTTCAGCATATATATGTATATAATATGTTGCTATTGAACTTGAACTTTCATTTGAATATAGAAGCAAACATTCTCAATAAATCTCAACTTCATATTGGTGCTATACTTTAAAATCTTTTCTAGGATTTAGATAGTTTAATAACATTAAAATCACTTGCTATTTAAAGTTGAGATTAATACTCAGCTGGCTCTGGTGGCATTTAAAAAACTAGTTTGCCAGTTTCCATATACTAATTTGTCTAGGCCCGTGGTCGGCAAACTGCGGCTCGCGAGCCACATGCGGCTCTTTGGCCCCTTGAGTGTGGCTCTTCCTAAGCCTTAGGAGTACCCAAATTAAGTTAATAACAATGTACCTACCAATATAGTTTAAAAAATTTGGCTCTCTTGACTAATGAGTTTGCCGACCACTGGTCTAGGCACACTTTTCATTTTTTCAGGAGGTGTGTGAACTTTAACAAAAATTTTTTTTAAAAAATTAAGTTTTTGCTCACAGTATTGCAGGAGGTATTCTCTTACAATTTGCCTAAATCAATTGGAAGCCCACCTTTTTCAGCCTTAAGCTTGGTTTTGCTCTGATCATGGCTTTCAGTGTAAAAGGAGTACCTTTATAGTCATGCTCCATATGGGTAGGGGTTGAGAGGCTTGTCACCCCCCTCCATACACTGGGACCCTCTGTCTGGTATAAACATTGCTACTTTTGCTTCACGTAAAGTTCTTGTAAATAAAAGGCTTTCCAAACGTAAGCAGGGGGAATAATTCTCACCACAATTTGAAATAAGTGAACTAAGATGATCAGAGCCACTTCGTGTGTAATAGCAGAAGGTGATAAAATGACAGCCCTTTCAGGGCAGAAAAGATAGGAAGGAGGCTTGTGAAGTATATCGTGGGCATGAGAACAGGCTATTGGCCCAGACTGCGAAGGCACTGAGGCTGAGAGCAGGGAGCCAGCAGCCTTCCTGTAGACACTTCTTCGATTCGCCTGAAAGGGATGGTTTTCTCACAAGTAAACTTTTTAGCTATAATGCAATTGCCGTGGCAAGTCTGCGGGGGAAAGAGAACAGGATGGGTTATCAGACTGACCTCAGGATGGAAGCCATGGCAAGATTCCGGACGCCTTCTGATCTTCTGGGCCTTTAAACGCTCACACTTAAGAGATTCGTTATGTTGACTGTAGTTAAGGCAAATTTCCAAAATGGTACTTCGCCCTAATCTGCATTGGCACTGCATGTTGGCACTAAAATCCCTTGACAATTTCTTTCTCTCCAACAGCGGGAAGAGATCATTCACTCCTCCCCCAGCTTTCCCGGCAGTTGATCCCCTTACCAGCATCAGCAGCAGCAGCTGGGCCTAACACGGAAGGATATACCTGATTTCGATGGGCGCCATGGTGATGGGGGCCACGGACTCGCAGAGGCAGCTGCTGTCCACCACCACCATGAACAGGTTGCTGCTTGGGATTTGCTGGATGACAAAGGACCTGGGGGAACAAGAGGCACAGACATGGTGGGGTCACTTACCGTTCCTCCTGTAAAGAGCCACGAGGAGAACTTTTCCCTGAGGTAACTACCATATTTTAGAAAACAAGTTTCCTCAAGTTGCCTTTTCCATCGGCTCTTTACTTTCAAACACCAAGTTTCACTAAGAAGACAAGAGCCCATTGCCATAGCCATACACAGCTCATAAGACTCACCTTGGGAAGACTGAATTTTATGTGTACAAATCATCAGGGTCAGATTTGGCTAATTCACCTCAATTTCCAAGGTCTAAGAGGTTAGGCTTTTCCAAGCCTGCTTTCCTTCCTAAACATTATCAAAAGTTGCATTTGATGTTCTTCTAAGTCAGTGGTTCTCAACCTTCTGGCCCTTTAAATACAGCTCCTCATGTTGTGACCCAACCATAAAATTATTCTCATTGCTACTTCATAACTGTAATGTTGCTACTGTTATGAGTCGTAATGTAAATATCTGATATGCAGGATGGTCTTAGGCGACCCCTGTGAAAGGGTCGTTCGACCGCCAAAGGGGTCGCGACCCACAGGTTGAGAACCACTGTTCTAAGTTGCTTTTCTCTCCTTTCCTCAGAGACAGACTGAAGCTGTGTCACATGGATGACAAAAGATAGTGAACTTCCTCAAACCTTCGAGATACCGCTCTGCACGGTGTTTGGAGGAAATGAATGCTGGCCCTCTAACAAGTCCCACCCTTCTCAAGTCCACACTGTGCTGGGGCCTAACAGCTTAATGACACCTGCTTCTTCATTGCCCAACACAGCGGAATGACAAAGCAACACCACCATAAAAACCCTCCCTTCACAAGAAATACTGATTCTTTCAGAGCCGACAGAGTAGGTAAGTATTTAACCCCAGGCCTAGAATCCTGGTCACTTACCTTTTCATGATATTTCATCCAATTCAATTTAGCAGGATGAAAGAGACTATAACCTAATAAAATGTTCAATTCCTCCATAAATTTTACTTTCATTCATCTTTCTCTCAGAAAATTGGTTCTGTTTTCTAGAGCAGCGGTCGCCAACCGGTGGTCCACTGGTGATCTGTGAGGTCTGAAAGGTTGGCGACCGCTGCTCTAGAGTGCATCAACATGCTTTACAAAAGTCATCCCATGAAGAAGCATCTGCTGTTTTGTGGGAAATTAGAAGGAGATGGACCCCTTTCACATCTCATATGTTATAATATCCAAGAATGCCTCCAAGATTACAACACAACCAGCTTCCTTTCTACAAATGCCCCGTGCCTGTTCACTGAACATGACACAATTGTTTATTTTTTCCCACCCATAGCAGGGAACAAGGCATGCCACTGTTCAGTAATGTTCCCCCAATGCCTAAACCACCATCCACTCCCTGCCCTTCCTGCCCTTCTCCACAACTACACCTGCCTTGAGAAAAAAATTAAACCTTGCTAACTATCTCAAAAAACTTTAAAAATATCTGCTTTTCATCCCCCTTTTAGCACTAGGTGTCTTCTCACCTATGCAAAGATATCGCTTTAGCAGCTGGCCTCTGTAATGGATTGTGCCTATCAGAATTAAAATAGCCTACCTGAGATGACTCTCATCAGAGGACCATTGATTTCCATGTTGGAGGAAAGTTAACAGAGTCTCAGAATAATGCAAAACCAACATCACACAATTCTTTAAAGGACAAATGGTTGACTTAAAAAGTAAGCCAAATGAATCGACCAGATGTGCAATAAAGGAGAAAGAGATATAAAAAGGTTCCAAAGGGAGAGAATGTTTTCCAATTGATGAATTTTTTTTTTTTCATAGAAAGGGCCCATTCTAGCATGAATGAAATTTCAAATCATTAAAGATATAGACCAACCCTAATATCTTCTCTAGAAACAAATTACTTAAAGAGGGATGAGGATGGCAGCAACTTCTCCATGGGAATACATAAAATGAAGGAAACAGAGTAACATGAAGTAAAATGTATGTCAGGTTCAGGGGAAAATTGATTCTAGGTAACTGTAGATAATGATAGAAAATTATTTTTTAGAAGTTAGGGATAATAGCTAAAAATAGCATGTTAAGTAATATACACATATACAGAAAAATTTGACAATATTAGTCTAAAATTATTACCAATCACAGCAAATGTGAGGTGATTAGATTCACAAAGTAAAAGGCAGAAACTCTTAAATTGCATTGACAAAATACCAGCATTATGCTGTTTGCAACAGACACTCCTAAAACAGAATGACGTGGAAAACATGTCAGATGAGAGATGTCAAATGACAGGAAAAGTTTTACCAGAAAGATGCTAACAACACAAGAGAGGAACAGGTTAATATTAGTATGCAAATATTCAAAGACATCATTAAAATGCAATAAATAGTTTATACACTATGAATAATTTTTCATATTAAAATAGTGAAATAGTATAGCAAGGAATGACATGAACTTTTATGATCATAGTGTTCTAACTGATAGAAATACCAAAGGGATCAATGAATACATGATCTATTAAAATATGGAACAAAACCTCTTGAGATCTAAATGTAGAATATAAGTTCTTTTTATTTATTGAGGTGACATTGGTTAAGATTATTTGGGTTTCAAGTGTACGTTTCTATGATGCATGATCTGTATATTGCATTGTGTGCCCACCACCTAAAGTCAAATCATCTTCCATCACCCTATATTTGGCCCCCTAAGTTACTTTCAAACAGTGGCAACCTCGACACATTCCAAAGCGCAGAAAGCATCACCTGCATATTTTTTATGGTACGGTAAAATTAGAAATAGCAAAAATATATAAGCAGTGGAAATTAAAGGTTAAAAAAACACATTCAATTAATCCTTGCGAATTTGAGAATAAACCAGACTCAGATCTGTGCAGTATGATCTTAAGTACTTCTATGGGAAAAAGAAATTCGCAAATAAATGAACTACATTTTTAAATTGAGAAGCTGGCACAATAAAAACATACGCTGCACCTGTGCCCCTCCACCTGGTCTTCCCTCTACTGTGGGCTAAGTACTGATGCCCTTCTCTAAGGCTGGTCCCAGGATACCACAAGGATGGGACCGATAGAAGAGAGGTGATCATTGCACAAATAGTCCCCTTTGTCTACTAGCCATGCCGTCAGGTTACAAACATGCCGTCAGTATCTCCCGTCTCGGGAAAAACAAAACCTTCTCTTAACCTTACCTCTAGCTACCGCCCTGTTTCTCTGTCCTTCTTTATAGTAAAACTCCTAAAAAGAATAATCCACCATCTCCCTCTCTCTACTCTCATTTCTAATACAGCAGTTCTTAACCTGTGGGTCGCGACCCCTTTGGCGGTCGAACGACCCTTTCACAGGGGTCGCCTAAGACCATCCTGCATATCAGATATTTACATTACAATTCATAACAGTAGCAACATTACAGTTATGGTTGGGTCACAACATGAGAAACTGTATTTAAAGGGCCAGAAGGTTGAGAACCACTGTTCTAATAAGACTGGAGCCCTTCCCACACCACTGAGTCAGTTCTCAACCTCCTTTCCCTGTGCCTGCTCCTTCCTTGCTGATGGCCCCTCACAACAGGCTGGTTTCCGGAGGTGGAAGGCTGCAGCTGTTTGCCCGTGGTTACCCATTATCCCCAGCACCTACAGTTGTGCCTGGGACACGGAGACTCTCAGTAAATACTTCCGGAATTAAAGACAGAATAAATTTATAAAGATAAAAGCAGGAGAATAGAATGCACATTAAAATGTGAAAATAACGAAGAACTAGACTCTAGTTTAAAAGAACATCAATATAAACCAACTTTCAGTGTTCCTGATCAAGAAGTCACAACATCATATTAAAACTCGGAAGATAGACATTTAAAACAAGTGACTATTCTGTATATTATTGCAAACAACTTGAAAACTAGAGCAAACACACCTTTGGGGGTAAAATATAAACTGTCAACATTTGGCCAAGCTATAAAAAACACAAGCAGACCCATAGCCCTAAAAAAACTGAAATGCTCATTGAAAATCTGCCCACAAGTGAATCCTACCAAATCAACCAAAGAACAGATATTACCATGTTCATAGAAAACCCCTGTGAACTCACTGACCAACGGTTAGAACTAATAAGAGAACTCGGCAAGCTGACCAGTTACATAATCAGAGTATAAACCACAGCCTTTCCCTGACACTGGCAATGCCCAATGAAAAAAATATTTGAGATAAAGAACCAATGACAATATCATTAATCACTAGGAAATGCCCAAAATTAAATCTAGTAAAAGACATCTCTTTTTGAAGAAAATGACCAAACTTTACTGCTTTACTGAACATATAAAAAACGAACTAATAATTGGAGGGAAGTACAATGGTTGTGAAAATACACACACACACACACACACACACACACACACACACATATATATATATATATATAATCACTAAAAATTAGAGAATTATAGAATAAAATGCATTTTTCATAAGCAGATTGGCTAAATTTTAAGTCTGGCCTACTATCACATGGAAGAGAGTCTGCAGAAGTGATTATTTGACACTACTGGTGGAAATGTGACTTTGTACAGTCATTTGTATTATTATAATGGAAATCATTTAGATCCTATTTTTTCTGTAGTTTTATTTCTCAGTAAGAGAAACTCTTCTCGTGACCTAAAAAGCCATGTGGAAAGATGGTCTTGATAGCATTGCTCCCTGAGAGGAGGAAAAATACGAAACCTAACTGCGAGTCCGTCAATAGGGGGATGATTGCATAGCAACAGCATGTGGTTCTATGTGGTCTACCCAGCACCAGGTAGAGGGTAAAGGGTAAAGCAGATCTCTACTTACTATCGAGAAAGGAGATCCAACACACAGTAAGTAGAAAAAGGATGCTGCGAAATAACAAGGGGTGGCTATTTAAGCATATGTAACTCTGTTCCAGAGAAGGAGAACAAGAAATGGGATGGGTAGGACTGATCAGATGTGTTGGGAATAGAAAACAAACCAGTAAGCATTCCATGACCTATGTTACACATAGGAAGAATAAATGGACTGAACAATAGGACTTAAGTCAGTTGAACACAAATATACAAAGGAACATATGAAGCATCTTCCAAAAGGTAAGAAGGAATTGAAGGACCGAGTGACGCTAAATATTTATAAAGCACAGACCGTATAATCTCCAGACTGATAGGTCTCACCTACGTCATCCTTAAATCCAGCACTGGCAACACCCCTTCTCTGCCCGAGACACACAGATGAAAGTCATGGCTGCTCGGAGGGTGAGAGGCAGCTACAAACTCGCCCCAGCATCTTTCAGTGAAGCCAGCCTGCATGGGCTCCGGGCACCTCTGCCTGCTGAGCCCCCATCCCCACCCTCAAGTCTGATCCTTCCACAACATCATCAGTGGAAGAGCAAGGGTGAAGGGTGGGGTAAGGGAGAGGGCAGGAGAGGAGGGCAGTGGAGGGGAGAGAAGACTGGCGGAATAATTGTCAAGGGACACTTGGGCTGAATCTGTAACGCTGAGGTTCTTTATGAGAACTAGAGGCCTGATGCATGAAATTCGGGCAAGGGGCTCGGCCCCCACCGCCGTGGCTTCGTTGGGGAGGATGTCCGGTCTAATTAGCATATTGCACTTCTATTATTATAGATGTGTTCATGTGTTCTTTGAACGTTTAGAAATGGAACATTATGCTAAAGGCAAAAAGTATCAATTTTCTTATGTTAATAATGAGAACACTGGGACTCAGAGAGGATAAGTACTCTTAACAGAAGCTATATGAATAAGACATGGTTGTGCCCATTTTAGAGATGGGAAAGGAGAGGCTGAGTAACTCCTAGAGCAGTGGCTCTCAACCTTGGCTGCACATTAGAATCACCTGGGAATCTTTTTAAAATCCTGATTTCTGGGCCTCATCCTCCGGAAATTCTGTTTCTTTGTTATGGGGTGGGACCACAACATTAGTAATTCCCAGGTGATTCTAATGTGCAGCCAAGGTTGAGAACCACTGTCCTAGAGTAACAGGGGCAGAGCTCAAGCCCCCGGCACCCAGGCCTGCTGTGGGTCCACGCCACGGGCAGCAGACCTCTGTCTGTACTGCAGGGCAGGTCCGAGGAGGCTGCTCCACACAGATGCTGAGCCACAGGAGTGCGAGATAAGCACCGCTTGTAGCACATGCACCCTCTCAGCGGAAGGCTCCCCAAGTGTTGTCAATGGAGCCCCACAGCAAACTTCTCTGCATTTCCCTAAATCCTAGGAGATGAAAAGCCCTGCCTGCAGCGATACTGGAGCAAAGGAAAACAACCCCCTACAAAGGATTTGCCAGCGGAAAGATTAACTGCTTTTCCATATTTTAAAGACTTACTGTCTGCTTATTAACATGGTGCTTCGGAGGGGTCTGGGCAATGTTAGCTGTACATTTATGTGCACAACGTGTATTTATGGCCCAGGGTGCAGGGTTGAACTTCATAAAACACACCTCCATCCAGCTGGGCCCAGCAGCCAGGCTGACGTCACCGCCGGGAAGATCCGTGGCCTGGAGGGTTTGCCTCGGGGGCCAGAACCGGCAAGGCTTCCAGGCAGCACCGCAGCGGTCACTGCTAAGCAGGGATGGGTCAAGATGCATGAAATAAATTAGGCCCTCCAGGGAGAGAGAGGAGGACGAGGGAAGCAATTGTGATGTGGCCATTGCCAGAACTGAAATAACCCAGTCCTCCCTTCCCCATTCACTGCAGACTGAGAAAGACTACAGGGGGAAATGATGGGATTTCAAGACAGCCTCCCTGACGAGAGAGAATGGTTGCCTCATGCTATCTACCGAGAGGGGCTTTGCGGTCCAGGATGAGGAAAGCGACCAGGCTGCTCCCCCAATGCTTCCCCAGAAAAACACGTGCGGTGGGAGGGACCCGGGGAAAAGAGTCCCAGAGGACCCCAGGGTACACATTTGGGGAACTTGGTTGGCTGGCTTTTCACTGATTGGGTACATAACTGTGGCTTGAAAATATTGTCAGGGCAGGACAAAATCTTAAAACATTTTGAAATCTTTGGCCCTTTAGAGATTTTCACCATTTATAAACTTCCCAGATTTTACCCCAAGGTAAAATAAAGGACAATGAGCAAGCCATAGGGGGCTTACTTGAATTTGGCACTGGTCCTGTTCTATGTGCTACTAGATTCCAGGGGGAGGGGGTGGGTACCTCACCATCACCGTGGATCTCCAACAGAATCTGATTCTCTTTGAAGGTGGGGAGATGCCTGTCCTCCCCTAACGCGCCCCAAAATGCACTACACTGACCCAGGCCCCAAAGTTGTGAAGAGCAAACATTTGGTGACGGGATGTTTAAATTCAAACTAGAAATTAAATATTGAGGGTGTCTCCTAGCACAATTCTATAGCCACGCCACAGACCGGCATGAGGGAGTGAGGGGGAACAGCAGCTCAGACCAAACCCGGTGAAGGAATGCAGAGCAGGGCCTCACCTGCTCACCAGGAAAGCCGGCAGGCCGGGACTTTCACAGGTGAGTCATGTTAGCATGTAGTTCTAACGTACTGAAACTGTTTCAGTGCACAGGGGAAGACGAAAATATTTCAAACGTCTTTTATGAAGGACCCTGATCGAAAACCAAGATTATATATATATATAAAAGCTATGGAATAATATCTTTTTATGAATATTGAGGCACAGATATGGAATAATCTCTTTTTTATGAATATTGGCGCAAAGATCTTAAATGAAAGGCAATAAATAGACTTCACCAGGATATTGCAATAGTAACACAACGGGCCCCAGTGAGGAATGACCTAGAAATTCAAAATGAATAAGATTACTGAGCTGTCTCAGCGCAATAGAAATAGAAACATGAAACAATTCTCCTTTTTTCAAGTCGCTGCTTTCCACTCTCCTGTGTTGAAATCCTGCTTCCTCATCTCTAAATGGTATCTCTGTAAAGATTCCATAACTTTCTGACAACTTCAGGTTAATGAAACTAGTCAGTTCTAGTTTAATACTCTAATCTCACATCCACTTCAAAGCTCGGTGCTCACTGTTCTTCCTTCTAGCTTCCGGGTTCTCGCTTCTTCAGTATTTTGGGAAGTGGAGCAGCAAAGAGGCAGGTTTTCTGTGTACCAGGCCACAGTGGAATTCTTGGCCACATTTTCAGGGGGGAGGGGGGAAGGCAGTGGGATTCTTGGCCACGTTTTCACAGGGGGCAGTGGGATTCTCTGGCCACATTTTCTATGTACGGGGGGGAGGGCCACAGTGGAATTCTTGGCCATGGCTTGGTTCCTTGCAACACAGATTGGCTTGTGGTACCCTGATGTGGCCCAGCATCCTTGAGGTTTCCCTCTGAGGTTATCACAGATTCTTCAGAGGATGTAATATCAACACAGCCCCACCTCCCTGATCCACGCAGCTCCGGCCCTCAGCAGTCACTCTTCATAGCCCCTTGCCCTTGGTGTGGACCCCCTCCGCCCTCTTGTCCGGGTTAAGCAAGATGACAGCCACCTTCCCTTTTGTCCACCTGACCCTGAGAACATGCACCTTTGCTGGCCCAGCCACAGGCCACTTCCACGCGGCCCCTTCTCTAAACCCTGGCCTCTCCCTCCAGGTCCCTCTGTCCCGCTGAGAGCGGCCAGGAATAGACTGCTGCCTGGCAGATATCCCACCAGACCTGGCTTCCCTTCTTTCAAGTGCTCCTGAAAGAATTTTACCAGTTCTTTCCTTTATAGAAAAGAGCCTCTAGGTGCGTCCTCCACTGCCCATCAGGCTCCCAGCAAGAAACACCACCCCTGGAGGGAAGGACCTCTCTCCATAACCCCCATCTCTTCGTGGTTAGGCCCCTCCCCAGTCTTCACATGGCAGACTAAAGGTGGGCCAGCTGTCTATCCTCAAATAAGCTTGGGGGGCGGGGGGTGTTGCAGGGAGGGTTTCCAACTCTAAATTGGTGCCGCTACAGGCTGTTCTCTTTAGAACCTGTGCTGCCGAGTGTCCCTTTGTCCTCGCCTCAATCTGGGACTACACGGGAACCCCCACTTGACAACTGTTCTGTCCTCCCAGGAAATGGATTCATGTAAGACGCCCTGTACCTGGCTGGAACCTGTTCAAGAGGGGCCTAAATGACAAAAATCCCACCCTGACAACAGGCCTGAAGAGAACAGAAGTGGGCTCTTGATTCTGAACCCAGTTTAGCATCAGGCTTCAGAAGGAGACAGAGCTAATGAGAGTCAGAAGTGGAGGCTCACGCCCCCTCTATTATTCCTCATTGTTCAGAAAGTGCCAGCCTGTGCAATTAAACCAGAGAAAAGGGGATGATTAAGTATTGGAACAAAGGAAGTATTCACAGGTACCTAAACCGCGCCCCTGCCCCCACTCCCAATACTCATTTCCCTTTCGCTGTACCTCTTAGTGGTGCCACCGTCTATTGAGTGACACAAGCAGAGAGCTTGAAATCATTATCAACGCTCCTCTTTGACATTACCATGTGCTGATATGACCGTCTCCACACCCTCTCCTGTCCATCCCTCCACCTCCCTTTCCTCGGGGCAGCTGTGTGGGCCAGGCACTAATGCAGTCACAGGGGACCTACACACAAAAGGCTTGTCACTTGGTGTTCACAGCTCTGCAGGCTGGATCGGCTTGAAATTTTAAGTTTTATCTTTGATTTTGTGTTTTAAGTGAAGTCCAAGGGACAATAGAGCATGCATGGGGGGAGGTGGAGGGAAGAGGTTCTGACCTGCATGGCTCCTGCCCCAGCCCAGCAAACCCATGACCTTCTAGCCCTGGCAGGGGTCTGGCTGCAGGCATGGTATGGGCTGAGGCATGGCAGCAGAGAATCCGAGGTTCCTATGACTTTTTTTTTTTTTGATTAAATTTAGTTTTAAACCCTAGCTCTAGAAATCATCTCACACTTTATATATCTATATCTATATCCATATCTATATCTATATCTATATCTATCTATATCTATACCTATACTAATCTATATCTATATCTCTACTAGTATATCTGTATGTCTATAATTCTTGTCTATATCTCTATGTATATATCTATGTCTATATATCTATGTCTATATATCTATGTCTATATATCTATGTCTCTCTCTGTATCTCTACATCTACATCTATCTATACCTAGATATCCCTCAGAGACCCAGCCTTTCCCTTGTATAACCAACAACCCCAAGGCAGAAGACAGTAGCCCAGACCTGGCTAATGGTCACAGGCTAGGACCTACGGCACAATAAAGATGACATCCTGACCCATGTTATGTTTCAGCTCCTGAGTCCTAAGGTGGAATGACCCCTGGCTACTTTCCCTTGGGATCAGGGGGACATGGGGACAGACCTCAGAACTCTCCTCAAGACCCTAAGAAATGTTTCATCACCCTTACTTCACCTCCAACCAATCTGTTCCCAGCACGACCCGAACCCCTAACCCACGATGCCTTGTGATTCTGCCTTCTACACTCTGTAACCCACACACATTGGGATTAGGGTCTTTAGAGCATACGCTCCTGTCTCCGTATTGGCCAATTCAAAATTTAACTATTTTCCTCTCTATCCTGCAAATTCCTGTTCGGGCACTTCTTTGGGCCAGTGCACCTAGGCAGGTGAACTCAGAAAAAGCATCAGCATTCAGGTAAAAGCAGCTGGCAGCACACCAGCACATTCAGCCTGTGACCCAGCAGGTTCCAAGTGTGTCCTGGTGCTGAGATGGAAAATCTTTGTTGCGTGGCTGTCCACCGTGAGCTGGGGTGTGAGCCTGTGGGAAGGGGAGATTGAGTCCTCTCCTCCAAGCAGGACATGGCACCTCAGTACTGTGGTAGAAGAAGGGAGAACCCAGCCGCCACTGGGCTGCACACCCCATTGGGTAATGGGGGCAGGACCCAGGGGAGCCTGTGAGGGTCTGTATTTATCCAGTGAGTGTCCCTGCAGCGAAGGAGTTCAGTGTTAAATAGCAAAAGTATACAGACATAGATTTATACATTACGATGGGTCAAGAGAGGCCACAGAAAGGAAAAGCATATTTTACCTATCACAGTGGTTCTCAACCTTGGCTGCACATTAGAATCACCTGGGAATCTTTTTAAAATCCTGATTTCTGGGCCTCATCCTCCGGAAATTCTGTTTCTTTGTTACTAATGTTGTGGCCTCACCCCATAACAAAGAAACAATTTCCGGAGGACGAGGCCCAGAAATCAGGATTTTAAAGATTCCCAGGTGATTCTAAGTGCAGCCAAGGTTGAGAACCACTGGCCTATCAGAACCGTTACTGACACTTTTCCCTGCTTTTTTTATTAACAGCCCACATGTGCATTTTGCGCCAGGCCTGCAAATTGTGTAGCTGGCCATGCCAACCTGCATCATGTCTGGCGTATCTTCCAACCAGTTTCCCTGCCATAGCCCAATCTCTCTTCCTGAGGGGGTCTAGGCCTTCCCAAGTGCCAGGCTGATCACTCTAGCTCCCTCTTCATGCATTTCCACAACCTCCTTCGCATCTACCAGGGGCTGCTCCTGAGGGCAGCGCACCAGGCCCTGTGTGCCCAGCCGGCTCTTTCCCACCCGATGCAGTCACCCGTCCACGCGCTGAGCCACCTCCCTCTCTGAGGACCAGGCATGCGGGCCCACCTGGGGCTCCTGAACACTTCATGCTGCTTCTCCTCCCATGCTGAGACCCAGACTGAGCTGTTTCTAACCCGGGCTGCTCATTGGAATCACCTGGGGAGCTTTTTCTTATATTTTAGTGACCTGTGTGCTTGGGCCACACCTAAAACCCAACATTAGAATCCCAGGATGTAGGACCAAGGCTTCTGCAGTTAGCACTTGGTCATTGACTCCAATGTGCTGCCAAGGTGGAGACCTACTGGTCCAGGGAGCGTTCCTCAGACCCGACGCGCTTACAAATGACCCTCAGGTCTTGTTGGCATGCACTTCTGTTCAGTGGGTCTAGAGGGGGCCAGTGAGCCTGCCTTTCTCACCTGCTCCCAGGTAATTCTCATGCTGCTTGCTGGTGCCAAGACCACCTCTTCCCGAACCCACTGAGAGTCCCAGTTCGATTCTAAAAGGCTTGCTGGATGTTCCTCTCTCCACGAAGCACACTCTCACATAAGGAAGAGTGTGGCATGTTGCAGTACCTAGGTCACCCACTTAGAACACATTCCCTTCTAAAGGCATGCGGATAAAATGCTGCTAGCCGTTCCCGCGCCGGTACCATGTACTGGCTAAGGACGGGAGGATAGTCACCCGCACTCCAGGCCTCACGTGGAATGGTCTGAGCACTGTGAGCTAGGAAACCTGCAGGAAGTTCCCCATGGGCCCCCCAGGGGAGCACCTGCAACAGTTACTCTCTAAAGCAGCAAACACGAGGCTCAACAAGCGGCCCCTCTGGATGTCAGCGAGGAGGCGCAGGTCACACACTAAGAGACCATGAACAGAACAAAGAAAACAAGTCGTGAGCTCAGCACAGAAGTCAAGAGGGCAGACGCTTCGCATTTCAGTTGATGGGACTCTAAGCTCCCGCTCGATAGCTTGTTCTAAGGTTGGTGGTGGTAGAGGCTGTTTGCTCAACAAAACAATACAATACAGTGAGTAAGCTAGCTGGTGTCTTCTCTCCTCTTCCTCCCTCGTCCCCTCCCTCTCTTACTCCCTGCCTCCCACCCTTCTCTAGATAACCAGACAGAGAGCTATTTGGTTTTTAAATTTGAGTAATGTTGTCTCCTACTAGGCTTCTGGGAGCAAGGCACAGGCCTTTCTATATATCAGCTCAGAATGTAAGCTTCTTGAATAACAGTGGGAAATGAGTGAAAGATAAAATTATAATTCAGAGAAGCAGAAGCTCCCTGGCAAATAAATTGTACACAATAGAGTCCAAGGTTGAAGCAGCCCAGAACCGTTTACCCTGGCAACTCCTCAAGATCTAAACCTCTCTGCTGCTGGTTGAGTTCAGAAAAGAGAGGGCCCTGCCCTCTACCTCGGTTCCCTTTGATAACCCATCTCCCTTCTCTTGCTCCCAGTAACCTACTCTTTGTTCAGGAATCCACCCTTCCTCCAGGCAGCCCAGGTGCTGGTAAAGGCCTGGCCCTGCACAGGCATGTCACCTGGGCTTAAGTGATCGGTCTGATTCCTTCCACCAAAGAAAGCAACCATTTCAGAGATGGGCATTGGACCTGTTATTCCAATCAGACTGAAACCCAGAACTCTTTCTCCTACTGCCAGCATATATGATCCAGGACACTTTCAAGCCTTTCAAGCTACTGCAAGCTTTGCTGTGCTCATGCATGGAAATGCTGCTGAAAAGTGCAAGTAGAAAGCCCCCCCGCCCCCCCCCCCATACACACACACACACACACACACACACACACACACCACCCCGTCTTGGTCCTAACCTTTGGGACACGAGCCTAAGCCTTCCCTGAGACCTGCATTTCGCCTTTTCTCTTTATTGCTCACACTTGCTTGAGGCGAGCCTTCTGTTATTGGTAATGAAAGGGTATTACTAGGTGATGCACTCCTAGATTCCTTATGCCGGCCACCACATTACCGGTCCAAGTGCAGTGGGAAAACATAGGCTTTCGGGAGCTGAGCCCTAGAAGCCAGCGGCACTGTGCCTACTGGGTACACCTCGGCAGCACTGCCAGGAACCAGGCGGGTGCAGGCCCCTCCTGCCCCACTTCTCCAGCGTGGGAAATGTGCCATGTTTTCACAGTTAAGAGCTGAGATTAAATGGGATGAGCATGTTTTCTTTGTTATACTTACTTATTCAAAAATGTATACAATGGACACATTATGGCGTTCCATTTGTGGCTCCATTTGTGCCTTGCTGATGGGGAGAGGACACAAAAAGCTCAAACGAGGCTTTGTCTGCGGGCCCAGTGTCCCGCGGTGGAATTTATTATACTGCAGACAGAGAGTGGAAATGAGCCATAATAATGACTTCCACTCATCCTCAGCCCCACCAAGGATTTGCTCAGATTGATGGTGTGGCCCCAGAGCTTGAAAACAACTTGGGCAGGAAGTTCTTTGGCATATTAGCCCAAGGCAGGTGGCAACAAATGTTATGTTATTTTGTGTTTGAAATATGGGGCGCGGGGAGGGGGGGGGAAGCCCCATAGAATGAAAAGCAAGAGGGACCCAGTTTTCTTTCTCATCTCAGAAAAAGAAAATCTCCAAAGAGCTGACAACAAAAGATATTTTCAAAACTTGGCTATTATTTTAGCTTTTCAAAGTTGTTGGGTTTTTTTTGTACTAGGGTTTTCAATAAATCCTCTTAATTATGACATGAACCATTTTCTTCTAAGCCCTTAAGAAAAGTAAGGAATTTGTTAAATAGTTTCACTGGAACTATTAGTATCTTTCCTTATAAATAATGAGAAGAAGAGCTAACGTTTATGGAGTGTTTACTCAGCGCCAAGCACTTTTCTAAGCAGTTCCCCTTTCATCTTCGCACCAACTCAGAGAATTACCATCTTCATTGTACAGATGAAAACATTCAAGCTTTGAGAAGTTAAACAAGTTTTCCAAATCCTAATACCCATCAAGTATCAAAACTCTACAAAACCAGGCATATTTCATCCTAAGGTTTTCTTTTTAACCATTACGCTATAACTAATCACCGTCATCACCACCACCATCATCATTCGCATCATCACAGTCATTTACCTGAGCACTTACCACATGCAGTCATTGTATGAGGTCTTTTACCTAAAACTGGACTCATTTCACAACTCTAGAGGGTAGATAGCATTATTCCCAATTTATAGAAGAAACACCAGAGGCTTAGAGAACATGAGTTATTTGGTCCCATCTTGATTTGAGATAGCACAGGTGATAGATATCAGAACCACGGCCTGCATTTAAGCTGTCAGACTTTACAGCCTGCCATCTTATCCATTAAACAATAAAATTCCATGTGGAAAAGTGTTTGGGCAGTAATAATGCAACAATTCACTGATAAACTGAGACCAGAGAATTTGTTCCTGGATTGAAGGGGGAAAATTGACATAGCCTTGGACTTAGTCACAATCTCCCACTTTCTAGTGTTACACTATCTTCCACAATCCCCATGTGAATTGTTAGGTTTATTCAGCAAAACAGAACAGCATTGTAACAAACCATCAGGCGGCCTGAATGGACTTCAACGTATAAAGAATTCACTGTGGAATTAAAGATCTTATTTTAGCCCTGGCCCGTGTGGCTCAATTGGATGAGTGTCAACCCATGCACCAAAGGTCACCAGTTCAGGGCACATGCCTAGGTTCTGAGCTTGATGCCCCAGTAGGGGTCCTGCAGGACACAGCCCATCGATGTTTCTCTCTCACATCGACGCTTCTCTCTCTCTCCTTCTCCCTTCCTCTCTTTCTACAATCAATAAAAACATATTTTTAAAAATTGTATTTAAATGTCCTGGACAAGTCAGATTCTGACCATCAATAATTGCTTTCTAAATGGTTGCAGATCTTTCATTACATGAAAAAAAATATGTATTTTATCCACCCTACTATGCTAAGGGGGAGAAAACAATTAGGCTAAGCCTGAGGCCAGTTTTGCATAGAAAAAAAAAAGACTGAAAGGAAATACAGTGCCGTTTAAATACTTCTACTTATCACCCATTTTACAGATGAGGACACTAGATAACATTCACGAAGTTATTAAGCTAATGAGACCCGGAGCTGGGCTTCAAACACAGGCCCCCTGGCTTTAGAGCATAAGCATGCAAACTCTCTGCCTCAGTCCTGAGATTGCATGTGATTTTTCCTTTTTGCTTTGTACATTTTTCTATTAAATTTTTTTCAATGACTAGGAATTAGATTTGAATAAGAACCAAAATCCATGGAATTCTTTAGACTATAGACATACATTATTTGTAAAACTAAATCTCAGTGATATTTTAAAAAAATAAACTTATTGATTTTAGAGCAGTGGTTCTCAACATGTGGGTCGTGACCCCTTTGGGGGTTGAACGACCCTTTCACAGGGGTCACCTAAGACATCAGAAAACACATATATAATTACATATTGTTTTTGTGATTAATCACTATGCTTTAATTATGTTCAATTTGTAACAATGAAAATACATCTGAATATCAGATATTTACATTACGATTCATAACAGTAGCAAAATTACAGTTATGAAGTAGCAACAAAAATAATTTTATGGTTGGGGGTCACCACAACATGAGGAACTGTATTAAAGGGTCGTGGCATTAGGAAGGTTGAGAACCACTGTTTTAGAGACATACTATAGAAAACCCTAAAGATTCCACTAAAATACTATTAGAACTGACTAAAGTTGTAGGATCCGAAATTAATATACAGAAATAAATTATGGCATTTCTATATATTAATAATAAAGTATTAGGTCAAGCTATCAATAACCTCATCTACAATTACATCAAAAAGAATAAAATACCCAGGAATAAATGCCATCCTTATGGATTGGAATAATTAAATTTTTAAAGTGCCCATATTACTCAAATAGACCTACAGATTCAACACAATCACTATCAAAATACCAATGGCATTTTTTCACAGAACTAGAACAAATAATCCTAAAACTTACATAGAACCACAAAAGTCCCAATTGCCAAAGCAATCTTGCGAAAGAAGAACAAAGCTGGTGTTGGGAAAACTGGACAGACATACAAAAAAAAAATGAAACTGGACTACTTTCTTATATCACATACAGAAATAAACTCAAATGGATGCAAGACTTAAGTGTAAGGCCTTAAAACACTAAAATTCTTGAAGAAAACATAGGCAATAAACTTTCTGATATTTCTTAGCAATATTTTTCTGAATATGTCTCCTCAGGCAAGGGCAACAAAAGCAAAATAAACTAATGGGACTACAACAAGCTAAAAAGCCTTTGCATAGTGAAGAAAAGCATCAATAAAAATGAAAAGAAAACCTTCTAATGGAAAAAGATATTTGCAAATGATATATTCTATAAGTGGTTAATATCCAAAGTGGTTAGTATATAAAAAACTTGTACAACTCAACAACAAAATAACACAATACAAAATATCATCTCACATCGTTCAGAACAGCTATTATAAAAGAAGTCAACAAATAACAAGTGTTCAGGAGGATGTGGAGAAATGGGAACTCTTGTTGGGGTTGCAAATTGGTTCAGCCACTATGAAAAACAGTGTAAGATTCCTCAAAAGAATAAAAATGGAATTACCATACAACCAAGCAATTCCACTTCTGGATATTTATCAAAAGAATACAAAATCACTAATTTGAAAAGATATATGCACCCCTATGTTCACTGCAGCATTATGTACAATAGTCGAGCCATGGAAGTAACCTAGGTGTCCATCGGTAGATGAATGGGTAAAGAACATGTGGCACAGATATAATGGAATAGTGCTTAGCCATAAAAAGAATAAAATCTTGCCATTTGAGACAACATGGATGGACCTGGAGGGTATTATGCTAAGTGAAATAAGTCAGACAGAGAAAGGCAAATAGTGTATGATTTCATTTATATATAGAACATGTAAAAAGAAAACAGACTCATAGATACAGAGAACTAACTGATGGATATCAGAGGGGAGGGAAGTGGGAAGATGGATGAAAAAAAGTGAAGGAAATTAAAAGGTACAAAACTTCAGTTATAAAAATAACAGTAAGTCATGGATATGTGATGCAAATCACAGGAAAATAGTCAATGTTATCATGTTAACTCTGGATGGTGACATCTGGTTACTAGACTTATTGTGGTGATCACATAATAAAGAATATAAATACCTCTATTTAGTGACCCTGAAACTATACTGCATGTCAACTATACTTTATTTTTAAAATTCTGAATGTTAAATTAACCTAGGTTGACACCTGTATACCCCTTCCAACTAGTGCATAGAAATTCTATACGTAATTAGTGTAAACGTTTTTTAGGTATAAATACTATATCTCTGGTCTAGGGGCAAAAATGAAGCATTCATCTACTAAAGCCTAAAACCAAGCCACCAAATGAGCAAGAAAATTGACTGGTAATTTAAATGCATGGTACAATGAAACTTAATATTCTTCAGAGGAAGATAAAATTCAGGGCATCTATACTGTACCACTCACAACAAAACATATACAAAAATTACTATCTGTGTGAAGAAATAGTAAAATGTGACAGTCAGAATAAAACTGTCACTAAAAACACACCAATATATGACCCAGATGGTATATTCTATAAGTGGTTAATAGATGATATTTTGAATTGGGTTGTTATTTTATTGTTGAGTTGTACAAATTTTGTATATATTAACCACTTTCGATATTAGAATTATTAGATGAGATTTATTTATGTGTGTGTGTGTTATTAATAAGCCTAATAAGCCAAAACCATGTATATATTGAACAGACATAGTAATTTCAGCAGAAATATAAAAACTAAATTAAAAAAAAATCAAATGCAAATCCTAAAAAAGAGAAAGTATAAAATACCTGAAATCTAAAATGCATTGAATGGTATTAAAAGCAGATTATATACAATAGAAGAAATGACCAATAAACTTGAAGCCAACTCAATAGCTACCATCCAAACTGAACAGAAAAAAAATAGAAAAAAAAATTGAAATGAAAATGAACAAAACTCCAGTAAACAATGACACAGTATCAAGCAGTCAAACATGTATTTGGAATTTCAGAGTTGAGTAAAGAGAGACTGGGCCAGAAAACATACAGAAGAAATACTGATTGGCCGAAAATGGGAGAGGAATTGGGAGCATATAATCATAAGATATGCAAACTACACATGAAATAATACAATATTATTTTAAAGTAAACCATGAAAAATTAAAGATGTAAGTTGTAAACCTTATTATAACCATTTACAAAATCTTTTTTAAAAGTATAAAAAAATATGCCTGTAGAAGAAAAAAAAATTGAATTGCAAAACATTCAATATACAATAGGGTAGTAGAAAAAGAGGGAAAAAATAAACAAAGAAGCAACAGAAAACAACCCCCCCCCCCAAAAAAATGGTTGATTTTAAGCCAAACATAGCAATGACTATTTTAAAATATATGGCCTAAACATGCCAATTATAAGATAGAGATTGACATCCTGGATAAGACAAAGTCTGTTCCAACTCCATCCTGCCTATGAGGAACCTTATAATTATGAACACAGAGATAAGCTCAAGGTAAAAAGACTGAAAGAAAATATACCATAAAAAATATAATTCAAAAGGAAGCTGTGTGAGCAACAATAGGTTTACAGTTGTGCATACAGAGAACACCGTTTATTCTTATATTACTATTTAGTAATTATTGTATTTTTTCCATACAAACAACTATAAGCCTACTTTGCCTATCCCTGTATTAATATCAAACAAAGTACACTTCAGAAGAAAGAATATTACAAGTATAAAGAGGGATGTCACAAAACAATAAGGAGTCAATTCACCAACAAGTCTTAACAATACTAAACATGTATGTACCTAACAACCAAATATCTAAATAATGAAGCAAAAACTAATACACACCTAAAGAAAAAAATAGGCAAATCAACAACTGTATCCCACACCATATATAAGTTATAGTTGAAAACTGCAACAGTCTATTTTTGGTCATCAATAGAATAAACAGAACAAGTAGAAAATTGTTAAAGATATAGAAACAAGTTTGCTTAATTGATATGTATAGAACACTCTAATCAACAACAGCACAATGTACATTTTTTTAAGTGCATGTAAAACATTCATCAAATTAGATCTTGTTATAGGTCCTAAAGCAAATCTTTGCAAATTAAAAAAAATAAAATTATACAAAGAATGTTCCCAAACAATAATGAAATTAAACCCAAAATCAATGACAGAAAGATTTCTGGAAACTCCCCAAATATTTTGAAATTGAACAATATGCTTCTAAATAACCCCAAAGTCAAAGAGGAAGTTGCGAGGAAAATGAGAAACTATTTTGAAAATACTATTTATTAAAAAAATAAAACACACAATTCAGATCAAAATTTATGGGATGCAATTAAAGAGTGCTTCAAGGAAGATTTCTAGTATTAAATTCTTCTATTATAAAAGAAAAAAATGTTGCAAATCAACAATAGAACTTTTCACCATAAAAATGAAACTAGAAAAAGAAGAGGAAAATTCAAACAAGGATAGCAAAGGAAGTAATAAAGCTAAGAGAAAAACAATAAACTTGAGAATAAAAATCAATAGGGAAGTCAATAAAAGTTGGTTCTTTAAAATGATCAACAAAACCAATAAACATCTAGTCTGTTTTTTCTATTACCAAGTATAAAAGAGAGATGACTCAAACTATTGCTCATAGATGTGAAAATGATAATAGGGACTAAAAAACAAAAACCAGTATGTCTATAAATCTGACAACTCAGATGAACTGCACGAGTTCCTTGAGGGACACAATCTACCAAAGCTTACCCAAGAAGAACTAGGTTAACCTCAATAGTCTTATATCGATTAAAGATCTTAAATTTGTAGCTAAAATTTTTTCCACAAAGAAATCTCCTAGCCCAGAAGTCTCCATGGGGAATTCTACTACAGATTCAAGGAAGAAATAATAGATTCTACACAAAATCTAGAATATAAGAGAGGAGAGAAGATTTTGTACGTCTCTTTAGAAGGCCAGATTATCTTGATACCCAAACGAGACAACAATACTACAAGAAAAGAACATATTACACATCTATGGGCCATGTTAACACAAAGCACAAATGCCACAACATAATATTAGCAATCTGAATACAGCAAAATATGACACTCCAGGAATGCAAGAGAGTTCAACATTTAAAAAGCAATGTAATACACTACGTCAAGACTAGTGTAAGAAAACCATATGATTAACAAAAAGGTTTTCAAAAAAAAGGTTTGACAAACTTTTGTATCCTTCTATGAGAAATACATATATAAATAAATAACTAGATCTCAATAAGTTAGGAAAAATAAGAAATGTCCTTAACCGAATAAAGGGCATTTAAAAAAATGTGATAGCTAACACTAGACATAATAATAATTCCAACTGCTTTCTCTCTATGACTGAGAACATGACAAGGCTGTCGGCTCGAGCTCTCCTACTAAACATCTCCCTGGAGGTGCCAGTCAGTGTGATAAGGCCAGAAAAGAAATAAAACTTGTTCAATAGAAAGAAAGAAATATCATAACTGTCTCTGTGCACATATGACATTATTTGTCTACATTGAACATCTTTGAGTAGCTACAGGAAAAATAAGTAAGATTAATAAGTCAGAGTCATAGGTGAAAGAATATAAGATCAATATGGAAAAAGTCAATCATATTTCTATATACTAGCAATGAACAGTTGGAAATCAAAATGAAAAAGTATCATTTAAAATAGAAGCAAGGAAACAACAACTAGTTAGGTATAACTCCACCGACATATTTGAAAAACCTGTAAGCTGAAAACTATGAAACACTGATGAGAGAAAGCAAAGAAGACCAAAACAACCGGGAAGACATAGCTCGTCTACACACTGAAAGTCGTATGGTGCTTATGCTCCAAAGTGAGCTATGCTAGTAGTCAATCCTATTTCAAGCAAAATCCCAGCACAAATTTTTATAGAAATTGACAAGCTTATTCCAAAATGTACAAGGAAAGGTAAATTTACTAGGACAAAGTAATTTTGAAAAATAAAGAATTTACAGATTTGTAATGCCTGATTTCCAAACTTAATAGAATGCTACAATAATAAAGACGGCACGATATTAGAGAAGAGATCCATAAATCCACTGAAAAATACAGGGTCTAGACGTAGATAGACACACATATGGTCATGTGATTTTTCAACAAAGATACAAAGGCAACTCAGTGGAGAAAGAACAGTCTTTACAACAAATGATAGTAAAATAACAAAATATCTGTATGCCAAAAATATCAATTTGCACTCCACATCATATATGAAAAATCATTCAAAATGAATCACAAATGTAAATATAAAGGTGAAGAGTAAAAAATTTTTAACAGAGTATAGAAAAAAATATTTGTAATATTTGGGATAGGCAAAGATTTCTTAGATATGAAACAAAAGCATGATCCATTAAAAAATAATCAATGAGATTTCAACAAAATTAACTGATTTCTGCTCTGTGAAAGATACTGATAAGAGAATAAAAAGACAAGTCACAAGCTTGAAGAATATATTTTCAAATCACAAATACCTATGAAAGACATGTACTAGTACCTAGATATGCAAAAAATATTAACACTCAAAATACTCAATTAAAAAACAATTTTTTAAAAAATGGGCAAAGCATAGCACAAAACCAAACAACCTGTTTTACAAAAATAGGCAGAGGAACTAGATACACCCTTTTGAAAGAATACATACAGATACATGGCTAATAGGTACATGAAAAGGCACTTGATGTCACTAATTATCAGGGAAATGCAGAAAATAGAGCATTCTATAGAACAAATAACCTCCTAGTTAAAGGCAATGTGTATAATTCATTTGGTTCTGCTTCAAACCAACCAAAAATGAAAACACTTTGAGGCATTTGGGGAATTTTGAATATAGATAGGGTATAAGAGCATACACAGAATTTCTGCTAATCTTGCAGGGTGTGATGATGATGATTAAAAAAATTTTTCAAGTACTTATCTGTTAGAGATGGACTCTACACTATTTAAAGATTGAAAAATATGGCCCAGCTGGTGTGGCTCAGTGGTTGAGCATTGACCCAGGAGATGAACCAGGAGGTCAGGGTTTGATTCTTGGTCAAGGCACATGCCCAAGTTTCATGTTCAATACCCAGTGCAGGGTGTGCAGGAGGCAGCTGATAATGATTCTCTCACATCATTGATGTTTCTATCTCTCTCCCTCTCCTTTTCTCTCTGAAATCAATCAATCAAAATATATGCTGTCACAGATCTGCATTAAATTGCTCTAGGAAAATAATAGTACCACTACTAATGATTTCATAATTATAAGAAGAATGTAGATGGGGTTAATATGAGACAAGGTTGGTAAAATGTTGACAATTGTGGAAGCTGTGTCATAGGCACATGAGTCCATTATACTATTGTTCTTAATTTTGTATGTTTATTGCATTACCATAAAAAAGTTAAAAATGAATCTTTTACAATGACTATTAAAAGATCAAAGAGAAATTTATGTGTCAAGTTTTTCTCTGAATTCGGACCCTTTTTATATCTTTTCCCTTTAGTCGATTTCCAAATGATCACCTGTGATAGATAAAAGAATACGACAGTAGAGCAGGCTCGGGTGTGTTCTGAGGATGAACATTATTGCAAAAGTCTGACCACTGTTCTTTGGATCCTATGGAAAAAGAAATGAGCCCTTATACCTCTTTGAAGTTTCTCTGTGGTTCTATTTTTTTTTTTAAATATATTTTATTGATTTTTTACAGAGAGGAAGAGAGAGAGATAGAGAGTTAGAAACATCGCTGAGAGAGAAACATCAATCAGCTGCCTCCTGCACATCTCCCACTGGGGATGTGCCCGCAACCCAGGTACATGCCCTTGACCGGAATCAAACCCGGGACCTTTCAGTCCGCAGGCCGACGCTCCATCCACTGAGCCAAACCGGTTTCGGCCGTATGGTTCTATTTTTAAGAAATGTATTGGGAAGGTGCTAGAAGAATCTTCTGTATAGCCAACATGTCCTTCCTTTCTGTTTTTTGTTTTGCTTTTTTTTTTTTTTAACTGAACAAATGAGGGTAGCAACTCTAATTCACATACCTAGTCAGACAGTGGCTGACTCCCTTCTCTGTGGCACAAGGCTCTAGTCTAGTCTGTTCAACTAAACGTCCTAGCTAAATAAATGCACCTATATATTAATATTTATATAATTAGTATATCTATACCTATATAGACATAGGTATAGAGATATAGATATATAGATATAGATAGATATACAGATAATTATGGACATACCAGCATCCTGGCTCTTTCGTTTATCTTAGCATTATGCCCAAGGCATTTAATAGCTTATAAATATCTTGAGACTCATGACTGACTTCTCATTCAATCTGTAATTGAAATTATTAGCCTAACAGAGTAATTCTCAAGACGGGTATTATGAAACTACTAGAGGCCCGGTGCATGAAATTCGTGCAGGGGGAGGGGGGTATCCCTCAGCCCGACCTGCATCCTTTCCAATCCGGGAGCCCTCAGGGGATGTCCTACTGACAGCTTAGGCATGCTCCCCGTGGTTCTCTGCTCTCTGCGGGGCCTGCCTGCTCCAAACCATGGCGACGGGCAAGCAGGCCCTGCTGGGCGCTGCCTGTGGGCTGTGCTTGCCTGCTTGGGGGTCCCGGTGGTGACCCGCCAGCAGGCCCCTGCTGGGCACTTGCCTGCTCCGGGTCACCACGCTATGCCTGCTGGGCTCACGTTGCCGGAGTGATGCTGCCAGCGTCCTGCCCCAGCTGCTATGGGTGCCACCATCTTTGTTGTGGAGTGATGGTTAATTTGCATATTACTCTTTTATTAGATAGGATTTTTGCCAAATACTGATGAATGTTTGGTGAATTTCTGGCTAAAATGAGCTCAACAAGACTTCCCAGAAACTTTAACAGGCTAAAATGAATTCTAACTTTCTAAGAGGAATGAGGAATAAAAGTCTTTTCTATTTGTGAATTCATATTAATATATTCATATACCACATTTCATATCTGTGAATATTCTCATACACATGCAGCACTTAATTTTATGCCTGTAGCTGTATAGTCATATATCCATACATAATATTTTATTGAATTCTTGTTGATGGATATTCGCATGTGCATATACAGCATCTCATGCCATACCTGTGACTACATCTTCATACAGCACTTCTCAAACTCAGTGGACAGACATGGCTTCAAGAAACCCAAGCTATGTCTCCAGCATGAAAATTTTAGGATGAAAAGTGGTAACTGGTATGTTCACCTTAATAACTTAAGGGGGACAAAAATAAAAGTTTTAAAATAAAATGAACACACTCAAGGACCTTCCCATGCATTTTACTCTGTTTCTTCTAGGTAGCATTACCAAAATTTCCAACCTGAACAGAATTGGGTTGCTTGAGGTTTTCATGTCTATTTGGACAAAACAGCCCAACCTTGAGAAGTAACTACCTCATTGTGGATGTTAGTGAAAGGAAGGAGAGTCTTAGAAATTAGGCAAAACAGGTTGTTAATGGGGATGCAATGACTCCTCAGGAAATTCATACAACTAGATTATAAGCTTAAAGACAAGAGACTGCCTTATATGATTTTTAATGGCTGGTGCTTACCACTGTCTGTCACCACATGTGTGTACAGGGAACACATTATTTTGTAAATAAATGCATTCAATAAAATATATTTACTTTTTAAAAAATGTTTTTATTTATTTCAGACAGAGGAAGTGAGAGGGAGAGAGAAACAGAAAATCAATGATGAGAATCATCAATCAGCTGCCTCCTGCACGTCCGTACAGGGGATTGACCCTGAAACCCAGGCATGTGCCCTGACTGGGAATCAAACAGTGATCTTCTGGTTCATAGGCCAAAGCTCAACCACTGAGCCACACCAGGTGGGCAAAATATATTTACTTTGATCGAAAAACAGTACGGTTGTAACTTATGGTGGGGTTGTTTTTAACGTTTAATGCTAGAATAAAAAAAGACTACTTCAGAGGAGGAAAATGACATTGCAAAGGACAGTTTATAAAAAGAAAGCAAGCACACTGAACTGCGAGGGGAAGTGTCTGCCATGATGCACTCAGCAGTTCATTTGTCTCCTCCTTCAAAAATCAAGGCAGGTAACCTGGAGAAATCCCCCTGTCTACTTTCTTCCTTTCTAAATTAAAGGTGATGACTGGCTTCCTGCATCCTGGCTTTGGTTTGTAGTGGGCACACCCTCCCGCTGGGAGGTATTACCTATTTTCTCCAAGATCCTAGGACACGAGTTCTGAAATGCTTCCTCCCCAAAGAGCCACTAGCAGATTCTGCCCAGGTCTTCCTGAAGCCCTGATTCACAGCTCATTTAAGATTACTCATCCCTTTTCAACTGTCACTCATTTTCCATAAACTCAACTTTAAACACTAGGTTGGCCATCTTTCTCTGAGCCGGGTGCGTTTATAACAACACCTTCAACACACAATGGTGGGACATCATTACAATCTTCTTCTGAACCTTTGGGGAAGCTGAGTTGCCAATGAAACTTTTGGCATTACTTTACCCTGGGTTTATTTTAATTTTAATTTTTTTGTTGCTTCTCTTAGTTATTTCTGGCTTCTTCCTAGTTTATGCCAATAAGAAAAAAAGTGAGAGAATCAAGCTTTTGGCAATGAAGTCCAGGAAAGTACTGTCACATCCTATTGTATTATATCCTTGGAGATCCTGCAGAAGTCTCCCAGCCTGGCTGCTCATCAGAAACACCTGGGGAACTTGGCCAAAATACAGATTCCCAGACCCAACCCCTGGAGACCAGGAATCAGTTGGTCCAGGGTGAGGCCCAGGAACATACATTTCTACAAGGACCCCAGATGATGCCGATGAGTGTCCTCCTGTGTTTGAGAACGACTGATAAATATTCCGAAAGAAAAAAAAAAGTAGAACATGACATCACTTTAAAAAGTGAAAAGTAAAATTCCTTTGCTCCTGGTGACCATCTTAAAAATAAATCACAAGAGGATGTTCTAATAATATCAAGATAGGAGATAATCACAGGATAGCTAACTGGCTTATTATGTGCTCAGTAGTCTAAGCCAGTGGTCGGCAAACTCATTAGTCAACAGAGCCAAATATCATCAGTACAACGATTGAAATTTCTTTTGAGAGCCAAATTTTTTAAACTTCAACTATATAGGTAGGTACATTGTTATTAACTTAATTAGGGTACTCCTAAGGCTTAGGAAGAGCCACACTCAAGGGGCCAAAAAGCCGCATGTGGCTCTCGAGCCACAGTTTGCCGACCACGGGGTAAGCAAATGGTCTCATGACACTTCCCACAGGTACAGATGCCCCCAGAAGAACAGCCTTGTCCATTTTGATCTTGTCCAATTCTACTTTTTAAAACAACTTGAGACCACTGTTGAGGAAACAGCTGATGGAATTGTATTTACAACGGCCAAGTGGAGAATTGGAGCTAATGTACATTCAATGCCTTTCCCTTGACTCATCTCCATCACTGGGGCCAGTATATTTTAATCTCTACTCTAACCCATGACTTATTAGGTGCTTATCTGAATTTATCTATTCACATAACACGCAGAGGCAAAGTTTGAAAGCATATCTAGAATTATCCTAAACACTAACTATTCAACGTGCCTTTTCGAATCTGCAGTTTCTAAACACAGAAAACAAGGTTGCATATTATGTGTTTTGCCTCCTTTCCCAAAAACCAATTCTGTTTTTAGAGCGTGATTGGCATGCATTTGAAGCCAGAGCTTTTTATAATGGAGAAATGACATAAGAATAGATGAATAGGCCAGTCAGGAAATGGCTGGAATCAATAGCATTAGCATAATTCATTTGAGAGATTTACTGTAGACTGAAGTAAGCATTCTGGAACCCACAGGCCTGCTCCGAGAACTGTGTGACTTTTTATATATGCTGAGCACTTCATCCTGTTTTAATCAGGGTTCATTAATCCCAACAATTTTTCATGTTGCTTTAATTTTCCTGATTAGTTGTACTTATAGCCATGCTCACACATTCAAAAACTGTTTCTGAAGCTCATTTTTCTGTGACCCCTCAACACGCCTGTGTAATGTCATTTTAATGTTGCTTATTATTAACTTGAAATAATTAACTTGGCACCCTGCTAGAAGTCAATACCTTTTCTTAAAACTGGACTTAAGAACAATAATGTAAGGAGGTTTATAAATAATGACTAACAAAAGCATTAAATGTATAAACCTGTCTATCACTGCTGAATTTTCTATTTTTCTTACATCGTAGGCTAAATTACAAACAGGCATCTCCCATCACCTTAACATGAGAAATAGCAGCTCACACCACTTGCACTTCCAATCTCAGTCAGCACTGTATTTTCCTGGGGAAGCTGTTCAGGAAAACCACTTCTACCAATTATCTTTTGTACCTGTAAGTCCTTTCTTATGCCCACAAATGAGCAACATAGAAGGGAATCAAAAGAAAAATCAGCATTTACTATCTATACTGTGTCCCTAACCCTTACCAAGATTCATCTCAATAAAGAATCATCCCAACTATTTTACTTATATAGGAACAGATACTAAAAATATCATTTCATGGATATACAGCTTTAGGAGTATGATGACATTACTTACTAGTATATAGCAAATATTACAAACAGCTTAATTGAGGTTAAAGAAACAAGTAAATAAACATGCTGTGTGGTTATTTTTAATTTCTATTTGTTGATTAAAGAGAGAGAAACATTGATGCGGGAGAGAAGAGAAAACATTGATTGGTCACCTTCCATACATGCCCTGACTAGGGATTGAACCTGCCACCTTTGGGTGTACAGGACAATGCTCCAACCAACAAAGCCACGCTGGACAGGACTATTGTTCCAATTATTTATGCATCCACTGGTTGACTCTGTGCTACCTGGCCAGGGCCCTGTGTAGTTACTTTTAAAAATAATCTTGTGGAAATAGTTAAGGGCAATAAAATATGCTTATGATATTTCAAGTTAAAAGAAGGCATGTTATAAAACAATATTTATAATATTGTGCCAATTTTGAAAAACAAACCAGAAAACAAGAATGAAAGCAGATACCCCGAATTTCATCAGTAGTTTCACTTCCAGATATAAATGGTAGAGACTGTAAATAATCCTCTACCATTTTCACATAGCCATGTATTATCTTTACAATGGAAAAATAGTTATAATGAACTGTGCTTCTAATGCGATAAATAGGAAAATAATTTTCTTATTACATAAAGTCATTATAAAAGTCCAATACCTTAAAAAAAGAGACTAACAACAGAAGAGAAAAATGGAGGAAAAGCTATAATTAGAGAATACACAATAAGAGAAATAAACATAAAACATATAAAATATATTTAACCTCAGTCATGAAAAGAAAAGTTAAGACAACAATGATTTTCCATTTTTCATCTACCAGATTGGCAAAGGGCAAAACATTCTGGTAAGACATTGTAATTGTAAGAGTAGGACTATCATATCCTATTTAATAAAAGGGTAATATTCAAATTGACCCTAACTGCAGAACAACTGGGAATGACTGGTCACTATGACACACACTGACCACCAGGGGCCAGACGCTCAATGAAGGAGATGCCCTCTGGTGGTCAGTGTGCTCCCACAGAGGGAGCACTGCTCAGCCACAACCCAGGCTGATGGCTGCCAGCACAGTGGTGGTGGCAGGAGCCTCTCCCGCCTTCTCAGCAGCGCTAAGGATGTCCGACTGCAGCTTAGGCCTGATCCCCCTGGGGAGCGGGCCTAAGCCAGCAGGTGGACATCCCCCGAGGGGTCCCAGACTGCGAGAGGGCACAGGCCGGGCTGAGACAAACCCCGCCCCCAGTGCACAAATTTTTGTGCACCGGGCCTCTAGTATTCTCATAAACTTGTAGAAGATCAAATCAACTTAATATCTCAGAGCATGTATTTGTAGCCTCTGTCAATATTACAAACATGCGTACCCTTTGGCCCATCAATTTTTCCAGCAATTTATCATATGCATAACATTACACATTACACAAGGATATTCCCTTCTATTTTGTTTCAAGTAGCCAAAATTTGGAACAACAAAAGTCCAATTTGTGTTAAATGAAAACATCCTCCAAAATGGAATCACAGGTTAAAAAAAAAAAAAAAAAAAAAAAAAAAGGCAAACCTATATAATGATGTGAAGATAGTTTCAGCTATATCAAGTATGTATAGTAAGCTATCATTTCTGTAAAAAAAAAAAAAAAAGTGGTGAAACATTCATTGGACCTGTGTGCTTACATTTGCATAAGGCATCCCTGGGGACTTGATTAGGACTGGACACAAGCTCTGCCCTTCTGGAGAGGTTGCAGGATCATGGGTGGGGGGAGAATTAATTCTCATTATATATTCTTATGTACTATGCATTCAAATTATTTACCATGTTTGTGTATCAATATATAATACAGGGTGGAACAAAAATAGGTTTATAACTGTTCTTATGGAAAATAATACAACAATTAATAGATAATAATCCAAGAATAAGCTTTGTGTTTCGTGTACTCACAACTGTAAGCCTCTTTTTGTCCCATCCTGTATTTATTTATGTATTGCATTTGTTAGCTGGTAGTTATTTAAAAATTATCGGCTATGCCGGAGAAGCAGTGATGAAGACAAATTCCTGAATGGCAGGCTGCCTGCTGGGCTTGGAGTCTGGCATCAGCGGCTCCTTCCCACCTTCCCAGGACCACCTTCTCTTTTCCTAAGGAAAATCACAAAGTTTTCCTTTGGCTCTTGGGAATCTGAGCTTCTAGTTGTTTTCAAAACAGATACTTGTTTTCAAATATCACACTAAATAGCAGGTATCTCAGCTACTAGAATTACACACACACACACCCTCCCCTGTGGCTCATACTTTACAAGGTTATGATTCTCTTGGGAAACTTTGCCTCAATCAATAATTTTCTGACCACTATTTCATATACAAGGCCCTATGTTAAGCGCTAGGAATATAGGAATTAAACATGACATGTCCCCATCTACAAAGAATTCAATATCTGACACTCCCCAATCCCCCCCAGCTTTTGATTAACAGCTAAATGCCAGATGCTGGAAGAAGCCTTTTTTAAAATTGTACCTTGTGATGCACACATCAACCCAACCTCCTGCAGGTACTATTAGCATCTTCTTTTTTACAGTCAAGCAGTTGACAACTAAAAGGAGTAAGTGGCTTGCAGGCAAAGATGGCCCAATGAGGAAGTGATGGCATTGAGAACGCAAACCCAGGTTTACATGACACCAAAGCCAGAACTGCTTTTAGCCACTTTCCCAGCCTATTTCACCTGATTCGGTGAGGGAAGAAGACAAATAAACAGATGAGGTAAGTGCTGCCAGAGAACCCCCTAGCAGGTCTGATGGACATTTGCAGGAAACTGGCAACCAGGAACTGCATGGCTCTTGCCAAACTGGCTGTTTGTAGACTTTTTCCCATAGGCCAAGTGAATGGCGGAACTGTCAGTTTCCAAAGCAAACCCTGATGGTGAGATGAAACCAGTCTGATGTGACTTGGTGACTTGGTATCATGACAGAGAAGCACTTAACTGATGCCACAGGAATTCGACCAGGTTTCAGAGTCAGGCGGACCTTGACCCAATTCAGATAATTCATTTAGTAGCTCTGGTCAAGGGACTGAACTCTTTAGAGCCTCAGGTTCCGACATGGTGAATGTAGATGAAATGAAAAACATGGAAAGAAAAATAAATGTGGAGATAGACATGAAGTTCTTGGTAAAAAGTAGGCATTCAATAAACAGATATCACAGATGAACTCTCACATAAGCAGGGGCAATCTACTTCAATAGAAATGGAATCACTCATGAAATATATACTGTTTTCTAAAAGTCAGTGTGGCCTCCGATACGATGATTCGAGCCTGAGAATTTCTCCCACATCCTTCTCACTTTGATCATGCACACCTCTAATTATTGTGGATCATGGGTGACTCTGATCCTCATTTCATATCCTCTCCACCCATTTTTCTTCCAAATGCACAAAGACCTTGGTCGTTAGCCAGTAGCTGATAATGTATGTTAAGGTTCCTGGACTACGTCTTCCTAGGCATGAAAACTATATTGAGATTTAATGCCTGCCTCTACCCTAGGTCGCCAAGGGGATTCTTGTCAAGATCATGAGTTATCCTAAAAAGGTGGCAGTGGAGGTCACCTAAAGAAAAAGAGAAACTCCAGATCCCAAAGAAATGCTGATTATTAAAAAATGAATTTCCTTCTTGAGTATACAAAATGCCCCATGAAAAAGTGGTCTGTGTCTAGAGATTTTATGTCTCTATTCAATATGCTGCATTTCAAGCAGCATTCTGCTTTGATCCTTTGAGCTCCTTTAATACATCAGATGGGTTTTTAATACCCATAGGAATACAGGAACTCTTTCCAAGCTAAACAAATGGAGGGCAAGCTGGAGAGTTAATAAACACACATCTATAGGGTTTTGGCAACTTGCTAAGCCACTTCAGGTGCAGGCCAGGGCAGCCCAAGGGAGGAACACAGACTGCTCTTTGAGGTAGGGATGGTGGGCGTTGCAGCACAAACAGCCATTGGGACGAAGACAATACACCGCAGAAATGCAGCTAGCAAACATCAATAGTGTGGGTACAGCTCTGCACCCCTCCATTCCACATGCAAATAAACATTCTAAAAATAGTCCTGGGCTCTGCTGGTCCACTACCCTCCAGCATGGAAGAGGAAAGCCTCCCTGGGTTGTGAGCCCAGCCAAACTCACATGTGCTCCCACCCCGCTTTCCCACACATTAAGAAATGTACAAATGGGAAATTGTTTGTGAGACTAATTCATGGCAGGTAGAGACCTGCCTAGTCATTACAGACATGCGCCTCTCTCATTTTGCATCATGGACTCGTGAGGGAAAACAGTAATTTACAACATTTCCTGTACTAAAACCTCTCCAAACACTGCTTATCAAAGGGCCAGTAAAGATAGCAACACTCACACAACAACGGCCATTCTATGTGGAATCTCAAAGTGGTAATCATCCTTGCGTCTAGAAATAAGGGCACTGTTTTCCCCTGAGCATCTAAGAAAGAGAATCAGGGAAGTCCCATCTCCCGTAAAGCGCTCCATTGATCCATTGGATTGAGATTGAGAATTGGTCCAAAAGTCAAAAGATTTTAATCCCAATGACTATACTCACACTTTCGGACTACATTTCGGCACTATTTCAACAGCTCAAAATAAAACTCCTAAGATAAGCGTTTACCTTTTCTTGCCCTTTTTAAAAGTGTAAACCAAGATGTGTTTAGCAGCCATAAACATTCAGCACTAACTAGGTTGTTCACTGTAAGAGCATAGAATTATTCAAACCTGGTTCCGGATCCATAAAATAAAAAGGATGTAACCTAGGTGAGTGGCATGTCCTGAATGTTATAGGACACGTAGTTGAAAAGATTTTAAGCTTGATAGTCATATTTTAAATGTTTTGTTGTGGAAAGAAACCACTTTTAGCATCCAGTCGTTATCCCTACCACCTTCTGAAATGCAGAACAGAAAGCAAAAACATGCAGGAAGAAGGAGGCTGTTTCCCCCACTGCATGGGCGTGACACAGTGTAATTCTAAGTGACAGGCGCTATTTTGATTTGGATGATCCACTGCTCTGCTCATCACCAGCCACCATCACAAGGTGAGAGAGAGTGAATGACACCAATGGGAACTCCAGAGGAAAATAAACGCACACAGGTCACAAGCAAAGTCTCCCCAAATTCAGGAAGATTGAGATCATATCAAGCATTTTCTCAGACCACAATGGCATAATATTAGATATAAACTACAATAAAAACAATCCAAAAAATTTAAACACTTGGAAGCTGAAAAGCATGCTATTAAACCAAAGGGATCAAAGAAGAAATTAAAAACATCCTGGAAACTAATGACAATAAAAACACAACAATCCAAAATCTATGGGACACAATGAAAGCAGTCCTGAGAGGGAAGTTTATAGCTCTACAGGCCTATCTCAAAAAACAAGAAAAAATGGTAATAAAACATCTAACTCTACAACTCAAAGAATTAGAAAGAGAGCAACAAGAAAAGCCCAGAGTGAGCAGAAGGAAGGAGATAATAAAGATTAGAGCAGAAATAAATGACATAGAGACCAAAAAAATAATACAGAAAATCTATGAAACAAAGAGCTGGTTCTTTGAAAGGATAAACAATATTGATGAACCTAGCCAGGCTCACCAAGAAGCAAAGAGAGAGGACCCAAATAAACAAAATCAGAAATGAAAGAGGCGAAATAACAACAGACCCCACAGAAATACAAAGGATTGTTAAAAAATACTACGGACAACTCTATTCTAACAAACTAGACAACCTGGAGGAAACGTACATATTCCTAGAAAAATACAACCTTCCAAAACTCAAACAGGGAGATTCTAAAAATCTCAATAGGCCAATAACTATGGAAGAAATTGAAGCAGTCATCAAAAAGCAAACAAAAGCCTGGGGCCAGACGGCTTCACAGGGGAGTTTTACCAAACATTAAAGGAAGAACTAAAACCTATCCTTCTCAGACTATTTCAAAAAATTCAAGAGGAAGGAACACTTCCAAGCTCATTCTATGAAGCCGGCATCACCCTAATACCAAAACCCGATAAAGACAACATAATGAAAGAGAATTACAGGCCAATATCCCTCATGAACATAAATGCCAAAATCCTCAACAAAATTCTAGCAAATCGGATCCAGCAGTACATCAGAAAGATCATACACCATGACCAAGTAGAACTTATCCCGGGGATGCAAGGATGGTACAGTATCCACAAATTAATAAACATGATACATCACATAAACAAATTGAGAGATAAAGATCACAAAGTCATATTATCAATTGACGCAGAAAAAGCATTTGACAAAATCCAACACCCTTTCTTGATAAAAACTCTCAGCAATGTGGGAATAGAAGGATCATTCCTCAACATAATAAAAGCCATATATGACAAACCCACAGCCAACATCATACTCAATGGGCAAAAACTAACACCATTTCCCCTAAGAACAGGAACAAGACAGGGATGCCCACTCTCACCACTCCTGTTCGACATAGTAGTGGAAGTACTGGCCATTGTGATCAGACAAGAAGAAATAAAAGACATACAAATTGGAAAAGAAGAAGTAAAACTGTCCTTATTCACAGATGACGTAATACTGTACATAGGAAACCCTAAAGACTCCATCAAAAAGTTATTGGACTTAATAAATGAATTCGGCAATGTAGCAGGATACAAAATTAATGCCAAGAAATCTATGGCATTTCTATACACCAATAATTAACTTACAGAAAGAGAGACTAAAAAAGCAATCCCATTAACCATCGCACCAAAAAAAAATTAAGATACCTAGGAATAAACTTGACTAAGGAGGTAAAAGAGCTATACGTGGAAAATTATAGGACACTGAAAAAGGAGCTAGAGGAAGACATAAACAAATGGAAGAACATACTGTGTTCATGGGATTCGTAGAATCAACATCATCAAGATGTCCATACTACCCAAAGAAATCTATAGATTCAATGCACTCCCCATTAAGATACCAACAGCATATTTCACAGACCTAGAACAAACTTTCCAAAAATTCATCTGGAATAAAAAAAAAAGACCTCGAATAGCTGCAGCAATCCTGAGAAAGAAGAACAAAGTAGGTGGGATCTCAATGCCAGGTATCAAGCTGTATTACAAAGCCACTGTTCTCAAAACAGCCTGGTACTGGCACAAGAATAGACATATAGATCAATGGAAGGGAAGAGAGAACCCAGAAATTGACCCAAACCACTATGCTCAATTAATATTCCACAAAGGAGGCATGAACATACAATGAAGTCAAGGCAGCCTCTTCAATAAATGGTGTTGGAAAAATTGGACAGATATATGCAAAAAAATGAAACTAGACCACCAACTTACAACATACACAAAAATAAACTCAAAATGGATAAAGGACTTAAACATAAGATGGGAAATCACAAAAATACTAGAGGAATCCACAGGCAGCAAAATCTCAGACATGTGCTGAAGCAATTTCTTCACTGATACTGCTCCTAGGGCAATGGAAACTAAAGAGAAAATAAACAAATGGGACTACATCAAAATAAAAAGTTTTTGCACAGCAAAGGAAACCAGCTACAAAACAACAAGAAAGCCCACTGCATGGGAGAACATATTTGCAAATGTTATCACTGATAAGGGTTTAATGTCCAACATTTACAGGGTACTCATACAACTTAATAAAATAAAGATAAACAACCCAATCAAAAAACGGGCAATGGACCTAAATAGATACTTTTCAAAAGAAGACAGAAGAAAGGCCAAGAGACATATGAAAACATGCTCAAAGTCACTAATCATCTGAGAGATACAAATCAAAACGACAATGTGGTACCATCTCACACCTGTCAGAATGGCTATCAGCAACAAATCAACAAACGACAAGTGCTGGCGAGGATGTGGAGAAAATGGAACCCTCGTGCACTGCTGGTGGGAATGCAGACTGGTGCAGCCAACGTGGAGAACAGTATGGAGTTTCCTCAAAAAACTAAAAATGGAACTCCCATTTGACCCAGTGATCCCACTTCTAGGAATATATCCCAAGAAATCAGAAACACCAATCAGAAAGGATATATGCACCCCTATGTTCATAGCAGCACAATCCACCATAGCTAAGATTTGGAAACAGCCTAAGTGACCATCAGTAGATGAGCGGATTAAAAAACTGTGGTACATCTACACAGTGGTAAAAAAGGAGTTCTTACCATTTGCAACAGCATGGATGGGACTGGAGAGCATTATGCTAAGTGAAATAAGCCAGTCAGAGAAAGATAAATATCACATGATCTCACTCATTTATGGAATATAATGAACAACATAAACTGATAAACAAAAACAGATCCAGAGAAAGAGAAGCATCTATCAGACTGTCAAACCTCAGAGGGAAGGTAAGGGAGGGTGGGGGTAAGGGGGAGAGTTCTACCAAAGGATTTATATGCAAGCATATAGGCCTAACCAATGCACACAGACAACAGGGGGGTGAGGGCATGAGTGTGGGGGGTGGGGATAGGAGGTAACGTGGGGATAAGGACACATATGTAATAACTTAATCAATAAAGAAATGTTTTTTAAAAAAAGAAAGAAAATAAATGCACAGCCCTCAATCTCCAAAAGGAAGAATTTGAACCATGATGTTAATCTTATCGGAGTGGAAATTCTAGTTGTTTAAAAGTGAACTAAGCCCATTTGAAAGGGCCAATGATTATTTCATGGGAAATTGAATCATATTTATTTACATGTTTGAAACAAGATTGAGTACAGTAGTTTGGCAAGAATCTATGGAGCAGGAGATACAAAAATATTTCAACAAATTAGCGTGTACTTGCAAATTAAGTGGTTAAAAACTGTTACATTTTAACGCCTACAAATTATATTATTCATGACATGAATGTACACCCACTGGCAAACTCTGTATGTAATTTGCGTAATGAAGTATCTGATCACTGTTGAATGTGGTCCCTAATTTAGAATTCCAATTTTTTTTTTATGAACCAAGAGCTCAAGTAGATCCATGAAGTGGTAAAAATCCAAGTTCTACTTTATCTAGGACAGTTTCCTTGGAGCAAAAAACTTCACCAACTACTTTTCCTGATTGAAACCATTAGTTTTACCTTCCAGGCTAAGAAATCTTGGAGAGGGGGCTGCATGGAGTCCTGTGGTTTTCCTACATCCCAGTCAACATAGATGGAATTGTGCTCTATAAAAATAACTCCCATTTCTCAAGCATTTACTCTGTGCTGGGCACTGTGCTAAGTATGAGGATTATACTTTTTTTTTTTTTTAACCCACATATAGATCTTATGAGACAGGTATTATGCCCCTTGCAGGGATGAGCAGACTCAAACCCAAAATGTTGGAATAGCCGGTTAAAATCTTTGCACTGTCACCTAGCCAGTTTAGCTCAGTGGAGAGAGCATCAGGCTGTGGACTGAAGGGTTCCAGGTTTGATTCCAGTCAAGGGCATGTACTATGATTGCAGGCTCCTCCCTGGCTTGGGCCCTGGTCAGAGCACATGCACGAGGCAACCAATGGATGTGTTTCTCTCACATCAATATTTCTCTCTTTCTCTCTGTCTTTCCCTCTCTCTTCCACTCTCCCTAAAATAATCAATGGAAAAACTTCCTTAGGTGAGGATTTAGAAAAAAAAAATCTTTGCACTGTCAAGTGTGGTCACCCAGAGCCCACCCTCTCAGCCTTTACTCAAGGAAGACACCGTGTCCCCACTGCTCAGTGGATCCATTCTCCAGGTCGTTTCCAGGAGGCCCCCTTGGTAAGAACACCTGCAGGGCATTGCCGGGAACAGTCTGAAGACTTGTGGTAAATGGCCCACCCAGTGTGAGACCTCAACAGGAAACCGGAGTAGTTTGTAGGAAAATGGGATCCCTGAACTATGGTGCTCTGAATGGGAGCCCACGAAATATGTCAACGCAGCTTCGAGACCAATTACTTTCTCTCCGCTTAGCGGGTAAATGAAAGGCGCGTGGGGAGAAGTGATGAGAGAAGAGAAGTGGAGCCACCGCTTTGGGGGCTTCCAGAAAGATGAGCAAAACTGGTGTTCAGATCCCAAAGTGAAACTGATGGCAACATAATTCATATGAGGAGTGATGAGTGATACTACCAAAAAGAGAGGCACACTAAAAAACCCACGGACTTGTCTGAGAAATTAATATCTTGTCAGCATTGCAATGTGACAAGATTTTTAAAGTTCTGGCATTGCACATGTTACACGTTTGATTGATTGGTTAAATTTTTTTTTCTTAATTGGCTATAAGTATGTAACTCAGCAATTGATTTTCATTCTGAAGAAACATTTGTAGCCCCTTTTCCCAGCCGAGGTTGAAGGGGTATCAAGAAGAAAAGTAATGTATTGGAAAATAGTAAAACATTAAATTACATTCTTTTTAGATATCCAGTTTTGGTAACTTGTTGACAGTCACAAATGCCCAGAAAATATGGGCTGAGTTGTTTTTGATTGCTGTTTGAATAACAGATTAATTTAATAATCAGTGGGATATTGAATGACGAAAATGATTGGTTAAAGCAGCCAAGCCACCAACCCTAATGACATTCTTATGTAAATTCTTATTTTCTTTTAGGCTCCTGCATTCTTAATGAACCCTATATTTTTGAAAATCCTTTTTTAAACATTGCATACTGTCCCTCTGTTATATCTTTCCATAATATAGACAGATAAATGTCCACTTTTGGAGTTGCCAATTTTAAGGTTTCTATTTAGAGCCCCTGAGTCACCTCTTGATGTATTTTCCACAGAAAACCATCAAGGAATTCTGGGAATAGGACACAGAAATGGAGTTGGGAGCAGCTAGCCTTCAAAGATCATTGGAGACCAAGAAGACTTTGTACGCTAGAACCACATGACATGGTTTCCTGAATTCTAGCCAGGTGTTCAGGCACCCAGGTCATCAGACTCCTCGAGAAGATGGGAAGACTGTTAAGGGCCGGCCAAGAGCACAGAGACTGTTCCCGTGGGAAGCGGTTCTTTGGGATGGTTGCTCTCTGGTTGGCCATCGCTTGTGGAGGAGAGTAATCGCCGCCTTGAGGATGGTTTGTAATGGCCATCGCTTTGTATGTTCCATTGCGGGAGGCGAGATGTTTTTCTTTGAAAGAGATCTTAGTGCGTAATTTCTAAAATACTATAATTTTCACCAAACTCAGTTTCCAACTCACTCCTAGCCAAATGCTGTAGAACTGTGTTATTTTTGAATGTCACTGCCCCTGGCCTGAAGTTACCTACAAAGTTAGTCAGAAATTAGTAATTGTCTTAGAGAACTAGTTCTGCAAGGGTTGACAAATTTCTACCAGATTCAGATGCAAAGGATGCAAATTTGGATTTTTGGTTTCTATCAAACATAATGGCTGTTATATTGAAAAATCAACTGGCCATTGAGAAGAGAGAGATGACAAAGTCAGTATTTTTCTTCTTACCATATTGTATTCTAAGAATACAAAGATCACACAAAATGCAAAATGTTATCTTCATAAATACTTTGCCAAATACTAAGATATATTTTCTAATAAGTTTATTTCATAAAATGGAGCAAGGAAAAACAGAAAGGGATATGCAAAAGACAAGAAGCAGAGGGCTCCATCCTTCTCAGCCTCCCAAGAGACTATGTGTTCTATCCTAGTGTCTAGTATAGAACAGGCAATCGAGAAATATTCACTGAAGGCTTCCAATCAAGATGTTGGAGTGTGCTTTCCCCCTCTCAAGACCACAACAAACTTACAACTAAACTACTGAAAAAGCATCACTGAAAATCACCTGAAGTCTAGCTGAACAGAAGTCCTATAACTAAGAATATACAGAAGAAACCATATTAAGATTGGTAGGAAGGGCAGAGATATGGAACAAGCTGGTCCCAAACCCATGTATGGTGATTAAAAATCAGGAGGGAGCCCGACAGCAGTGGTTTAGTGGTTAAGCACTGAGCAATGAACCAGGAAGTAAAGGTTAAATTCTCAGTCAGGACATATGCCTGGGCTGGGAGCTCGATCCCCAGTGTGGGGTGTACAGGAGGCAGCTGATCAATGAATTCTCTCTCATCATTGGTGTTTCTATCCCTCTTCCTTCCTCTCTGAAAAAAGCTCGGGGTCCCAGCCCCACACCAGGTCCTCCAGCCTAGGGGTCCAGTGCTGGGAAGAGAAGTGTCTATAACTTCAGGCTGTGAAAACCAGTGGGGACTGTGACTGAGATGTAGACCTGCTGGAGTCAAAAGCATTCCTTTTAAAGGGCTGGTGACAAACTTACTTGGATTCACTTGCTCTGAGTTGCAGCACTGGGGCAGCAGGCCTAAAGGTGCCAGGGACAACTAGGAGAAACTGAATTGTCTGACATCAGGGAAAGGACTGGAGGGGCAGCTTTCTCCCAGACAGAAGTGCAGACAGGTGCCATTGTTCCTTTGCTAAACCCTCTCGCCACCCAGCCTGCACAGGTGTGCACCATATCTGAGTCTCTATCAACCTGGCTAACACCATTCACCCTACCCTATTGATTCCCTGAGGCCCTCCCCCACCCAACTTGCAGGCCAACCCAAGCCGCTGCCAGTAGCTTTGCCATACAAATGGCCTATCTTGGCTCATGCTTCAGAATTTCCTAAACTCTCTCAAAGGCTCACAAATGCCAAACAAGCAGCATCTTGCCTTGGGGTGCCCTGTACCGCTTGCTAGGCAGCCCCAAACCCAGCACAAGTAGAAAAATCTGCAGGTCACTTTGAAGCTCAAAGTGGCTCCAGGAGGGGCACAGGCAGTGGCTGACCTTACCCTGCACCAGTGCTCCTCCCAAGAGGCCCCAGAACCAACATATCCAGTGGCCAGCTATAGACCACACCAGAGCACCACCCAACCACCTCCACAAACGACACACCCAAACGGCAGACTTAGTTGGTACCAAGCCCCACTAAAGTGAATCCTGCTCCATAGAGTGAGCCTCTATACAACAGCTTCTCCACTACAGTCACAGCAATCCTTACACCCAATCAGTCTGAGGGTCAGTCCCTGCCATTGATGTACCAAGAGAAATCAAGGCTCTTACAATAGGAAGGCACAGACAACTCATACAAGAGACACACCTGGAGTACCCGGCTCAGGTGACCAGGGAGACTGTATCACTGGGTCCCACAGAACACCTACTACATAAGGCCACTTTAACAAGAGCAGGAGATGTAGCAGCTCTACTTAATACATAGAAACAAACACACGGAGGGAGTTAAAATGAGGAAACAAAGAAACATTTCCTAAATAAAAGAACAGAATAATACTCCAGAAAAAGAACTAAACAACATGGAGACAATCTACCAGATGCAGAGTTCAAAACACTGGTTATAGGAATGCTCAGTGAACTTAGTGAGAACCTCAAGAGAGACAGGAAACATAAAAATGAGCATGTAAAACATAAAAAAGAACCAGTTAAAAATATAGAATATAATAATTAAAATGAAGAATACATTATAGGGAATCAACAATAGATTATATAAAGCAGAGAATCAAATCAGCACTCGGAAAACAAGGTAGCAGAAAACATCCAGTCAGAACAGTAAAAAGAAAAAAGAATACAAAAAGTGAGAATAGTTTAAGGCAGTGATGGCGAACCTATGACACACATGTGAGAGGTGACACAGGAACTCATTATTTTGGTTGATTTTTTTTTGTTAAATGGCATTTAAATATATAAAATAAATGCCAAAAATATAAGTCTTTGTTTTACTATGGTTGCAAATATCAAAAAATTTCTACATGTGACACGGCACCAGAGTTAAGTTAGGGTTTTTCAAAATGCTGACACGCCGAGTTCAAAAGGTTCACCATCACTGGTTTAAGGGGTCTTTGGGGCAACTTCAAATATAACAACATTCACATCATAGGGGTACCAGAAAAGGAAAAGAGAGAGCAAGAAATGAAAAACTTTTTAAAGAAATAATGATGGAAAACTTCCCTAACTTGATGAAGAATATAGCCATACAAATCCAGGAAGCACAGAGTCCCAAACAAGATGAACCCAAAAAGGCCCACACTAAGACATAGTTAAAATGTGAAGGGCTAAAGACAGAGAATCTTAAAAACAGCAAGAATAAAGCAGTTAGTTACCTACAAGGGAGTGCCCATAAGACTGTCAGCTGATTTCTCAGCATAAACTTTCCAGGCCAAGGGATTGGCCAGAAATACTCAAAGTGATAAAAAGCAAAACTATCACTCAGAATTGAAGGTCAGATAAAGAGCTTCCAGACCTCAAAAAACTAAAGGATTTCATCACCACCAAACCAGCATTATGAGAAATGATAAAGGGACTTCTTTAAGAAAAAGAAGAAAAAAGATAATAAATAAATAAATAAATAAATGCCCTGGCCAGATAGCTCAGTCAGTTAGAGCAGTGTCCAGATACACCAAGGTTGTGGGTTTAATCTCTGGTCAGGACACATACAGGAAGAAACGAATGTATGCATGGGTTAATGGAACAACAAATTAATTTTCTCTCTCCCCTCCTCTCTCTAAAATCAATAAATGAAAATTTAAAAAATATGTGGATAATAAAACAGGAATAACTATGTATCTATCAATAACTGCTTTAAATGTAAATGGTTTTAATGCTCCATCAAAAGACATAGGGTGGCTGAATGGATAAAAAAACAAAACCCTTACATATGATGTCTATAAGAGACTCACTGTAGATAGAAAGACATACACAGACTGAAAGTAAAGGGACAAAAAAGATAATTCATGAAAATGAAACAAAAAAAATAAGCTAGGGTAGCAATACTTATTTTTGGCCAAAATAGACTTTAACACAAAAGCTATAACAAGAGATAAGAGGACACAGTAATACCACTTCTGGGCATTTATCTTATTAAACCCAAAACACTAATTCAAACAGATATATGAATCCACATGTTCATTGCAGCATTATTTATAATAGCCAAGATGTGGAAGCAACCTGAGTGTCCATCAACAGACGATTTTGTGCATATATACAATGGAATATTACTCAGCCATAAAAAAAAATCTTTCCATCTGCAACAACATGGGGTGGATCCTTGCTAAGTGAAATAAGTCAGACAGACAAAGACAAATACCATATGTTTCACTTATATATAGAATCTGTAACACAAAATAAATAAAACAGAATCAAACTCATAGACACAGAGAACATTTTGATGGTTTCCAGATGGGAGGGAATTGGAGGATGTGTGAAAAAGGGGAAGGGATTAAGAAATACAAACTGATAGTTACAAAATAGTCATGGGGATGTAAAGTATAGCATTGAATATAGTCAATGATGTTGTAATAACTATGTGTAGTGCCATGTGGGTGTTAAACTTATTGAGGTGATCACTTCATAAGCTATATAACTGTCTAATTATATGTCATACACCTGAAGCTAATATAATATTGTATGTCAGCTGTAAATGAAAAATAAAAAAATCATTTAAAAAACCAGTAATGTTCACCAAAGTCCTAAAGTATATTTTTTTCCTAAGACCCTTTTCTTGTTTTCCAAGTGAAGCCTTAGAAACCTCCCTCAGTCAATCATATATCAGCTCTCATATCTTATTAACTAAATTGCCATCTCACCAGTTGACATTAGAAACAGGTAAAAACCAACTGTGATGTAAGAAATCAAGAGAGTGGTTATCTTATGGCAGATGGGGCTGTACCTAGAAGGGGGCAGGCGGGAGGCTTCCGGGGGGCTTAACTGTTCTTTCAGTTCTTTTTTTTTTTTTAAATATATTTTATTGATTCTTTACAGAGAGGAAGGGAGAAGAATAGAGAGTTAGAAACATTGATGAGAGAGAAACATCGATCAGCTGCCTCCTGCACACTCCCCACTGGGTATATGTCCGCAAACAAGGTACATGCCCTTGTCCAGAATCAAACCTGGGACCCCCGAGTCCACAGGCCGACGCTCTAACCACTGAGCCAAACCGGTTAGGGCAGTTTTTTCAGTTCTTAATCTGAGTGAGTGTAAGTTATATAGACATGTCCACCTTGTGAAGGTTCATCAAGCTGCAAACATATGGTTTGTACACTTTTCTGTATGTGCTAAACGTCAATAAAGAGCTTATTTAAAAAGGGAAAGCATAGTCCCTTCTCTTCTCCCCACTCAGACCCCTGAGCCTTTATTGTTTTGCTTCTGTAATGTCTGACTGAGCTGCTGGGTGGTGGTCTTGAGACAAAGCTTGGAAAGGACAAACCTTCAAAGCCTGCAGTGTCTTTTCCCTGGGACCAGCAGCACGCGGTAGAAGGCCTCACTCACCTCCCCAGCCTCCTGGGAGTCTTCAAGCCAGCATGGAATTCAAGGGCTGAGACAGGCTGGTTATGGTGGTGCAAACACCTTCAACATCACCTTTCTATCGTGGTCATCCTGGCATTGCCCAAGGCTTCAGCAGTTTCTGGCCACAGCAGGAATGCAGCAACCTCCCACTGAATGACAGGTGGTCTTCTCATTAGTTTGAAATCATTAGGTCACTTCTTTTAATTAAACTGCACCCATGTCCGTTTCTAATTACAAGTCAACAAGGAAACATGTGACTGGCCCTAATAGCTGTCTATCTTGGTTCTATTTGTTTTCTCATTTAGAATGGAAATAAGAAACCTAATGTTCCACTAAATATGACTGCCTATCATTCACTAAGAGATACTGGCCACCTGATGGAGTTTGTAGCTATGATGACTGGGGATATGATATCCTTCTTACAACAAGCCCATGCTATGCTTACTATTATTATGGCCCAAGTTTCCCAGGAGAAGCTGAGATTCAGACCATTTAGATTCCTGCTGGAGGTCACACGGTCAGCAAGGCTGGTGTTGGATTCACACTCTGATCCCACCGCTCCTGCACTAAACAACGCACCTCCGTGCTTGCTGTGGGTGCTCTCGGAAGTCCTCAGTCAGAAGTAAACCGTGACATGGTGGTTTGGCACGTGTGGAAGCCATTGTGCTCTAAACACTTAGACATGCTGGATGAAATAGTAAAACTAAAAGTGCATGTTTAAATACAAAAAAAAATACTTACAAGAGAAGATACTAAAAGCCAACTTGTACATTTATAGCTAAGTGGTGTTGTCTGGGGCTCTGATATCAGCATGAGAAATCAAACGTTATGCCTAAAGTACATGCTGCCTAGGAAAAATATTTACTGTAATTATATGATGCACAAACTCCTAAATACAAAAGCTTACATAACAATTATTCCCAGGCGCAGTCAATACCAATAGGATACATGATTGAAGCCCAGATATAAACCTCTCATGAAGAGAAACTCAAGCTCTAGTCTGTTCCCACAAAAATAATAATTAATAGTAAAGATCAGTTTACAGTCAAAAATGACAAAACACATGGGAAAAAATCTGCCATTAAAGAAAGCAGACACAAGCAACAAGAGACTGGTGCCCTAAAAGTTTAAACTGCTAAAATAACCTTAAAAATTCTTTATAATTAAGTATAGGAAATTTAATAATAAGACTCTTTATAAAAAAATACACAGATTTTTAAAAGAAGCAAATAAACCCTCTAGAATAAAAGGAAAGACATCTATATTAAAAACTCAATGCATTCTCTAAGCAGCAGACTAGACACAGTCAAAAGGAAATTAATGAACTCTAAGTTGAAGGACATTATCCAGGATAAAGTACATAAAAAACAGAAATGAATTTATATCTAGACATACTTCAGTGAAACTTCAGAACATTAAAGAAAGAGTAATGCTTTAAAAGCCATCAGAGAGGGGGGAACTAGCCTATTTATAAAGGTGCAAAACTAAAAGTTAGAAGACAAGGGAATGGTATCTTTAAAAATTTCAATGTAGATAGTATGAAGTTAAATTATCTCTGCAGAGTACCTACGGAATAAGGTGTTTTAGACAAAGAATGAGAGAATTTATCACTCCCAGAACATTCCTGGAAAAACTTCCAAAATACTGTAAAACAGAAAAAGCAATGGCAAAAAAAAAAAAAAAGCAATGGTGAGTAAACAAATTGGTAAACATTCTATTGGAAGAAGAAAGAGGAAGACGAGGAGGGCAAAGATAAAGAATGAAGACTAGAAAGCATATAAAATGGAAATAAATCCAGACTTAAACCTACCAATAATAGACAGGTATTTCAAATCCAGCTATGTTCTATTTATAAGACAAATCCTAATGCAAAATGACAAAAAAAAACAAACAAAAAAAAAACTTGAAAATTGAGGTAAGAGGGTGGGAAACATGCCTAGAAAATGTTACCAAAAGAAAAACTACTATGCCAATACTATTAGCAAATGAAATAGACATGGAAGCATAAAGCACTTTCATACAGAAGGTTTTACATAATGATAAAAGGAATGATTTATTAGAAAGCTGTACCAATCCTGAACAGAGATGTCCCTGGTAACAGTGCTTCAAAATATAGAAAGCAAAATGAATTGAATGACACAAATGACTTGAAAAATTCCTAAGTCTGGTAAGAGATTAATTGCCATCTAAAACAGACACTCCCTAAATATTGAATGTAAACTCTAATTGAAAACAATTAAAATATAAAATAAAATAGCTTTTAAAAAACTTTGAAACGAAGTAAGACATTTGAGCCAATAGTTACTTATTAATATATTAATCCCTGTACCCAGCTATTAGAGAATGAAACTTGCTTTCAAAAATACATGGATAAGTACTCGAATACAAAGCAAGTCTCCACACATGCTAAAAAACATGTTATACAGATCACAATGCCATTTAACTAGACATCAATAATAAAAAAGTCTCAAATCCAACATATTAGAAAATCTTAAAATTATTTAAAAATTTATAGATAAAAATAGTGAAAATTATAACATTGCTAGAGTTAAATAATAATGAAAGCCTTATATTAAATTTATGGAGATAAACTGGAATGCAGAAAGAAATTATATATATTTGGATGAAGCTGATAAAGTTAGGCAGCAAACACAAAATGTTAGAAGAAAAAAACAACAACAATAGAGTAAACTCCCAAAATACAGAAGAAAGGTAATAATTAATAATACAGGTAAGAAGCAAAATAAATAAAATAAAAATTCAAAGAAACAACAGAAATAATCAAACAATCTAAATGATTTTTCTTTGAAAAGATAAACAAAACAAACATGAAACATGGGGGAGGGGACTTTAGTGAGTGAGAGAGAGAGAGAGAGAAGAAGGAGGGAGAGAAAAAGAGATTGATTTAAAAGGGGGCAAAATCCGCAATAAGATAGCATTTTTAATCAAACGATAACACTATGAACAAATGCATGCAATAACCTTGAAAACTGAGAAGAAATAGGCGATCTTCTAAGAAATATAATCACCAAAGTCATTTCAAAAAGAAACAGAAATTCCAGAGAGAGAGCTCACCACTAAAGAAACGAATTCAGTAGTTGAAAATGTACTCACACAAAAACAGATGAACAAACAAAAACCCATCAGTCACTGATAGTTTTATGAGTTTTACCAAACCTACCAGAAAATGATAATTTGGTCTTATACAAAATGTTAAGATATTTGAGAGGGAATATTCTCCAAGTAATTTTGTGACGATAAAATGAAGGTAAGAGCAAAGCCAAATGACAGTACAAGGAAGGAAAAGTGTAGCCCGCACTCCTTTTTGAGCACAGATGCAATAAACGCACCATCTAATATGAGCAAATGAATCTTGAAATATGGTGTTGCTTTTTGTAACCTTCACAATGAAAGTCCATCATGGGAAAGCAAGTATATTTTCACATTCGACAACCCATCTACTATTAAAGATATTTGTGGTATATATGTGTCATGATTGAAAACAATTTTAATTATATCCCTGTAACTCAACATATTAAAAATTAAAATTATTTTAGTAATGTATGTAGAATTTTTTTAAAATAAAATTCAACATCCATTCAAGTTTCAAGTAATAACACCAGCAGCACCAAACACTCTTGAAGAGGTCTTTTTTAAACTTAATAAGTGGTTAACTACCAAAAACCTACAGCAGTTTGGGAAATGGATAACAGTTGTGGGTGCACATCATCGTGAGTTACTTAATGCACTTGAATTTTACACTCAAAAATAGTTATGATGGTAAATTTTATATTATTTATATTTCACTACAACTTTAAAAACCCTGTAGCAAACATTATACTTAATATGGATTATTAGGAGCAATTCCTTTAAATTAGGAATAAGACATGGTCACCTACTCTCATTGCTTCTATGTATAAGAATTCTGGTGTAATAAAACAAATAATTAAGTATAATGATTAGAAAGAAAAATTTTCACAAGTGATATTACTGTCTATGCAGAGAGCCCAAGAAAATCTATACACAAACTGTCAGATCTTAAACAATATCTAGTAATTTGTGGGATATAAGATACTCAATGTGCAGAAATCAGTGATATTCTCATATGCTAGCAATTATCAATTAGAAAATGTAGTTTCAAATATGTACTATTTATGTTAGCAAGAAAAACTATAAACTCTCTAAGTATAAATCTAACATAAAATTATAAAACTGTATTGAAAGGCATAGAAAGATACATATAAATAAGTAGATATATTTAGTTTATAAGGGGAAAGGAAGGTCCAATATAAAAGATAGCAATTATCTTCAAATTTATATATAACATAGCAAAATTAATTGAAACCCTAGCATGGGAATTAATGAGCTGGTTCCAAAATTAATATGAAAGAGTAAAGAGGGAAGCATAATGAAATGATATTTGTTCTAAATAACAAGTCATATTATAAAGCCATAATAATTAAAGAAACAGGGTGCTGACAAAGGTATTAACAAACCATAAAACCTGGACCAGATCTACATATAGATGGGAACTCAGCCCATGGCACAGGTATCATAATCTATTGGAAAATAAAGACTATTTAATATAAAGTGGTGGTTATAATGCCAAGTACATAGAAAAGACCAAACTAGACTCTACCTCATGCTCCTACACCTTCCTCTCCTCTCCTCTCCTCTCCTCTCCTCCCCTCCCCTCCCCTCTCCTCTCCCCTCCCCTCCCCTCCCCTCTCCTCTCCCCTCCCCTCCCCTCCCCTCTCCCCTCCCCTCCCCTCCCCTCCCCTCCCCTCCCCTCCCCTCCCCTCCCCTCCCCTCTCCTCTCCTCTCCTCTCTTCTCCCTCCCTAGAGAGGATTAAAGTCCTAAATGTGAAAGGTAGCCCTTTAAAGCATGCAGGGTGAAAATACATGGGGACAGTATTATATTAGGGCACAGACTAATTTTTGAAACAAGGTACAAGATAGACAAATCATAGAAGAAAGAATAAATTAGACTAAAATAAAATAAAAGTGAAAGAAAATTTCTGCTCATCTAAGGGCATCCATAAATGTGAAGAGCCAGACCCAGGAATAGGAAGACACATATACAAACCATATAACTTCAAAAAAAAAAGGGGGGGGGTGTCCAAAACATAGAAAGAAAACTCAAATCAGTATGAATAGATTCACCACCGAACAGAGAACTGCCAGTAGAAATACAGGAATGAAGAGGTAAAGAACCCCCAAATGACCAATATAACTGTTTCAAAAACAGGCCCACCCGTATTAGTCAGGGAAACCCATAGTAAACCATCAGACTTCAGTGAATCTGAAGATTTGGTGCTTTCAGTAAAGAGACCTGGAACAGGTAGCCGAAATTGCCAACTGTCAATTGGGGAAACACCAATGAGGACTTCTTCCAACCATCAACAAAGAGAACTGAAACCTCCCATATTCCAGGATGCATTCTGAATGCTTCCCAAACTCTCAGCGACCTTTCTACTAAAACCAAGCGACGTTTCTCCCAAGCTGATAGAAATGCTTCCTCACACAAGAGGGCAGCCATGTTTCCTTCTCTCCCTGGGGAATCCTGACATGCCTGCCCCCCGCATCAGCCCATCTGGGGAAGTTCTCACTGAGCAGAGGTGGGGGGCTTACTTGGAGCAGTCTTCACAAGCAATGTTCCCTGAGGTCTCCTTGATGGTGCGCTCGGAGACAAATGCTGGGTACTCAGTATCACAAGGTTCCAGGGTCTGTTTCAATTTCTGGGCTGTAGAGATAAGGAACAAAAGGAAAAGATAAGGAACACGAGGCACACGCTTTATTGTGACTGGCATCCCATAGGAACTCAGAATGCAGCTCTGCTCCCACTACTTTGCGTGTTTTCTAGGCACAGCCTAATGCATTATTTTCTAATTAGTCCAGTGATTTCATCTGCCAAGCAACTCTATAAGCTATAATTCTTCAAGCAGTTGCGTTGGCCTCATCAGCTATCATTTATGCATCCTAAGAATTCTACTTTCTGGGACAACATCAGTCAACTGAACTCAGCCTTACTTGAACTTAGCAACAAATGCATATGCATATCTAAATAAAGGTCTAAAATATAAGTTACACCATATTATTTGGGGTGAGACAAAGGTCATGATACAATTGCATGGTTTTATTACAGAAACAAAATTGAAATATGGACTAGTAAAATACGTAATGCCTTTGAACCAAAGCCATGAGCCTAATCCTACTACTATGAAGTTCCTTGCCCAGTAATACAGCACTAAATAACCCTGCGCGTAAATGAATACATATAGGCACTTGGTGAAGGCCTTGTGGTTGATTAAATTATCTAAGCAAGTTATGTCCAGTGGGCAAGTGCCCAAACCCCTCCAAGTCTCATTTTTTTAAAACTATTTTTTTAATATATTTTATTGATTTTTTACAGAGAGGAAGGGAGAGAGATAGAGAGTTAGAAACATCGATGAGAGAGAAACATCGATCAGCTGCCTCCTGCACATCTCCTACTGGGGATATGCCCGCAACCCAGGTACATGCCCTTGACCGGAATCGAACCTGGGACCTTCCAGTCCACAGGCCGACACTCTATCCACTGAGCCAAACCGGTTTGGGCATCATTTTTTTAAATATGTTAGTTGGGGATAATATAGGTTTCAATCAGAGGTTGATGTGAGAAGTAAATAAATAATATCTGTGGAGTATTTAGTGCAGTACCTGGAACATCATGAAAGCTAGGTAAGTGTCAGTTTACTATAATGGTAGTAACAGTGAATCATAATAACAAAACAATGGTAGCATTCGAGTGGGGCCATTGTGATATTAAAATAAGGATGAGAGAATTTACAACAGCCAAGATATGGAAGCAACTGAAGTGTCCATCAATATATGAATGGATAAAGAAGTGGTGCATATATACAATGGAATATGATTCAGCTATAAAAAAAAGGCCCTGGCCAGTTTGGCTCAGTGGATAGAGTGTCGGCCTGCAGACTGAAGGGTCCTAGGTTCGGTTCTGGTCAAGGGCATGTACTTTGGTTGCGGGCACATCCTCAGTAGGAGGTGTGCAGGAGGCAGCTGATCGATGTTTCTCTCTCATCGATGTTTCTAACTCTCTATCCCCCTCCCTTCCTCTCTGTAAAAAAATCAATAAAATATATTAAAAAAAGAATGAAATCTTGCCATCTGCAACAACAGGGATAGACCTGGAGGGTATCATGCTGAGTGAAATAAGTCAGACAAATGCCACATGACTTCACTTAGGTGGAATCCACAAAACAAAATAAACAAATAAGCAGAACAGAAACAGAATCCTGGGTACAGAGAACATTTTGACACTTGCCAGAGAGGGGAAGGGATTTGGGAGGGTGACAAAAATGGTGAAGGAATTTGGAAGTACAAATTGATAGCTACAGAATAATCACAGGATGTAGAATATGGCATAGGGAATATAGTCAATAATATTGTAATAACTATGTATGGTGTCAAATGGGTACTAGGTTTATCAGGGTGATGACTTCACCTATATATATAAAACCCTAATATTCAAATAGACTGAATGGCGAAACAACTGAACAAGTGAACAGCCGTTCACTATGATGTGTGCTGACCACCAAGGGGTGCGCGCAGAACATGGCAGGTGTCAGCGGCGGGTGTCGGCAGCAGGTGGCAGAGCACGGAACATGGCGGGCATCAGCCACGGCAGGATGGTGGAGCAGGTGAGAGGGGGCACCAGACCAAGGTGGGGTTCCAGAGCCACCGCTTGCACCCGCTGCTGGCACCTGGCACCAGCTCCAAGCACCCAGCATCGTCAGCAGGTACAAGCGGCAGCTGCCAGCCCCGATCGCCCCTCAGGGCTTCTCCACCTCACCCCTGGTCCTGAGGGGTGATTGGGGCCAACAGCTGCTTCTTGCAACTGCTGTCGGTGATGGCCCTGTTTGCATCTACTGCCAGTGCCAGCCCCGCTTTCACCCGCAGCCGCCACCCGGTGCCGGTCCCAATCACTCGGTGCCGTCAGCAGGTGAGAGTGGCAGCTGATGGCCCCGATCACCCCTGAGGGCTTCTCCACTTCCCCCTGCTCCTGAGAGGTGATCGGGGAAGCAGCAGCCGCTCACACCTGTTGACAGCACCGGCCCCACTCTCACCCGCTGTTGGCGCCAGCCCCAATCACTCCATGCCATCAGCAGGTGCGAGCAGGGCTGGAGCCACCAGCATGTGGGAGCAGATGCAGCAGGAGCAGGGCTGCTGGCAGAGAGGAAACCAGAGGCTGCAGCAAGAGTGGCTGGGTGGGGGCACGGAGGATGAGCCAAGACCCATCCGTGTGCCAACTGCAGGCTGGCAACCCACAATTCCTTTCACGGTGCATGAATTCATACACTGGGCCCCTAGTAAATTATAAAAATGTCTAATCATGGGTTGTACACCTGAAGTTAATATAATATTGTATGTCAACTGTAATTGAAAAGTTAAATTATATATGAGGATGACAGATACTATAGCATAGTGGTTAAGATTGAAGGCTCTGAAGTCAGAGAAGTTTGAAGTACAAATCCCACTGCATCGCTTCTAGCTAATCCTCAGTATTTTCACCTGTAAAATGGAGATGCCAATAGTACAAGGCATTTTCACTGTCTTTTCCTTAACATTTTCCCAGTAGAATGCCTACAGGTTTTCAGCACCCAAACTCTGTATAATGTTTTTGGCTGATTTTTATATAAATTATAAACATATATTTCTAAATATACATTATCTATAATAAATACTATATTCATATATTATTTAGTTTATGATTGCAAAACTCAGTGGGATTTTAAGAAAATGAAGTGTGAACAAAGTCTCATGTTATATTCGAAACACAACAAATTGGTTGGCTGTCAGAGCCATGGGGAGGTGTTCTGTGGAATGTCACCTGGGAGGGTCTGCCACAAGTGAGCCATCACAGGTTTACTGAATGCAGAACAACTGCTTGGTAGCAATAAGATAACTGTTGGGTGGTCAGGAAGCCATGCTCTAAGGATTTATATCCTGATGTGATTGTGTTTTATAATATAGGCTTTTCACTGAGCTTTAATTATTCTGAGGAAATTAATTTGGTGTTTGTGACTGAAGTGCTGTGCACTGTAATTGTTTCCTATTGGAAACAAAAGGAAGTAGACTCCTAATCAGCCTTTTGTTGTTGTTGTTAATCCTCATCTGAGGATATATTTTTCCATTGATTTTTAGAGAGAATGGAAGGGAGGGTGGGAGAGAGATATATATTGACTGCTTCCCACACGTATCCGACCCGGCCGGGGCTCAAACCTGCAACCCATGTACATGCCCTTCACTGGGAATCAAACCCATGCCCCTTTGGTGTGTGGGCCTACACTATAACCACTGAGCAATACTGGCCAGAGCCATAAGCAGCATTTTAAAATGCAGAGCATGTGATTTGCAGGAACTGGTCACTGACATACGGAGACACCCAGGCTAACTCGCAGGGTCGTTCTGAGGAATGCATGAATTATAGTTCTCAGCAGGGAGACATACATGCACACTTCACATACATGCGTGGGCACACACACAACCGTTATGAAATGCTAGCCCGTACAGAGTGTTACATCCACGTGCCAGGCCTGGGGCTAACTGCGTCGTAGCTAAGAACACAAATTCCGGGCTTGTGTATTCTGCCACTGCTCATGATCTCAGATGAGCTTTAAACTCTCTACACCTTCATGTCCTCATCTGAAACATGGGTATAACAGTATCAACCTCACATGGCTGTTTGAGGATCAAACAGATTAATAATCGAAAGTGGCTGGCACACTGGGAATGCTATTTAAGTGCCCATGCTTACTGCCAACGCGACTTCTGCGCCTGCTGTTTTGTTGAATGCTTCAGTGAGAAAAGGCAAGCAGCGGCTGCCTCCCTGAGTCCTGACTCCACTGAAGGTACAGCACTGGTAGCTGTCATGGTCCCCCTGTGCCCTCAGTGCCTGCTCACAGGGACTGTCATGGCATGCTTTCTCAATAGTGAATACTTCTGAGCAAAATTGACAAAAGAAATGTGAGACTCTTAATCCTGGTGGCAAATTGCCTGCCTCCAGGTAGAAGGCCTGGTGAGTTTAGGTGGCCCACGCCCCACGGTCACACACAGAGGGACCCTCAGTGGGGAGGTCATTCCCTCCCCGTTCTGTTTCAATGCCTCTGGTCTGGTCAGGAGGGTCTCTTTGTTTGATGCTCAGGAGCTTTTACCATCTTTCATTTGCTCTTCTCTCTTTTGTTTGACCTGGGAGGTCAAACATAAAGCTCAGAGCATCTGGCTACAATTTGGTGACACCTCTTTTATTTCCATGGTTCTCATTTTCACACTTATTTTCTCTGTATGGCAAGTGATACTGACTTTCTATTTTAATAATCACATTATCTAAATGTAAAAAAAAATGAGTCCGATAAAATGAAATAAGATTAAGTGAACAATAGCACAGATGATAAGTGGAGTTGGTACAAGCATGCAGTTGGCATCTAATGACCTATTGATGGTAATGGCTAAGTTTATTGAGAAATGTGCCAGGTGATGTTCTGCTTTACATGGATTAATTTATTTAACAGTAAGACAAGACAAAAAAACAACAACACAACAACTATGGGGTAGAAGCAATTGTTATCTGTTTTGCAGATTAGTGAATAGAGGAGAGGACTGAGAAAACTGCCCAAATTGATCCAGGGCAGAAGGTAGCAGAGCCAAACTTTGAACTTGGCAATCTGGCTCCAGCACCTATATATTTAACTGCTCTGTGAAGTTTGGCCAATGAACGAAAGGGAGAAAGGTCTTTGGGGCAGGCTGAGATAGGCAGCACATGTGACTTAAATATGCCCAATAACTGCACCATCTCTAATTCTAACTGTCAGGGCCCAGTTACAATGGAGTGAGTCCAGCAAGTTCAATGGCGAGACTCATTTGGCTCTGGTCCTTTCTGGGGATGAAATGTTTGTTCCTTTGACAACGGTAGGACACCCAAACTGATGTGGGGATAAACCGTTGAGTCTATTTGCAACATGGCTATGGATTGGCAGAGGCTACTTGATGTGCTTTTGGGAAACACACGAATCTCTATATATAAAAGCCTAAGCAACCAGCTGACTGGCCAGTAGCTTTGATGCGCACTGACCACCAGGGGGCAGACACTCAACGCAGGAGCAGAAACCACAAACATGGAAACATGGAATAGACTGATGAATCTCAGAGGGAAGGAGGGAGGGAGGGCAGGAAGAGATTAACCAAAGATCTCTTATGCATACTAGAGGCCCGGTGCATGGATGTGTGCACTGGTGAAGTCCCTCAGTCTGGCTTGCAGAGATCAGGCTAAAACCGGATCTCTGACACCCCCCGAGGGGTCCTGGATTGCAAGAGGGTGCAGGCCAGGCCGAGGGACTGGTGCATGAATCCGTGCACCAGGCCTCTAGTCCTATATAATAAAAGACTAATATGCAAATCAACCAAATGGCAGAACGACTGGTGGTTATGATGCACACTGACCACCAGGGGGCAGATGCTTAATGCAGGAGCGGGCCTAAGCCATCAGTCCGACATCCCACGAGGGCTTCCGGATTGTGAGAGGGTGCAGGCCGGGCTGAGGGACAACCCCGAGTGCACGGGTTTTGTGCATGGGGCCTCTAGTTATCATATAAAACCACAGTCACTTTAATCTAACGTGGTTTGTTATGAAGACCTTTGTCTGGAATACTTTGGAAAACACCACACATATTTGCCAATCTTTACTATTTATCTATGAAATTGCAAACCAACAACTCAGGCCTCCAGCAACCTAGTGAGTACTATTTTAACTTTCGGGCATTTAAGCTCCTTATCTTACACAGGTGTAGGCACACAAGGACCATAGTGCTACGCCAGGATGATTCTTTTTCCAGAAGGGAAAACTGGGGTTCAGAAAGCAAACATAGCCTGCCTTGATTCCACAGAGAGTGACTGCTCACCTTGATCATTATTTACTTAAACAGCCAAATCACTGCCACCTTCACAGCCAACACTCATTAGGTGCTCACTACATGCCGAACACCATGCTGGGCCCGGTGCATGGACGGGACCCTCACCATCATGAGTGAGCAGGGACTGCTGCTCTCCTGTTTACAGACCAAGAACCTGGAGCTCAGAGAAATGCGGGCGCTTGCCCCAGTCACACTGCTGGGAGCGGTGGTGCCCAGATACCCACTCTGCCACATCCCGGAGCCTGCTACACTCTTTGCCATCACACCACTCTCCCTCCCACCCCACTTACACTGGACGTCTATAGCCGAGGCCGCCATGACCCATCACTTGCGCACAATGAAGCTCCCATACAATTGAATATCTTTAATTTCCCCTTAGCAACAAATGTCCCTGAGGAGAATAACCGACTCGAGTTCACAGTAATTATGTGCAGACAATTGGGAATGAATAGAGTTGCCATTTGAAAAGCTTTCCTCTCCCTTTGTCTCTGCGGGTGCACCCCCATGCATAACCGGGTGCCAGCAAGCCCCTTCTCTTTGTGCAACTTTGCCCAAATGATACCTTTGTGATACTCAGCAGAAATCGCTTCCACAGTCCCTTCATTAAGGAAATGAAGCAGATGAACAGTGTAATTATGGATTCCATTTTAGAGGAACAAAGATGTACGTCTCTCAGCTCAGGGTCTTTAGCTAGGGAGGGAATGGTACGTTCAAAATGAAGAGACCTTGTCAGTCAATGTAGTTATGTGCTCAGAACCCTTCTCTCCTTACACGGAGTCTAAGAATTACATTTAACAAAGATATCCATATGATAGCAGCTCCCCAGTGGAGTTTATTCACCCTCATTTGATTTGGTTTCTTCAGCTCTAAAATGGAAGTCACAGCCATGCCCAGCAGAGGGCTTTAAGCCTGAATGAGACAGCAGCCAAGGTGGCCAGGGGGCTAGCTCCACTGTCTGGCGGAGGTAGCAGGTCTTGGGTGAGGTCTGAACCCACTCTCTCTTAGCTGTCTGACTTGGGTGCCTCAGAAAGGCTCAGGGACAGATCTGGCAGCTCCCACCTCTCAGCTGAAGTGTCTGAAAGTAACCTGGTGCCAGTATTCTGCAAATGGAACAGCACTACACATGAGCACAACATGCATCCTCAGTGTGATTATTGGACAAGGACTTTATCTAGAGTTTGTGGGGAAAGGTCTCATGGTGCGGCAATGCAGGGAGGTAACTTGGAATTATTTATTAAGGAGCTTTTTATAAAGCTTCCTGAAACAGATGCAGAGAGCTGAAACGCTGCCCACTGTTGGTACTGATGCACAGAGAAGCAGGGGAGAGGGGAGGGGAGATTTCAGACAGGGAACCTGCACACGTTACTGTAAGCATCATGAGTTCAAAGCCCACCGCCCCCTACCCTGCACCCCACCCCTTGGTCTTTGCTAGGGTTTCTCAACAGTGGCAGCACAGTAGTCCCCCCTTATCTGCGATTTCAGTCACCTGTGGTCAACCACAGTCCGAAGATATTAAATGAAAAATTCCAGGAATAAACAACTTGTGAGTTTTAACTTGCTCAGCATTCTGAGCAGTGTGACGAAATCTCACACCGCTCCATTTCCTCTCTCCTGAGACAGGAATCACCCCTTTGTCAGGTGTGTCCATGCTGTATATGCTACAGCCCATCAGCCATTTAGTAGCCATCTTGGTTATCAGGGAGAGAGACCACATTCACATAACTTTTATTATAGTATATTGTTATAATTATTCTCTCTTATTGTTAGCTATTGTTATTAATCTCTTAATGTGCCTAATTTATGAATAAAACTTTAGCATAGATATGTATGTATAGGAAAAACATAGGATATATAGGGTTTGGAACTATCCATGCTTTCAGTAATCCATTGGGGGTCCAGAATATATCCCTTACAGATAAGGGGGGACTGCTCTATTGACATTTTCAATAATTCTTTGTTGTCAGCAGTTGTGTGCTGTAGAACGCTTAGCGGCATCCCTGACCTCTACCCACTAGATGTCAGTAGTACCCCCATCCCCAGTTGCCACAACCAAAAATGTCTCCAGATGTTGCAATGACCTGTGGGAGGCGAAATCCCTCCCAAATGACTGGTACTCAGCAGAGACTCAAAAACTAATCGTCAGATTTGAAGGACCAGACCAGAGCCTGGGCTGATGCCTGTGGTGGCAGGTGTGGGGCAGGAAATCGAGCCAGGGGAGGATGGGGAAGTAGGAATGGAGGCTGGCATGAGGAAGGAACACATCTTCCTCCTCACCTTGAAGCCCCACAGCAGGCAGGCACACGGTGTGAGGAGGCGCGCCAAAAATAAACCACAGAAGACAACAGCCAGTTGCCCTCAGCACTGAGCACACTCCCTAGCCAGGCCCCTTGGCCAAAACGCTCACCACCCCCCAGAACATGAGGACCACCCGTCGCCCACGCCCACCTGCCATTCTTGCACACACCACCCTTTCATTCATCTCCCACAACCACATCCTGTCTCCTGTTGTCTGTTGGCCAACGGGGAAATCAAAGCCTAAAGAGACCACGTGATTCACCCAGAACTTCACAGCCAGCGAGTGGCACAGGAAGGTGCCTGACTCGGAAACCACAGCCCCTGCACTCGGGTGAAGCCGCCTCCAGAGCCAGGGCTGGTGGGGAGGCTGGTGGTCTGTCTCTAGACTCCAGTGCGCCAGAGATTGCAGCCCTTTAACTAACTTGCACCCGTTCTCTTAGCCTCCATTGATCTGCCTTTTCTCTCTTTTAATCTCATTTTTCTTTATTTTTACCACAAGTAGTAAAATTGTGGGAAAGCTAGTCAAATGTGAAAATAAAATTAAAAAAAAGATAACAAGCACCCATTTAGTAGGTTTCTTCTCATCTCTCTTTCCCAAATCATATGCCATATTCTTTAAATGAGAAAAATGTAGGTACATTTTTCTTTGGGGGTGCATGAGTCTCCTTTTAATTCCTATCTTGGTCTCTGCTCATTGGCTTGCCATTGGCATCCTGATTGTTGGTCCTATTTAACGCTACACTCTCCTCTCCCACCACTGAATGCTTTGGGGGGGGGGGGTATATACAGTTTTTCTATATTATTTTTTTCTTGTTATATTAATTAATTTCATGAGCATTTTCAAACCTGGTAAAATTTTCAGGAGCAGGATCTTTTAAAAAGGTTTTTATGCCTTCCTGTGAACGAGTTGTAATTTAGCTTACAATGTCCCATAGCCCTAGCCGGTTTGGCTCAGTGGATAGAGTGTCCACCCTCAGATTGAAGATTTCCAGGTACAATTCTAATTAAAGGCACATGCCTTGGTTGCAGGCTCTATCCGTGGCCTTGGTCAGGGCCTGTGCGGGAGGCAACCAATTGATATGTCTCTCCCGTCCCTTTCATTCCCTCTAAAAATCAATGGAAAAATAGCCTCCAATGAGGATTAACAACAACAAAAAAAGGTCCCTATTGTTCATCATGTAAAGAGTTGGTGGTATTTGTAGTCCAAATTCCCTGCTGATGATCATCCTACATAGAATCCTTGGTTCCCATCTCAGTTGATTTCCTTAAGGCTAGGTCTGTAGAAGTGGAACTATGGGCACTCGCTGTCATTCGAAGATGGTACCAACCCAGCAGGAAGGGGCAAGGACCAAGCCCCTGCCCAAAGTGTCATCAGACAGTGTGTGTGGATGAAGGCAGAGCATCTGGGCCCGGTCCATGGGGCTGTCAGCTTCCCAGTACAGAGCCGACCTGAACACACTTGGGTCACGTTCACTGTTATCCATGCTGGTGTATCCATGCGTCGAACTCTGCATATGTTGCTGCATCTCATACTCTAACAAGAACTTAGCGAGTTTCTGAATTTAGGAAAAATGGGCCTAAGTATAATTTACAAAGCTATGATGACAGTGACTATAATGGTCATACCTGGCCAAAAATAAAAAGAAGGGGGAGGGGAGGGGAGGGTATGTAGTAAGCAAAGATTGAGCACCAACTATGTATTTTTCTTACTGTGAGAAAACTGAGCCTTGCCCAGATCAGCTAGCTTGTCAAATGTCAATCTTGGAGCCAGGACTCAAGTGCATACTGACCTAACTCCATAACTCATGACTATAAGAGCTTCTACTAATTACCACTCAAATCATTGAAGGTTTGGGGGCAGGAAAAGTTTTATGATTAGATTTCTATTTTATGAAGGTAATTGAAACAAAACAGAGCAGTTATCTCTCCATTCAGCCTGAGAAGGCACTGTGTCTGTCTCCCTCAGATTTCAGCACTGCCCAGCAGCTTCCTGATGACGCCACCTTGTAATGTATGACCTCTAAGCCTTAGTAAAGGACACAGGTCAAAGTGCATATTCAACATGGGCTGAATGAGGGTTGCGGAATTTTTGTCAGATTGGATGGCACTGCACTTAGCACAAAGGGTGCCTTTGCTGACAGCTCCAAACTCATCAGTTTGTCCTGAGTAGTTTCATGCGAGCACTCCCTAATGAAAGGCAGCCAGTGAACCCAGGGTTCATCACTCTGAGCTGGGAAGCCGACGCCAGTGGCTGCTTACCTTTAGCTGTCAGATCCGAGTGCCACCAACTGCAGAGGTTAAATTCCACCAGGAACCTAGAAGTGACAGAGAGGCCCAATGTTACTTGGCCATCCACACCCTGAATGGAAGAGTGACATGCGTTTCCCAGCACTGCTCACCTGCTTGGAAAGAGGGGCATCGCAATCTGGAGATAGCAATATGGCTGGTTCAGTGACCGCCTCCCTTCCACTGGCTTTACCTCGTATGTGAAAGGCTATTTTATCACCAATGCCAACCAAACCCTGGAGTTAGGTTTTCCTAGACTCGAGGACTGTGCTGAGAAATATTCTGCTTCCTCAGCGAAAGAGTTTCTAGTTGTAGTCTGAGTCCATATAAAAAGTCAACTTCTAAAGGGCTCCCCCCTGCCCGGGTTCAGAAATACAAATAAAATATTCCATAACAGACTATGACCTGCAGCAATAAAGGAAGCTTTCAAAATTTATACTTCAATGAAAGCTTGTTCAGCCAAGTGTGTGACGTGTGATATGTGTATGTGTGTGTGTGTGTGTGTGTGTGTGTGTGTGTGTGTGTGTGTGTGTAGGGACAGATGGGACAAATTTCTCTTTATGAAATTAGACCACAATGCACATTTTAAAAAATTTAAATTTCTCAAATGCTCATAAAGAATGCAAAAGTAATATAAATCCTCCTCCGAAATGAATGGACACAGACCATTTCTTTTTCAGGCACATGGCTAGTATCTCCAGCAACTTACTCTCAATAAAAGTCCCACTGGTATCTGTTATGGCATTTTCTGTCTCCTATGTACATGCAGAGCTTACTCCCCACTTGAATTTATAAATTGTTAAATGAATGTAGGTTACATGAAAGCAAGAGAGAAGACAATGTCTGTTCACCAAATGGCAAGAAGTCTGCCTAAGCCCACAGAGCTGGAACCCTAATGAGGAAAATGAGAATGGGAGAGTTTGGTGCAGCTTTGAGGATCTGGCCTCCATGCCATCCATGGAATCCCTCCTCCTGTGAGATGCAGTGTTTCTGTAATGTGTCCATCATCTCATCTGGAAGTCAAGTCATTCACCTCTGTGCCATTTCACTCTGACCTGGGTCACCGATGCATCCAGCACCCTCCAAACAGGATGGCAATTTGACAGGGTCAACAATGAAATCACACCTGAGAAAAGCCCCCAGCCTGTGGCCCCTGATTGCACTGGCCCCACCCTTGTACGTGGCAAGACATCCGAGTAGCACAGTGGACAGCCCTGGCAATTTGTTCTTCAGACCACAGCCCACCCAGGCTGCGTTAACAGCAGCCAGACATCTATGTTAAATTTAACAGTGACCACAATAAATAAATTTGGTTTGTGTATTGCAAGCTGTTAGTCTGCTAAACAATGATATAAGGGCATAAGCAGTGACCGTGAATAACGTAATACAAGATAATTTTTGGTCTCAGCTTTCGGTACTTCGAAGTTTTTAATGCGATTATCTCAAAGTATTATGAATCTAACGGTTATTGAAAGCATGAAGTAGAGTCTCCCAATTCACTTAATAATACACAAGAAAAGCAGTCATATTCGTTTAAATGTAGCAATTGTACTTACAAGACAAGTTCTGTCATTATCCATTTTACTGCAGCAAGGAAAGCATTATAAGGCTAAAGAGAAGAATTCAGGTCATTCCAAAAAAAAAGTGTATCACACATAAAATTTGTAGTTTATCCAAAGGCTTTACATTAAGACAATGTTATTCTTTGAGAGAGATTGATATTATATCAGGTTAAGAACCAGTGGTGCTCTAGCTAAAAAAAAAAAAAAAAAGAAAGAACGAAAATAGTATCCCAAAACTAACATTTTAAAACTTTGAACTCTCCTGTAGTGAGAGGTGATTTACAAGTAAAATAAACGTGATCTAATACAGGGGTTATCTTTGGGAGGAAGAAGGAAGTTCAGCAAAAGATGCTTAAACCTTTACCCTCTAGGGACTAATATTGCACAGCCTAATGCTGAGGTGCTGGGATCACAGAACTAATTTCAAATTTACGCGGCTGCTTCTCAGAAAAATGATTCCCTGCTCGCCATCACTGTGTGTCATTCGTGGAAACAAGGTAAAATTGCATCTAGTTGACTTTAATGCTGCCCATGATTTATGTAGGATTTAAGCTGCCTTTTCTCACACTTACATATTTGGACTTGAAAAAAAAGATAACCATATAAACATGTGATTTTATCCTTGCAGAAAATCCCCTTCCCTCTATAAAAGAAGGCATTGACAGCCTAATCTTTATTTCAGAATATTTTAATTAAAAAAAGCAGTTGGGTTGTTTACTCTGTGAAATTTCCTATGTGGATAATTCAATTTCCTGGATTCTGGAAAGTACCACGACTCCCCGTCAGTCAGTTCTTTGTACCCAGGTATGTCAGATATGTGAGTGGTGGGCAGATTTGAAAGACAGGCAAAGACACTGGCAAAGCCTGGGCTCCAGATGGCAGGTCCGGAAAAATCTCAGAATCCTTTGTGGTTGCATTTAGATATCAGCGAATTGAAATTCCAAATCCCACTTTCCTCAGTGAGGTCTGCTTAATCCTCCCTTCTGAGCATTTTGATGATAAAGACTAGAACTAGGAATGGGGGGATTATCTGGTTTTACATAAAACAAGAACCAATTTATATACCTCAAACCATTCTTGAAACTTCCATATTTCAAACCAACCAGGAAATAAACAGGACAACAACAACCTACTGGGGTTGCTGGGAGCCCATTCCAGTTTCAGACAGCATCTCTTGCTCTGATTTGACAGTGTCTCACTGTCATTTCCTGAATCGCAGGGCCCTCAGGATAAGGGTCAGATAAGGATAAGAACTATTAACTATTTCCTAAAACCAAATGCAACCCTGTAGTCCTGAGGATTTGCCATTACAATTCTTCAGGCTCAAAAAAATAATCATCTTTCTTTCAAAAGACCGAGGTTACCTGACCATGGGACAGTTCTGTCTTTGTACCTGCTGGGATGGATAGTAGTTATGGTAGTGTGGTCCAGGAGGAGAGAAGGAAGAAAAGGATTAAGGAGGCTTTGGAGGAGGGGAGGGGCAGGGGCAGCTCACCCTGAGGCCAGGGGGAGGAACACTTGAGCATTTCCTGCCAGACACTGGCTAAATATAAGGGGAAGGGGATGGATTATGTAAATACAGGATTAAAACATTTAAATGCACATAATCATTCAGAAGACTAAAGCCATTGAGCTTTTAAGCCTAATGATGAAAACATATCTTGAGAACTTTCTAAGTCTGGAAATAGCCGTGCTAAGGTTAGGGAAGTTGAGTTTGGAAAGAAAGGTTGATTCTCACTGAAAAGCAGTGTTTTCAAAATGTCCAAATTTTAGTTCCTAGTGGCCTCTCGAAAATTCTCTAGCTTCGAATCATTTCCTGCTCCCTCAGTGTATGAGAACCATGTTAAATATTTAGTTTTTAAATAATCCCCGGGCAAGATTGTACATCTGCAAATGAGAAGGTGTGTATTTATATTTTAAAACCAAAATGACTCTTAAATTTTGTGCTTCAAACCAAATTTTAGGTTAATTTTTGGAATTTACAAAATAATAACATACAAGGGTTATGTTTATATACATATGCTAGACTATATTGAAGTATCTATATCTGGGTGTTGGGGTTTTTTTGTATGTGTGTTTTCAACTTATTGGTGGCCAAACTTACATTGCTTGCACATTATAAATTATATTTTAAAACTGGGAGTAGCCCTGGCCTGAGTGGCTCAGTTGGTTAGAGTATCGTCCTGTGTACCAAAAGGTCATGAGTTTGATTCCTGGTCAGAACACATGCTGGTGATTAGAGTTTGATCTCTGGTGGGAGTGTGTATGGGAAACAACTGATCGCTATTCCTCACATTGATGTTCCTCTCCTCCCCCCACCCCTTCTCTAAAGTCAATAAAAACATATTCTCTGGTGAGGATTAAAAAAACAAACGAACAAAAAACAACTGGGAGTAAATCATAGCAGTTAATTTCCGGCAGTCAGAAAGCCATGTTCTAATGCTACAAAGCTATGTTGATTGATCCTCAACTGTGACATCAGCCATGGGAACAGCATCAGGGAAATGATGTTGAAGGTCAGTGGCAGCATGATTAGGGGTGAGGATCTATTATCAAAATGTGAATTTGGACCTGGCTATAGTGGTTCAGTGGTCAGAGTATCAGTCTATAGTTCAATTCCCAGTCAAGGGCACTTACCTGGGTTTGATCCCCACCCCCACCCCCCACAGTTGGGGTGCCTGTGGGAGGCAACTGATCCATGTGTCTCTCCCACATCGATGTTTTTCTCTCTCTCTCTCCCTCCCTTCTACTCTCTCTAAAAATCAATGGGAAAAAAATGTCCTCTGGTGAGGATTAAAAGGGAAAAAAAGTGAATTTGTTCATAGGTTAACAGCTCTATTACAAACCAAAAGGAAGATTTCTGTTGAACCAAACTAAATTCTCTTTTATATCATAATAAGAAGATCCTCAAAACTTCTCCCTTTTCCTACCCATCAAAAGGGGGCTGCTGCAGACATCAAAGACTTTAGATGTGTTTGTCATTCATATAATCACTAAATTTGGCTTTAAACATAAGTGACTTTGCTCAACGAGTAAAACCAGCAAATACTTTCACACACTGCTGGTTTGGAAAAGACAGCTTGATTACCCCAACGGAAAAAGTCTGCTGGGAGGGAGGCAGCCGGTGCAGCTGCTTGCTGGGTGACTGGCTGTACTTACATCCAGGAGGCCCCGTGCGGCGTCGCTGCTCTCCTTGTTGGCCCTGCACATGGCCTGGTAGTCATAGAGGGTGATTCTGCAAGAGAGAATGGAAAGGAGCTTCAGGAAGTGGGAAAACACAGAAACCACAGATGCCGTGCTTGGCAAGGTGAACTGTCACTCACACTACATCAGGGTAGCAGTGACGAATGCCAATCAGTGCAGGCCTAGCCAGGACAACAGGACGGCGAAGGGGACCCGGGTTGTGCCACCCACACTGTGCCTTTGGGGATATTGATTTTAAGATGTTTCTTAAGAAACAAAAGACTCAGAAAGAACCTCTGACCTGCCTTCTTCCTGCCCAAGGGAATTCAGATGGAAAGGTCGGCTTCGGGAACGGCATCGGCATTCTCACCTCAGCCTGTGTACATTGAGTAACAGACGGGAAGGATCTGGGCAGCAGCCGTTCTGCAGGGGAGACCCTCTGTCCCCTTGTGTCTGGGTTGCCTAGCAGGGATTCGTTTGCCCTGTGTCCTCTCTTTCTCATCTTCCTGTCAATTACCCACCTCCCCTGGGAATTCACGGACCCCCTGCCCCCTTCTGCACTGTCGAGAATGGCACATAAACCTCAACCGTCCAATGAGCTTTGGGTCACATTCTTATAGACCCCCGAATGTACATGTGCATAATACACTTTGGACAGTTTCTCCTGTGAATCTGCTTCTGTTCATTTAATCATTAGCCCAGCCAGAAGAACTTAGCAGGTGGAGGAAAGTTATATTTTTTCAGCCCTCACACCAGAAACATGGCAACTTCCAGGACTAGAGACACAGGCATGTTGCTCTTGCATAACCACAGAACCAACTCAAAATGCTCCTCTCCTATTTAATGAGATGCTGAGTTGCTTTTCAGAGACAACAGACCAAAAAGGCACATCATGCAGCTGAAGCAAGCATAGAGGAGAGAACTTTGGCCTCCAGCTGCACTGGAACCAAAGCCCCACCCCCACCCCCCGACCCCATCTCCCAAGAAACCAAAGGGCCAGGACATACTAGTAACCACAACTTGAACCCAGAACTCCTTCAGAAGCAGAGGGTCTGTTGTCTAGGAACGTCCCCTACTGATGCCCCTCACTAGAAGTGGCCAAGCTCCAAGGTCTGCCAATTAAAACTTGCCCTCATACCCTTGAAAACCCACTCTGAACCCTGGAGTTCGTGCTTCCGTTTTCCTGGGTGGCACCATTCATAATAAAACCGTCCATCTTTCTCCACTGCAATTCTCAGTGGTTAGTGTTTGCCCCTCCTAGTGCTGGGTGGACAAACTCATTTTGGTCTGGGACACTTGGAAATTGAAGAACACAGGGAATAAAGGTATTGGGGTGGTGAGGGGATAGGAGAACCCTCCACACTGATGGGACAGTCACTCTGGTTTGTCAAGGGTGCTGTGTGTAAACCAGGATACCCCCCAGGAAATAGGCTGCTCTGAACTGCATTCTGAGCCCTGGACTGAATCCCCTTTGGCCATGTCTCCAAGGTGGAGTGGAGCTGGGAAGGGCCAGCTTGGATTACGGAACATTGGGATCCTCTGTCACTCTCAGTCACTAGGGGACATGCCTGGACCAACACCAGCCCAGCACTTTGACAATGTGTTGGAAACCATCTGGCCCATTGGTTGTAATTCCCACCCCCTACCACCTCCATAACAGTGAGTATATTCTTACTTTTGAAATCAGTGCTGTTTATGACATAAGTAGACATTTTTTTTTTCTCCATTGATGATAAAAGCATAGCTTTTGTCCCAATTATGACCTATACTCAGAAGTTCTACTTTACAATTGTTTCAGATGTTTTAATTTCCCACCAACAATTCTACCAAGTACAGGATAATGACGGTTTCTAGTAGCAAGTTAACTGCTATTAGATGGAGCAAACACCCTCTCGCCAAGGAGACGTCCAGCCCATCCTCCCCACAGGCCCCCTCCCCCATGCCAGGCACCCCACAGGAGAGACAGTTAAAGTCCAGCCTGGGTTACACAGCAGCTGCCTGAGACACGTTAGCACCGCAATGCTATGTGAATGTCTACATGACTGCAAGGAATTCGCCCCACAGGAACCCCCTTCCAAAATAATGCAATGCTTTCCGCGGAGCATACTCAGTGCTGTGCTGGCAGTGAGCGACCAGCCAACTCCCTGGCTTGGGGAAGTCCCCAAACTTCTCACAGCCATCACCAGCAGCCCTGAGGGTGCCCCAGCCACAGAATCGACTGTGGACCACAGTGGACAACCCTAATGGGTCCCTGCCTGGCCCACCGTGCCACAGTCGGCAAACTCGCCCCCGGGCTTTCTACAGGATTTCGCAAGAATTACCGTTGATTTCATCCTTCTCCTTGGCCCAACCCTGTACGGTGGAGACTTGGGCCGGAGCTGGGGTGAGAGGCAGCAGAGGTTGAGTGGAGCGTGTGAGGGTCTGGGCCTTGGTTTCAGGGTTGCTTCTGCCATTTATCTGGGGCGGGATCTTGAGCAGGTTGCTTACCCTCTTCTGGGGCTTTATTTTCTCTTATAAAATGACTCTCGGAGATATTCCAGGATTTAAATGATCAGGCACGAAGAAGTATACTGAAATGTGGTGACCTAGCCTGTTATGATCCTTATGACAGAAAGCCTATTTTTTTTTCTTTGTTAGCATTTGGGCTCTTAAAACTCCTTTAGATGGAGTAAACACCTTTTGATTCCCAAAGTCCCAAGTGACAGCAGTGTGACCTAATTGTTAAAATGCCAGCTTTGAAGTCAGTGACACCAGAGTTCAAATCCTAACTCATCTACTTATTACAATGTTTTGTGTGTGTGTGTGATCTTTTTTTTTTTACCTTTCTGGTGCCTCAGTTTCCTCATCTGTAAAGGCTGAGAATCACGGCTACCTTTCAGGGTGGTCACGGTGATTCACTGAGGTTACATGCACTGCAATTAGCACAGTGCACAATACAGGGGAATCGTCCGGGAGAGGACAGGGCTGCTGTGATATACTTGCATGGTGTTCACTGCCATTATTAATTACTGGGGCTGGTGTTTAAAGCGATGGGAATTGACTCAGGCTTTTTCCAGCTGGTGGGAGGATGGACAGGCCTCCTCATGACAGGGTATAAAATTCACACGTCACTGCAGTGCCAGGAACCCCAAGAAGCTGTGTGGGGTCATCAAGAGGTGACACAGGAACTTCTGCTCCTGAGCCTCTTAGCTGAGGGTTAGGAGAACCAGCCAGTATCTTTTGAGCCTCTTTTGAGCCACCACGAGCGAGGTACTCTTCTAAACCCTGCAAGATAGATTCCTAACCAGCCCATCTCTCAGAGATGCAAGCCAACCTAGCCAGCCTAGCCACGTGCCAGGGTTCACCTACCTCACCTGTGGCAGGGCCAGAATCAGATGGGGGCCCAGCTGTACCCACCTCGCTCTGCTCAGCAGCAGGCTCTGACAGGTTCCAGGAAATGCTTGGAATTCAGTCCTGTGCCCCATCCCAGAGTCTCTGGAATGTCACATGAAGTGCTGCCCAAGATAAGGTCTCCTTACCAATGTCCAGAGTCAACTTTCAAACCCCAGCTGAGGGACTGTGGTGGGGTCACTGGGCCAGGCCGGACCAGCTGGCCTGCTGGGGAGAGCCCTTGCCTTGGCAACCGCCCTGACAGGCAGATGGCAGGAAGCTCAGGGTTCTCCCGGGATCACTTTCAAAGGCCGTAGTTTACATGTTGGGGCCAAAGGCAATTGCTCTGGGGCAGCCTCCCGGCCAGGGTTCCCGCCTTTCATTTCTCCAGGCAGCTCTCCGGATCCCGGAACCCAGATCCCGTGGCCATCCAGGAGGTCACAAAACCAGCCTCCCCTGCCTTCTCCACACTTAGCCAGCTTTAACTAGATGTTACAGAAAGAGAGACTTCCAGATTATTACCCTTTTTGAAGTGATTCTGTTACTGTTTTAAATGACTCCATTTTGTGGCTACCTGTATCCTGTTCGGCTGATTATAGTTAAAGAACATGATAATTGCCTGCTTTCATTTGGCTCTAAAATAAGCCCGGAGCATTGGGCCCAGCCCAAGCGTGGTGCTGCTTTGCTGCCTCAGCAGGGGAGTTTATCCTCAGACAGATAACATGCCTGAATCCCCATGACCTCACCGGCAGCCCCTTCAACCGCGGCCTGCAGCCCCAGACCTTATCACCAGCATCGCTGGGCTCCCAGCCGGGTTGCTTTGAAACTGTGATGGAAGGCAGATACGGTCTGTGAAGAAGAAACTCAAAGCCAGGCAAACAGCCTGGGCACCCAGTGCTCGGGCACCAGGTGAGCCTCAGGCGACGGCCCACGGCCTTACGGCTTGTTTTCAACTCCTTTGCTGATTCTGCTCTTTTCCCACTAGACAAACACCACGACCAAGAAAAATATTTCTTCTAGGAACTAGACGGTCGAGTTGCAAAGGCTCATGCTCAGCTACTTTAGGCTTGTTAGCAACTGTAGGAACTGGCATTTATGAAACATCTACTATGTGCCCAGGAGGCCAGGTACTTTACCTGTAATGACTCAGGGGGTTAGCTCACTTTGGCTAACTGGTTACCTAAACACCAATCTGGAATTAGCTTAACGTTTGCAAATACAGCCCTAAAAGCAGGACAGGGAGGCATTTGACACAGAGACCCGCCGTGGGGCGACTTTCAGCCATTCGGAATCTAAAGTTACAAGAAGCAAAGTAACTCACTGGGGTAGCGTGTGAAACGACGTATTCTTTGTCGAGCTGTGAAACGTGTTCTCTGGGGCTGCTTTCGACTTACCAGCGGTGGGCATGGAGCAGGAACAGAAAGGGGCTGGGGCCACGGAAGCCTTCTTGCTCTTGACCTCTCTGAAAGCCAGGGGAGTGGGAAGCCCAGTCTTGTGATTCGAGGGCCAAACAGGTGCTCTGCCTGCTCCCCTCCTGGCAGCGGTCACCACGTCCTCAGAGCGCACCCTGTCCTTGAGGACCAGCAGAGCACGGCCAACAGCAGAGGTGCTGAGTGTGCATAGCCAGCCGCGCTGCCGTGAACGCTGAGACTGGAAATCACTAAAACAAATCTGGTGTGAGCACCTGTCATTAGCAGAGAATTAGCATCACGTGGCTGCATGGCCAGGTGCCCACGCTCAGGGTGCTGGGGTCACTCAGGGTCCAGTGCAGAAGCCTGAGAGGGGGGCCCTGAGAAAAGCCTCACTCGTTCTACAGATTAAGCAGAGGGTCTATCAGCACCACGTGTTTTTCATTGGCAGGTGCTGATAATATTAAAAAAAAGTTGCAGATACTGATCACGTCAGCGTCTCACTCAGGTAATAAAAGCAGCAACACGAAGATATGAGCAATTACTTTCTGCGTTCGCTCTGATGTCAGGGGCACGGTTATGTTTCACAGGCGAGGAGGCGAGGATCAGGAGATGAGGTCACCGCTCCAAGGTCATTACAGCACGGCTGAGCGGGGCGGCTGGGATTTCGCTGTAGGCCTCTCCTTCTTTAAAGTTGAGCATTTAAACTGCTTCTCAAGCAAGGATCCTCACAGGATAACCCAGTGGTCGGCAAACTCATTAGTCAACAGAGCCAAATATCAACAGGACAACGATTGAAATTTCTTTTGAGAGTCAAATTTTTTAAACGTCAACTATATAGGTAGGTACATTGTTATTAACTTAATTAGGGTACTCCCTAAGGCTTAGGAAGAGCCACACTCAAGGGGCCAAAGAGCCGCATGTGGCTCTCGAGTCGCAGTTTGCCGACCACTGGGATAACCTAAGGGTCTCATGTGAACAGGTCTCAGCCGAAGTGTCTAGCAAATGGGATGTCCACTTACTCCCAATTTCCAAGGCCACTTGTGAACATACTGGTTGCCATTTGTTTACAATAGCAACTCTCAACCCTGCCTCCCTTTAGAATCACCTGGAAAAGGTAAAAAAAAAAAAAAAAGTATATACATGCTGATGCCCAGGCACCACCCTTTCCCCCAAGATTTCATTGGTCAGGGTTAGGGATCTGGTATCAATTTTTTGTTTGTTTGTTTGTTTGTTTGTTTGTTTTTCAGACTTCCCAAAAAGTTCCAATATACAGCCAGGGTTGACAGCTATAACTTTTAGAATGGGAGGCACCCACTTGCTAATTATTTCTCCTGGGTTTGTTTTTCCTCCTCTTACAGGCAGGAACTGGAACTCATACAAGCCGGCAACTCCTCCCATGGCTGTGTACCAGTCTGGACATAGTTAGGGGTGTGTTATGAGCTGACCTGTGTCCCTCGGAAAGTATAAGTTGAAGTTCTAACCCCCAGTACCTAAGAATGAGGCTGCATTGGAGACAAGGTCTTAAGAGATGTGATTACATTAAAAGGAGGCCCTTGGGGTAGATTCTATTCTGATTTGACTGGAGTCCTTCTAAGACAGTGGTTCACAACCTTGGCTGCGCATTAGAATCACCTGGGAATCTTTTTAAAATCCTGATTTCTGGGCCTCATCCTCCGGAGATTCTGTTTTTTTGTTATGGGGTGGGGCCACAACATTAGTAACAAAGAAACAGAATTTCCAGAGGATTAGGCCCAGAAATCAGGATTTTAAAAAGATTCCCAGGTGATTCTAATGTGCAGCTAAGGTTGAGAATCACTGTTCTAAGAAGAGGAAATTTGGATATAAAGATCATCTTGTCCAGGACCGAGGCCTCAGGAGAAACCAGACCTGTTGACACATTAATATCGAACTTCCAGCCTCTGGAACTGTGAGAAAATAAATAGGCCACCTGATATTTTGTTTTGGCAGCCCTAGCAGACTAATACAGGTACATGCTTCACTCACCAACTAGATAGGTGCCACCTAAAGACCTCAGGGGAGGACCTCTAATCACCCTTGAGGGCAGCAGTGACTTGATAAACAAATGCGAGTCCCCCAGAGCCAAGACCAGAGTGTCCTCTGAAATAACGTGGCCCCAGAGAGCCCACGAAGCCTCCAGAATTCTGGGTCAAAGGATAACATGCATGGAGGCCTGGAGGTGCACCCAGCCAGCAGCTCATTTGCCCATTCACCTGCCTCTTCCATGAAAATTAGCTTGGCTTGTTAAAGAGAAGGGGAAAATGGAATCATGATTAATCCCACAAAGAAAAGATTAAATTTCTTTTGCTTCTTTGTTTGAGTAAGAAATAGAAGGAAACAGCTGAATTGTGCTTGGGGAATGAGTTAATGCAAAGCCCATTTGAGGCTATAAACTTGGATGCTGGGGGAGCTACCTTGGGCTCTGCCAAGTTCATGAAGCCATGTCTACATTTCACAGCAACTACGCTACAGTATGCCTGTGCTGCACTTAGCACAGTGTGTTACTCATACCTGAGGCTCAGTACATCAGTACCTAGGAGTGTTGGTGTTGCCATTAATACCATGAATAAAACCCAATAGGTGTTACTGAGTGATTCTGCTTTCATTGTCTGGGATCAAGCATCATGGACAGAAGAGCTAAGATGGTGGCTATGACCATTTGTGTTCAGGACTATGATGGGCATGTGGGGTGTGGGGGAAACTAGAAGTTGTGAACACAGCCTCAACTCTGGAAGATTTTCAGAGTGGATATCACAGGAGGCCGGATGCAATATTTTAAAGGACTTGTGTGGTCTGGAGCAAATTGGGGCAGGCTGGCTGTGGCAGAGATTATCATAGTTTGCCAATATCCATTCACTTCTCTGTCAAGCTGAACTCTGACTTTTCAATATGCACATTTTCCAGGTTCCTGTGTAGCTAGGTGAGGTCATGAGATCAAACAGATGTATTGTATGGGAGTAAATATTTTAATAAATACAACTTTAATTAATAAACAAAATATATTAAAATAAATTTTAATAATGAATTTTACTTGGCCCTTTGGACCTCCCTAAATCCTCCTTCTGCCAACTGAGAGTGCAGATGTGATGGCTGGATCTCAGCAGCTATCTTGGACCATGAAGTAATCTTGAAATTAAAAGCCAACTTGGATGATAGTAGAGAAGAAAAGATGTACTCATTCATCCATGATGACTACATGAAGCCCCCAAACTAATATTTTCAGACTATCTTCACATAAAAGAGAAAAAGACTCCTATGTTCTTTAACTCCTTGGTATTTTGTAATTTCCTATCATTTCTAGTAGAACCAGCTACTAATTGATCCACTGGACTCCACATTTGGTTGAGAAACTTTCTTTCATTATCTCCTGAAGCCAAACAAGCCTGAATGTGAATAACTATCGCTGCAGAAAATACTTAGTCTGCTCCAGCAATGGGAAGGATAAGTAGTGATGAACCAACTATGGTTTAGAGAATCTGGAATCCAAGAGACACGAGTTCAAACTCCACCTCCCACCCTCACTGCTGTGCATGAACTTGGACAAGTTACTAAAATGCTGGGAGCCTCTACTTCCAGGTCCTCTTTTGTCAGGTGTATATAATGGTAGCAGTAATTTCGTGGAATTGTTGTGGGATTAATTGAGGCAATGCTTGGAAATGCTGGAATAATGGCTTGCCTGTAGATCAGTGGTTCTCAGCCTTGGCTGCACATTAGAATCACCTGGGAATCTTTTTAAAATCCTGATTTCGGGGCCTCATCCTCCGGAAATTCTGTTTCTTTGTTACTAATGTTGTGGCCCCACCCCATAACAAAGAAACAGAATTTCTGGAGAATGGGGCCCAAAAATCAGGATTTTAAAAAGATTCCCAGGTAATTCTAATGTGCAGCCAAGGTTGAGAACCACTGCTGGAGATAGTATTCAATGCATCAGACATGCTGTCATTCTGAGGAAGATGAGGGCAGCTATTGTTTTGCTGTAATCAGGCATCTTCAAGCAGCAGCGTTAGGATGTTAAAGAGCGGTGCGTGGAAATCTCAGTCTCTGCACTCCAGAAGGCTTGGCCCAGAAACACAGTTGTCCAAGCCAATCTGTCTTCTTGTCCCTTCGACACCACCTTTGACAAAGCATACTTCTGTGGCCACAGTCAGGTCAACAGGAAGCCAAGAAGCCATTACATTCATTACATGAGTTGTTGAGTATCAGACATCAGCAGGGCAGTCGGCATTAAAGGAAAGCAGACGTCCAAACATAACAGACTGCGCTTTTCGCACTCTCTAGACTCCAAGGCCAGGGCATTTGCTGAATTGCAATGTAATTACCAAGGACAGGGAAAGCTCCCAAGTCACCGCCTGTCGCAGAGCCGGGGCAGCTCCATCATACAGACACAGGGTAGACATGGTCCAAGCTTTGAATTCTACTTGATGGGTCATCTTTCTGGAAAGGCAACTGAAATAGCAGAAGGAGCCACCCGGGGGATTCTACACAAGTCAACTCCATTAATGAACGTGAGGAGGACAAGGTGAGGAGGACAGCCCCCGTGCCCCACAGGGAATGTATGAATGGTCTCATGAGGGTGAACGCCTAGGCATGTTGCACCAAGGACATAAAACAAACAAAATAAAATAAAACAGAACAGAAAAGACACAGCCAAGAGAGATAGGAACCCAAGGCAAAAACAAAGTATTAAGCAAGCAGTTCGTTTCTCCATAAGCCAAGGGCCTGGTGTGCCCAATTGGCCTTTCCTTCCTCAAGCTTAATTAGATACACAAAGAACAAGGGAAGACCCCTTGGCAGAAACCACAAGAATGTTTGTTAAATGCATGCATTATTACATTTCAGTTCCATGTTGCTACAGAGAACACTCAAATGTAGTGAGTTAAAGTTGCCCAAATTCAAGCAGCTCTGAAGTGGGCAGCCTCTAGACCAGTGGTTCTCAACCTTGGCTGCACATTAGAATCACCTGGGAATCTTTTTAAAATCCTGATTTCTGGGCCTCATCCTCTGGAAATTCTGTTTCTTTGTTACTAATGTTGTGGCCCCACCCCATAACAAAGAAAGAGTCCCAGGTGATTCTAATGTGCAGCCAAGGTTGAGAACCACTGCTCTAAGAGGTAGAGGAGAGAGAGAAACTTTAAAAATGTTTTCTATTAAAGACTGGCAAAATTGGCAAAACATAGGAATCTTGATCTTATATAGGGAGTCTAGACTCTGGACCAGTGGTCTGCAAACTCATTAGTCAACAGACCCAAATATCAACAGTACAACGATTGAAATTTCTTTTGAGAGCCAAATTTTTTAAACTTAAGCTATATAGGTAGGTACATTGTTATTAACTTAATTAGGGTACTCCTAAGGTTTAGGAAGAGCCACACTCAAGGGGTCAAAGAGCCACATGTGGCTCTCAAGCCGCAGTTTGCCGACCACCGCCCTAGACTAATAACCAGGGATCTTCAACTTAGTATTTCTTGACCATGCCTGCACCTGGGAGTCACGTGGGTGCTTTTAAAAAACATCAACATCTGGGCTTCATCCCCTGAACTGATCATGAATTTCCTGGGTGCAGCCCGGCATAGGTGTGTTTGAAAACCTTCTAGAAGAGCTTGGCAGAGGCCAGGGCCATACACCCACCCTGAATGCTGTGCTGTGGAGGTAACTGTTGTGCAGTAACCATCTTTGGGGGGTCATTAGTGACTAAAATAAAGAGAGAGAAAAGATCTCAGATTTTGGGAGCTCTTATCCAGGAGCTGATCTTACCTCCTGTTTGCAAAGCTTTCTAATTTGCACGGCATTTTCACGTCTTGTTTCGGTTGACAAAACCACCCTCCCCCGCGTCCATATTTTGGTGACAAAAAACCAGAGGCCAAAGAGACAGGAATCTGTTCTAGGCCAGATGGTGGTGATTCTGGTGCTCAACCCGAGTCTTATTTCAAGTCCAGGTATCACCGAGGCCCTGTCAGGAGCCTTGGATACTCTTCTGCGGCTGGCTGTGTCTATTTCCCCACCTTTCCCTGCATATCTCACATTGAATTTGCATCACTGGGGGCAAGGAAACGAGGAGGGATAAATGAATTACAATAAAAATATTTTGAAACAAGATAACTAGGTTTTCCCCCAGTAATTGTCAGAGGGGAGATGTCACTGCCGGGGACATGAAGGGAACCACAGAGTGTGGATTCTGAGAAACATAAACGTAAGGTACGCGCTAGACATGAACACGTGTGAAAACGCAGAACAGCTCAAATGAAAGCCCTAAATGAGTCACCACTCAGGGAGTTCACTTACTTTCCGCGATAAGGAGGAAGGAGTATTTGAAGCTCTCTGTTTGAAACACAAAAAGCTGACCAGGCACACGGTATCTTATGAGAAAATGCGTGAAGCCTGGGAACACGGCTTAGGTCAATGGTTTGTCAGTTTCGGCTGGAAGAAATCTGGGGGATCGTATCATTCAGCGGGCCCCCCATCCTGGGAGCTCTGCTTTTGCCCAGATAAGACACTGCTGAGACAGCATCCTCCTTGGCCATCCTCCACTTCCCAAAGGAGCTCAAGGGAGCTACAGGCGCTAATTTTACGTAGAACCAGGACAAGGACAGAAGCTAGAAAATTCTCTCCGTGCTCAGACCACAGAATGTTTGAATCCAGCTCTGATACACAGAGACTTAGGGCCAGTTCTTAATCTGTCCAAGCCTCATTATTTCCATCTATAAAATGGATATATTTATACCCAGGGATGGCTAAACGGGCACACTGGCCTGTGTCACTGCATAGAACCCTCGCTTAGAAGGGCCCCGTGGTGGTTCAATGCTCTGCTGTCATTGTCTTGAAATTCTTGACACTTTGGGAACAAAGGGTCCCACGTGGTCATTTTGCACTGTGTCCCTTTGATTGTGCAGCTGGTCCTGTCACAGGATTGTTGGAAACGACTGCAAGTGGTAAAATCTATCAGGCCTGGTGCATGGAAGGTACTCAGGGAAGGTCGCCATGGTGGTCATTATTGTCACACTGCTGAAGCACCTGGTATATTATTTGGCCCCTGGATGCTATGTCATATGCCAGCTGGGGGCGGCCAGAGTCACGGATGAGACTCAGCTAAATGACCAAGAGTGACCATTGTGTCTCCCAGATTGTTTGCACACACTTCCTCAAGTTGGTCATTTGCTCACTCAAGTCGGTGGCTTCCCTTCTTTCCACAGGGCCCTGCAGATGCAGAAGTGGGTGCCCTTTCCTGCCAATGGCACTGCTAGGTAGAATGGCCACCAGGTCACCAAGTATGTGGCCAAACATTCCAGGGAAGAGTCCATTGACACACGGGCAAGCATCAGGGAGAGGCAGCACATAGGGGCCAGAGGAAGTCACAGATGGGAGGTTGGTAAAGGGAAAGGGTGCTTGTCTCTTTGAACGCTCTCTCTGAAAAAGATGGTTTGTAGGGTTCTTGTACATGGAACTCATTTGTTTAGGACCAGGCATGAGCAGATCAAAGAAAAAACTTAGTGCTCTCCGGGCACTGATCATGATGCTAAGATCAAAGATCATCTCAGGGACCTATTCCTGAGCTTTATCTGGGCCCAGACACATTGCCAGAGCAACTCAGACTCCATGTGTCCTAGTTTGGGGTGGGGATGGGTCTCAGATTAACATGTACACGACCTCTGTCCCAGACCACTGACGGTTACTTGCAGCTCCATCCTGTAGGTTGGTCTGTAGGTGTTGCTTCTGAAACACAGGTCTCTGAATGAAGGGCTGTCCACCTGTGCCATGCCTAAGCACCTCGTGCTGGAAAGGGTTGGCCGGGAAGGGATGTCTGATTTCAAGGACTGCAGGGCTGCACTGACCCCATCCCAGGTGTGGTGGGAAGCCTACTGTAAGACATGGAAGCAGAGGAAGCATCCCCTGGGGCCAAGGCTGAGCCAAGATCCATAGTGACCAAGGCTGCAGCAGCAACCAGCAATTACAGAGTCCTGACATATGCCAGGCACCGTGTCAGAACCGTAAGCTTATTACCATCTTACTAACTCGGACAGCAACCCATGGAAGTAATTAGTATCATCATCTCCATTTTCCCTGTAAGGAAACCAAAGCTTGGAGGGGTAACGTGTTCTAAAGTCATGCAGCTAGTCAAAGCCTGGATTCAAACCCACTCCATCGACTCCTAATCCCAAACTCTCCTGGTCCCAGGGAGGGGCCCCGTCCAATCGGCTCAGGAGGTCTGTCAGCTAACTCCCAGATGATAGTGGTTGCTGTTAACATGGAAAAAAAAAGTCCCCAGCCCTCCCCTTTTCTCAAATACAATAGGGACTCTCTCATAGTAAGAGAATGTTCTAGATTCATGTCAACCACACTTCACCCACATTAAGGAGAAGACTAGGAATTTAGAATTCCACTCTATAACCATTCTTTCTCCCACCAAGCTGTGTAAAAGAAATATCCAAGAGGGAAAAGAAAAGATTTTGTTAAAGAAGTTGAAAAAAAAATCTGCTTTCAGATGAGAAACAGGTGTGTGATCACTCTTCCTCTTTGGTCTCCCCCGACTCCCAAGCTGAAAACATGCTAACATGATACAAGCGTACACACCCACATAAAGATAAGCAATACCAGCCGTGTCCTGGGTGGCAGACACTCCAGGAGCTGCCGGGGATGCTTTAAGACATCCAGAGAAACTCCATAGCAACCCCAGCCCGGCTCCCAGCAGTTTTCACGCATGTGCACCACGACTTCTGGCACCCAACTTAAAGCCTGTTCTTGAATTCCAAAGAAAGCATGAGCAGGAGTGAGCAGTCTGCTCCAGGCGGGCCTGGGAGCAAGTGTGTCAGAGATTGCAGAAGGACTGGACTTTGGCCAATTTCTGTATCATTTCTTTTTTCCCTCCTTCTGGCACAAACAAGCTATGGAATCTCAAAAACTGGGTCATCATTTCTGAATTCCTTGCTTTCAGCACAGTGCTCAGATGGTCCTATTGACTGCCTTAAAAGTCTGATTTCCTGAGCTAACACTTCCTGGCCATTCAGCTGCAGGAGAGTGATCCATGGGGAGACTGCCCTCCCCACCAGCAGCCACTGGTGCGTTGAGGCCCATCCTTGTATTTCCTGCAATTATATATTCAACAGCATCAAATATGCCCATGAAAGCATCCCTCCAAAGGAAGGCCAAGGGAGGCCAAGGGAAGGGAGACAGTTTGACTTCTGGGGGACATTCCTAGCACCCTGATCGCTTGGGGTGATTGGCTTTTCCCATAGGCTTCGGTGCCCCAAGAGCAGGGCTGGCCATCCCAGGATGGACTGTGAGGAAGCTTTACTCAGGGTCCCTGAGAGCTCTCCGGGCCCAGTTGAGTAGTATATGTTGCCAGCAGAATGTGGCACCATCTGGGTTTGCTTCTAGCAGCAGATTTAAACTTACCTCCAGCAGGAGCAAGTGCTGAGACCTTTCACTTGATTTCCTACAATTATATCATCAAGTCTCTAAATATCACCTTCCATCCCTGAGGTCCAGATCTCCAGCAAGCTTCCCTGGGAAGCTTGCCAATGGGAGACAAAATGCACCCCTTTTTGACCAGGTGAAAACGTTTCCTACTTTTTTTTTTTTTTCTTTTTCTTTTTCCAATCACTTGCTTAAGACTGATATACTTGTGTCCCAGTGCAGGCTCCAACTTCAATATTGCCCTCCAATAAACTCTGGGCTGGGTGAACAGGAAACCCATTGTGAGTTGAGTTTCTAAGACTCTTAACACTCTCGAAGAGGCATCGGGTTTCAGCGAGATCTTCTGGAGCACCAACACAAGTGCAAACCAGCCACGGGGTCAAGTCCAGGCTTGCTTTATTTGACCTTGGTTTGTTTTATTTTATTTAGGCAAACTTTCTCGGGGGGCGCAGGGGACCATAAAATCTTACCTTTTAAAGGAGCCCATTGTTAACAATTTGTTCATCACAGCTCCCTCGATCTCACCAAAAAAGTCCCCCGTCTGTGAGGAAGAAAGGAAGACCCGTGAGGAAGTGTAGAGAAATAATGGTCCCAAGCATCAGAGAAGAAAAACGGACACAGTCTTCGTCCTTGAGCTGACAGGAGCAACAGGCAGGTTTTCAGGGTTTTACATAAAAATGGGAAAGGTCTTAATAGTCACTAGATGGTGTGAGCAAACTAGTAGGCAGATGTGACTGGTCCTCAATGCGTGGCAGGGGCAGGGTGGGGAGTGTGGCATTGCATAGCACATGCTGAGTGCTGGAATTACACACAATACACACATACACACACCAGCTACCCTGGATAGAGTAAGCATTCATCTGCATGCAATCCCTTGTGATTAAAATACTACTTCATATAGATAGAAACAGGCTGTGAATGGGCTTCCTAAGCATTAATAAAAGAATCGTTTATAATTCCTGGATGACCTGTTTAGGAAATATAGCAGCTCTCTTCATCACCAGCCCTCTACATTCCCTATAGCTGAGAACGCATCCTTTCTCAAAATCACTTTCTGAGAAACCCTCTTTCTGTGCGTGGACAGGCAGTTCATATGTTGATGAAACAGGACAGTCAGCCCCTTGGGGAGACAGCTTGGCAGTCAGGTTCCAATGGCCTACCCTTCCCCTACCTGGGGCTGTCTTCAGGGCATCTGAGGCCTAGCAGCCCTTCCCACCCCAGGTGGATGCTTTCAAAAATCTAGTTGCTAACTCTGAATGATGGGATAAAGGGTCAATGTCCTCATGCAGCCCTCATCCCTCCAGTGTCCCTCAGGGGAGGGGCATGCAGTATGGCAGACCAATGCCCTGGCACCAGCCTTTCCCCAGGGTCCACCAGGAGGGAACCCTTCTCTTTACTGTGGCCGCTCCGAGGATTCAAAGCTTATGTGGGTTGGGTGGAGAGCATTACTCTAGGAGCCTGAATTAATACGGTCCATAGGCTTTGTATTAACTTAAACCCGATTCCATTCACAACTCAGTCATGCTCCTCGGAGTTTTCAGACAGAAAGGCCTACATACACTTTGCCAAAATGTCAAGAGAGGAGGAGAAAAAAATAGGAAACATTTCTCTGACTGAATGTTGAGCATTGCCTTTTCACTAAGGGACACTTGGTAAACTGGCCTGTGAGGCCGCTAGGAGTGAGAGGACATTGGTGTGACGTGTGTGTAAATGGGCCAGTGCCAATGGAACTGGTTCCTGGTTGAAGAAGAATTATCCTAATTGGGGTGCAGGAAACCAGACAACATCCAACAAGCCCGGGCAGAGGCAGGCTCCTGGGACAGGGCTGTGGGCCTCCTCCCCGGAGAGGTCCAGCAGGGAGCAGAGCCCATGTGTTAGGCCAGGGGTGGGCAAACTTTTTGACTCGAGGGCCACAATGGGTTCTTAAACTGGACCGGAGGGCTGGAACAAAAGCATGGATGGAGTGTTTGTGTGAACTAATATAAATTCAAAGTAAACATCATTACATAAAAGGGTACGGTCTTTTTTTTTTTTTTAGTTTTATTCATTTCAAACGGGCCGGATCCGGCCCGCGGGCCGTAGTTTGCCCACGGCTGTGTTAGGCCATGGCTTTGCTAGTCACTATTTCATGGTTCACGTTGTTGGCTGGTCCAAGACTCACACTGGAAGACACCCCACACCTTCCATCCCCCCAGGATCAGGCTCCTGTCCTGGCCCTTCATGATTCTGGCAGAAGGACAGAGTTCCTCCTCACTGGTTATTAATTTGGGTTCTTGCTCCACCAATGATTCTTGTTTTTTAAAAAATTTGTGCTAACATTGGTTCATAACATGTAAGTTTCAGGTGTATACCTGTTGGGGAGCATGAGACTTGGTTGGAAAGTTGTAAGGAGGACATTCCGAGAAAAGGGAAGTGTGTGGAAGGCCACCTGCCCTGTTTATCGGAATTCCGACTTAGGGGAGTCTTAGGGGAGTATCAAAGGTGGCACCCCTAATTATTCCTTGACCTTTCCAAACAAGTCTGTGCATGTGTAGACCCCCAGGGTCTGCAAACACATGTGTCCTCCCAAGATTACTCCCCCTACTGATTGCATCTTAAAGATAAACTTCATCTCAAACTGCTGTTACAATAAAAGGCTAACGAGGCAGGCAATCAAGGCTGCTTGGACCCTTGAGCCAGGCAACCCCTTAGCCTTCTCTTTCACAGTGAAACTGTGAGGGGGTAATCTGTTCATCCGTCGTTCAGGGGCTGCTGGCCAGGCCTCGCATACACCATTATAATTTAGTATCTGTAACACTAAAGCATGCTCACCACCAAAAGTCTAGTTTCTGTGCATCGCCATACCTTGAATATCTCACTGTTTCTCCTCCCAGCAGAACGGGTATATTACCACAGGCCTATGGGCTTCCCAGCTCCCTCTGAGACTGGCCTTGTTTCGTGGGCTTATTCCTCTTATCTAATAGCCATTAACTAGCCAATGTCCAATGATGTTCAGCCTCTGAGGAGATGGGGTGTGGGCAGTTTGAGTGTCAACAGTTTGAGTTTTCACCCATCAAAGGTGCATTTAAAATTCCCACAGCACTCTCATGGATGGAGAAGAAGCAAGCACAATTCTACACGCTACCTCCGGCCTGTATTTATACATTAACAAGCATTAAGCTCTAACCTTACGAAGCCACACTTAAGGACAATTAATTAATTTATTAAGCAATAATGGGTCTATTGTATTTCAAATGATTTAAAATACTACTAAAGAATTTCAAATGTTTTAAATGGGACTTCACTATAAAATGTCAGTATCCTCAAATATTAGAGTTAGAAGAAACCATATGTAGTCAACCATTCTCCCTTCACAGAGCTCGCCAGGAGGCCCAGGCAGGTTAGGTGATGTGCCCAAGTTCCCAAAACTAGTTAAGGAAGAGAGGTCTCACCAAGAACCTTTACCTGTACATTGCATGGCACTGCTATCCCTGCCTGTACTGTACATTCTTTGAATATGTTAATTTGACTTCTAATTGCAAAAAAAAAAAATGTTTTAATGCACAAAGTTTTAGTGCATGAATTTTAACTCTTATTTTGATTTCTGAATACGCTGGAGACTTCTGTGCTCACCCCCATAGCTTGTTTGTTTGTTTGTTTTTTCTATCTCTTTCCCTCCTGCCCCTGAACTGCACACGGCTCACTCAAATGAAGAACATTCTTTGTCTGTCTCTGGATCCTTGTCCCTCAGTGCTGAGAGTCAAGTTAATCCTTGAACTCAGATTCCTGATTTTTAAAAAGCAAAAACCAGAAAGAAAGCCATAAAGAACAATTATGTTGGAATATACATATATATATATATCAGTGTCTGTGTATATATATAAGTTATATATATATGAAGATAAAATATCAAAAGGAGGAAACCTCCTTAAAATTGCCCAAACTCTTTAAGGCACCTCTACCCTTGAGGCATAGAGTTCTATAAATTGAACATTTTATGAGTGAGTGAGCAGACCTTGGGCTCTGCGCCGCCCCCCCCCCCCCCAACCTCAGACCCCCACTGGGAGGTAAAAACTCTTTGGGGCCTGCTGAGAAGTGGGCTGTGACATTCTTAGAGGGATGGAAATAAGAGTTTATAATCTCCTGCTATTACCTCTTAACTATAGATCATTGTCTCAAAGTTTTAACACCGTAATTTGCATTCCCTGACACAAGCACATCCGAGGTCCTTACTCTCAACTGGTAGGAATTTCTTGCTCACCTGTGTGTAGTCTTCAGACACCAGAATAAATCCATTGTTGTCTATGAGGTAACAGTTCACAGTCTAGAAAATAAAAATACCACAGTTTCAACTCTGTATCCTCGAACTGCATTCGCACAAAAGGACACACTTCAAACAGGAGAGAAACCTGTTTTGGGTTGTGGTGGGAGAGTTGGGAAGGCCTGCTGGCTCTAGGAGTTAAGGCTATGGTTAATCTAACCCCAGTGTTTACTTTGCAGAACCAACAGACAAAAATTAAACACCAAGCGAGCCCGAACATCCCGGATTAGGAGAAAAGGAAGACGCATTAAAAATTTATGAATTACAGCTTGTCTTCCTTTTTTTTTCTTTATGTGGATAATACTTCCCAGGAACAAAGTGTGCAGAGGCCCCGAGCCTGTACTCATAGTGGTTGAAGTGCAGGCTGGTTTGAAAGCAAAACACCAGCACAATGTCATTACTCTAATGATGTATTAATGAAAACACCGTGTCAGCTCAGAAGACCATCAGGGGACCAGGTAATATTTTTTAATTTGTTCATAGACTTGGGCAGGGGTGGGGGAAGGGGCAGACTTCTGTTAAAGGGGCCCCTCAGGCCTCCTAAAGGTTTTCAAACTGTGTTTTTAATTGGGAGCTGGATTTGGGGGCAGGGCTGTTAGCTTTTGGTAGCTCAGACTTATAAATTGTGGAAAGCAAGGTAAGCCCAAACCTCTGCTTCCCCCACACTACTTTAATCTCAAGTGAATGATTTGCTACAGGCTAAGTTTTAATTACAGTGCTGTGGAGTTTAAACTTAAGGTTTAATTCCGTCCTTGATGTAACTCAGTTTCTATTTATTGCAGCTTTACATACCAACAGCAGCATTTAATTTGTAACATATCTTTACCCTGAGCTGAGTTCCCCCTCGCTGCAGGCCACCACAGGGCTGATGTTTTCAGGGACATTTATCTATCCACGGAGTTGGTTTTCATCAGGCACAAAAGGTGCAGCACTGAGCTGCTCAGAGAGACTCGTCCCTGATGACTAGGCAGTGGTGGGGAATTAGCAGAAAATGAGAAGCTTGTGAGCACCTTCTATGAAAGAGTGGGTGGCTCCGGTGAGCAATGGGGGTTCTCCCTGTTACTCAGAGAGGCCAGATGAATGGCTTGGGTAACCTGGTCACACTCCTGCTATTTGAAGAAGCTCTTAGCTGCATTACTCTGGCCCTGGTGGGAAGCTTGACCAACTTTGTCCATTTTTTTGGAGACAACATTATGGGAGAGACCTCACAGAGCTGTGCTGTCCAATATGGCAGCCACGGGCTACATGCAGATTTAAATCTAATTGCAAGTTAATGAATTAAAATGCAAAACCCAGTTCCTCGGTTGCACTAGTCCCATTTCAAGTGTTTCATACCAGCTGTAGCGAATAAGTCTACTTTTGGACATTCCATCATCACTGTAGAAAGTTTTTTAGACAGCAATGTTTTTTGTTGGTTGTTTTTTTTTAGATTGCACTAGTACTCCAATAAGTTTTAATCCGGTTTACATTGGGTCATATTAGACAACTCCACCTCCTTGCTGATTTGAATACCATGCTCTTCATTTTGCATATCTAGACACTGAGTCAAAGAGAGGTTCACTTCCATCCAATCAGTAAATACACACAGAGTATAGGAGCATCCTCCATATTCAGATATTGACTCTCCAAATCGTTCCAGATGTGTAAAGAATTAAAAGTCATCATGAACCACCCCCATCCCTAATTATAAAATTAGTTCCTCCTCAAACATCCCTAGTCAATTAGTACTCTTGCTGTTAGACCTACATCTTTGGTCAATATCGCTCTGTTTGTCTAATGTTGTAAATATTGGACAACACAAGGCAGGTTCAAGGAAAATAGAGTATAAAGTCAATTGAAAATCCTAGATAAAGAGCCAAGACTTTGTGAAGTCCATGAACTTGCAGTTGGAGATTAGCTCCTATCACACAGGAAGCCACTGGCCCAATAGGATCTGTCAGAGGTAACGTATGTGGAAAGAAAAAAGTCACCACAGATAATAGGAAAGATGCTTCCAAAGAGAATGATTTCAATAGCAAGGGATAAAGAGAAGCTCCTGGGAAAATTGATCAAACTCTACCTCTTTGAGTCTCCTTGTGATCATTCTCAGAAATTCAAATGTAAATGGAAGGATTCTATATCGTGATATTTTATAATTTTATCAGAAACATTATACAGTTTTTTCTTGAACAACATGGGATAAATGGTGCCAGTGCACTTTCATGCGGATTTTTTTCAATAAATAAGTGTATTTTAATTTTAAAATATTTTTATCAATTTCAGAGAGGAGGGGAGAAGAAAGAGAGATAGAAACATCAATAATGAGAGAGAATCTTCGATTGGCTGCCTTCTACACGCCCCATCCTGGGGATTGAGCCTGTAACCGGGGTATGTGCCCTGATTGGGGATTAAACCATGACCTCTTGGTTCATAGGTCGACACTCAACCACTGAACCACACTGGGCATGTGTGTTCATCAATTGTTTATGCTATTGGTAAGGTTTCTGGTCAACAGTAAGTTGGGGATTGAACCCGCAACCCAGGAATATACCCTGTCTTAGAATCGAACTGGTGACTTCTTGGTTCATGAGTTGTTGCTCAACCACTGAACCAGACCGGCTGGGTAACACACTTTTTGAGTTAATATCTGAAATCAAGAGACTTTGTCTAAACAGAGCTGAGGGGGATTTTCTGTACGTCCCTACCACTTGCTAAGGAACAATCTAGGAAAGAAGAAGAACCCATTATAGGCTAAGAGATTGGAAAAAAATCTTAGACCTATGGATGAGGACAGTGGCAGGGGGCAAGGGCATGGGGTGGGGTGGGAACCAGGTGGAGGGGAGCTATGGGAGAAAAAAGAGGAACATCTGTAATAATCTGAACAATAAGGATTTATTAATTAAAAAAATAAAAATACACTTGATGATCCAAATAATTTGGTCCAATTGGTATAGATCCTACTAGTTGGTGATGGGAAGAGGAACAGGAGGAGGGCTGGCTCTGGAGGACTATATGCCTAAGCCTCCCTGTGCTCCAAAGGACCTTGCGTTTGGCTCCAGCATAGCAGGCATGCTCTCATTGGTAAGGGCTGGGGCATTGCATTAGCTCTATACTGACTACCAATTGCTACCAATTGGCAGTTACTTCTTGGACCATACTTCCATTCAATATTATTTTTAAATTCACATCCCCCCTCCTTAAATTAAGATTCTAGGACAGGAAGTAATGACAGAGAAGAAACCATACTGTACTTATTTATGAGTAAGTTTGTATTTCAAGGTTACACCGATTATTAATAGACTTGGCCATACTATTAACCAAGAAACAGATACTGCCAATGTTTCAATTTACAAATCACTGAGAAAATCACAGGTCAAAAGCAAGGATGCTGTGTCTCTGATGCAGACCTGGGTCGCTGATTCTGACAGGTGCTATTACATTTCATAGGCACATAGGCAACACTTTCATGTGAGGTAAATTGAGTCACCACGATGACTTCCTGACCAGGCCTCCCTGCCAACAACCACTTGGATTAAATTTGGGAAGTGCGGTGGAGTGAAATAAGCTCACTGGAATCAGGGGAGCAGGATGCTGGGTTATGGAATAGTTGGTACAGAATCAGCCAGATTCCAGTCTGACCAATTGCTTCCTCTATGTCTCTTTACAATAAATAATATTCAATGGACTTTTCCATATCCCTCCCCAATAAAAGGAAATAGAGGAGACATTTTCTTAGCTTTCCCTCACTAGGCTACTTTCCCCCAAAATTAATCCAAATATCTTGAAAGTTGTCTGCCCATTGTCCTGTCCAAGCTGAAATTGGAGAAATTTAGCTCTAAGTTTTGACAGATATTGTGAGCACCTACTCTAGGGATGAGGTTGTTCCAAAAATGCAAAGATAAAGACAGAGAGGGAGAGAGTCAGAGAGAACTTTTTTGTTATTTTTCCTTTCTTTATTTTTTAAGGACATCTTTTTTCAATTATTTGGTGACTCAGTATTGCTCAGAGATATCTGATTCCAGGGCACAGAGGCAGATGAGTCAGAACCTGAGGATAAAGCCCAGAACCAGGCCATGTTCATTGGGTAAAATCACAGAGAGAGAGGAGAGCTGGTGAGGAAGGGGGCCTGGGCTGAGAAATAGCATAGAGCTTGTGTTAACAGGAAGGGGGGATTAGCCCCAGGAGGCTCAGGTACTAGCATGAGAATCAGAGACTCTGACATTTGGTATCAGTGTGACCGTGAGCAAAATCTGTTAACACTTGAGTCTTAGTTTTCTTATCTGAAAGATGGAGATAGCAACACCTATTTCCTGGGGTTGTTGAGAAGATTAAGTGGGACGGGAGTGGCTAGTGCTGAGCACATGTGAAGTGCAGGGTGGATAGGAAGTCCTCAGAGAACTTGTGCCCACATTCATTCAGCAAATGATGTTTTTTGGTCACCTACTATGTGCCATCAAGTATCAATGCTATACATTTAGAAAGGAAATTTGCTCCATAGTTCATAGCAAGATGCTGTGGAGGCTGGTTGGTTGAGCTTGGTTACTTTTTGTTTTGTCTTTTGTTTGGGGGAGTGAAGGGGGTGACTTCTGTTTGTTTTGATTGGTGCAGGTTGAGCAATGATTGCTTAGAAGCCCAGCATTATACTGGCTGTTGTTTTCATTTGTGAAGAGAGAGAGAGAGGAGAGGGGAGAGAATAGAAAGGAGAGGAAAGGAAAGGGAAAGGGAAAGGGAGAGGGCTGGGCTCTTACATCTGAGGGTGGGGCCTGAGTCTTTGCATCTCAAGTACCTAAGGTGACACTTCTTACTACCCTTTCTCCAGGTCTCACAATCTGACCCCTAATATATCGAGTGTGGAACAGACTGACCCTTACTTCATATCACTTGATGTATCTTTTTATCATAGGTCAACTATCATATCAAAATACTGTCTTTTAAAATGTTTTTCAATTACAGTTAACATACAATATTATATGTGTGTCAGGTGTACAGCATAGTGGTTAGACATTTATATAATTTGTGAAGTGATCACCCCGATAAGTCTAGTGCCCATCTGACACCATGCATAGTTATCACAGCATTATTGACTGTGTTCCCTATGCTGTATTTTACATCCCTGTGACTGTTCTGTAACGACCAATTTTTACTTCTTCATCCCTTCACCTCCTTCACCCAGCCCACCAAACCCCTCCCATCTGGCAGCCATCAATTAGTTCTCTGTATCCATGGGTGTGTTTCTTTTTTGTTTGTTCACTTATCAAAATACTGTCTTTTGAAAAAATTTATTGCAAAGGGGTCACTTTGAACAGAAGTGCCTGGTGGGAGTTACTGGTGCCTTTGCCCTCAATAGCTATTCCACTGGCTGGGCTGGGTGGGTGCAGAGATGTAGGCACCTGGCTACCTGATTTAGCTCTTCCCCCAGCTTGTCATACATCAAGGAGGCCTTTCAGATTCCAGAGGAAATGTCTAAAAGGCCTTGCAGAGTCTAGTCATGACTATTCGTCTCTATCCCTTTGGAACAAGAGAAGGTGGCAGCTGATTTTTAATATGAAATCTTCTACCTTCTCGCTGCCCTCACACCTTCTCCAAATGCCTCAGTAGGAGAGAAACTTCTCATCTTCCAATGTCTTTGCAAAATACTGTGCTTTCAGCAGAAGACCAGTGGAAAGGAGTGGGAGAGGAGAATGAGAGGAGTGAGGAGACAATGGTTTCCATGAATGACACACACAGGTGGGCACGGCCCTCCTTCTTCCCTTCTGTCTGAATGCCAACCTGTTTCCATAGACCGCTCTAACCTTTGCCCCCTCAGCACCCTGTGCGTGGTGATCTCTGCCTGTAATGGCTTCTCATGCTTTGAGATGTCATCTCCGTCTTCATCTTCCGGTGACTTCAATGTTGCTCCTCAGAGAAGCCTTCCCTGACCACCCACATTAGTTGCATTCCCAGCACTTGTCGCAGTTGATAACCACACATGCCGTCTCCCTGCCAACCAGTGAGCTCCCAGGGGACGAGGTTCCATTTCTGATTCTGCTTCCTATTGACTCCCAGGGGCTAGAGGTGGCACGCACACACACAGGCTCAGTAGACATGTCTTGAAGGAATGAGTGAATATATGAATATCACCTCTGTGCTCTCTCTGAAGCTAACATTCGCCCTCCGTGGAATGGAGCTCCTTAAACGTCTCCAGTCAGGCTCTGAGGCAGTCCCTCCAAGGCAGACGGCTCACGCACTGCCTGACCAACCAAAGATGTATTTCTACAAGACATGGTGACATCTGGCCAGCCCGACTCCACCCACCAGCCCAGGGCACTCAGCGAAGGGGCCTCAGGGGGAAGACAGGGCTGGCTTTTCCATTTATAACTAAGTCAACTGGCCCTAACCGGTTTGGCTCAGTGAGCATCGGCCTGTGGACTGAAAGGTCCCAGGTTCGATTCCAGTCAAGGGCATGTACCTTGGTTGTGGGCACATCCCCAGTAGGAGGTGTGCAGGAGGCAGCTGATCGATGTTTCTCTCTCATCGATGTTTCTAACTCTCTATCCGTCTCCCTTCCTCTGTAAAAAATCAATAAAATGTATTTAAAAAATAAATAAATAAAACTAAGGCAACTGGTCTCCTGAAGCCAAAAATTAGAGTCAAAATGGGAAATGGATGATAGTTTCAAAGCCAAATGAGGACATTTGAGCATCAGACCAAGTTCAGAAATCAGAGAAAATGAAATGCTTAATTTTCAAGCTATGTGAAACTTTAAATGGCATTTGAATGGGCGTTTATCCCAGTGACTGCTAAAGATGATCATCTTGGGCATCTTACCTGTGTTTACTGTGCCCAGGAGAAATGTTCAGTTGCCTAAAGTGCATGTGCCATTGCTGCCTGAGGTTTTAGAATCAGGCGAACCACTACTCGAGGGCAAGAAGGAAATCGCAGACAGTTTTGGTTTATAGTTCACATGCACGGAGTGCGTAGAATTTGTCAGCAGCTATGCCATGCATTTTTTATATATCACCTCATTTATTCCTCACCATTATCTGTGAGGTGGCTATTTCTATCCCCAATGCAGAGCTGAGGAAACTGCGGCACAGAGGTTCAAAAACGTGCCCAAGTTCTTGTAGCTTATTATTGTCAGAGTCACAGTTTGAATCTATCCAGACTCCATAGCCTGCTATGCCACCTGTGAAATCAGTCACTGGACAGCAAACATATATTGGATGTTTCTAAGTTGGAATCCATTTCCACTTTTTAAGAAATATGCTGTTTTGCCTGCCCGGTGTGGCTCACTGGTTGAGCATTGACCCACGGACCAGGAGGTCACAGTTTGATTCTGGTCAGGGCACATACCCAAGTGGCAGGCTCAATCCCCAATGAGGGGCATTCAGGAAGTGGCCGATCGATGATCCTCCCTCGTCACTGATGTTTCTCTCTCCCCCCCCCGCTTCCTCTCTTTGAAATCAATAAAAAACATTAAAAAAAATAAAAATATGCTATTTTAATTGTGGATTTAATGACTATTCTAGTTATTTCCACTTGTTTTTATATGTGAGGCTGCATAGAGGCAAAGTGGGTTGAAAGAAAATTACTGTCTTTGGCTTTATTAATCAAATTGTTTAACCAACTTTCCATCTACCATGAAAACAACCAACTAGTAACCAACTAATCAACCAACCAACCAGCAACCCACCCAATGAGCCAACAAACCAATCAACCAACCAAAACAACTATGGTCAACCAACCATCCATACAGTCACTCAATTAACTAACCGACTATCCTCAGCTTTCTTACAGCAAATTGAAATTAGTAATTGTACCTACTGTACAAGTTAACAGTTTAATTAATATTATTGTTGAGCTGTGTTTTTTGGAGCTGAGAACTCCAATATGGCACTAAATGTCTCAAAGAAGAGAAAAGGTTTGAGGCCATGTGTCTATCCTATGACTGGGAGTCCCAAACTTACTGAAAGGGTTGGTCATAAAACATCATAGGAAGCTCTTTGCTATTGGATATGGGAAAATTATTATTTTTTAAAATGTATTTTATTGATTTTTTACAGAGAGGAAGGGAGAGGAATAGAGAGTTAGAAACATTGATGAGAGAGAAACATCGATCAGCTGCCTCCTGGAAACCCCCTACTGGGAATGTGCCCGCAACTAAGGTACATGCCCTTGACCTGAATCGAACCTGGGGCCCTTTGGTCTTCAGGCTGACGCTCTATCCACTGAGCCAAACTGGTTAGGGCTAATTTTTTATTTGAAAGAAAAAGTTGGGCTTCTTCTGAAAAGCTGATTGTTTGGCTTTTACTCTTTGGATAGTGACTCACTCACACAATTATGATATTTTTTTTTAAACTGGCAGCCAGATCTCTGGGGACTGAGCATTGTATGTTTTAACTTCCTCCTTTCTACAGTTCTCTACTTGTTTTTCCTTTGCCTACTTTTTTTGAAATATACTTCTATGTTTTCTGTTTGAAATTATGTTTGGCTAGGATCTCTTTAATCCTTGTGGTAACCGGCAGGAATATAAATATATGATTATTTATAAGTCCCAGTTTATGTATTGACTAATGTTTAGCTAACACCGGAGACAAAGGCTACCAGAGCCAAGGGGAGAGGCCACTACACATCTGCTTGCCCTAAAGCATGAGGCAGAGGGTGTGTGGGGTTGACTGCTGTAAAAACATAAGTATGACAGACAGACTTATGGCAGTGGTACACTTTTTTCTTCTATTGCTCATGCGTGGGATTTAAATTCCTCTTAGGGAGCGGGGGAGTTGTAGGAGGGAAGCACTATTTGAGAAAAAAAACTTTGGATTTTCAACGCCTAGGTTTTCAGCTCATTTAGTACATGAAATTAAGCAGATCATTTAATTTCTCTGCTCCTCAGTTTCTCCCTCTGCAAAACAGGATAACCATTCCTACCCATTTCACTGGGTTGTTATGAGGATAAAAAGAGATAGCACATAGGGGAAAAGGTTTGAGAATTGTAACGTGAGTTTCAAATGGCAGTAATTTGTAGTTTTTCCTATAAAATGCCAGAATTCCAATAGTGCCGCCATGGGACATTTAAAGCACATTTCTCGGGCTCTCATAAATTATCTGATTGGGGGAAGAAAGAAAAAAAGGAACAAAGCAAGTATTCCTGGGTGTTTTGGAGACTGGCTCAGATCAATCCGTGTTTTAGCGGCATTTCCTCTGTGAGAAGGTACCCTCCATCACCTCCCCAGGAGGCCTTCTTACCTCGTCATCACAGCTGATGGAGCATTTGCCATCCAGAGAGGCACACTGCGGGAGGGGAAAGCAAGGGGAAATGTGTTACTGTGACATCCCAGGTCGGCTATGGGCACTTCGTTACTCAAAGACAAGCCATCAAAGTCCCTGCCTATTATTCAAATTCCAAATTCCATCTAAACAGAATTCTCCACAATGAGTCTTACCTGCCCTCTCTTGGATCAATACCAACATACCAACTCCAAATAGTAATATAAAAGATAATTGGGGGGAGGGGGCTGGCTCTTTTTCATTTTAATTTATGTTGTTATTTAACACTGATATCTTCTTAAGAATTCAAAAATCTTTGGGTAACAAGAAATATAATTATGTAATTATTTATTTTAAATGAATGAATCACCAGTGACTTTTTTTAAAAAACCCATCTGTGTTCTTAGTCTATAGTTTCCTAAAGTGTCTTCATTTCAGAAAGGATCTATCATCCAACATTTAGCACAGAGGCCCACTTATGTGCTGCCATTTCTGCCAGATGACTGCACAAAGACCCCTGAAGTTAGTACCCGGAGCCCAGGCCCAGGAGAGAACACCCCTACATTCTCCAAGACGGAGAAGCCCTCTGACCCAAGAGGGCAGATGGGTGCCTCCCCAAACCCAGTCATGCAAAGTCCATCCAGAGTGCAATAAGGAGTTCACAGGTAGACATCCAGGTGTGACAAGATTTGAAGAGAGACACTGAAAATTCACAAAAGTCCCCGCTATGAAAAGAAAACATGTACCCTCTGGAGGGTCACTATCCTGATCTCATGATTAGAACTGACCGTAGGCTCTAAGTCCCTGCTTCCCAGCACGGGGCACCGTACACGCTGACAGCCTTTGCTCCGCAGTGAAATGAACGGTAATCTGAGCTGCTGGCAGTTCATTTTACACACACTCATCGGAAACCTGGCACCGTTCGGCTCCGGGGACCGGAGTGTGAGCACCTGTAGAATAGCAGGGCCGCCGAGGCTTCCGTGCCCCCTGTAACTCACCTGTCTGCTGGCGGTCCAGAACTTCCTCTGGAAAAATTCGAGTTTCATCTGAATGCCGACAGCTGGGAGCAATTAGAAAGAAAACGGGGCATTAGAGATCCCTTTCCACAACTGTGCAACGCTATCACTGCAGGTTACTGTGAAGGCAAGGAGCCGATAAAGCACACCAGAGAAAACCAAGCACAGGCTAAGTTCACATGGCGTGCACAGCAGTGACATGTCCTCTTTCAGGGAGGGATTCCCACGGTGACCTGCACTCACAGAACTCCCGATGCAGAGCAAACTGAGCACAGGGCAGGTGGTTCTTTAGAGACAGGTGACTTGAGTGTTTCTAAAATTCATCATTTATGGTTACCTCTTCCCCAACACAAGCTAAATACAGAAATGGGGGTGGGGGAGGAATGATATTCAGAAGATTGCTGTTTCTTCAAGAGTTCTCGTTTTAGAACTGGCATTTCTAAAATGCGTACTATCCATGTGTTAGTAAGATATGAAGCTTAAAAGCCCTTGTCATAAGGCTGGTCTCCAGAAGTAAATCATCACTTTGCTAGGTGACTTAGTTTAACTGCCCCCCCTAACCTCCCCTCCCCCCCAGGATTTACATCTCAATGATCTCTCCCCAGGAACTCTGAGGGAATCACACATTCTGTTTGTCTGTGCAAAGCTCCCTAAAGCAACAGTGATTGCCAGGCCTAGTGAGAAGAACAGAAAGGGAAGGAGTGATGGGAAAGTTTGGGAAGTGGAATTGGGTAGAACCTCAGAACTATGAAAGGAACAAGCTCACACTATTTCTCTCCACAAAGCCAAGACCATGTACCTGCTGAACCATTTCAGAAAGTGCTCAAGTCAGGGCAAAAGTCTCTTGGGTGGTGAGAAAGCTTCAGAGGAGTTTGGAAGGAAAGAATGAGACTCCACCGGGAATACTGGACTCCCTGCGGGACACCGCTTACTTCAGGGCAGCTTTGCAAACTTCAGTCCATTGTAAACACCACCCCCCCACACACATAATTTTTGCCATTTCTAAATACTACCAGTATTGTTATCTTTCCTTGCTTTTTTCTTTTACTTAAATATATAAAGTAACCTAAACCTAAGTAATAATATCTATCAAAAGAAATATGCAATTACCAAAAATTAAAAATAAAAAGAGTTCACTTGATACTCCTAAAACGTGTTAGACTCCCCACCTGGGTAATCAGTGCTGTGTTGGCTGCAGGAACTAGAAGATTCATGGAGGTCTTGGGCTGTTACCCTTATAACTAGCAAGTGCATTGCTATTTTCTAAAGACATCCTTGAAGGAAGCCCTGAGAGTCAAGGCTGGGAGAGACTCATCCTCTGTCTTTGCACCCAGAATGTCAGGGCTGTGAATGAGAGGTGAAGCCTAGGATCAGAGCCACGCACGGCTGCAGCATGCAGAATGGAAAGTGTCTGAGAGGAGCCATTTCAGACTCCGGCTCCATCCTGCTTTGCCCTAGGTGGCATCTGCCCTCTGGGCCAGAAGCTCCCTGAGATCCTGCAGGGTCTCAGGCCTGCCTTGGGGCTGACCTTGACCCTGGGAGGCAGCCTCAGAAGTGCCCGCCTGCCAGGCTGGGAGGGCACCAAGGCAGGCCTGAGACCCTGTGGGTGGTTTAAGAAAAGCACCCCAGGTGATCCGAATGTCACCCAGCGTCCAGCACGCCTCTCTACTACAGGCCTTGGTGAATTAGTTATCAATAACCTACGGTGATGTCAGATGGCACCAGCTGCTCTGCCCAGTCCCGGAGAAAATACCAGAGAATATCCGAGGGCAGCTGATTCTGGAGCCCGGGGCTGCTTAATGCTGTTGCAAGTAAATCTTGCCTCCCAAAATGCCTGCCAGGCCATCCCTGTTGGGAGGAGCCCTCCGAGGAAGCTGTGGGCCAGGGTGAAGGCTGGGCTTGCTGCAGGCAGAGGGGAGGGGGGCCCTGTGCTCTCAGGAGGGGGTTGGAATGAGTATCTGGGGTTCAACCCAAAATTGGGAGGGCAGAAGCAACCTGGCTTCGGAGCAAAGGGCCTCCACACTGCCCCAGCGTCCACTCACTGGTATCTAAGAAGAGGGAGGGACACGGGTCTGTGTCTCTCTGTCTGTCCCGGAGGTACCGCTCCCTGTAGCTGCCCTCCCGCACCCTCTCCAGTCAGCCCTCCCAGACTGGCAGGCGGGCACTTCTGAGGCCGCCTCCCAGGGCCAAGGGCAGCACCAAGGCAGACCTGAGACCCTGCAGGATGAGAGCAGAGGGTTCTCTGAAAGAGTCACCCTGTGGTGCTCCCAGCTCCAGCAGCCCCACTGCCCCCGGCCCACCCTCATCTGAGTTCCTCCATCAGCAACCTCCCCTTCTGGGATGGAGCCCTGTTTTCCCCTCCCTAATGAAGCCAGTGGCTCCCTCCTGGGTGTTTATCCATCTCATACTTGCAGCCTGCTATCATCTGCCCCTTTCAGTCTGTACCCCAGCTCTGAGGAGCGCTTTAATCTTTCCTCATGAGTCAGTCCCTCCGTCCCATTAATCATGCGGGCTGCTTCCTCTGATCTCACTCCAGCAGGCTGCATCCTCTCCCTGGTCCCGATGCCCTAAACTAGACACGGCTTCCCTCGCCCCTGAACTCCCTTGTCTGGGCCATGCGGTGGATGCCAGCGGGCTCCCAGACGGTCCTGGTGCAACAGGTCCTCTAGGCTCTGACCTGGCTCTGTTTTTGCTCCCTGATCCTCATACCCCCTCAGCCACGCTGGCCCCTGGCTTCCCACAGCCTGTCTGGCTGGGTTTGCACCTTCTCACCTACACGTCACTACACTTCCCTATGGTTCTGAGACTCACCAGCCCATTGGTGGGTCAACTTCATGACCATTTGTTCAGGGGCCTCTCCAAGCTGAACTCCAGGCTGCGTACTAGGGGAATGAGAGCACACGCTCCCGCAGTGTCTCACTGGGGAACAGCCACACGGTAAAGGGGACATCAGAGGCCTAGACAGAGCATGTGGAGCACAGAGGGGCAGGGGGTCGGCCTTGACCTTGGGCAGTGGGTGAGAGCTTTATGTAAGGTAATGCACAGAGATCCAACCCATATGAAAAGCAAGAACAGAGAAAAGATGGTAATTCAAGTGCAGAAGCAGCACAGGCAAAAGGGTGAAACCTTTTAAAAGACCCCGTGTCTTCTGAGGTTTTAAAGAATGGGAGGGGGTGGGGCCGTGGTTGTGCAGACTGAGGTCAAATGGCAAGAGGTCTAGAATGCCAGGCCAAGGCGTCTGAAGGTAGCCCGGAGGCCAGGGGTCAGCTCCAGGGCCACCCCAGCCTCTTTCTGCAACTGGACTTCTAAGGGAACGCAGCCATTCTCACCGGGTTACACTGTCTGTGACCAGGCAGAGACCGACCGGCCACAAAGCCTATCACCCTACTCGGTGGCCCTTTACAGAGAAGTGTGCTGCCTGCTGCGGTGGGGTCTGAGGAGCCACGCAGGCCCTTTAAGCGGAGAAGTGGCAGGGCCTCAGACTCTGTTTTTGAAAGTCCACGAGGGAAGCCTGGGAAGGATGCACTGAGACACGGACGGCCCAGATGGCCAGGGACCAGTGGAATGTGATGAGTTTTCGGCAGCCACAGCCACTTGGGCAACTGGTTAATTATCTCAGCATGAAAACGATGTAAAGTAAAAATCGACAACAACATAAAAACACACACCAAAAAAGCCGGGAATAGAAACATCCCCCTCCCAACAAACATCCTAGGCTCCATTCCAAAAAATGTATATGAGCTTCAAGAAACAGAAATTTATCTTCCTTTCACTGTTTTCCTCCACAATTTTTTCTTGTCTCATTCTTTTTTTTATCGGACAAACAACCATTATGATTTCGGCAAGTCCCACTCTCTTCCTCCTCCCCACTCCAAATGGAACCTGAGGTATTTGTCATGCCCGTCTATTTTGTTCTTTCAACAACATTTCAAGCCATAACAGTACATTCTGATTCAAGTCAATCTTGCTAATTTAATAAAGAAAACAAAGACAGAAAATGCTTTAGTGAAACCCAAGTCCCAAAGAGAAAGCAGAAAATAAAAACACCATCCCTGGGTCTGAAATTTCTTAGACAGTCCAGCAAATCATCACCATATTTCCCCTGGAGTTGGTGGCGCTCCCCGCCCCCCCCCCCCACTTCCATCTCATTGGGACCCTCTCAGGCTCCCTGCTGGGGAGCCTCCTCACGAAGGCCGGGCAGAGTCCCATTCCCAGCACAGTGCCTGGAGGTACCTCACTCACCTCCCAGGAGCAGAATAGACCCTGGAGATCTTTCCCAATACATTTGGGTGATTCTCTTAGGACAGTGACCCCAAAACACAGCGATGGTCTTTGGAACCCAGCGAAACAACAGGATCAATGTTAGGAGAACTGCCTTCCCCTCAAACCCCACAGCCTTGCACGTGAAATACTCAGGCGTCTGGAGCACCGCCATCTCGTTTGGTCATGCAGGTGCCTGTTCCTGGGACTCACCTCAATACTCTAAGATTTTCATCTCTGCAGTACAGACCACAGGCCCCCCTTGAGGTATCTAACTCCCAGACTTCATCTTTCTCCAACTTCCTAACTTCCTTCCTACCTACTTTGCATCTCCTTCTCCTTCCTCCCATGTTTACCAGAAGCCCAGTATGTGCTGGGTGGTGAGGACATGAGATGAAGACACAAGGGATCCAGCAGCCGGGGTGGGGGCTGGGAGGGCAGTCAGATCACCGAGGAGAGGGTCGCGCTCCAGCTCTCAGAGCTGACGGGGAGGAGCACAAAGCATCACCCAAGCACCAAAGCAGAGAGACCATTCCATCAGCAGAGCGCACTGACCACTGCACTGGAATTGGGACAGACAGCTGGCCTCAATCACAGGCTCTGGTCCCGCGCGGCCGGACTGCTAGCCACTAGCTGCATGTGGCTACTTAAACGAACAGGAAACAACATGAATAATTTAGTCCCTGGGTTGCAGGAGTGACATTTTAAGTGCTCAGTAGCCACAGGGGCCAGTGGCTACTGCACTGGACCACACAGATCTAGAACATTTGCACTGCAGCAGGGAGTTGTCCTGGACAGTGAGCCGTGATAACAAGAGGGATTAGAGAGAGGGCCTGGCGCTTTTCAAGGATCGAAGGTAACGTCTCCATGCTACCCACTCCCTGAAGGTGGGAAAAACTAGGATGGCTAGGTATGAGGATTTAGGTCAGATAGACCTGCCCATGTGAGAAGACCTGGATTTGCAAGGGGAAGTTAGTAATTAGCTTGAGAGAAACCCAAAGAAATCAATGCAATATGCTCAATGTGGCTACCACCCCCAAGATTTATTTATTTTGCCTTAGAAAATTTGAGAATACAAATTACATTTCCAGTGCTATTATATTCAAATGCATTCAAGATGAAATCATGCATGCATCTCATATCAGGTTAATAGACATGCATTCGAGTGTAATCCGAGACTCACCAAAGAACAATGTTACATGTAAAATTAGAAATAAAATAACTTTTTCATATTGCATTCATTTAGAAATAATTTTCTGTGGGCTTGGTCCCCAGTTGCAACATACCCCTAGGAGCACAAATCCGGTTTGTAAAATAGCGCTTACCAGGCCTGGTACACAAGCTCACACAAACACCCCCACTTCCATTCGCCCAGCCCCCCAGCCATGCCAGGTATTCACATGCCCGTGGGGTGCTCAGGCCGGAGACTGCCACCGTCCATGGGTTATAGTCAGGAACATGTTGCTACCAGGAGAACTGGTTTCGAACCCTTTTTCTCAGGCTCCTGTTCTGTGCTCTTGGATATGTCAATTCACCTGTCTGTCTGTCCAAAGAGAGTCACACTGGCTTTCCTTCTAAACAGAACTTTCGTGGGATGCAGATAAATGATACAGAATAAATGACGTGTATTAGGATACTCTAAAGCAGTGGTTCTCAACCTTCCTAATGCCTCGACGCTTTAATACAGTTCCTCATGTTGTGGTGACCCCCAATTTCATTGTTACAAATTGAACATAATTAAAGCATAGTGATTAATCACAAAAACAATATGTAGTTCTATATGTGTTTTCCGATGGTCTTAGGCAACCCCTGTGAAAGGATCTTTCGACCCCCAAAGGGGTCGCGACCCACAGGTTGAGAACCGCTGCTCTAAAGGCTTGATAGGGTTGTCAACAGCCAAGTTATGATTTGTTCCTAGAACGTTTATCCGTTTTCTTTCGTATTTCACCACCAAGTCAACCTTTCATGCCCATGTATGGAGACCGAACAGTAAATCATCCATGATAAAGCCATACTGTCGGCTGCTGGCCATGTCCTTCGGAGGTAACATCAGTGGGTAAACACTCTACAAAATTATGATAATGAAGAAAGGGGAAAGGATGACATGAACACCGGCAAAATGAGGCAGAAAACGGAAGTCGGTTATCTTTCAGCCGAGAAAGCTTTGGGGATGGATGTTTTCCCCTCTCAGGCCAGTGGCAAGTGTGCTCCCCCACCCACACCCGACCAGACCACTTACCCTGCCTGAAACTGTGATCATTTACGAATACTCAGGGCAAGGCTAGCCAGGTCAGCGTAGAGGACTAAGAGGGTTGTTGTCCCAGGGCGGGCACCATCAGCTCTGCGTGCTCAGCAGCCAGGCTACCTGGCCACACAGCTTCTCACCTGGCTGGCTAGCACTCACAGCATGTGGGCAATTATTTCACTCCCTGCACAGGCAGAGAAACAGGGCCCAGAGCTGCCCTGAGCTGGTGGCCCATAAACAGGAGGGTTTTCTTCCAATAGAGTTCAATCCATGGGTAGGGATATGGTAGAGACAAAAAAACTATAATAAGGTAATAAGTAAAATACCTGCTAAGGATTCCTCATGTAATTCATCATTTAGAAGTGGAGCCAGTTTTCCTAAAACCCCAATTCTACAAGTAAATGCTGGCCATACATGGTCTCATGCAGAAAATGAGCTCCTACCGGCCACCTTTCTCAAGCAGGGGAGGGGCTGTTTTCTAGGACGGGGCTAATGCCTCCCACCCTGTCCTCAGGCCCCCTTTTCCTTCCTTCGTGTCCCATGGCCAGGCCCGCTAGCGGTGATAGTAACAAGGCCTGGCATATTTAGATTCCAACTTGCCTTAATTAACGGTCAACTGCAATAGCTGTTAGCCAAGCCACATTTGTTTAAATGTTTCTTCTGTTTGTTTTCAAAACAGTTAATTGCGAGTAGAACTAACAATGCATCTGAATGTCACTCTTTTGGAATATTTCACGATGAGCTGGGGGTTTGGAAGAAGGCCACCGTTCTGGGGCCTTGAGGAAAAGAACTCTAACCGTCCTGACATCAAATGGGATGCCATTCCCGAGGTCTGCTCATGTCCAGGATAAATGACTTACCACATGAATAACCATTTAAAACTGTAATGTGAATTATGACATAGCTCATCTGTTAAATATTTCATGTGAAGATTTTAATGAATTGCATGATGGAATGTTGGACAAAAAAAAGACAACTGAAATCCTGGGACTAATTTGAGCAAAATTGAGAACAGAGCATCCTCGCGAAGATGAGGGGGAAGCAAAGGCAGCTGGGCCCATGTCCTCCTGGGTGTCAGACTGGCGAGGCCAGAGGCTTTCTTAAAAGATTATAGGGGAGGGAGAATGATCAGCAACCACCTTTTGAAAAATATTTAGATCAAAGCAATATCCGTTTGTTATAATCTCGGTAAAGCCTGAACATTAATCTCCAAGGTATGGTATTATTTCAAAAATTAGGGCTGGGGGGCAGCGATGAAACATTCTCACAGCAGCATACTCACCTCATATGTTAGCCTCTGCTGGGTGAAGAAATACAATTACAAGAGGGGAGGAGGTATTTTAAATATAACCCCCTAACCGATTGCATAGTTCACTTCTGAAGTATTCCCTGTGGTATGGGGGGTGGTAATCTTTCTTATACTTGCTTTTAAGTCACAAAGAGCCACATGATCTATGTCTGTGGTGAGAGGAGGGAGGGGAAACAGGGCTCATTATCACTTGATTGACAATGCGATAGCAGAAGATTTTCTTTGAAGATTCACAGCTTTGGAGGCCCATTTTAATCTGAAACCGTCCCCACCCTCTGTCTGGCTTGGGCTTGTGGGAATGTGTGGAGGAAGGCCTGGTCCCGCTGCCTCCACGCTGCTTTCATAGTCACTTTGTGTTCGCCCTACCAGAGCTCCCCGGAGCAGTCATCTTCAGTAAAGTATCATAAATGACAATTATGAATGCTTCCTCCGTTTGGGTTCTAATTATTCGACAGAATCAACGTTGAAAAGAATTAGCAGGGCCGAGGGATGGAATAATAATTTTCTTTTCACCCCTGAGGTAATCTGGAAGCATTTTCCAGGCTTCATCTGCAGAAACCTATATTCCCTCCGCTTTCCGAGGCCCGTGGAGCTGGCATCGAAACGTTTTTGTCAGATCATTTTATGCTCACAAAACTCTTCCAATAATATTATTTCAATAGAGCTTTCGGAGCCAATACGTTTTTAGAGTCAACTCCCTGGTCCTTTCAACCTTGCAGAATAAAACATGTAAGCCTCAGGCTTTATTGTATTTTAATCAGGGTTACACCAATCAATGTCCATTAAGAAAATTATAAGCTTCCAAATTATAGCTCCCCAGTTAACAATTTCTTATTAGGTCACCACCTAATAACAATTACCGAAGAGATTATAACCAAATCAAGGGTCAGGTTTCCAAATATTTCAAAACCCATAATGGAATGGTCACATGTATTTGCCAACACCTCCGCGCTGCATGTGACAGTACCGGAGGCCAAGCAGCACTAACACACCCACGTGGGTGGCTCCTGGGCTGGAGGCACGAGTTCAGCGCCTCTGACTCTACAGCTCATTATGTCCCAGGGCACAGAGAAGGAAAGGGACGCGTCCACGCACACTCAGCCCTCCTGAGGGAGCCGGGCTCCCAGACAGCTAATGGTCCTCCAGTGGCAAATGAGAAGCCGCTCTGGGCTTCTGTGAAGGGAGCAGCTCAGCTCAGCTAAACTCAGCTCAGCTGATGCTTTGAGGGAATGAGACCTGGATGTTGCGAGATACTCTGATGCCTCAGGAGAGGCTGAAAATGTTGATTTAATATATAGATGAGTTATTGAAAAGTCCAAAGCACTCCGAGAGGGTTGCCAGATAAAAATGTTCTAATTTGCTAAAGCTGGCAACCATACACGGAGGGTCACAGGGCACACCCCAGGCAATGACCTGGGATGACCTCTATTGCACACTTAACCCTGAAAGCCTGGAGATAGCTTGGGTCTCCAGCTCCATGTCAGGACTGGTAACCGAGGCTGCCTCCATCAATATGACTGTCCTATTTGTCCCAGAAAATTCTTGCCTAGAAAGATAAGACTATAAAATAAAAATACTTCATGATTTACTTGAGCAACAGCCTCCAAACATATTTATTTGAACAACAGACTACTTAGGGCAGTGATGGCGAACCTTTTGAGCTCGGCATGTCAGCATTTTGAAAAACCCTAACTTAACTCTGGTGCCGTGTCACATATAGAAATTTTTTGATATTGCAACCATAGTAAAACAAAGACTTATATTTTTGATATTTATTTTATATATTTAAATGCCATTTAACAAAGAAAAATCAACCAAAAACATGAGTTAGGACAACTGATGGCTCAACTAGGAAAACTGGCCACTTAACCAAGCAACTGCTGATCTATTAAGACCTGAGAGTTCCACATTCTTAAAGTAGCCAGATGTCAATCAGATTCCCACACGGGGAAGTGCGGCCCAGACCCCAGGACCCTTTCCGGATCTGTCTGACCTTCTCTTTCTGGGACACTCCTTAGACTCTGACAAGGCAGAGTTCTCCCTCACAGCAGTAGGGAATAAACATGACTTTGCTAGGGCTACTGAATATTCCGATGACTTTTTTCTTTCTTTTTTTTTTTTTTTTTTTTTTTTAGTGTCTTTTTAAAAAATATATTTTTATTGATTTCAGAGAGGAAGGGAGAGGGTGAGAGAGATAGAAACATCAATGATGAAAGAGAATCATTCTTTGGCTGCCTCCTGCACGCCCCCTACTGGGGATCGAGCCCGCAATCCAGGTATGTGCCCTTGCCCAGAATTGAACCTGGGAGCCTTCAGTCTGCAGGCTGATGCTCTATCCACTGAGCAAAACTGGCTAGGGCTGATGACCTTCTTGTCATTAGTCAAACCTGCTTCATTTTTCTTCAAAGCATTTGTCGATATTTGGCATTAAATTACATTATGGATTATTCATCGTGTTTCATTCCCACCTGACTAGAGGTAAGCTCCTGATGACAGAGGCTATTCTGTACCTGTATTCTCTGTACCTAGACAAGTGCCCAGCTCAGGCAGGTCCTTGTGAATACATGTGGAATGAATGACGGATGGTTGGATGCTGGGCTGATGAGGATGTCAGCTATTCTCAAACAGTTTTCTCTCTCTGGAGACCTATCTTTGCCATCCAGGTGGCATGGGCTCAGTCCTGTGCAAAATGGAGAGCCACAAAAAGGTTCTCAGCAAGGAATGGATGTGAGAAGTGAACAGATCTGAAGGGAAAGTGGGGGGGGGTGCTGCATGCTTCCCATGAGGGGTACTGGTTAGGAATTGGGGGTGTTCATACAATCAGACTTTCCCTGAACAAGGGGAGCGGGGATGGCATGGTGAGGTGTGGTCTTACTTCTAATCCCTCCTAAGTGAACCCTGGACCCCAAGTTTTGCCATCAGCATACCAACCCGGTCTATACCTTGCCAGGTACTGCCCATCCCCCAACCTCAGGGCTCTATCATTTTAGCTTGGTCACTGTCAACATTTCGATGAAACAGGTTCGTCTACTCACTAGACACATCTCAGAATTACATAAGATGTATTTCATGATGAAAATTGTTTTATAAATAGGGTCATTGGAATTATATCACATAATAACAATGGTAGTATCGATAATTACATTCGTTAATACCGTTTATTAACCCCCCTACTATGTGCCAGGCATCTGCTAGAAGCTTTACATACTTTATAGCCAACCCTTACAATCCTGTGTGCAAGGTGCGCAGTACTCCCAGCCACACTGTATATAAGAAGACCAAGGATGAGAGAAGTGAGTGACAGGCCTAAACTCTCCCTACAAGGAAGTGATCTTCACTCTTACCTCACCGAGTGAAGTCAAGCAGGTTTCCACAGCCGTGAGTTCTAGCAAGCTCTCTGTGGGTTTTCTGTCAGACAAAATGCAGACTGGAGGCTCCAGGTTAAGTCATACCTCGTTCTCTATTTAAAGGATCCAGAATATTTGCACCACTTATAAGAATATTCAAATTGCTGCTGTCTTTTCCTGATTCTGATGACTGGAAGTTGATTGGACCCTCACTTTAAGGTGACTCTGAGGACACATTGCCTTTCCTACAGGTAGAGTTAGGGACCTATTCAATAAAGAGACAGGGCCCGTAGGACGAGTAGAACTCATGAGGAGCTAGGGACTAGGTGAACAGGGAGGGTGAGGAGAGCATTTTAGGCCACATGCAAAACCCCAAGCTGGGAATGAACTTGGCGAGTGTGAGACCTCCATCGCTGATAACAGTGGCAGCTGCACCTGCCTGGCCTTTATAGACAATGGCCAGGACCTGACAAGGAGGTGCAAACAGAAACTGCTCACTCTTTGGGGGAGAGCTCGTCACAAGCAGAACTGCCCTTTTGATGGCGAGCCAACAAGAACACAAGTCCCAACCTCCATCCAGCGTCCCGTTTCAGATGAGGTAGAAAGGACAGCAGAAGCAGGCGAGGGGCTACCATGTGCTGCGTGCACTCGGCAGCAAGGCAGGCTGCCAGGCCCACTCCAGCATGCCCCGGGCCTGGTCCCCGCTGGCCACCTGGAGACCCGTCTCTAAGTCAAACACCTTGGGGGCAGGTGTCCAGCTGGAGCAGACCTGGCCCAGGCAGATCCTCCTGGAACAGCTGCGCACAAAGCGACTGTCAGTGCGGAGGGAGCGGGGAGTGGGGGAGCATTAATGAGAGGGGCAGACAGCATTTTGGAGTAATCAAGCACTTTTTTTCCCCTCCAACCTCTTGGAATTTCAGGAGCTTAGAATATTTGGGAATCAGCTTTGGAGTGAAGGATACCAGTTTTTTCCCATAAATTAATCAGGCAGATGTCAAGGACGGGAAAGCTATCTTCTGTCATTAAGTGATTGCTCCCAATCAGGTGCTTGGCAACACCGGACCTCTCATCTGGGCTCCTGAACAGGCTTTCAAACAGGCTGCACTGGTCAGGTTCCCGTGTGTGTTGAGGTGGGCTGTCGGGGCGGCAGGAGCTCCCTTGGCTAATTTGGCAGGGAAGTCCAAATCCTTCTCTCAAGGCCCACCCCCAGGAGATCTCTCTGTGGACAGAGGCCTCTGTGGTGAGCCAGGCTGCCTGGCCTCAATGCCCCTCAACTCATACCCTCATCCTTTCCACAAAGTCTCCTGGGTGCCCAGCAGGCTTTCAAACAAAACTGAATGAATGAATGAATGAGCAAATGCACTGCACTCCAGACACTAGGCAGTTAATCAGCTGCCTCTGGCTTTCTGAGGGATAACAATTTGAAACACAATTGTTACCAACATTCCTGCCAGGCTTTCCTGGCACCCCCTGGCTCCTCTCCATTCCCTCAGCTAAAGCATTCCATGCTTAGGGCCTCAGGGAAGGGAGGCCACAGGAACTCTGAGAACAAAGAAGCCAATGCTGGATTTTGGAGTCTCAAAAGCTGAGGCCCCTGGGAATCTCAGGACTCGAGGGACAACTGGGGAACTGCCTGGGTCAGTTCTTACCCTCTTCACCCCACCTCCAGCCCCCAGAGACTGCACAGGAGAGAAGGCCTGGCTGGGAAAACAGGGAGCCCAGGGAAGCCGAGGTGATGGGGGCTGCCGGAGAGACCCCCGTGCCCATCTTCCTGCTCCTACCCAGGGTCTAAACCCCAGATCAGGGTCGGTGGGAGGGGGAGGGGACTCCCAGAGCAGAGGGGAGTAGCCCCCAATACATGGCTCTTGCCAGCAGGCCTGGGAAGCTGCAGGGCCCTGGAGCTTGGCTCCTAATCGCCCTGCCAGTGCTGGGAACAGACAGCCTGGTGGAGGCACAGAGAGACCCAGTGAAGCTCCCTGCAGGCTTGTCGCAGTGAGGCCCAGGGATTGGCCAAGCGACCATGGACTGATGACAGAGGGCCAGAGAGGGCTGCTGACTCAGGAACTGTCACATCATTGAACTAAATGCCTCCTCCCACCCTTCGGGCCCTGGGGGAGAAGAGAGACACTAGGTTCAGGGAACGCTTCCTCCCCCCAGGACCATAGAGGCTCATGAGAGAAATTCATTGTAGTTCAAATAAAGCTTCATTGATTGCCCACTGGACATGTGTGGATTGAAGTTTGTAGCCCTTTCTCATTTGTGACCCACCTAACAAAGGTGGGCAACCTCTGGAGTCCAATCCAAGGCCTGCCCTAGGCCTCTCCACATCCACTCAGTGCCAGTCGCGGCGCAGAACCTGGGCACTGGGCTCCATCGCCTCCTCTCCCGTGATGCAAACAGCCTGGGAGCCCTCTTGGAACATCCTGCGGCTGCCTGGGTGTCCCAGCAGCTTTCTCCTAGGCCAGGGGAGCTGTAAAATTCATCAGCTTTAGATTAACTCCGCCACTGCTCAGGAATAGGGCTTTCAGCATGCATCAAAGGCTTCAAATGGAAAAGATGGCGGGGTCCTCTGAGGCCCCCACTGTAATGACCAGCCTCTCCTCTCTACCCATGTCATGAGCCATCTGCCCGCCTGTGAGGGGCCTCCATTGTGCCCATGACCTTGGCCCATCCTGTCTGGACCAGGGGTGGGGAATTTCAGGAGTCCCACCTCTACAGGGGAGGGCTCAGCAATATGATGAGGCCCCACTATATTAGCAGTTTCTCAGTCGCCATCTGTGTCTGTTTCCTTATACTTAAATCCCGATTGAAAAAAAATGTCCAGTGAACTTGGCCCTGAGTCCTGCCTGTCTCAATGCAGGCCGTGTGCCTCCCAGTCAGTGTCTTCGTCTGCACAACAGGGCAGGAGTCCCATACACCGTAGAGGGCCATAGAGCCACTTAAATGAGCCCATGCGTGTCCTGAGCCTAGCGTAGTGTCAGGCATGTAGTGAACAGTCAGGAAATGTCACAGGTGCACACACACACACACACACACACACACGGCAACAGCAATGTACATTACAGACCTGCTCTGAGCAAACTAGATGTCCTGTAGCTGGGTCTCCACCCACTTTTTCCAAGACTGAGACACTGTCACTTGCCCATCTGTCTGCTCAGATGCCAAGGTCTCTCCTGCAAAGGCCCTGGGCTTCAAACCGCCGTGGAAGGCTTCATCTTTTTTTTTCTTTTTTTTTTCCGCTAAAAGGTAAGCAAGCTAGACCTGGTATAATCCCAATTGCCCAGAACATTCCCAACTCTGCAGGGAGTTTATAAACCGGATCATCTGGCAAAATCCTCCCAGGTTGAGATTGTCACCGTCCCCTCTGTCTTACAGCCGAGGACACGGAGGTTTCTGAGAGGCCAAACTGGGAGACTCGAGACAGAAATTTCCGATTTGGAAGCCGGGAGGGACTCTGCGGGAACCAGACCTTTCTGACTTCAAAGTGCAAGCTAAAACACAAATGCCTAGAATGAATGGTCAAGGGGAGTCACCTGAAAATTACTAAAGAAAGACTATAGTATTTAATGAGACCATCCCTGTAGAAAAGACTAATATCTGCTTAATATGAGATGAATATGAAACCACATGGTTTCTCACACATTTTGCTTTATGTTAACATTTTTCTTTCCAACTTTCGTGAACTGATCAGTTTCCTGGAGGCCAAAAGGAGCGCCAAGGGTGGCCTGGCACCTCGCAGAGCCTCCAGGCCACGCTTGCCGCCTCTCTCTGAAGGAAGGAGCCAGAAGAGGGTCCTGGGCAACAAGGTGGCGGGCGGAGCTAAGGAAGCGGGTGCCCCGGCAGGCAGGCACTGCAGAGCAGAGACCACAGAGATGAGCACATTTTGTTTTGCCTGCAACTCGACTGTTTCAGAGAATCCCCTCAACCAGGAGCCCAGAAGACACGGCCCTGGGCACACAGGGCTGCGGGCGCTGGTCCTAATCACAGGGGCCCACGAGGCTCAGTGGGCCAGGCACCGATTACATCTCTCCCACCGAAGCTGTCAGCAATCTCTGGAAAAAAGAAGATGTACTCTCCATTTTCCAGATAACATGCAGGCAGTTAAGTAACTTAACTGGGGCCACACAGCTGCTGGGCCTTGGTGGAACTGGGATTTGAGCCCACAGCCTGACTCAGAAGTCTGCTGCCCATTTCCCCGGTGGTTCTCAGTGGGGCTGCATCACCCCCTAGGGGGCTGTTTTGGAAGTTTGTAGTTTGTCACAGTAACTGGAAGACCTACAGCTCATGAGATGGCCCCCGGCAAAGAGCGGCCCCTGGCCCTCCGTGCTTCAAGGGCTCTGCCTTGGGAAGCACGCTCCCCGCCGAGGCCTCTGTTTATTCTCAATACAACGTGCGTCTTGCACGTGGGGATTTTCGAGAAATGTAACTACAGTCCTGGGCAAGGGAGATGAGCACATTTTGTTTTGCCTGCAACTCGACTGTTTCAGAGAATCCCCTCAGCCAGGAGGCTGGTGTGTGGCGGAGATGTCCAAACAGCATCTGGCTACTGCCTTCTGGCTCTCTCCTGGTGGTGCCCAAGCACTCACACACTAAAATATATATTATTCTATTAGAAACGACTCCTTTTATTTCTTGCTATTTTAGTTGGAGCAGTTTATAGATCTTTCTTTTTTTGTTTGGCAGCCTGTAGAGAAACAGGTTATATTTTCCACGGATTTCATTTTGGGACAGTAAAGGGGACGTTACACACTATTATAAAGAGGGGCCTTGAGTGGGATGGGTACGAGAACTGTCTCGGCTCCAGTTTCCCCTCTGCCCCTGAGTCTGGTGATTGTTCCCCCTTTTCTCCAACACCCCACGCCCCCGACTTTGTCTGTGGCTGCCCTACTCTCGTCTTGCCGTGAAAGCATAGATTTGGCTGGGCCAAGCCTCGAATGTGGCCACGGCTTCCTCTTGCTTCCTCTCCCGTTTATTTTGGCTTCAATCAAGGTGCAAGATATTGGTATCTGAGGCTCAGCCCCACTGATGGATTTCCCATCTTGGAGGCGAGCAGTCCCTGAGCAGCACCCTCCGCACCCAGAGCACCGAGGTCCTATATCAGTAGCCGCGCCCCTTGGGGCTGCTCTGCTGAGCCCGGAGCTGGGCTAGTCGGCTCCCTGTTGGTGCCTTTTCTTTTATCAAGCCCTATGGTCTCCGAATCCCAGGGAAAGGGAAGGGACCCTTGCAAACTGCTTCTCCCTGCACGAAGTGCCTTAATGATAATTATTGTCAGCACTCCTGTCACTGCCCGGGGAGACGGAGAGGGAAGGGGGATACTCTGCAATGTCACAGCGTCCACCGGCTCCCCAGACCGAGAAGGGGGCTTGAAGAGACTCAAAGAGCCAGGTCCAGAGCCCCCAGTCGACTAAAAGGGCCTTTGTAGTGGCTGCATCTGTACATTAAAATAAATCTCTCCTAGCACTAAAATAACATCTACATTCATTTGGGCCAGTGCCACGTTCAGCATTTAAGAAATCTGACAAAACGCTGCTTGAGCATGTTGAGGTTTGCCAGCTCACAGCAAAACAAGAAAGCTGCCTCGGCCGCATGGAAACACTTCTCCCGCTCCCTTCCTTCACTCCCATGTTCCGGCTGCACTTAAAAGAGAAAGGCTGCCCTTTTTTCAGGTGCCAACCACTTAACGTGGCCCTGAAATGGGCAGCAATTGCCCCTGGAGGTGGTAAACTTCAAGAGGAATCTTTTTCTTTTCCCCTAGAGGAAACTGCTTGAGACGCTGCGTGCCTGATAAAGCCTTTAATAGCTGGAGAAGCATTATTTGGGGTGGCCCTCAGGTAGACTAGACATGAATAATGCCTCGTAAAAATAATTACTTCTGCCCAGAGCGCGGTACACCAGATGAGTTCGGCGGGGCCCTGTTTCCAAAAGAATTTTAGGCAAAAGCAACCTTCTGTCTGGGCTCCCGCAGGCCCTGCCTGTCTGTGGCAGAGACCATGGTCACTTCTGGGGAGTGTGTCTCTTCAAAACCAGTTTTGAATATTTCTAAGTCCCTAACAGACAATGTTGGGAGATTTTTCTGGTTGTTTTTATTTGTTTGTTTTGTGTTGTGTTGCTGCTTTCTGACCCAATTTGGCCTGAAATAACTAACCGATCTACCCCATTTGGCTGTGGTGTAGACAGGTCAATGTGCACAAGTGTAGGGGTGGAAAGGTGGAGTGGACCTAAAACCCACCCTATTTACTGCACAAATGAGCAACCGGAAGTCTAAAAAGGTGGGCAATCTGACTGGGTTGATGCAGAGGTGGCCTGCACTAATTCTAACTCCAGCTGGGCTGGAGTGACAGACAGCTTTTGCTTTAGCCAGCTGGGCATGCATGCTTTTTTGGGGGGTGGGGGGGAGGGGGTGGTAGCAGAGCCATGCCCTCCCTTACCCATACCTACACCCTTTCCTTTAGGGGGCTGTCCTGCCTTCAATTTCACTCCATGTGGTTTGTGTGGAGTCTGCCCCCTACGCAGCAGGCACAGGAATGCGTCCCCTCCTCTGCCATATGGGCACCTACCCGAGCTTTGCCAATGAGAGCCAGGCCCAGGACTTTGAACTGAGACTTTCAGGAAGTAAGAGGATTCTTCCCACTGAGTTTACCACACTGGTGGATGAGGGCTGGGGACACTGCCGGGAGCGATCGGCCTGAGAACAGGGCTGGCACAGACAAGGGAAGCAAGAGACAAAGAATCTGGCAAACTCAGCTGAGCCCTGGTTCCAACTGAACCTGCAACTTTGGACTTTTTAGTTACAAAAGAGTGAATTTCCACCCACCCCAACCATTTCGATAATGAGACGTCCTTTCATTTGCTTGTTTTGCTTAAGCCACATTGAGTTTGGTTTTTGTTGCTTGCAATGGATGGCGTCCGGATAAATGCAACTGGTGGCTCCTTCCAGTAGGGGCTGGGCAACTTAGCTGCATGCCCCGAGACCCGTCCTTTAAGCAACTCCTTGCACACAGTCCAACACAACAGCTGAGGCCAGCACTGCATGGAGCGACCTGGGGCGTGCGCGCCCACCTTCCTGACTTCATGTCAAGCATCACTAAGGAAGCCTGGTGCCCCTTCCTGGGGAGCCTCGCCATGGCCCAGGGCAGCTTCCCAGGTGACCATGGCCACCGTCCAGTGGCAGGTCAGCAGGACCGTGCTGCTGCTCATGGTAGGAGAGTACAGGGAGCACGGTACCTTTTCCCAGACCGGTTGAACACACAGAGGCCCTTTAACTGCTCTCAGGAATGACAATGTGGGTAATGAAGAAGGACGGCACAGGCGTCCCCAGGAAGGTTCAGGAGTGTTTTCCTTTCTTACCATTAACCATTATCAAGAAGTTTTCAGTTTTTACTGAGGCAGCGTGTGAGGGGATACAGTGAGAGAACTACTCAGCTTGGCGGGCTCTTGGGAGGTCACCTGGAGAGGACCTGAGGCTCACACCATACCTAAATGTTCCCAGGTTAAAGGTTTCCTGTCTCCCCTCTCACCGAGACAAGCAGGGGAAGGGGTGGCAGTGGGGCGAACAGAGGCCATGATAACTGGAGGTCACAGGAAGTTCCGGGGTATTTCTGAGTGATATTCCAGTGGACATGACCACCTCCTCCTTAGGAGGCCTGTCTTGTCTTAGGGAAAAGAAGCTAGGACTGTATTTCCCAGAGTCCCCCACCCATGGATGGTTCTAGATTAGAGTTTGCCAAATGAGAGAGCTAGTGCTGGATTGAGACAGAGGTCATGCTAGTCTGGAGGCAGTTACAGGCAGATGTGCTGGCAGATGTGAGTTCTGGAGAGCTTTCAAGCAAGTTCTTGAGAACCATCTGCATTCATGCTTCCCAACCCACACTCTCCACCCGTCAGTAATTATAAAAGCTTCTGCTTTCCTGTATTCAGGCCCTTACTACTTGGAATACCTAGAGTAGCTTCTGTTCCTAGGTCAAGTTCTGGTTCCTAGAGGGTTCTCACATGGTGGAAGGAGCTAGAGAGAGCTAGCTCTCTCTCTCTCTCTCTCTCTCTCTCTCTCTCTCTCTCTCCACCACTCCCAACTGCTCCTATAACAAAACATCAAAATTTTCCTTGAATGGTTGTTGCTATGAGCAGGCAAAAGCAAAGAGCTGCTGATTTCCTCATCCTAAGTGCACTGTGGTACAGGGAGAGTAATGTCTCACAATGCTTAACTATTTTTATCAACAGAGTATTGCAACTGCAGCTAAAGATCATCCACACTTGAGCTCATGCCTTAAGAGTAATCTCAGTTGGGGACCACATGGTCCCAGGGATTTTTTAAATAAACTGTTTCTCCTCCCAAAGTTGCGTTTCTTACTCTTCCTTTTACCTCTTCTTTGTTTCAAGTGTTTAATAAAAGATCGGATTATTTTCACTCAAGGGAGCAGAGAGCAAAGCAGCCTCTTTCTCCAGGGTTGGGCAGAATACTCACTCCTCCTGGGTTTGAAGCCGGCTCTTTAAGTTCCATGGCCGCTGTTGCTATTTGGTTTTCTGGAATGAGGCATGGAGCAGGTGAGCTTGATTTTCTTCTTTGTAAAATCAAACATTTCATTTTTCTTATCCATGGCAGGGTTATTTCTAGGAGGCTTCGTCTTCTCTCCTGCCGTTGATGCATCCTCACGTTGCCTCTACCCTTCATGGATTTCCCTTATCTGTGCTTCTCTTCATTCAGCAGATGCCGACTGAGCACCTTCTGTGCTGGGACATGTGAGGAGTACAGCCCGTGTGCTCTCAGGCTTAACATCTCTCCAGGTACACAAACACCACACAACCAGTGGCCACTGTGAGTGCTTTGAAAGACATGTATGTACAGGATGACATGGGAGTTTAAAAGGGGGGCCTACCCAAGCCCAAAGATTCCTGGGTAAAATGATATTTGAGGATAAGACCCTGAGGTGGAAGTTTGAAGAACTGGGAACCTTTCAGTGCATGCACATCGATTTGGATTACTTTTTATTTGAGTAGAAGTGTCTACTTGTGGCCCCTTCGAATCAAGGGGATAGATAATGAGGGAGGGCACAAATCTCCCTGCTGTTGAAATACAGTTGGGCAGATGGAGTGGTGAAGGACTTCTGTGTGGAGAAGGAGCTGGAACAGTGGATAAAGCCCCTCAGTCACTCCAGTAAGGAGGACCACCCACCCCCGAAGAGCACCCTTGCCCTCCCCCAGTTCGGTTGCCTTGCCCATTGATGGCTCAGAGGGAGTAACTTTTCTACACACAGCAAACCTTGCCTGATCCTGTCTGATTCCCCATAATCCTCATCACACACCCGGAGGCCTATGATATTGAGAAAGGGGAGGGTGACTGTAGACATTAATACAGTTGTGAGAGGGAAGCATTTCACACTTACACTTGCTGGGGACAAGCTTGAGACTCCCTCGGACTTGGCTAAGAGTTAGTGATAGGACAGTTTGGAGATGTTAACTAACTGGCCCAGGTCACAGAGCTAACAGACGGAAAAGCCCAGAGTAGACTCCAGGCCTCTTCAGAGACTCTCTATCCCTTACACCTGTGAGGCACTGTCCATGCTCGGTTGACATTCACAGGCTCCTCAGAGAGAGATACATGCCTGGACTGAGGTCAAATGAAAGATGGCTTCTGGGGACAGGGAATACTGGCCCACATAGCTACTTTCAAGACCAACACACTGTAAAATAATGCTTAAATGGCCAGATCCCCTAGCAATTCTAATCACTGCCATGGTTGGCTGGAAAGCACAGATTAGCAGTTCCCCACAAATATATTCTGCTGCATATGCCACAACTATCAACTATATATATAAAAGCCTAAGTGACCATTACGATTGAACAGCCGGAACGACTGGAATGACCAGTTGACCGGTCGCTATGACGTGCACTGACCACCAGGGGTGGACGCTCAATGCCAGAGCTGCCCCCTGGTGGTCAGTGCACTCCCACAGCCAACCTCCCATGGCCCCTCCCCTCAACCGGCCACCCCAGGGGCCAACCTCCTGTGGTCCTTTCCCCCTGCTGGCCACCCGCTCCCCATAGGCCTTGATCACCGGCCAGGCTGAGGAACCCTACCCATGCACCAGGCTTCTAGTCTTATATATTCCTGAAAAATGCTGATGTCCAGATGAGGTAGGGATGAGGGAATGAACTGAGAAAATGAAAACCTGCATGCTCTCTGATGAGACTGCCTAGTCTCCATTCCCCTGTTCAGATCCCAGATGCTGACAGCTGGGCTTATATCGCCCAAGTAAGCTTTAGAGCTATTAACATTTCATAGGTCATGCCTTTAAATTGACTGGGTTGCACTGATTTACCAATAGTAAGGTCCATTTGTGGAGAAATCTTTAATCAGCATTTTAGTTCCTCCGTCTTAAATAACAACTAAGGCTATACATATTTGTAGAGATCTTTCACAAATGACAAAGACGGACAAAACTCACACAAAAAAAATGATCTAGAGTTATCAACACAGACAACAAGAAAAAACAGTCAATATATTCAGAGAGATCAAAGAAGGTACTGTGTCCTCCGAACAAGAACAAGCTGCTCTGAAAAAGGACTCTTGGGAACTTAAAAGACTAGAGTCACCATAAACAAATAAATTTAAGAAAGGAAACAGTTGGAAAAAGAAAATGCCCCAAAATAAAATTAAAAATTCTGGAAAATGTCGTAAGGAAATGTCCTAGAACTGAAGAACATACATTTGTAAATCAAAGGAGCTTATAAAATGTCCAAAAAAATAAACAAGGGACCCACGGCATCAAAGAATTTCAAGACACTAGGAATAGGAGTCCATTCTAACAGCTTCTGAGATGGAGGTTGGGCAAACCTGGTCATCTCAAAGAATGTGCTATCAGACTGTTTAACAATAACACTGGGATTCCAAAGAAAATGGAATAATGCCTTCATGATTCTGAGAGACCATAATCTCCAGCTCAGAATTCTATACCCAGCCACATGATTTCATGTGTAAGAGTGGAATTAAGACATTCTCAGAGCTACAAGGACAAAAAAGATTTTACCTTCCTTTCTTAGAAATCCAAAATGAGGAATTAGGCAGGTAAAGGAAGATAGGGTCTAGGGCAGTGGTCGGCAAACTGCGGCTCGTGAGCCACATGCAGCTCTTTGGCCCCTTGAGTGTGGCCACGAAGTTTCAATCGCACTGTACGTGCGCACCCGCACGTGGTATTTTGTGGAAGAGGCACACTCAATGGGCCGCAGTTTGCCGACCACTGGTCTAGGGGAAAGGGGGTTATAACCACGGAAAGAGGGAGTGAAGGGGAGTCTCAGGAGCCCAGCTGCCCAGCAGGCCTGGAGAGCAATTGTCCAGATGGACAGGATGACAGAGGGCACAGGGAGCAAGTCTCTCCAAGAAATGATGAAATAGGCAGAAATACTGAATATTTAAAAAATAACAGTAATAGGCATTTTAGATATTTGATGAAACATATGGGGGAAATAGTGGTGAGTAGAAGGAAAACTGAGTGAACAAAAGGACATGGGGATTTTTCATTGCAGGAGAACATATCATAACACACACAATAGCACTCTATGTAACATAGTAGGGAATATACAGTACATAGATGGTCTGAATAATATAGTCATTGTCTAATTAATCAAAAACTGTAACATCGGTATATGGCTATGCTGGTGAAATAGAGAGAGAGAGAGAAGGGCTGGTGTAAAAAGTCCAAAGCACTCAGGTGTTAAAGAAAGTAAATAAGTAATATCTGAAAACAAATAAAACGTGGTAACCTCAACTTGCTCATGAAAAAGAGATGCTAAGCATGGTAGAAGTGGTTGCCTCTAGGTTGCCTATAGGAAGCTTTGCAAGCTTTTTAAGTGCTACTTAATTTTTAAAAACCATATTCATATGTTACTTTGCTATAAAATCAAGTTAATTAGAAATAAAAACATGAATCATTAAGGAGAGCAAATAATCAGCAGATTCAAGCTCCTGACACCAGATACTGGCCTGAACCTATTTCTCTCCTTGTCTGTTTCTCTCTGTACCCAAATCAGAAGGCATGCACACCTGGAAGATGCAGCCACTCTGGGAGGTGGATGGGAGAGCTCAGGGAGGAGTCAGTTTCTGCTCCTGGGGGCAGGGTCTGAGTCGTTGAGCTCTGTCTTACTCTACTCGGCATGTCGCTGTCCAGAAGGTGAGTCTCAGACATGCTGTGACCTTAGGACCCAGGCCCCAAGCACCAGGGGACCTGGGTGACATGAGATGTGCAGACACACCTGTGCAGGGGGCATTCACTGACAGCTGTCACACAGTCTTTCTGCACACGCTCTGGGACGCCATGGCTAAGGCACCAATGACTGCCAGGCTCTTGCTAACAATCACGCAGTAACCGTTCTATTTTAAGTTCTTAAGTGACTGAGGACATATTTTTGCGATATGGAAACTGGCCCCACAAATGCCACCTGTGATCTTTTCAAGGTGGGACAGAATTTCAAATAAATCAAGTTGCTTCACCAAAAGACAGCAGCCTTTGCCATTCCACAGGCTGAGGTTTATCCCATGGTGAGCAGTTTCCATTTTTACTGCAGCTCAGACAGGTGTGAACAGAGCCACCGACCTGGGTGGCAGGGAGGCCAGGGCATGGCCTTGAGCCTCTGCTCGGGGTTCCAGGGACACTCACCCCAGCTCCTGTTCCATAGCCTTCCCTCCAGGGGTCAAAGGAATCCATTTGAAACTGCATAGTTAGAATTC